>NC_056684.1:131506562-132248229 GCF_018350215.1 Panthera leo
GTGTTTCCTTAGGGAAAATAATTGTTCACCTTTTAAAAGCTGTGATCCTTTAGGGTGATGGTGTGTTTTCTTTCCTTATGTAAACACGAGGAAAAAAATAAGTCATTAAATAATGAACCTTAAAAATAAACTAGAAATTCTAAAGAAGAAAAACTGTTTGCTTAAAAAGATGAAAACTATGCAAGTTGGGTTTTTAAGGTCTTGCTTTGTTGTTGTTTTTTGAGAAGCGCGGTCCTGTCAACCTCCCCAGCAGGTCTGCCAAGTCTGCACCCTCCCCCCAAACGGGGCTGGCTTTCACCAAGTGTTTTTTCCATCCTTCCTTGAAATGCAACCGTCTGGCAGTGTGTGGATTATGGACAGTTCTCCCAGTGCATACAGCAAGTTATCTTGAACTTATCTGTCTTCTACTTCGATGACTCTGGGCATTTATCCCTGTTACAATCCTAAGTTAGCACCACTTGCCCATGCAGGGTTTGGTTCTGTTTGCCTTTTTTTTTTTCCTCGTCTGTAATTCTGGTCTCTCAAGGCTGTTTATACAGTCTTCTCAGCATCCGTATCTTTTAGTGAGGCATATGTACACATTTCCAGACAAATAAACTGCAATAAAAAAAATGCAGTGAGAGTTCATTATATTTCTAGATTTTGTTTTTTAATGAGCTTTCAAATCATGACATGGATAAAAATTCTCATTAATTCATTTTATTTTGTATTTCATAGTACGTGACTCCACAGAACCAGCTACCCAGTTAGTTATATAGTGATATTAGATCTCTTCATAAAACTAAAGATAGTCCGTTCTTCTCTGGCTAGGAAAGTTACCAACCTGCAGTCATCACCTCCTGCGCTAACGACATGCCGATCACCACTGGTAAATCGAATATTGGTCACGTGAGGTGAATGACCCAAGAACCTTTTGTGCTTTGCCTGAAAAAACAACGAAAAAGAAAGCTTAGGATGTGTGAGGCACGTGAAAATCAAAGGTTCCTGTCCGGAACCCCGTCTCCATCACAGGGGCTGCGGAGAGAGTAGGCACTTCAGACCACACGCAGCGTTATTAGATGCTTTTTTACAAGCACCTGGGTGGCTCAGTCAGTTAAGCGTCCAGCTCGTGATTACGACTCAGGCCATGATCTCACAGTTCATGAGACTGAGCACCCTATCGGGCTCTGTCCTGACAGTGTGGAGCCTGCTTGGGGTTCTCAATCTCTCCCTCTCTCTCTCTGCCCCTCCCCTGCTGGAGTACTTTCTCAAAATAAATAAACATTGTTTTTTCATAGTACTGGATCTGCACCTTAACAGACCAGGCGTTTTGAGCAGTCAGATGTCTCCAGGCACTCTGAAAATTTTCCTTTGAGGAAGAGAATTTGAAACTTGGAAATCGATTAAAGGTTTAATAAAAGTCTAATAATCACAGCTCTATTAGGATAGTTTGCAAAGATGGTGTTACTTAGGGGGCACGGGGAGATAATTTCTAAAAGCTTTTATTTTTTGTTTTGAAAAAAATCTTAGGAACGAAAATTAAGTGTTTCTAAACCAGGAGACTAACATGTTTAAGCTGTTAAGTTATGGAAGAAGTACTAATGATCAGATGTCTAAACTAGAAAACTACATCCAAAACGAAACCAAACACAAACTTACAAATTTTTCAGGACATGGGAAGTCAAATAACTTAACCATCCCAAAGTCATCTCCTGTTACAAGGCTGATTCCTGAATGAGATACGCAGGCACAGTTGACATTGGCTTTCTCAGCATGTCTGGACCAGATTCCCAGAACTTCATCTCCTAGAATACTAGAGGGAAGGAATAAAGAAAATGTACGATAGCAAACACAGATGTACTACACTGAAAAAGGTTTTTGGTAATTAATTTCTACTTAATTATGTTCTTTAAAATTAATAAAGATGCTTATGCTACAGGAATTTGATGGATTGAAAAGATGGATACTCATGGTTATCTGTTACACAGCAAATTTGTAGGATTTCATTTCTAACCGCTGCAAGATTGCATTCGTTTAGGTAGAGAAATGATAGGATTGCTTAACAGTACCCGGTATGTGTTTTTATTGCTGGTTACTAAACCTAATATGTTAAGGAAAATATCAGGGTATCTTCAAAGGCTTTTAACCTTGATAAAGCATGAGAATATGTCCAGTCACAAGGAGTCCCAGCATGAGCATATCATTCTTCTCTTAGGAAGAACTCAGGAAACAGTAACAAACTTAGAACTTGACCACTGTTTCCTAGTGGAATGGCTCTAACTGTTCAGAAGCAGGATTTTCCAGTTTACCTAGTCCATGTGGCCCAAGTAATTCTGTCCATGGTGGCCTGATCCAGAACAGGTTTTCCTGAAGGCACTTCATAGACATGTCGTTTATAGCAACCAGTGGAGACCTTTCAGCGTATTAAAATGGGACAAGAATTCCATTAATGCGAGAGACACATCAGAAGGCTAGAGTATACTAGCAAAGCGTGCTATTTCATTTACATTTCTAACATTAAGAACATTAAAGATGACTACAAAAATCTGTCAGAAGAAGACGGAGAAAAGATCCGAGAAGAACAGGATATTAAAGAATGCAGAAACAGTGAAGAGTAAACAAAGGCAAGAGTTCAGAAGCTCTGGAACTCGGGAGTTTTTTCAGGAAGCTCTCGCCCAACGTGGGGCTCGAGTTCACGGCCCTGAGATCAAGAATCCCATGCTCTGCTGACTGAGCCAGCCAGGTGCCCCTCTGAAACTCAGGAGTTTTAAATGCATCCACTTAACAATGTAAAAACAGCTACTGTGAACTGGCTGTAGGACACAGGTACTGTACCTGGAGATATCTGCTATCTGCAGAGAAGTCCATTTGAATGACAAAGCTGGGAATGTCTCTGCAGTAACTGATTCTGCTAAGGGTGGGGCCCAATGTTAGGTCATAAAAATCCACCGAGTTCTCACTAGAACCCACTGCCAGAAACCGGGAATCCGGACTAAATCTGGAGGTGTAATAAAATATGTGAAAGATACATCAGCACACATGAAATCATAAATATTTAAGACCAGTAACTTCCATTCTACCTCAAAAACAAGTATGTGTGTGATCTGGCCTCAAGCAGATTTACCTGGTGGACACAACTGTGTGTATGGAGATTCTATTTGTGTTACATGGAACAGAATTTACATGTTATTTCAAGTGCCAATTCCCTTAAAAGTGTAGGTTTTGAAAAAGCCACTAACAATTACATAACTCCTAAGTTACATAGTTCCCCAAATTCACCAAGATAGGTTTCTTTCATCTGGAATCATGGTATCTTAACAGCAAAGGACACAGACCTGCTTAAGTCCCCTCAGGTTATCTGGTGAAGGGACACTATTTGAAGCTTGGAAGAAGTTACTTGAAGACACGAGTATATGCCTAGTGATCATGGGAAGTGATCTGGGACAACGCAGGTTCTTGAGGGGAATGGGGGACCTACAAGAAGTTTATATACTGAAGTCCTGAGGACGGTTTCATTTGTAAAAGGGTTTTTCGGTGAAGGGTGCAAGCAGATTCAGGAATCCATCTTGATCACACAGAGGCACTTGGCAAATAGTAGCCACTGTCCAGATAAGCTTAAGCACTGGAATATAAAGGTTCAAGAAAAGTTTAAAGTTTAATTAATTCAGATTCTGGGGCATAGATGTTTGATGGGTGTTAATTAAACGAGTGACTATATATGCAGTTGAGAGTTGGGGTTGCAGCTTTAGTTTCCAGGCTGACGTCTACAGGACAGATGGCTCTCTTCGGTGCAGCAGAAGATCATTCTTAGCAGGATGAACTTGCTGGACCTGTCCAGTGTGACGCTTCATCGTCAAGCGTTCCCTGAGTACATGCTCTTATAAGGCACCGTGGTTGATGCCACTAGATTAATAATTCGGCAAGAAGTAAGTACACAAAAGCCATATTTCAGCGTACAAGTGATGATGTGATAAAATGCTATAGGCACTAATGAGGACCTGTTTTCAAATGCAACCCGGGTCATTTAAGAATACATATACTAGAAATTCTATTCCATTTGTTGACTAACCTGATATCATGGATTGAACATCGTCTATCTCTCTTCTTTCCCCATATTTTTAGGGAGCTCACCAGTAAAATAATAAATTCTCCATTTTTCATTCCGATAGCCACCATGTCCCCTTCAGGGCTATAACACACGGTCCGAGCAGCATGTCCCAAGTTCACTTTGTTTAACATCTTCTGCATAAGAACCAAAAGAGCCACAGAAAACTACATTAAGTACTTACAAAGTAAACCAGTTCCTTTTCAACATAATTCTCAAATAGTTCTTCTCAAATAGTGCTAGCAATTTGGGACTTACACTCTCCTTAGAAATTGTAACTTAAAAGAAAAAAAGCCAAAAACTGTTTGTACCTACTTTATCAGCAATATCCCAGAGTCTCACTGTCCCATCTTCTGCGGCAGAAAGGAAAAAATCCCTGGAGGGATGTGTCACTAGTCCCCATATGGGCCCATCCACATGACCATTAACTAAAATATTGCAGGCTGCATTTTTCTCTCCAACTTCGATGATCTCCGCACTCCTTGTCCCAACTAGGATCTTGCCCTGAAACACAAGGGGATTGATATATTTATCGTAATTACAGCAATGTCTTTTAATAACTTAAGGACCCTACTGACCTTTCAGAGAACTTTTTGCTTTGAACTAACATAGTAGCAAGCCCATCATTAGCTCATGAGGTTTTTCTTTGACTAGAGGCACATCTGCAAGAGCCCCGAGTCTGCCAAAGAATAGAACTATTCTCTAAGACAGAGCCCTGACTTTGACTATATTTTAATCTGATGATCTCCAAAGAGGTGCAAGTGCGCTAAGATACAGGAAGAAAGTATTACATTTTATTTTTTTTTTAATTTTTTTTTTAAACGTTTTACTTATTTTTGAGACAGAGACAGAGCATGAGCAGGGGAGGGGCAGAGAGAGAGGGAGACACAGAATCGGAAGCAGGCTCCAGGCTCTGAGCCATCAGCCCAGAGCCCGACGCGGGGCTCGAACTCACGGACCGCGAGATCGTGACCTGAGCTGAAGTCGGACGCTCAACCGATTGAACCACCCAGGCGCCCCGAAAGTATTACATTTTAGTTAGAAAGTATAAATAGCAGTGTCTGGGTGGCTCGGTCAGTTGAGCGTCTGACTTCGACTCAGGTCATGATCTCCTTGCTCGTGAGTCTGAGACCCGTGTCAGGCTCTCTGCTGACAACTGGAGCCTGCTTCAATTCTGTGTCTCCCTCTCTCTCTGCCCCTCCCCTGTTCATGTCTCGCTCGCTCTCCAAACTAAACTTCAAAAAACAAAAAAGAAGTATAAATAAAAGCCTAATTAATACATGGACTGAAGATAATACATGTATATAATTTATAAATACACTTATTGTCAGTGCATGCATGGTCCAAATTTTTTATAGGAATGAATGTTTTTTAAAAGGGTGGCTGGGTAGAGCATACGACTCTTGATGTTGGGGGTTTTGAGTTTGAGCCCCATGCTTGGGGGGGGGGGGTTGAGTACTTACAAAATTAAGGTGCCTGGGGGGCTCAGTTGAGTGTCTGCCTTTGGCTCAGGTCATGATATATTTCATGAGTTCAAGCTTCACCTCGGACTCTGTGCTGTCAGTGTGGAGCCCACTTTGGATCCTCTGTCTCCCTCTCTCTCTGCCCTCCCCATGCTTGCCTCTCTCTCTCTCTCTCTCTCAAAAATAATGAGCATTGGGGCACCTAGGTGGCTCAGTCGGTTAAGTATCAGACTTCGGCTCGGGTCATGATCTCACAGTTCGTGGGTTCGGGCCCCACGCTGGGCTCTGTGCTGACAGCTCAAGGCCTGGAGCCTGCTTCGGATTCTGTCTCCCTCTCTGCCTCTCCCATGCTCGTGCTCTGTCTCTCTCCCACTCAAAAATAAACATGAAAAAAATGTTTTAATTAAAAAAAGAAATGTACATTTAAAAATAAAATTTAACAAAATTTTGCTCTAATCAAAATTGATTCAACTGGCAAGAAGTTTCACTGCTGCCCACCACGGTTGAATTAGTAGATTCAAGAAAACATGGAGGTTTAAATACTGTGTTGAGACCGGGGAGTAGCTTCTCATCTTAAGCGTGGCCCGGAGGCAGACGGCACACGGGCGCTGCCCGCGGGGCTGCGGGTGCAGCCGGGAAAAGGCAGAGCATAGTCAGCAAGCAGACTCCTCTGCAAGTGTCACTCGTCAAGTTGCAGAGGGCGAGGGAACTGCAAGAATAACCGTTCTCTACTTTTGGCTGCACCGGAACGGCTCTCGGAACATCTTACTTTGCCCCTGCACACGGAGCGGACACAGTCCGTGGCTTGTCCCGTGTCCAGCCTGAAGGCTCGGCACCGCCTCAGTTCCTGATCCCACAGCTTGACCGCTCCTCCTTCTCTTGACCTAAGAGCAACCCAAGCCAAATAAGCATTTTTATGAGCTATTACAAATCACTTTTATTACAAACAAATACTAAATTATACAAGCAGAACAGTAAAAAAAAAAAAAAAGGGGGGGGGGAGCCCGATATTCACTTTTTGTAGTCTCTAAACTTTCTGTGGCAACTTTAAGATACACTGTATTTGAGCCATTCAGTTGAAGCAAATTTTACCTGATGAAAATTCATTTTTCTGACATGAGTGTAATCTTCCTTAGTTCTCCACATCCCCCCGCCCCCATATAATGTATCCTCTTGATTAAGGAAATGTGCAGAATGATGTTTAATGTTAAAATGACAATGCAAACGTAAGGCTAGGTAACAGGATTAGAGGTGCTAAGCTATAGAAGAGATCTTTAATGGCCAAAAGGGGTGCGCTTTCCTTCGTATCATTGTTAAAATACCCACTGAAACCATCCAGCAGGCTACTAATGGGCAGAGGTGTGCTGAACAGAAGGCGTGTGGGAAACACCAGCGTCAGGGTAAGACAGAAAAGAGAAAACATAGCCCATTTATGGTTTTTCTCTTGGGAGAACTGAAAAATGTATTCCTTTATTTTCTGTTAGATGAATTGCTTGTCTTAGGAGAAAAGCACACCCAGGACCACAATACGGGGTTCGTTTTTGTGAAACACAAAAGCCGCTGCACTGGTGTTTGATTAGGTGGGTTCCCTCATCCTGGATGGACATGTGCGTGCTTCCTGGCCCCGCAAACACTACATTTTAACAAGAATAGGAGTATGTTGGCAGAAAATCCATTAGTATCTGGCTTCTTCTGGGAGGTTTTCAAATCACTCAGAAAAACGTCTTTCGTTAGACTTAAATTTTGAAGGCTGTTTTACACAATTTTATGTAACAAGTATTTTATGTAACGAGATTGCCTCAAGCAAAAGCAAACAAGGCAGTTTGTTTCTAGTGTCCTCACACCTTTCTGAGGCCGCCAGCTGTATGCACCTTACCCCTCAGTGTCTGTTTGGGCCAAAAAGGAGAGAGCAGGCAGTCAAGATACGTCCTGGGTTTGAGGGCAAAGATTCTCCCATGGGTCACTTCTTCCCCAGCAAATACTTATCCAGGCATACAGACATGAGGGAAATCAGTTCTCTGCCTACACGATAACCACCTAAACCATACCTCAGAGAAATAAGCTATCGCCCCAACTGTTGGGGTTAAGGTGTCTTTACACTGTGAAATAAATCAGAAGTGACTTAAGACAAGAAATTAAGAGTCAACAGGAAGGCACATAAAAGGCAATAAAGGCAAAGCACATGAGGAAGAAGGTCAGAGAGGATGATCCGTGTAGTCTAGAAATAACTAGAATAATTCACTGCAAACTGCAGGCAGCCCCCAGTGCATGAACGTGTGGTAAGGCTGTGGGAACAGGACTCACGGCCTTTCCTTGCCTCCGGTCACAATAAGTCCGTCTCGCAGTGTGGTGAACATGGCAAACACAGGCCCGTTGTGAGCTCTGGCCACGGTCCTACACAATATGTGATCTTTCCACACACAGACATCTCCACTGATGGTACCTGTAAACGTCAAGTTATTCTGAAAAGGAGCGGGGAAGGGGGAGACAAACTCATCAAAAGTTCAAATAGAGTTGAAACAGATGCAATTCTCTACCATAAGTGTGGCCTACCTCACCTTCTCAGATACAAAGAACATGATACAGTGGGAGAAACCATGGACCCGGCAGCCGGGTTCAGGTCTGAACTTGAGGTTTAGTTTTGTCAGGGCCTTTTAGTCTATTCTGTTGCTTATTTGCTGGAATAACCTTCGGTGAGGTTTTTTAATCTCTAGGATGATCAGCTTTTTCATGTGTAAAACGAGGGAGTTCAGGCACCAAGTTTCCCTCCAATGCAAAATTTTAGAATTCTGGTTTACATCGTCCCTTTAGGCTGCTTCCCTCCAGCTGCCTGAGAAATAACTTGAGGTCATCAGTAACTGAGAGTGAAAAAAAAGAGTAGGAACAGGAAGTGAAAATAACATTTCACTAGTTTTGATAAAGTATTTTGCCACAGAAAGTAAAACTACGTACACAACTTATAGCAATGTTGTACGAGTTTTTTAAATTTCACTAATTCATGAGGTTATATATGAAATTAACATTTGCCATGATTTCTTAAAATCAAAACGGCAAAAATCAGTGCATTTCTGCAATACAACATAAGATAAATTTGATAAGGTACCCAAAGTAATAGTGCTTTAGATCACTTTGAGAATGCAATCCTGATAGAGTTCATTTATGCGGAAACTGGAGAAATTACATTCTGCATCATGTGCTATTTTCATCCATTTTAGTTTCACTTTCAGAGCAACTGGTCCAAGATCTTTCAACAAAAACGATATGGAAAGAACTAATAGGAAAGTAAGATTTTGAATTACAACAAAACATTTTCTTTAATCTTTCTGACAACAACATAGTTTCTATGTTTAATTTCCCTACAATTTTTTTAAAGTAATCTCACAACCTAGAGATCGAGAGTCGCATGCTCTAGGCGCCCCTGCCTACAGCAATTTAATGTTACTTTGAATATGCAGTCATGCATATTCTCTGTACCTATTTGGATAACGATAATTATACTTGTCATCTAGGAGCATCATTAATTCATGCCTTATCTTCAATCAGAATGTAAATGCTCTAGGCGTAGAAACCAAGATTTTACTTCC
Organism: Panthera leo; assembly: GCF_018350215.1. Lineage (NCBI taxonomy): Eukaryota > Metazoa > Chordata > Mammalia > Carnivora > Felidae > Panthera > Panthera leo. The sequence goes on from NC_056684.1 coordinate 131,515,694, forward strand.
CTTGCTTTTTTTTTTTTTTTTTTTTTTTTGTAACCCTAGGCATGGAGGGTGTTCAAACAGGCCTAAACTGAACATCAGTCCATCTTGCTATGTAACAAAACATTCTGATTTCACTGCTGCTTTAACTGGAAGTCAATCAGGACTAATATTTTAGTCTTCAAGTTTATTTTCTATTGGGAATAGGCAACTGGGTACATAAGGAATTTTATACATGAAACAAGTTAAGTCAACACAGGCAAATTAAATGCCAGAAGCATTTGAATGTGTGGGTTTTTCTTCTGGAAAGGAACTACCCTACCCATCTTATATTATGAATCCCCAAAATGTTTAACGGAAGTTTGACATGGTATGACCAACATTTTCAATGATCTTTTTGTTAAAATCATGTGCTTAAAGGTTCTAAAAGTATAATTTTCTTTGTGCGTTACATTCCCAGCCCCATAAACACTTTAGTACAGAGATCCACCAAGGTTTTTGATGTACCAAAGGATTTAAAAAGTGTGGCCAGGGCTCAGGGTATTAGAGATGTGGATTGTAAACCACAAGCCCAATGGGATGTGGGGGCAGGGACGGCTCTGGAACACTCTGTGAAGACTGGGAATCTTGCTCTCCTTCCTACTCTGAAAGAGCTGCACTGGCCCAGAGCACTTCCAACTATGTGATAAGCAGCGAGTTAAGCTGATAGAGAGCAAAAGAAATCCTAAACTCAGGTACCACCTTAAACACTAGAAAAATTTCATTTCTTGATTCATCTTTCTTCATTCTGACAAATTTTTAGGATTATGAGGAACTACTAGAAGGATAGAAATTTTAGGGGACTTAGGGTGACAATTAGAAAATTAACGAAGGCTTTTGAGAATGGCTGGCAGTGGCCCAAGGACTGAAATGTTTCATTATAATCCTTCTCCCTCATTAATTTTCTTTCCTACTCCCTGATTTCTGAAAGTATCAGATTTTGAAAGGTGGAATACATGCAGGACTGGGACATATGGAATGGTTAGTGGGTCACGGTGCCACAAGACAACACGAATGTGGCTTATGTGTCTGAAGCAAGAAAATTCAAAGCAGTCCAACTGCCGTGATTCAGAGTTCCACAAGCACACGTGGTTTAAGAGACATACTGCACCAAACGCCACAGCAAGCATGGTCTGCATCCGGGCATCCTCCAGGGTGCTCACGAGCCCTTTTTTGCTAAGAAGAGCCCTTCCCGCCAGTGTCCAGAACTTCACATGTTTGACTCCCACAGAGACAAACTGGGAATCTGAATCTGGTCGGAATTCTGCCACAAAAATGCGTCGGTTGTGACCGGCTCTGCTGGCGATTTTGGCACCTGATAAAAAGAGACAACAAAGTTACCTGAGTTAGCAGAGGAACTAAGATAGTTTTTGCCAGATCGAACAGCTACTCAAAATATATCGTTCAAAAAACAAATACTTGTGCGTGTCCTCTGCATCGCTACCTAGCCGCCAGATGACAGACGATTACTGGCGGAGAAGGTCCTTTTTACATACTTTCTCAAGTGACATGTGTATTAATGGGAGCTTTATCATCATTGAAGGGCCATTCTAGATTTTAGAAATCACATCTTACTTTCTCCTATGTAGCTCTGTGAACTTCACTTTTTGTAGCAGCCACGTAACTGGGAAGTTTTATCTAAAGTATGGTAAGCAATATTATCCTGTTCATCTTTCATTATCACTTGGGATTTCATTTCCGTTCTTAACACCCTCCATGACCAAGCAAATAAGAATTAACAAGGAGACTTACATATGGTTTCTTACTGAAAGAGCAGTGGATTATGTATAGTATTAGTAACTTGCATATGTTTCTATTTCGTGAGCTTCTTTCACTGAGTTTTTAAAGTGCAACATACAGTGAGTGATACCAGCTGTGTACTGTGTGTGTGGCAGGGCTGAAATGAAGAATGATTTCAATCACTAAGTTAAAGCAAATACGAAACAGAGTTCATATCACCCTGGTATTCTTAGTTTTAAAAATCACCAAGAAAAAAGAACCCTACCTTCCTGCCATCTCCAAATGGTAATCGTATGTTCTGGGTCCAGCCCCACAGACAGCAAGAGTTTGCCGGTAGCACTGAAGCTGACTGAACACACTCCCTTCGAATGGTAGCATCTCAGTATAGATAAAGTCTGCTTGTTCATTGCATCCCAGATGTGGATAGAAGGAGCCGTAGCTAAATAATGATAAAATCCAAAAATTGTAATATACCTGTTACAGATGTTTCCATTTCTACAGCTGACGCATACTTTCTGAAACACGGAAAAGTATGTACCAAAGAATGACTGTGTACTTAATAAAAAATAGCTCAAAACCAAGACTAAATGAAAAAAAGAAACAGATTCACAAATACAGAGAACTGATGGTGGCCAGAGGGGAGGGTGGAGGGGGATGGACAAAATGGGTGAAAGGCAGCAGGAGATACAGACTTCCAGTTATGAACAAGTCATGGGATAAAAGGCACAGCATAGGGAATACAGTCAATGGGACTGGAATGACATCGCATGGGGATGAACGGTAGCGACACCCACGGTGAGCACAGCAGAACATGGAAACTTGTCCAATCACGATGTTGTACACCTGGAACTCATGTAACATCGTGTGTCAACTGTACCTCGATTTAAAAAAATAATAAAAGAAAGAAAGAAAAGGAAAGAGGAAGGAAAGGCAAAAATACAGAATACTACTTCAGGCTACAGTTCACACTGCATTTTTGAGAAAATAATATTTATACAAGAAAATTAGGCAATCACAAACTTTAAATTATTCAGAAATACACGTCTTAGATACTTGTTAAATCTTTATATAATTATGTGGAGAAATGTACAAATATTACACAATAATTAAATATCAGAGTATATTCAGTTATCTGCTATCTGAACATTAGTTCTGAACATTAGTTACTGTTACTCAGTATCTCATCTGAAGGGGAGATGAAAAGCAAACACAAACTGAGAAAGGCAACAGGTAGGAAGGACACCATGTGAACAGATCTCAAAAGAAATCTTCAACCATATAGACAGATATCTGGTAAAAAGCCAAGTTCACATCACTTTATAAAACAGTGTTTTTTTATTTTTTAATTTTTTAAATTTATTTTTGAGAGACAGAAAGAGAGCACAAGTGGAGGAGGGGCAGAGAGAGAGAGAGGTACAGAGGATCCAAAGCAGGCTCCAGGCTCTGCCCTGACAGCACAGAGCCCGACCCGGGGCTCGGACTCACAAACTGTGAAATCATGACCTGAGCTAAAGTTGGACGCTTAACCGACTGAGCCACCCAGGTGCCAATTTTTGTTTTTTAAACAAGATTTCAGGGAAGAAATAAAACTGTTTTTTTTTTTTTTTTAAGGTTTATTTATTTTTGAGAGAGAGAGTACACACATGGAGGAGGGGCACAGAGAGAGGGAGACAGGGGATCTAAAGCAGGCTCTGCACTGACAGCAGAGAGCCCAATGTGGGGCTTGAACCCAAGAACTGTAAGATCATGATCCAACTGAAGCTAGATCCTTGTTTACAAAACTGAGCCACCAGGTGCCCCCAAACTGCTAATCTGTTTTATTTATTTAGATTTTTTTTAAAAAGTAAAAAAAAAAAATTTAGTAGGGTCTATACCCAACATGGGGCTTAAACTCATGACTCAAAGATCAAGAGTCGCATACTCTTCTGACTGAGCCAACTAGGTGTCCCCAAATTGCTAATCTTTATAAAAAAATTGTATTTGTTGTTATTCATCTTGTATAGCCCATTTCTGCTGCTTAAAAAATTTTCCCAGTTCTCTGTATTTTCTAACTTAAAAATCAGGGATTTGTATTGTCCTTTCTTCATGAACTGCAGCCCATAAAAATGTATTCATTTTCAGCAGCTAATTCAGTCTTAGAACATAAGTACTTTTAGTAAAAGAATTGAAATACGAGAGTGGGTTTGTTTCAAACTATAAATCCGCTACAAATAATGCAAAAATAGAGACATTTTTATTTATTTATTTTTGAGAAAGAGCACACAGCGGAGGGACAGAAAGGGGGGGAAGAAGAGAATCTCAAGCACGTTCCACACTCAGCAAGAGCCTGGAGCAGGGCTCAATCTCATAACCATGAGATCATGACCTGAGCCAAAATCAAGAGTCAGACCCTTAACTGACTGCAGCCACCAAGGTGCCCAGAGACAGTTTAATAAGATAAGCTGTCTTGGTATCTTTTGATGAAGAAAGACATTTTGGTCTCTAAAGAAAACATTCTGATAAATTTAAACTATGTTGTATACAATCTACAATTTATAGCATACAATGATTAATCTGTCAGTCCTTCAAAGTAATTACAATATAGTAAACCAGGGACTGGAGGTCATGAAGTAAAACCTGTTCAAAGATGTAACTGTAAAAAATCAAAACTGTATGGGAACAGTTTACCATGTAGTAACATATGGTATTTATGTGTGAAAAATTGAGCACAATAATTTAAGTACTGGACCAAAAGTTAGTATGTTCTTTATTCAACAGAAGTCAAAGGATATGAGGGACTGGTAAACTTAATGTCAACGAATAATGTTAGGTGGCTTAGATTTAAAGTGTAAATATATACTAGATCAGTCTATAATTTTTTGCCAGTAATAAATATTATATAGGTCATCTATAATATAGAAACTTATTTATTTAAGTGTATTTACTTTTGAAGGAGGGAGGGTGAGAGAGAGAGCACAAGTGTGGGGGAAGGGAAGAGACAAGGGGAGAGAAAGGATCCCAAACAGGCTCCATGCTGTCAGCGTGGAGCCCGATGCGGGGCTTGAACCCAGGGACCATGAGACCATGACCTGAGTCAAAACCAAGAATTGGATGCTTAACTGACTGAGCCACACAGGTGCCCTCAAACATTTGTATATGTTTACAAAAAGCACCTGGGGGCAATCCACAGACTTTATTTGCCTAAATGTGATGAGGCAGATAATGGATTTTTAAGAAACATCATTCAGTTTTGCCTCCAAATTTAATATGTCAAAACTACAAATACTTTTATTTATCTAAAAATTAAATAGCAAGTAATCTTAAGAAAGTTGAATTACTGAGCTTTTCAGGCTTTCATAAAAAGTTAAATGAGATGGTAACGACAGTATACCTGAAATTTATGTTTTACAACATTCAGGTATGACCATGACATGGGACTGCTACATATTTAGACTGTTCTAAACTTCCTTCAGTGACAGTATTTAAGATTTAAATCACTGCAAAAAATTTTTTTTAAGTTTATTTTGAGAGAGAGAGAGAGCAGAGAGAGAGAGGGAGAGAGAAGCCCCAAGCAGGCTCCACACTGTCAGCAGAGAGGCCGATGTTGGGCTCGAACTCATGAAACGTGAGATCATGACCTGAGCCAAAATCAGGAGTCAGATGCTTAACTGACTGAGCTACCCAATCACTACAAATTTTCAAGGCTTTTCTAACTTACTAAAGAAAGATTAAATTATGTTCATTACAGTTGATTTTCTATGATTCAAAAAGGGTCATTCACGATGCTGGAGTAACACAGACACTCTTCTCTTTCCCTTCCTACATGCCACCGGCTAACGGGTGCCTGTCACGGGCTAGGTCTGTAACAGGACACACATCAAAGCTCCACTACTAGGCAGGTGTGTTTTCCTATGAAGTCAGCCAGGCCCGAAGTCACACGCACTTCAGTGTGCTGCCCTCGGAATCCAGGTTCTGTGCGTGCTCCTTCCATCATATCAAGCTGTCTCTGGAAAATCAATCCCACTGACTTTATTGTTTTTTAATGTTCATTCATTTTGAAGAGAGAAAGAGTGAGACAGAGGGCACAAGCTGGGAAAAGGCAGAGGGGAATAGAGGATCTGAAGTGGGCTCCATGTTGACAGTAGACAGCCTAATGTGGGGCTCAAACTTGTGAACCACAAGATCATGACCTGAGCCGAAGTCAGACACTCAACCGACTGAGCCACCCAGGCGCCCCAATCCCACTGACTTTATAAGCATTCCTGACTCTTATTGTCCAGTATAGAGATGCCACAAGGGTCTCTTTCAATTACTAGTTGGATCTTATAAGAACCAAAGTTTTAAAGGATATTCCTTCTCCATCCTCTACTTGGCCTTTGGTGTAGTATTATAAAAACTGTATTTTTAACAAAATTTTAGTACGGGCCATTAAGTGTACCAACTGTATCTCACTCTTTAATTTCCGCAGGGGACAACTCCTTGCAGCATACCCACTATCCATTACCTCCTTCCTTCTTAATAAAGTTATGCTTTTATTCAGGAATCCCCCCCTCCCTTATGTAGAGCAAGTGATTCAGGGAGAGACCCTGCTTGCTCAGTTCATCAGTCTAAGCCTGCTGTGATGACTTCCCCGAACCCCCAGCCACCCACACTCACACTCCCCACTCTCTGCCCCCAGCAGCAGTGATTTAGTTCAGTAACCCAGATTTGAGCCAATCAGCACATGGTACTCCCCAGGTCTTCTTAGTCTGGGGTTTGGTTTGTGTCTTAAAATGACTCAATCAGGCTAAACGGAAGGACTTTTAAGCTCATGGTTCTGAAAAAGGGTTTTTATCTGCTTCCCAACTAGATGAAAGCAAAGAAGCATGTAGTTCTAACTGGTACTGGTAGCCCTTTTGTGACCATGAATGCAACCAACCTTAGGATGAATGTATTTCCTGATTTTCTGTCATACAGGACAACACGGAAGATCCTTAAAGTCACTTGATGGACAACTAACCATTATGACAAACAGTAACTACAAATGGGGGTTTGGGGGTACAGAGAATTCTCCCTTTGAATTGCCTTAAGGATCAAAAATGTCAAATTCTTACCACTGTCTTAGGCAGGCTTTGTCAGACAGAGAAGATGTCCCCTTAGTGTCCACTCACAAAACGTCTAATGGATTCAAAGGGTAATTATGTATTTTCTATTATGTATTCACTCTCCCACATCCCAAACTGACCATTTCAAAACTTTATCCTCCACCTTCTTTGTCACCTCCTCACCCTCAGCTGATGAAATGAACAACATAGAAGCTACCAGACACGAGCTTATTTTCTCACCCCCAAACCTACCAGTCTTCTTGCATTCCCTTTAATCCTCAGCTCTCTGCATTTCTTCCTGCTCAACTGTCTCTCTGCAAGTATTCTCCCGTCTCAGTGAGCCAGCCGCTCCAGCAAAAAATTAACAGCCTTGATTCCTCACTTTCTGTCATGCCCTCACATCCAATTCATCAGAATGGACCACTGGCTTTCCCTCCAAAATACATTCTGTATTTGTCTAGCGTTCTCTCCATTTTCATTCCTGCCACCTCAGTTAAAAATGTCTTTTGCGTGGACTATTATAACAGCCTCCCAACTTTCTGATTACTTCTCTTTCTCCTCTGCATCCTTAATAGTGCAGAGTGATTTTCTCAAAGCATAAATGAGATCAACTCACTCCCTTAACACTCTCCATGAAGAATTCTGCACTTAGCTCAAATCCAAACTCCTCTCCATGACCTGCAAAGCCCCATGCACAAAGCCCCATGCACCTGATTCCTAACCCCCTTCTCCTTCTCCAAGTTCATCTTAGAGGCCTTACTCCTCCACACTCACCTTCCTGTTTCTTGATTTAAGGCTTGCACAGTAAAGAGTTAACATAAACAAGCCTGAAGTTGCTATCATTAGAAGGGCCTGCTTGCAAGTGTGTGAGAACTTGACTTCTGAAATGGTCCCTATGTTAATAAGGCTGTTTTGTCTACCTGGTGTACTGAACACCTGCTTTCTTCTGGTATTTCAGTAGTTGTGGCTGATCTGTGCCTATGCAACCAGCCCTTCCACCCCAAAAGGCCTGGACTCTAAGGCTTAAGTGGGTGTCCCTGGGCAAAACACTGCACCTATGATCCTGCAGCGTCTAAACTTCACCCGGTGTGTCTTTTTCCCTTGCAGATTACTCTAAGAAACTATAGCCCTAACAATCTCTGGGCCCCGGGATGCCTACTAGTGAATCACTGAATGTATGGGTGGGTCTTGGGACTCCCCAAAACAGCCTCAGCCTGGAGTCCCCCAGTTCATCCCTCAGCTGTCATTTTTTTTGTTCTCATTCTTGGCCCAGCTGAATGTTACCACATCAAGAAAACAAACATCTAGTTTTACTGACATCATCCTATTGTTTTTATCATATCACCATCTCAGGTCATGTTAGTTTCAGAAGTTTACTTATTGGAGTGCCTGACTGGCTCGGTCAGAGGCATGTACAGCTCTTGATCTTGGGGTTGCGAGTTCGAGGCCCACAGTGGGTATAAAGATTACTTAAATATAAATAAAAATATTTTAATTTTTTTTTGAAAAAATTAAAAAAGTTTTTAAAAAGTTTACTTATTTATTGCCTCTCTCCCTCTAGAGCTGGAGGCTGCAAACTTTTCTGTCAAGGGTCAGATAAGCCACAAAATTGAAGATATTATGCAGGTACTTATCTAATGAGAGAAAAATTTCCATTACATTTTTATTGATGAAAATCACGGAGTGATTTTTTTTTTTTTTAATTTTAGAGAGAGAGCATGAGCAGGGGAGAGGGAGGGAGAGAGAGAGAGAATGAATGAATGAATGAATGAATGAATCCCAAGCAGGCTCTAAGCTCAGCACAAAGACCGACACGGGGCTCCATCCCATGGCCCTGGGATCGTGACTTGAGCCGAAATCAAGAGTCGGACATTCAACTGACTGAGCCACCCAGGCGCCTGGAGAGTGAAATTTTTTATAATAAAGATCCACTATGAGAAGAGGAAAATTCTTTGGCGATAACAAGGTAAGCTTCCAATTGAGAGTTCTTTCTCATCAAGATCAATTGCAAATGTTTGCCTGTAAAAATTTTACATATTTCAACTTTGAAAATGTCTCATGTAGATAGTTACTGACAAATTCAAATATTGATCCAAAAGTACAAGATCTTTTTTTTTTTTTAACGTTTATTTATTTTTGAGACAGAGAGAGACAGAGCATGAACGGGGGAGGGTCAGAGAGAGGGAGACACAGAATCGGAAGCAGGCTCCAGGCTCTGAGCCATCAGCCCAGAGCCCGACGCGGGGCTCGAACTCACGGACCGCGAGATCATGACCTGAGCCGAAGTTCGGCCGCTCAACCAACTGAGCCACCCAGGCGTCCCCAAAAGTACAAGATCTTAACTGAGCATATTAATCACGTGGAAGGCATTTAGAGGATTCAGTTAGAGTGTTGTTTTTATATCTGCCTTTTTAGCATGTTTTCCATTGCAGAGTAATCACCATGAACTGAACCCTACATGGAGTTCTTCAACTTCAGTTCAAATGAGTTTTGAAATGTGGAAATTTCCTTCTCACTTGCATCAAGATCTGAAAAGTGCTGCTGGAACTGCAGTCTGAGAGCAGAAAATACATTTGCGGCAAGTGGGATTCTCACTTGGTTTAATGTTTGGCACCATGAGAAGTGTATCATGCAGTCTGATGTTACTTGTGATTCAACATCAGTCGCCATCAATGACCTGACTGTAGAATTTCACCTTAACTGTAATTTTAGGCTGTTACTGTAACTGTAGTTTCCTTGTAATTTCAGGTGGAATTCATTAAGAAACACGATCAAGTCTGCAGCAAAAACTAATTTCTAAGGCCATTACGTTTTCCATAATAGAGATTGACGGCAGTACTTTTCTCATTCAGAGAAATTTCAGCCTTGGCTCTGAGCTCCAAAAACCGCAATAAAGCTACTACTGCTAAACCACTGGGTGAGTTAGGACACTCAGCTTCTGTTTCTAACATGAATTCATGGAACTGATGATGGCTAATTCTATGAGAACAAATGAAGTTAACTGTTGACTCTCAAAGACAAAGTGAGGTTGTCAATAACACATGATACACTGCTATGTTTTCCACAAACTAGCTGATGACGAACAGGCACAATGAATCATAGGCTTTAAACACCTTAAATTTTCACCAGTTTTGTAAACTTATTAACCCATTAACCCTTTTTCTGCTCCAGCTCCACATATATTTTTACCACCATCAGTTGGCACATATCTTAGCAGATTCCACTTCAGACTGTACTGAATTAATGTTTTCTTAACTTCTCTGAAAATACTATCTTTTGTAGTTGTTCCATGAAGACTAGTCCTAGAGGCCAACTCTTCAGTCACTTCAAAGTTGGCAGTGATTGCCTCAAATAAGCAACTGGCAACAACTGTCAATCCATGAAGAGCCAAGGGAAACCATTCAGAATTATTTGCTTTTTTTAGGTTCTTGTTAATTGGCTACTGATGCTGTTCCCAACATCCTCAACTCTTTTAGCAATAGGTTTTGCCAAAAAGCTGATGGGTTTAAACAAGTTTATTTTCTCTGGACATATGTTTGCTGCAATCAAACATGATTTAATTAACTCACAGTAAATTCTTCTTGATTAACTAATGAAACATTCAGAAAACTTGGTTGCAGCCTCATTTTATTTTTTATTTCTGTGAAGAAATTCTGTTGTGATGAGATACTCACACAAATATTCTTTTACATTTTCTAATTTTTCTGACTCTTGGGCTTCCCATGAACTGGGAATACTTTTGTCAAGTTTAGTGTGAAAATGTAATATATTGTATTATTTTAGCACAGCTATCGTGTCGAATTTACCATATAATTTGATAACAATATAATCCACATTTCACTGTGCCTTAGAAGTGTGACAAAGTCCACTTTCCTTTTTTTTTTTGCCTTGTTTCGACATGATGGATATACATTGCTTAAATAACAAAATTAATTGTGGGTTAGCTCAAAACCTGTCAAGTTATGACAGCATCACTGCATCTCCAGTGTGCCAAACAGCTGTGCAAAGCAACCAGAGGGTCACGTGAGGTCTCTGTTGCAGCTACTCAAGGCTGCTGTAGCACAAAATCTGCCACAAACAATATGTAACCGAATGAGCCTGGCTGTGTCCAACACTCTATCTCTGGATACTGAAATCTGAACTTCATACAATATTCATATGCTGTGAAATTTTCTTTTGATTTTTTCTAACTATTTAACTTAGTAAAAACTGTATTTAGCTCATGGGTTATACAAAAACAGGTAGGTTTGGCCCAAGGGCTCTGGTTTGCCAACTCCTGCTCTTGAATGTAACCAAGAGAGCAAAAATATTGCCTGTTGTGTTGGATACATTTGTAGTTTAACAGTCAAATCACAGAATGCTGCTTTACCCTGGAGAAGAGGGAAACAGACACAGATCATGACATATTTTCCTATTAAACTGCTATTTTTCCTATGTAAACTGAAAAGGAAATTTTAAAAGCCTAGTAAATATGTCAAAACAATGGACACACATTATCCAGTAGCTTTTTAGATTCACAAAGCTATGGTCAAGATCAGTAATAGAAAGCTATTTCTAAATCTTTAAGTGATCTGTTGATACAATATGTGCAATTATTGGACATATAAAAACAGCAATTAAAAAATTTCACTTTTAGGCAATACAACCTACTGATTCACATTTAAGATTACTTTTACCCCCAGCTGCACTTTAAGAAAAAAAAATTATTTTTTAATTTTTATTTTTGAGAGAGAGACAGAGTGCAAGCAGGGAAGGGGCAGAGAGAGAGGGAGACACAGAATCCAAAGCAGGCTCCAGGCTCTGAGCTATTAGCTCAGAGCCTGACGCAGGGCTTGAACTCACAAACCAGGAGATCATGACCTGAGCCGAAGTCGGAAGCTTAACTGACTGAGCCGCCCAGGCGCCCTTCCCCCAGCTGCATGCTCAGCAGCTACATGATGTTGGCAAGTTAATAGCTACCGTGGAGGATCCTTGCAGTGATTACACAGGTAATACACAGAAAGTGCTTACAATTGTGCTGGATACTAAAAAGGTCAAAATATATTAGTTTTAAAAATAATTATCATTGTTACTGCCGAATGAGCTCAGTATCATGACATTAAAAGAATAGATTTTTCATTAAAAAAATTCAAAATATGTTCAAGTATCTTATTACTCAATAAAAATTTGGACTACCAATACTAAACAATATAACTAAAACAGAAAATGCCGAATTTTCCTTACCTGACATGTCTGCTAAATCACCTACAATGGAAAAACAGCAGAAAAACAACTGTCCATAAGTAACATAAATACTTAAAAATATTTTTATTGAGTACATTCTTAAGTATACTTATTAAAATACTTTAAAAATTAATTATAAAATAATTTTTATATAAATCACAAATGGTCATATACAAAATTAGTTTTATGATGTTAAATTGAGTAGACTGTACGTGAAGCCATTCATTTCAATCATACACATATATTAACATTTCACGTATATGACCTTCCAATTACTGGATAAAAACTTTTTTTTCTTTCTATTTAAAGAGTCACATGAAATTTTAACAATTTAAATATAATGACATGTTTTAAATAATACAACTCTTATTTTGGTTTACAAAATGTCCTGTAACAGACTGGAGTTTTAATGCACCTCTGCTTGGCCCTGAGAGTCCAAGATTCCAGCCAAGGGACAAAGGTAAAGAAAAAAAAAAGTTTGAATGTAACTGGCTAAAATACCACAAAAGCAAATATTTCCCCTCTGACCTAAACAATTTTTAACAAAGAGAGCCATAAACATTTTAGACTGTTTGTGCCTTGCAGGTATGATACAAGCTTGGCAGTCAAAGTTACTACTGACTCAACTCTGGGGGTTCAGAAAAGAAAAAGTCCCTCACTCGTTGGTGGTCTCTCAAGTCTATCCTACGTGCCATTAGTCATCAGTAAAAAAATTTCTGTATCCATTCTGTGTAAGGGTACAGTGGGGCAAGGCACAGGACTGCATATATGATCTAAAATTCACCTCTGTAGTGCCTGGACTTTGACTTGGAAGATAATTAGCCATTTTACATTTCCCTACAGTGTCACTTTTCGAAATAAAAGGAACAGACACAAATACTGAATTATTAAGTTGTACGTCTATACGATGTTCTATGTCAATTATAACTCAATAAAAAAAGGAAAAGGAGAAGAGGGTCAATTTTAATGAAAGATTACATTTGTGACTACAAGATTTCTTAAAAGGCAAAACTGCGGCACTAATATGTTAAAAGCAAAGTTGCTTAACAAAGAGAGAGACGGGGAAAGAAAAAAAAAGCAAAGTTGGGAAATGGAAGAACCGTATCTTCTACAATTCTATTCACCGTATATAAATTCCATTAACATAGAGATATTATCTTTTTTTGGTAGGCTTATATCCCTAGCACCTAGAATAATACTTTGTGCATGGCATGTGCTCAATAAGTTTGTTGAATAAATGAATCTACTCAAAAAAATTAACTGAACAATAACTATATGTCAAGAGGCACTGAATAGGCCCTTTTATAACCAAAATGGTAACATGATCTCATTTTTTTCAGAGTAAAAATAAGACTCATTTTTAAAAAAGGACCTAGACCTATTTATACTCAAATATTAGAATCTTTGTGTGTAATGCATGAAGATCAGTCTACTTCTTGTTAAAAATAGAAAAATTTACAGAAAGGAAGATCACAAGCACCTTTGTGGTACAACTGTAGAACTCTGTAACCCAGAGATCGAGTTTCTGACTGATCAATTTAGTACTTGTATGAAAAATGAAGATATTAAAAGCATAAATTATTCTATCCAAGGAGAAAAAGACACCTGGAGAGTTGGCTTAGCAACGGAGGCCCACCAAGATCCAACAAGCCCAATGACATCGATCATTTTTACAAAGTACACCAAGCTTATGAAGCTTCAACTGACCAAATCTATGATGTGGTGTTCACAGTGATCACTGGTTGGTAGATGTATTTGTTCTAATTAGACCCGCTATCCTCTCATCCTTTAAGTTTTCTAAAGGGTTAAAAGAAGACAGCAAGACAAGTGGTTTTTAAAACATCTGGCAACTTAAATCAATGCCAAAGAAAAGAAAAAGGCAGAAGGATTTAGCAGCATGGAACAGACAACAGAGCTTTTCTCTCCTTCCTAGCTCAGTCCTAGTTGCCACAGACATTCTGCCCGTCAGTCTGGTTACTTTTTGGCTCCCCCTTTATTTACAATTTCCTCTCCAAATTCTTTTTGCTTTATATGCTAAATTAAACCTTTCTGCCAATTAGGAATATCTGCTAAAGGACTAAATCCAACTACTGCAATCACCATAAAATAGTTTATTCTTAATTCTAAACTGTCTGAACCAATAAGATAACCAAAGCGAGAGAAAGATACCTGGAAGCAAATCATATGGTAAAACTGGGTGCATGTTTTTTTTTTTTTTTGTTTTTTTTTTAAACATTTATTTACATTTGAGACACAGAGAGAGACAAGAGCATGAGCGAGGGAGGGGCAGACAGAGAAGGAGACACAGAATCTGAAGCAGGCTCCTGGCTCTGAACTGTCAGCACAGAGCCTGATGCGGGGCTCGAACCCACAAACCATGAGATCATGACCTGAGCCAAAGTCAGATGCTCAAACGACTGAGCCACCCAGGCGCCCCTAGGTATGTGTTTTATATACAAACGCATTTTCAACAATACCCAAATATATATATTTTTTTCCCTAGGATACTGAATTAATTTGAACAATACAATTACTTAAACTGTTTCTTTTTAAAATACAGAAACATACCTACTTGGCCCGTTGCCACTACGTTGATAAATTTGGGGTGCTGATTTACAGTGAGGCACAGTATATCATCATTATGTTCCTGATAAAAACTCTGAGTCCCTATAAAAAAAAAATTGAGAAAACCTTAAGACATAACAGCCAAATGCACTTATCTAGAATAATAAAAAATTGCTCTGTTTAACTTAATACGTATTTTTTGAGAACTGAATGTGCACGTTATCATGAGGATGGAAAAATAACCCAAATCTTTAAAGGGATAGAGTCCTGAAAGTTAACATGAGGTTAAAGACATCAAGCACCACAAGAGAGTGAAGGGGCCTGCTCTGGGAATTCATAGCAGAAAAGATTCTTCTTATCATGGGCATATGGCACTCTTGGACTGACAAGACAGATTTTGTTAAAGTGAAGGTGGGTGGGGAAGGGCAATCTAGGTAGAGGAATACTTTAAGCAAAGGTACAAAGACAGGAAAGTACTAAGTATGCATGTATATGGTTCATTTGGCTGAAATGTAGGGTCAAGGATAAATGTGAGAGATATGGTTGGAAAGGCAAATTGGAACTAGAATGATAGAGGATTTTGAATGCCAACCTATTAAATTTCATATTTATTATGTAGTCAGTGGGGAGGTACTGAAGAATTCTGATCAAAGAAGGTATGTGATTTACCTAATAGGACTTACAGCGAAGAGACCTTAGACCTGTGATCATGCAAGACGTACTAAAGGTGGGTTTGCCTAAGTACAGTGGCGAGGTGGGAAATGAGGTCAGGAGGATAGGGCGTAGGTTGGGTCCAGATTACAGAGGACCCAGGGTGATTACAGGGTGATCTAGTCCACCCACACTACATCATCCAAAAGTGAAGCAACACAAAACAATTTAACAATGACATTTACCAGATCTAATACTTTAAAACTTCTCTTCAAAGTGAAATGTGCTTCATACTTCCCAGGGCTGACAGTTTAGTGAGAACAACAAACAAGCAAGTATATGTGCTATTGGCTAAGTTCGAAGATCAGCTAATAGGGCAAAACTTCCTAGACTGTGAACACAGCAATGTATCCCAAACTAGAGAGGACAAATAATGAGAAGTGGAGAGGTACCCAGTCTCCCTTCTGCCCTCTCTCTCTATACCCCATCAGTAGAAAACTGATTAAGGACAAATCATAAAATTAAAGAAAATTACAAGGATAAACATGAAAGTGTATTTACACATTCCTTTCTAGATCATCTTTTCTTATTCTATTTTCTTTGGTGAAGCCTCAATTAGATTATCTATTTTTTAAATGGCCAAAATTATTAAATCAAAAATCACCACTGATTTCTGTGTGATCTTGGTGAATCCTTTTCTTTAGGAAACCAAAATAGGACAATCATATTAATGATTAATACTGAGGAGACACGGGGGATTAGGACTCACATAAGCCATTCTTTGCCTGTTCGGAATGAACCATCAGAGGAAAAAGCCAGAAATGTTTGGGCCAAAAAGTCTCTAATTTTACTTCCGACTTTCAGACTTTACGAGGTTTATAATTACACATAAGAAAATTCAAACTTAAATAATGAATGTCACTAGGAGGATTATGACGTCATTCATCATCAGATGATGCTATGAGAATTTATTTGCTTTTCAGCAATCCAATCAGTTAAATTAACATCAAGAAGTATTTTCTCACCTTGCATAAAACAAAAGTATCAACACAGCAGAGACAGAGGGAAGCAGCCTTCTCACTATCTTCCTTGGCTTTCTGAGGCCTCAGTAAGAACACTGCCCACTTACCCTACTCTCCAGCAACCACTCACCCAACATGCTACTTTTAATCACTACCTATCAGAGACAACCACCAATCCATCGATTTCATGTTAAGGTTATGGGGAAATAAAGTTAGAAATGGTTTCATTATAAAACATGATTTCAACATACAGTAAGCCTTCACTTCTAATAGAGACCTAGGAGCACTTTGCATTATGAAATCTTTTTCTGCTATATCATACTCTCTTAAGACTGTAAATTTGGTTACTTGAAATATTACTAGAAAATTCAATAGTATGAATAACATTCTGGACTCATGTAATTTATTTGTAGTTTTAACAAAAATTTTAAGATTATAAGTAACAAAATTCTAAATAAAAAGTGGGAGATGGAGAATTGGGGTCTCCTACCGGTAGCAACGTTGTGCAGAATTCCAATGGATGCAGTGTGATAAATTATATCATCACCATCATTTAAATAATGAACGTTATTCCTACAGTCTCTTCCTCGATAGCCAAAAACAAGCTCCAACACAAGGTCCTATAACAATAAAACCATTATATAATTCCTTATGTCTAAATGTTCACCATTATTTTTGTATACAGCACTGGTATCTTCAGTCAAAATGGAGGATGCATTTTGATGCTTTACAATCTTTGAATACAAAATTTAGACCTGCTTTGGGCAGCTGAAACACTCCATACTTTTCTACATATATAAAAAGGAAAAGGGAATCACAAGGTCATCTGATTTGAAAAATTTTAGTTGTTAGGAGTTCATGTGTTAAACACTGAGATACTTCTTATGTCCAAAAGAATATTTCGATTTGTGTTGTTAGTAAAAATATGTAATCTGCACATATAACTCAGGATACATTATGTCCAAGTGACATACTTTTGAGGAGCCAAATAGTACATCAGACACTGGTACAGAAAACTAAGTACATCATCTATGATAACTCATGCTAAAGTTCTAGCACATAATTCTGCCACTGAAAATGTCCGTTTTTTTGACTTTGTGAGGCTTCCCAGGGGGGAGGAGTACAACAATCATTGTCCTGCAGATTTACACCTCATTTTTGACCTGATTCAGCACAGTTTGCTTGTGGCTACTGATACTGGAATTAATTAAATGTCTGGGAGAGCTTTCCTTCTTGCTCAATTATTGTGGAAAGTTTCTTTGTTTGGAAGTAGAGCCTTCAAAGGACCCTTCAATGAACCCAGTGAATGTATCACATGAAGGACAAACTTTGACTTCTAAATTCAAAACACTAAGCTTAAGACACTGCTAAGGCACCTGTGATTCTATAAGCCATAGGTCATTCACATATATTTACATTTAGAAGTTTTTTGAGAGACAGTTCAATTCAGAATATTATTCACGGAAGACTAAAAAAAAAAGACAAATAAAAAATAAAAAGAAATGAAGGATATCAATCCAAAACTCAGACTTGACAGTTAACAATTAGTTTTTACAACCAAACAAAAAAGATTACTCAGAGGCACCTGGCTGGCTTGGTCAGTAGAACATGCGACTCAGTCTGAGGGACTGAACCCCACCTTGGGTGTAGAGATTACTTAAAAATGAAATCTTAAAAAAAGATTATTCAATATATTTATTTTCTTACAAACTAATGACAACACTTGGCTGTCTTACAAGAAGGAAATAGAATGAATTCTGAATACATTTTAAAGCACAAGGTAACACAGGGGAGTGGGTTCTCCTTACCTCTATGGGTCTCTTTTTCTTGCCAACATTATTTGTCTGGAGTTTTTCTGGCCTTGGTGGGGCTCTGCTCACAGGGGGCCTGAAATGGGAAAGTGGGAATGAGGAAAGGCATCCATCACTGTGCACCTTCACTGAGCCTCCCTCACCCGCCCTCCAAAGAGAGATATCTGACATGCTTTCACAAAAACGAACCCCATCTGTGTTCCTCACTATACTGTGGCCTCTTTACATCTTCTAAGGCAGGAAGGTGGAAAGAAGATATGAGAGCTTTTATTCATTTTATTTTAACTTCTTTGATGTATGTTTCATAATGTAAATAATACATTAACAGAAGAACAGACTATTTATAAATATACAAATATTAGTTTAATGGCTCAAAAACTTTTTGTTGGAATGCATTATAACAAAGCCTGAGTCACTGCTCTAAAGTTTCTATCTCAGTACTGTGCACATGGCAGGTATCTGATACATTCTTCTTGAATTTTGAAAACATTTCTGTGAACTTTCTATACTGTTGGCAACATAAATCATGTCCGAATTCAAATTTGTACTCGTTACTTACTCTCCTCCAGGCCCTTTACCTTTCCTTCTTCCTCAAGTCTACAGTAAGGTTAATGGCATCACCATCAGTTAGTCAAGCAAACATTTTATAGTTACATAGCACTACAAACCATACAACACTCTGTAAAAGATAATTACTATTACTATGGCCTTCAACTCTTTCTCTTCTCCATTCTGTTTACTAAACACTCATCAACTTCACTTTTGGAGGAGCTCTCATATCTAGGCCCTTCCTCTCTGTTTCTACTACTAGTTTAGGATCTTTTTTATAATATCCCATTAGGTGTACAGAGTTCCCATTGTGAATTTAAATGTGGAGGCTCTTAAAATGCCTAGGTATAAACTTAACCCAACAGGTAAAGTACTTGCACTCTGAAAACCCATAAAACACTGATGAAAGAAACTGAAGATGACACAAACAAATGGAAAGATATTCCATACTCAAGGATTGAAAGCATTAATATTGTTTAAGTGTACATGCTACCCAAAGCAATCTACAGATTCAATGCAATTCCTATCAAAATACCAACAGCATTTTTCACAAAACTGGAACCAATAATACTAAAATTTGTATGGAACCACAAAAGACTGCAAATAGCCTAAAGCAATCTTGAGAAAGAAAAAAAAAAAAGATCCAGAGGTATCACAATTCCAGATTTCAAGCTATGTTACAAAGCTATAGTAATCAAAACAGTATGGTACTGGCACAAAAACAGACACACAGATCAATGGAACAGGACAAAGAACCCAGAAATAAACCTATGGTTATATGGTTAATTAATCTATGACAAAGGATGCAAAAATATACAATGGGGAAAAGACAGTTTTTCAGTAAATGGTCCTGGGAAAACCAGACAGTTAGATGTAAAAGAACTGGATCAATTTTTAACTAATTTCCCTGACATCAGCTATAACAACACTTTTCTAGATGGTCTCCTAAGGCATGGGAAACAAAAGCAAAAATAAACTGGGGACTACACCAAAATAAAAAGCTTTTGCACAGCAAAAGGAACCATCAACAAAACAGAAAGGCAACTTACTGAATGGGAGAAGACATCTGCAAATGATATATCTGATAAAGGGTTAATATCTAAAATATATAAAGAGCTTCTATAACCCAATACAAAAAAAAAAAAAAAAAAAAAAAAAACCTGATTAAAAAATGGGCAGAGGCCCTGAATAGATATTTCTCCAAAGAAGACAGATGACTGACAGATACATAAAAAGATGTTCAACATCACTAATCACCAGGGAAATGCAAATCAAACCCCCAATATCACGTTACACTTGTTAGAACAGCTAAAGCAAAAAAGACAAGAAATAACAAGTGTTGACAAGGGTATGTAGAAAAAAGAACCTTTGTGCATTGTTGGTGGGAAATGTAAATTGATACAGCCACTGTGGAAAACAGTATGGAGGTTCCTCAAAAAATTAAAAATAGAAATACCATACGATCCAACAATTCCACTCTTGGATATTTATCCCCCCTCCAAAATGAATACATTAATTCAAAAAGATATATGCACTCCTATGTTTACTGCAGCATTATTTATAATGGCCAAGATACGGAAGCGACCTAAATGTCCATTGGTAGACAAATGGATAAGACAGGTGTGCGCGCATGTGCGCGCGCGCGCGCACACACACACACACACACACACACACACACACACACCATGGACTATTACACAGCCATTAAAAAGGATGAGATATTGTTTGTGACAATGTGGATGGACATAGAGGGTATTATGCTAAGTGAAATAAATCAGACAAAGACAAATACTATATGATTTCCCTCATATGTGGAATATTAAAAAAAAAAAAAAAACAAATGAATCAGCAAACAAAAGGCATAATGGGACTTATAAATACAGACAACACTGATGGTTTCCAGAGGGGAGATATGGGGATGGGAAAAATGGGTGAAGGGTAGGGTGAGATACAGCCTTCCCATTACGGAATGAGTAAGTCACAAGAATAAAAGGAGCAACATAAGGAATGCAGTGAATGATATTGTAATAACAATGTATGGGGACAGATGGTAGCTGTACTTGTAGTGAGCAGAGCATAATGTATAAACTTGCCAAATCACTATGTTGCACACCTGAAACTAAAGTAACACTGTGTGCCAACTATACCCAAATAAAAAAACAAAAACAAAACTGGGGAGGCTCTTTTCCTAAATTTGTGTGTTTAATTTAAAAAACCCACCTCATTTGGTTTATTTTTATCCCAGATAACCATTAGTTAAATATTTAATAATCTGAACACTGGATACAAATCAATCATGCTATCAACTCCCCTTTCCAAATTTTAAGTTAGTATTCAATTTGTAACAACTAAATCAGAAAATGATACAAACTGACTTTCCCGTAGGAAAAAAATCCAACGTGATAAAGAGTATAAATTTAAAGGCTAACAACAGATTTATATTTTCACAATTTCCAGGTTACACATCTATAAAAGTAAATGAAATGTTCTATCATGAACACGCAATACAAAAGAAGTACATACGTTCATATGTAACATAAAGTAGAATGCAGAAGTACAGAAACTGTGGTTGGTGACATGAAAATTACATGCACAAAGAACTTTTCAAATTACTGCAGAAATTTTGGTTTTGAACCTTTTTCATGTACTTTTTTGGATGTCCATAAGTAATAAATAGAGTTCAACTTGAAGTATTTAACATTTGAAAAGCTTCTCTTAGGGACCATTTTATTTTTTTTTTTAATTTTTAAAAATTTTATTTATTTACTTTTACTTAGGACCATTTTAAAGAATAATAGCAGGCTTGGCTTTTCTTCCAAGTCAGTTTTGTTGGTGAGCTTCATTTGGTGTTACCATCTGACAGCTTTAATTGTAATCCAAACAACAAACAGGTAATTTTGATCTACATAAGCCTCTATAACAATTAAGCATATCTTAATTTTTTCAAGTAATTTATATAAGTACTGTTTAAATAAAGCTATACAACTTATGAAATTATACAAGTTGAACAAATAAAGTTTTGGTAAAGCAGTTATTTATGTAGCAGAAATCCAGTAATTAAGATGCTGCTCATTTC
The DNA here is from genome assembly GCF_018350215.1 of Panthera leo. Lineage (NCBI taxonomy): Eukaryota > Metazoa > Chordata > Mammalia > Carnivora > Felidae > Panthera > Panthera leo. The sequence goes on from NC_056684.1 coordinate 131,537,409, forward strand.
AGGGATACTTATTTCAAAGGGGAAAAGCAAGGAAAACTGTTAACACCAAGCAACACAGCTCATTAATGGTAAATATGAAAGATGATAAAAATACATAATTAGGTCTCGTAAAATATAGCAAAGAGAGGGGATTACCTGGAACCTCTTTTCAGCAGCAGATGAAAAAGGGAAAAGATTACAACACAAATTTGAATTTAAAACACTAGTAAAAATATTTCTGTACTAAATATTTTTACAAGTTTAATGCAGACCATACTGCATGTATTAAAGGCCTATTGTTATTTATTACTGCATATTAGAAAAGCTCCAGTTACTCCATGAATGGCAGGAAAATCAGAAGGAAGTGAAAACAGAAAAATGGGCATTGAACATGTTCTGTGTTGTAAATATTAAAGCTTACCATTCATATTTTTCTACAGTGTACTCTGAATTTCAAACAAAACACTAATGCTTATTTTTATTCTTAAGAATGGGCACTAAAATGTTAACCAACTTAAAAGGCTGGTAGCACTGGGGAGCTATTAAGGAAATTGTCTAAGGAGGTGAAGTAGGTCCTCCTGACCCAAGGGGGTGTCCCAGTCAGCCAGTCCAAACCAGCGGGCAATGTGAGTTACTCAAGATCATGCTAGATTTAGGCTTTTTCTAGTAAAGGAGATAACTTAAAAAAAAAAATCCCTTTAATAATATGATCACCAAAACAGAACTGAAAGAGATCACAAAAGTCATCTCATCCATCCTCCTACTGAAACCAGGGAGTCTTCACATGTCTAGAATATCTCTTTGTAGCACCGATGACAAACAAACGGTCATCTAAACTCTGCATGGAAACTGCTCATGAAAGGAAGGTCACTTCTCCCTTCCATTAACACCCAAGACAACAACTGTATCTCCACTTAGCTTTGTTTTGAAACAAGTAACTTCCACTGTAAACTGTCAGCGTCCCTTTAAAATGCAGAGATCAGTCCTGAATAAGTTACTTCAGATCTGAGGCTAGATCTGAATGTTTTATTTCTGCTAAGATAGTGTGGGGCTTTGTAGAAGTTACATCACACTCTAGACTTCTATCTTTGCCCTCACGTTTTTTTTTTTTAATTAGAGAGAGCATGAGCAGGGGAGAGAGAGCCTGAGTTGGGGAGAAGGGCAGAGGAGGGGGGAGAGAGGGGGGGAGAGAGGGGGGGAGAGGAGGGGGGAGAGAGGGGGGGAGAGGAGGGGGGAGAGAGGGGGGGAGAGGAGGGGGGAGAGAGGGGGGGAGAGGAGGGGGGAGAGAGGGGGGGAGAGGAGGGGGGAGAGAGGGGGGGAGAGGAGGGGGGAGAGAGGGGGGGAGAGGAGGGGGGAGAGAGGGGGGGAGAGGAGGGGGGAGAGAGGGGGGGAGAGAAGGGGGGAGGGGGAGGGAGGGAGAGAGGGAGGCTGACTCTTAAGTAGGCTCCATGGTTAGTGTGGAGCCTGATGCAGGGCTCGATCTTATGACCCTAGGACTGTGACCTGAGCCAAAATCAAGAGTCAGACATTCAATGGACTGAGCCACCCAGGTGCCCCCACACATCACTCATTTAAAACAAATAATGAAGTTTTGCTGTCTACCAAAGAAGTTAAGGAATGCCTAATACCTGAGTTTCTGCACAATCTGGTCTCAAATCTATTTTTTTCATCCTTATCTCCCAGCATTTTCCTAATGGTACCTTTTTTTGCTTCTAAAATAGACTGGTTTTTTCCACACAGTCCTGTTTCAGAAACTGCCTGAAGACATTTTCATCTCACTAAAAGGGAGTTGTAAAAGTGTTCCAGAGAGTCCTTTTGTGCACATACCATTTTATTAAACATACAGATATCATCACTGCCCTATGTTAATATTTTTAAATGAATGTATAAATATACATTAAACAAAACTAACAGGTCTATAAATTGAATAGTTTGTCACTGATAAATATGTGTGGTTAACTATTTTTATGAGCCTCTGACACTTACAGAGAAACAAACTATCTGCACTTTGTGAATAGTCATGTGTAAAACCAAATGACCATCAAGAAGAACCTCAGCAACACCCACATACTACACATACAAAGCAATTTTTCTGTAGGATTTATTTCACTTTATAATTTTCTTGACAAATGTAGTTCAATGTTTTATAGGGAAAAAAAATCAATACCTGAAAATACTATAAAGATCAAAACAGAACAAAGAATAAATAATGGAATATAATATTTTATTTAATAAAACACTTACCTTACTACCCCCTGCCTTTGAAAGGAGCAAGAGGAAAAAAAGAAACACTGATGATGAATAATTGATGGAAACTGATGGTTAAAAGGTAGCAGTTAAGTAAACAGAAGAAAGGAAACATCAATACAATTCTAAAGAAACAAAAAAATGCCTAAATTGTATGCTACACTGTTTGGAACATTTTTATTAAAAAATATTGAAAATTTGACTGATGACTACTTTAAATATACAAGATTTGCTACAAAAAGTAAAACATAAAATTATTAAAGTTATTTAGGAAAAAAGGCCCTGTAAAAGTATGGACCAAGTAGAGTAGTTATCAACTGTCATCAGAAACATTTTCTTAAGTGGATATTTGACAAGTATTTGTTTTAACTGTTTATAGTTAAATGTTTTGTTTCTTATTTGATAACAATAATATATTTTATTTAAAATACAAAAACAATTATATAGACATTATCTCACAAATATATACAAAATTGGCAAAAGAAATGTCTTCCTTTTTTCTCCTTTGATTCTCTCATTTTATGAAAACGAAGGCTCCTAACTAGGAGTCATTTCTGTCTTTGGCCTTGGCATTTTCAAAAGAATTCAGAGTTGAAATTATAAAACAAACTAAGAACAAATGCAAAACAATTCAAAAATAATTTTGAAAAATTTAGCTGTAAAAGGAAAAAGCTAACAGCAAAGATTATGAAGTGTCAATTTTTTTTTTTCATTTTTTAAAAAGTATATTTATTTTGAGAGACAGCGTGAACAGGGGAGGGACAGAGAGAGAGAGAGACAGGGAGAGAAAGAATCCCAAGCAGGTTCCTCACTGTCAACGCAGAGCCTGATGCGGGGCTTGATCTAATTGTGAGATTATGACAGTCAAAATCAAGAGTCAGATGCTTGACCCACTGAGCCACCAGGCACCCATCAAGCATTTTTCATGAGCAGTAAAATCCTTACATCTGTCAGAACTTGGGTCACTTTATTAATAAAGGAGAAATTTTAAGTGTTTTACCATGAACGATGGGCTACATCATTAAAATTAGGTCACATTTTCTAATATACCTAATTTATCTGATAAATGATAGTATTTTTACTAAAAATCAATATAATAAATAAAAAAGATTTATGGGAAGGTCTAGAGTTCCTTCCTCCTTATAGTACACTCTTTACTTTTCATTACCTGTAAAATATAATTTCAGAAATATTAAACACTGTACTGCACAAATCCTCATTAGGAACATCTACATTTGCACAATTCTATGTATTTCTCTAATTAATGGATTATACAGGCATTGTTCATTGCTTTGTGGATATTTAGTTTCAGGGAGTGTTTTAGTACTAACCAGGTATCTTCCTCAGGTGATTCTATATTTCATTCCCAGGGAGGGGTGGTGAAGACTTACTACCTAAATTCTTTATATACATTATTTTTCATTTTATAAAATACTCTAGGGGTGCCTGGGTGGCTCAGTCGGTTAAGCATCCAACTTCAGCTCAGGTCAGGATCTCACAGTCCAGTCTGTGGGTTTGAGCCCCGCATCAGGCTCTGTGCTGACAGCTCAGAGCCTAGAGCCTGCTTCAGATTCTGTCTCCCTCTCTTTCTGCCCCTCCCTTGCTCATGCTCTGTCTCTCTCTGTCTCAAAAGTAAATAAAAACATTAAAAAAATTTTTTTAAATACTTTATAAGTTAGTGATTTTTTAAAAAAATTTTAATGTTTATTTATTTTTGAGAGAGACAGAGCACGAGCGAGGGAGGTGCAGGGAGGGAGGGAGACACAGAATATGAAGCAGGTTCCAGGCTCCCAGCTGTCAGCACAGAGCTCCATCAGGGGTTCGAACACATGAACCATGAGATCATGACCTGAGCCAAAGTCGGACACTCAACCAACTCAGTCACCCAGAAGCCCCAAACCTATCTCTAATTTAATACTGTGCCTCTTTATATGTGATGACAAAATGGATACTCACCATGTTGTCCCCCATCCATAAGGGACGCCAATGCAATTATCTGAGAATTCATCAGCAAATGGGCACCTGGAAAAGCTGCTGTGGAGGCATGACTGAACACCTCCCAAGAACTTCCGCGGGAACTTTGCGGCTCGTCAGTTCAGAGATCTCTAGCTCCTCCCTCTCCATCAGTAACATGCCCCTCATCCTCCCATCCTTCTCCCTGAACATCAGCTGCAGTGCAAGCTCAAACCCTTCTGCCAATGCTTTCTGGTCATTTCTATCCAGCTGAGCCCCAGGGGCCTTCAGCACTACCCTCACTGACTAGACATTTACTCGAATTTTCTACAAATTCTGTCCAATGTGAGTGAACTCCCTTGTCATTTTAACTTCTCCCTCAAACATTCTTACCAACTTCTCATAACAGTTTTCCTCAACACAGTTTTCGACAGAAGACGACACTGCTGTTCCCACCTCCTACTCCTCCTTGGTTCCTCACTGCAGTTTCTGGATAATTTTTCCTTTATCATTTCTTAAAAACTTCACTTTTGAAATCCATGTCATTCGTTGATCCATATAACTCTTCACAGTTCTCCATATTCCCTAATGATTATTATGTTCACAGTCCCTCTCTTGACCTGTCCTCTAACTCAGAGACTTTATTAAAAAATTCTCTCTCCTCATAAAATTGCTGTGTGCACAGCCTTTATTTTTGGTTTGCTGCTTCCAGACAAAGACCAGTAATTCCCATTCTCTAATGGGACGCTACTTCCACTTGCCTTCTGGAAATTTTTTAATTTTTTTTTTTAACACTAAAAAATTTTTGTAATGTTTATTTTTGAGACAGAGACAGACAGAGCACAAGCCGGGGAGGGGCAGAGAGAGAGGGAGACACAGAATCTGAAGCAGGCTCCAGGCTCTGAGCTGTCAGCACAAACCGCGAGATCATGACTTGAGCTGAAGTCAGATGCTTATGCTTAATTGACTGAGCCACCCAGATACCCCAGAAAAAAATTTTTAAATAATGATTTTCTATGCTTGATTAAAGATGCATGGATAAAAACGCCTTTTCAAACTTTAATCCTACCTCTGCTCATGTGCTTCCTAAAACATACTTGGTATTGGATTCAATTTTTATTATCTCCTACAATCCCCTCACATATATTAATAGAAGTTAGCAAATAATATTCTTTTAATCATATAGACTTTATATATTCCCTACACTATTGGCAAGAGACAGTGACATCACTAAAAAGTATTTAAGAACAAATATATTTTCTAAGAGGTGCTGGGAGCTGTAAAATGCAAGAGTACCACTGTTAACTTAGTTTTTGCAAAAATTCAAACAGTAAATTCAATTTTTTACAAATTTTTTTAATGTTTATTTATTTTTGAGAGACAGAGAGAGACAGAGCGTGAGCAGAGGAGGGGCAGAGAGAGAGAGGGAGACCCAGAATCCGAAGCAGGCTCCAGGCTCTGAGCTGTCAGCAGAGCCTGACGCGGGACTTGAGCTCATGAGCCGTGAGATCATGACCTGAGCCAAAGTTGGAAGTTCAACCATTTGAGCCACCCAGGTGCCCCTAAATTCAATTTTCAAAACCAATATATTTTTCTTCATCTAGTTTTAAATTTGACTGTTACCTCTCATCAACTGAGGGTTCCTTCTGTTGCAAATGAGGCTTGACTCCAAACATTGGGCGAATATTTGTTGATAAGGCTCTAATGGTGTAACTGATTTCATTCTCTCTTGTAACATCACTGTCATAACCTGCCATCAAAACATAAGAATTATTCTCTAAGTTACAACTGAGGAGCTCTATTATGATCTTATACATTGGATTCAAGGATGTTCAACAGTATAAAATAAGTTAAATAAACTGTGTTATAGTCAAATTATGAAATAATATACAGCCAATAAAAATGATGTAGAATTTTTAATGATACGTGACAAATGTTTTTGAAATATTACTAAGAAATAATATTAGCCTACAAAACATAAATTCAACAGAATATCATTTTTGTTAAAAAACAGAATGCCTCAACATATTAACAAAAGTTACCTCTGAGTGGTCAAATTATGGATACTGTGTTTATTTTTTGTTGCAAAATGTATTTTCTAACTTTTCTATAATGAGCTGGTCTTATTTGTATATCAGGAAAAGACGAAAATCATTTGAAAATACTAAGTTCAATACTACAAAATTTACTTTAGTACTTACTTGAAGTAGCATTATCATACATTTGTAGATAAAGAATAGATTTAAGCCATCAATACATGCCAGCATGTTATTTTTGAGTCATACAATCAATTTTGGTGTTAAACAGATGACAAAGACTAAAACCACAATTATTCTAACATTGTTATTACTTGTTTAACCGCTGTAGTTTAATCCGTGGTGCTAAATTGTTTCTATGCTTTTGTTAAAATATTTAAAGATGACATACCCCCATCTTCTTCAGAATCTGTATCAGATTCTTCACTATCACAAGGTCTTTTTTCTCGATAGCCCTCCATTTCATTTGTCCAAACCATTAAAGACATATCTGCACCTCCTAAGGTAACCAACATGCTGTCATCATAGGTCCAGCGAACATTTGTGACATGTGTACTATGGGCCACATACCTCTTAAACTTTCCAAATTTTCCCTAAAGATGAAAACAAAAATGTTATTACTTGAAAATGGTCAGTTATAATTTTGAATTTATTTCTTAATATATGATTGGAAATTAATCATCACAAAGTCATCTTGTAAAAAAAAACAAACAGAAAATACTGAAATTCACTAGAATAAAAAATGACAATTTCCAAACCTGTTGACAACAGGATAAAACTAGTAGTCCCACACATTGTTAGTACTACGGGCACAACTGTTTTGAAAATCAACTTGGTATTGTGCATTAAAAGCATAAGAATGTCCTGACCTTTGACTCACCAATCCCCCCACTTCTAGGGGTCTATGCTAAGAAAATTCTACGTGTGCAAAAAATTTTTACCACAGTACCCACAGCAGTGAAAAAACTTAAATACCTTAAATGTTCAATAAAGTAATAGCTAACTACAGTAGATGTCTATGGAAAAGTACATATCTGTTCAAAAAAATGGCTCTGCAGACATATTATTGCTGGAAATAGACACAACAACTGAAAAGGATATAAATGCTTATGTACAGCATGGCCATATTAACAAAAAGTAATTATCAACCCTTTTGGAATATACTCATGTAAATATCTTTCATCTCAATTCATTAGTGTTTTTGTTTATAAACAGTACCCACAAAAATATATTTTTTATTTTAAAAATCAAGAAAAACAAAAGTAATAGACACTGACAACTTTTTAACGCTAACAAATTAAGTAAGTAAATTTCAGATCAATGTATTATAAGCAAGTTTTAGATGGACATCTTTTCAAAGGTATTAAAATAATAAATGTCTTAAAATATAGTGATAGCTAAAACAGTGAATTCTTTGGAAAAGACTCCTAATAAATGCTAGCTCAAATAGAAGAGGGGGATCTGTCACCGAAACACTGCAAGAAGATACTTTCTCTAAGATTTTGTGGTTCTTGTTATACAGAAGTGAAGCAGGAATCCATAGATGATTATCCTAGAACCTATTCTTAAGGCATCTATACCATCTAGAATGCTAGAAGTGAAGTTTCTGACCAATAAATGCCTTATTATATTAACATGAGCAGTTACTTAAGACCACCAATATCATAAGATTTCAGTGCCCTATTTCAAATTTATGTTTATGTTCATGCTGTTGCCAGGTTATAGTATATAAGTGATCCTTGAACAACATGGGTTTGAAGTGCATAGAGCCACTTATATGCAAATACTTTTCAATAAACACAGTACAGTCCTGTAAATGTTTTCTCTTCCTTATTATTTTTGTAATAACATTTTCTTTTCTCTGGCTTACTTTATTGTAAGAATATAGTATATAATACATATAACATACAAAATATGTGTTAATTGACTTTATGCTATCAGTAAGGCCTCAAGTCAACAGCAGGCGATTAGTAAAGATTTGGGGGAGTCAAAGGTTGTATGTGGATTTTTGACTGTATGGGGGTTGGCACCCCAACCCCCACGTTGTTCAAGGGCCAAATGTGTATCTGAATTAGTAACAATTAAGAATTAATGCATCTGGACTTGATATATGAATTTTATTTTTGTGCCAAGTGAAAGCCTAATGTTTGCCAGTAGTTTGAAAAAAGGAGAAAGCAATAAGAGAATTCAATCTTCACACAGCACTGGCATATAGCACTCCAAAGGTTCTGTACAATCTAGTTTTAGCAACATAACATCATTCATTACATTGAATCAGGTCTATTTTAATTTTATAGGTATTTTATAGTATTTTGTATCTAATAGTTAAAACATTTTGAACTTTAAAGCTATAAATATAGTTTGTATTTACTGTTAATGGTATATATTTAACCAAAAGAATACTAAAATTATTTAATATTACGGATAAAAGAAATGTTTCTTCTAAAAGGGATATTTATTTACTCGATATTGAGAAACACTGTACAATATAACTTAAGGCACGAAATCATAAATTATAATACTAATTCTAAGTAAAAGCTATACAAGTGCCTGGGTGGACTCAGTAGGTTAAGCATCCAACTCTTGATTTTGGCTCAGGCCATGATCCCAGGGTTTATGGGATCGAGCCCCAGGTCGGGCTCTGCACTGACAGCATAGAGCCTGCTTGGGGTTCTCTCTCTCTCTGCCCTTCCCCAACTCAAATGTGTGTGCACTCTCTTTCCCAAAATAAGTAAACATTTTTTTAAATAATTTTTTAAATGTTTATATTTATTTTTGAGACAGTGAGAGACACAGCATGAGCAGGGAGGGGCAGAGAGAGACGGAGACACAGAACCTGAAGCAGGCTCCAGGCTCTGAGCTGTCAGCATAGCACCCGACGCGGGGCTCAAACTCGTCAGCCATGGGATCATGACCTGAGCCGAAGTCTGATGCTCAACCGACTGAGCCACCCAGGCACCTCATAAGTAAACATTTTTTTTAAAGCTATAAATATGATGTCAAAAATAGGATTCTAAACTTTTCATATTACATATGTAATACTCATTACAACAATGAAATACTATGAAAGCACACGACCTTAACCATTTTTATAATTAAGATCATTATGGGAGTTAAAGAAAAACACATACTTTAGCAGGATATCTAAATAACTTCACAAATCCCAAATCATCCCCAGTAGCTAGGACCATTTTGTCACTGGTGAGGCAAGAGGCAGTTATATCTGTGACTTCTCCAATTACTGGCCAAATTCCCTCACAGCATAAACCAAGCACACTTGTCCATGATGCCCAACAAATTTTTTCTACCTAAAAAGGAAAAAAAGGCTGTAACTTTGTAATATCTAAACCTTAAAAATTAACAACAAAAATCTGAATGTTTCTTTATAATTACATATGTCACAAGTAAAATTAAAATTTTAATAAAAATAGTTAAATTATTAGTTTTCTTTTTTTTGTAGCTTCCCAAGGCCACTAGTCCCTGTAGAAAAATTTTAACATAACATTATTCAACATGTACTTATTATACACCTGTATGTTTTACATGCTGAGAATTCAGTGATAATAAGACAGTTTCTGCTCTTAGAATAATCAAGTAGTTTATACCTCATGTCTAAATTTCTAATACTTTAGAGGCATGTTTTCCAATTAATCATTACTGGAAATTAAGAACTTTACTGACAGACCTTCTCTTTATTAAGCCACTTTAATATTAAATGTGTTTAGCCTCTCTTCTTCAGCCTTGTCAAAAAATTATGCTAATACCATCAGTCACAAAACCAAACACAGGGTGCCTGGGTGGCTCAGTTGGTTTAGCATCTGGTCTTGGTTTCAGCTCAGGTCATGATATCACCATTCGTGGGATCAAGACTAGCTCCATGCTGACGGCACAAAGCCTGCTTGGGGTTCTCTCTCTCTCTCTGCCCCTCCACTACTCTCGCTGTCTCTCAAAATAAATAAATAAACTTAAAAAAAAAAAAAAGATCATTGAAGAAAAAAAGCCAAACACATTCTTTTCCTTTTTTCTTTTTCTTTAAGTTTGCCAAACATCTTAGGCATGTGGGTTCCAAAAGATTTGATAGACATGCAATACTCCCACCTAAGATAGCATGTCTATCTGCTTGCTTCTCTTTGAGAAAAGCAACTGAAGCACAGCTAGACATAAAAGTATTTATTCCTTTTCTTAATACAGCACCTCTTCTTCTACTCATCTAATAGTCTAGGCCAGTAAAATAAACTCACAGAAGGAACATCCGTGATTTGAATAATTTGAGAACAGGCTTCATATGTAAACAATAAAAGTCAGGCATCAGTTTTCTAACCACCTAGTCATATTCACAACATTGCAAACACTATTATTTTCCTACCTCCACACTGGGAATGGTTTGTTTTTTCCCTCTGGGAGCTTCAAAGAATAATTGTTCTTTAGCACCAGTGTTGACCTGTAAAAGCTTTCCTTAAAAATAAATAAATAAATAAATAAATAAATAAACAAACAAACAAATATACATACATAAAATATAAATATATATATGTAGTCAGGATGTTTAACTTTTTAAAATATTTTCTTTCATGGTTTATTATGACATTTAAATTGTTTTATAATCATATACGTAAAACTGCATAGAATTAATCCTATTTAAAAGCATTCAGTGAACATTACCACCTTTCTCTCATTAAGTTCCTTTTTTTAAAAAAATTCCAGTGTAATTAACATACCCTGTTACAGCAGTTTCAGGTGTACAATACAGGGACTCAATAGTTCCATATATTACTCATTGCTCATCATGAGAAGTATACTGTTAATCCCCTTCACTAACCCATTCCCCCACCCACCTCCCCTCAGTTTGTTCTCCATAGTTAAGAGTCTGTTTTTTGGTCTCTTTTTTTCCCCTTTGTTCATTTGTTTTGTTGTTTAAATTCCACATATAAGTGAAATCGTAGGATATTTGTCTTTCTCTGACGATACCACTTAGGATTACACACTCTAGATCCGTTCATGTTGTGGCAAATGGAAAGCTTTCACTCTGTTTTATGGCTAATATTCCATTGTATATATACCACATCTTCTTTATCACCTATTGATGGACACTTGGGCTGCTCCCATAATTTGGGTATTAAAAATAATGCTGCAATAACCACAGGAGTGCACATATCTTTTTGAATTATTGTTTTCATATTCTTTGGGTAAATACTCAGTAGTGGAATTACTGGATCATATGGTAATTCTGTTTTTAATTTTTTGAGGAACTTCCATAGTGTTTTCCACAGTGGCTGCACCAGTTTGCATTCCCACCAACAGTGCATGAGGGTTAGTTTTTCTCCACATCCTCGCCAACACTTGTTGTTTCTTGTGTTTTTGATTTTAGTCATTCTGACAGGTGTGACATGATATCTCATTGTGGTTTTGATTTGCAGTTCCCTATGATGAGTGATACTGAGCATCTTTTCATGTGTCTGTTGACCCCTTGTATTTCTTCTTTGGAGAAATGTCTGTTCATGTCTTCTGTGCATTTTTAAAAAGTCTTATTAATGTTATTTATTTTTGAGAGAGAGCATGTGAAAGTGGGGGAGGTGCAGAGAGAGAGGGAGACAGAGGATCCAAAGCAGACCCTGCACTGAAAAAAGACAGCCCTATGTGGGGCTTGAACTTACAAACTATGAAATCATGACCTGAGCCAAAGTCAGATGCTTAACTGACTGAGACACCCAGGCGCCCCTGTCTTTTGACCATTTTTAATAGATTATTTTTTTGGTGTTGAGATGTGTATTTTTTTTTATTATTTTTTTTTAACGTTTATTTATTATTGAGAGACAGAGACAGAGACAGAGCGTGAGCAGGGAGGGGCAGAGAGAGAGGGAGACACAGAATCTGAAGCAGGCTCCAGGCTCCGAGCTGTCAGCACAGAGCACAATGCGGGGCTCGAACTCACAAACTGAGAGATCACGACCTCAGCCAAAGTCAGACACTTAACCAACTGAGCCACCCAAACACCTTGAGGTGTGTATTCTTTGTATTTTTTTAATACTAGCCCTTTATCAGATATATCATTTGTAAATATCTTCTCCTATTCAATAGGGAGTCTTTTAGTTTTGTTGGTTGTTTCCTTTGCTGCGCAGAACCTTTTTATTTTGAAGCTGTCCCAATAGTCTATTTTTGATTTTGTTTCCCTTGCCTCAGGAGGCCTATCTAGAAAAATGTTGTTATGGCCAATGTCAGAGAAATTACTGCCTGTGCTCTCTTGTAGGATTTTTAGTTTCAGGTTTCACATTTAGATCCTTAATCCACTTTATTTTTGTGTATGGTTATAAGAAAACGGTCCAGTTTCATTCTTCTGCATGTAGCTGTCCAGTTTTCCCAACACCATTTGTTCAAGAGACTGTCTTTTTCCCATTGCATATTCTTGCCTCTTTTGTTGAAGATTAATTGGCCATATAATCACGAGTTTATTCTGAGCTCTTTATCCTATTCCATTGATCCATGTGTCTGTTTTTGTTCTAGAACCATACTGGTTTGATTACTACAGCTTTGTAGTATATCTTGAAATCTGGGATTGTGATACCTCCAGCTTTGTTCTTTTTCAAGACTGCTTTGGCTACTTGGGGTCCTTTGTGGTTCCATACAAATTTTACTATTATTTGGTTCTAGGTTAGCGAAAATGCTGTTGGTATTGCGATAGGAATTGTGTTGAATCTGTAGACTACTTAGGGTAGTATGGACATTTTAACAGTATGTGTTCTTCCAATCTGTGAGTATGGAATATCTTTCCATGTGTTTGTGTCACCCTAAATTTTTTTTCTTTCATACTTATTTATATTGAGAGAGAGAGAGAGAGAGAGTGCGTGAGCATGGGGGAGGGACAGAGAGAGAGAAAGAGAATCCCAAGCAGGCTCCATGCTATCAGCACAGAGCCTGACACAGGGCTCGATTCCATGAACCATGGAGACCATGATCTGAGCCAAAATCAAGAGTCAGATGTTTAACTGACTGAGCTACCCAGATGCCCCCTTAATTTCTTTCATCATTATAGTTTTCAGAGTACAGGTCTTTCACCTGCTTGGTTAAATTTATATCTAGGTATTTTTTTTAAGATTTTATTTTTAAGTAATTTCTACACCCAACATTGGGCTCAAACTTACAACCCTGAGATCAAGAGTCACATGCTCTAACGACTGAGTCAGCCAGGCATCCTGGTATTTTATCATTTTGGGGTGCAGTTGCAAATGGGATTATTTTCTTAATTTCTCCTTCTGCTCCTTCATTATTAGTGTATAGAAATGCAACAGATTTCTGTATATTGATTTTGTATCCTATGGCCTTGCTGAATTCATTTATCAGTTCTAGCAGTTTTTTGGTGGACTTTTAGGGTTTTCCATATATAGTATCATGTCATCTGCAAAGAGTGAAAGTTTTACTTTTTCCTTACCAGTTTGGGTGTCTTTTATTTCTTTTTCTTGTCTCACTGCTGTGGCTAGGACTTACAAGTCCTATGTCGAATAAAAGTGGTAAGAATGGACATCCTGGTCTTGTTCCTGACCTTATGGGGAAAACTCTCAATTTTTCACCATTAATTATGATGTTAGCTGTGGGGTTTTCATATATAGCCTTTATTATGTTGAGGTATATCCCCTCCAAACCTTTGGTGAAAGTTTTTATTATGAATGGATGTTGGGGGCACAGAACCTGCTTGGGATTCTCTCTCTTCCTGCCCCTCCCCCATGCTCATGCTGTCTCTCTCAAAATAAATAAACTTAAAAAAATATATTGTTGGATTTGGTTTGCTAATATTTTGTTGAGTATTATCGCATCTATATTCATCAGAGATATTGGCCTGCAGTTCTCTTTTTTTGTGGTATCTTTATCTGGTTTTGGTATCAAGGTAATGCTGGCCTCATAAAACAAATTTGGAAGCTTTCTTTCCTCTTCTATTTTTTAGAAAAGTTTGAGAAAAATAGATACTAACTCTTCTTTAAGTGTTTGGTAGAATTCGCCTGTGAAGCCATCTGATCCTAAACTGTTGTTTGTTGAGAATTTTTGGATAAGCGGTTCCATTTCATTGCTGGTAATCAGTCTATCCAAATATTTTTCTTTTCAATATCTGAAGTTTATTGTCAAATTGGTTTCCATACAACACCCAGTGCTCATCCCAAAAGGTGCCCTCCTCAATACCCATCACCCACCCTACCCTCCCTCCCACCCCCCCATCAACCTTCAGTTTGTTCTCAGTTTTTAAGAGTCTCTTATGCTTTGGCTCTCTCCCAATCTAACCTCTTTTTTTTTTTTTTTTCCCCTTCCCCTCCCCCATGGGTTTCTGTTAAGTTTCTCAGGATCCACATAAGAGTGAAACCATATGGTATCTGTCTTTCTCTGCATGGCTTATTTCACTTAGCATCACACTCTCCAGTTCCATCCATGGTGCTACAAAGGGCCATATTTCATGCTTTCTCATTGCCACGTAGTACTCCATTGTGTATATACACCACAATTTCTTTATCCATTCATCAGTTGATGGACATTTAGGCTCTTTCCATAATTTGGCTATTGTTGAGAGTGCTGCCATAAACATTGGGGTACAAGTGCCCCTATGCATCAGTACTCCTGTATCCCTTGGGTAAATTCCTAGCAGTGCTATTGCTGGGTCATAGGGTAGGTCTATTTTTAATTTTTTGAGGAACCTCCACACTGTTTTCCAGAGTGGCTGCACCAATTTGCATTCCCACCAACAGTGCAAGAGGGTTCCCGTTTCTCCACATCCTCGCCAGCACCTATAGTCTCCTGATTTGTTCATTTTGGCCACTCTGACTGGCGTGAGGTGATATCTGAGTGTGGTTTTGATTTGTATTTCCCTGATGAGGAGCAACGTTGAGCATCTTTTCATGTGCCTGTTGGCCATCCGGATGTCTTCTTTAGAGAAGTGTCTATTCATGTTTTCTGCCCAATTCTTCACTGGATTATTTGTTTTTTGGGTGTGGAGTTTGGTGAGCTCTTTATAGATTTTGGATACTAGCCCTTTGTCCGATATGTCATTTGCAAATATCTTTTCCCATTCCATTGGTTGCCTTTCAGTTTTGTTGGTTGTTTCCTTTGCTGTGCAGAAGCTTTTTATCTTCATAAGGTCCCAGTAGTTCATTTTTGCTTTTAATTCCCTTGCCTTTGGGGATGTGTCAAGTAAGAAATTGCTACGGCTGAGGTCAGAGAGGTCTTTTCCTGCTTTCTCCTCTAGGGTTTTGATGGTTTCCTGTCTCACATTCAGGTCCTTTATCCATTTTGAGTTTATTTTTGTGAATGGTGTGAGAAAGTGGTCTAGTTTCAACCTTCTGCATGTTGCTGTCCAGTTCTCCCAGCACCATTTGTTAAAGAGACTGTCTTTTTTCCATTGGATGTTCTTTCCTGCTTTGTCAAAGATTAGTTGGCCATACGTTTGTGGGTCTAGTTCTGGGGTTTCTATTCTATTCCATTGGTCTATATGTCTGTTTTTGTGCCAATACCATGCTGTCTTGATGATTACAGCTTTGTAGTAGAGGCTAAAGTCTGGGATTGTGATGCCTCCTGCTTTGGTCTTCTTCAAAATTACTTTGGCTATTCAGGGCCTTTTGTGGTTCCATATGAATTTTAGAGGATTGCTTGTTCTAGTTTCGAGAAGAATGCTGCTGCAATTTTGACTGGCATTGCATCGAATGTGTAGATAGCTTTGGGTAGTATTGACATTTTAACAATGTTTATTCTTCCAAACCATGAGCACGGAATGTTTTTCCATTTCTTTATATCTTCTTCAATTTCCTTCATAAGCTTTCTATAGTTTTCAGCATACAGATCTTTTACATCTTTGGTTAAGATTTATCCCTAGGTATTTTATGCTTCTTGGTGCAATTGTGAATGGGATCAATTTCTTTGTCTTTCTGTTCCTTCATTATTAGTGTATAAGAATGCAACTGATTTCTGTACGTTGATTTTGTATCCTGCAACTTTGCTAAATTCATGTATCAGTTCTAGCAGACTTTTGGTGGAGTCTATCGGATTTTCCATGTATAATATCATGTCATCTGCAAAAAGGGAAAGCTTGACTTCATCTTTGCCAATTGTGATGCCTTTGATTTCCTTTTGTTGTTGGATTGCTGATGCTAGAACTTCCAACACTATGTTAAACAACAGCGGTGAGAGTGGACATCCCTGTCGTGTTCCTGATCTCAGGGGAAAAGCTCTCAGTTTTTCCCCGTTGAGGATGATGTTAGCTGTAGGCTTTTTCATAAATGGCTTTTATGATCTTTAGGTATGTTCCTTTATCCCGACTTTCTCGAGGGTTTTTACTAAGAAACGTTGCTGAATTTTATCAAAGGCCTTTTCTGCATTGATTGACAGGATCATATGGTTCTTATCTTTTCTTTTATTAATGTGATGTATCACATTGATTGATTTGCAAATGTTGAACCAGCCCTGCATCCCAGGAATGAATCCCACTTGATCATGGTGAATATTTCTTTTTATATGCTGTTGAATTCAGTTTGCTAGTATCTTATTGAGAATTTTTGCATCCATATTCATCAGGGATATTGGTCTGTAGTTCTCTTTTTTTACTGGGTCTCTGGCTGGTTTAGGAATCAAAGTAATACTGGCTTCATAGAATGAGTCTGGAAGTTTTCCTTCCCTTTCTATTTTTTGGAATAGCTTGAGAAGGATAGGTATTATCTCTGCTTTAAACGTCTGGTAGAACTCCCTGGGGAAGCCATCTGGTCCTGGACTCTTATTTGTTGGGAGATTTTTGATGACTGATTCAATTTCTTTGCGGGTTATGGGTCTGTTCAAGCTTTCTATTTCCTCCTGATTGAGTTTTGGAAGCATGTGGGTGTTTAGGAATTTGTCCATTTCTTCCAGGTTGTCCAGTTTGTTGGCATATAATTTTTCATAGTATTCCCTGATAATTGCTTGTATCTCTGAGGGATTGGTTGTAATAATTCCATTTTCATTCATGATTTTATCTATTTGGGTCATCTCCCTTTTCTTTTTGAGAAGCCTGGCTAGAGGTTTATCAATTTTGTTTATTTTTTCAAAAAACCAACTCTTGGTTTCGTTGATCTGCTCTACAGTTTTTTTAGATTCTATATTGTTTATTTCTGCTCTCATCTTTATTATTTCTCTTCTTCTGCTGGGTTTAGGCTGCCTTTGCTGTTCTGCTTCTATTTCCTTTAGGTGTGCTGTTAGATTTTGTATTTGGGATTTTTCTTGTTTCTTGAGATAGGCCTGGATTGCAATGTATTTTCCTCTCAGGACTGCCTTCGCTGCATCCCAAAGCATTTGGATTGTTGTATTTTCATTTTCATTTGTTTCCATATATATTTTTAATTTCTTCTCTAATTGCCTGGTTGTCCCACTCATTCTTTAGTAGGGTGTTCTTTAACCTCCATGCTTTTGGAGGTTTTCCAGACTTTTTCCTGTGGTTGATTCCAAGCTTCATAGCGTTGTGGTCTGAAAGTATGCATGGTATGATCTCAATTCTTGTATACTTAGGAAGGGCTGTTTTGTGACCCAGTATGTGATCTATCTTGGAGAATGTTCCATGTGCACTCGAGAAGAAAGTATATTCTGTTGCTTTGGGATGCAGGGTTCTAAATGTGTCTGTCAAGTCCATCTGATCCAATGTATCATTCAGGGCCCTTGTTTCTTTATTGACCGTGTGTCTAGATGATCTATCCATTTCTGTAAGTGGAGT
This sequence comes from Panthera leo, assembly GCF_018350215.1. Classification (NCBI taxonomy): domain Eukaryota; kingdom Metazoa; phylum Chordata; class Mammalia; order Carnivora; family Felidae; genus Panthera; species Panthera leo. Next base: position 131,555,331 of record NC_056684.1, read on the forward strand.
GTTAAAGTCCCCTGCAATTACCACATTCTTATCAATAAGGTTGCTTATGTTTGTGAGTAATTGTTTTATATATTTGGGGGCTCCTGTATTCTGCGCATAGACATTTATAATTGTTAGCTCTTCCTGATGGATAGACCCTGTGATTATTATATAATGCCCTTCTTCATCTCTTGTTACAGCCTTTGATTTAAAGTCTAGTTTGTCTGATGTAAGTATGGCCACTCCAGTTTTCTTTTGACTTCCAGTGGCATGATAAATAGTTCTCCATCCCTTCACTCTCAATCTGAAGGTGTCCTCAGGTCTAAAATGAGTCTCTTGTAGACAGCAAATAGATGGGTCTTGTTTTTTTATCCATTCTGATACCCTATGTCTTTTGGTTGGCACATTTAGTCCATTTACATTCAGTGTTATTACAGAAAGATATGAGTTTAGAGTCATTGTGATGTCCGTAGGTTTCATGCTTGTAGCGATGTCTCTGGTACTTTGTCTCATAGGATCCCCCTTAGGATCTCTTGTAGGGCTGGTTTAGTGGTGACGAATTCCTTCAGTTTTTGTTTGTTTGGGAAGACCTTTATCTCTCCTTCTATTCTAAATGACAGACTTGCTGGATAAAGGATTCTGGGCTGCATATTTTTTCTGTTTATCACATTGAAGATCTCCTGCCATTCCTTTCTGGCTTGCCAAGTTTCAGTAGAGAGATCAGTCACGAGTCTTATAGGTCTCCCTTTATATGTTAGAGCACGTTTATCTCTAGCTGCTTTCAGAATTTTCTCTTTATCCTTGTATTTTGCCAGTTTCACTATGATATGTCGTGCAGAAGATCGATTCAAGTTACGTCTGAAGGAGGTTCTCTGTGCCTCTTGAATTTCAATGCCTTTTTCCTTCCCCAGATCCGGGAAGTTCTCAGCTATTATTTCTTCAAGTACACCTTCAGCACCTTTCCCTCTCTCTTCCTCCTCTGGAATACCAATTATGTGTAGATTATTTCTCTTTAGTGCATCACTTAGTTCTCTAATTTTCCCCTCGTACTCCTGGATTTTTTTATCTTTTTCTCAGCTTCTTCTTTTCCATAATTTTATCTTCTAGTTCACCTATTCTCTCCTCTGCCTCTTCAATCCGAGCCGTAGTCGTCTCCATTTTATTTTGCAGTTCATTGATCGCATTTTTTAGCTCCTCCTGGCTGCTCCTTAGCCCCTTGATCTCTGTAGCAAGAGATTCTCTGCTTTCCTTTATACTGTTTTCAAGCCCAGCGATTAATTTTATGACTATTATTCTAAATTCACTTTCTGTTATATTGCTTAAATCATTTATGATTAGTTCGTTAGCTGTTATTTCCTGGACGTTTTTCTGAGGGGAATTCTTCCGTTTCATCATTTTGGATAGTCCCTGTAGTGGTGCGGGACTGCGGGGCACTTCCCCTGTGCTGTCTTGAATAACTTGCGTTGGTGGGCAGGGACGCAGTCAGACCTGATGTCTGCCCCCAGCCCACGGCTGGGGCCACAGTCAGACTGGTGTGTGCCTTCTCTTCCCCTCTCCTAGGGGCGGGATTCACTGTGGGGTGGTGTGGCCGTCTGGGCTACTTGCACACTGCCAGGCTTGTGGTGCTGGGGATCTGGTGTATTAGCTGGGGTGGATTGGCAAGGTGCACAGGGGCGGGAGGGGAAGGCTCAGCTCGATTTTCCTTTGGAGATCCGCTTCGGGAGGGGCCCTGCGGCACCGGGAAAGAGTCAGACCTGCTGGAGGGATGGATCCGCAGAAGCACAGCGTTGGGTGTTTGCGTGGTGCAAGTAAGTTCTGGGAACCGGTTCCCTTTGGGATTTTGGCTGGGGGATGGGCGAGGGAGATGGCGCTGGCGAGCGCCTTTGTTCCCCGCCAAGGTGAGCTCTGTCGTCTGAGGCTTAACAACTCTCCCTCCCGTTGTCCTCCAGCCCTCCCGCTCTCCGAGCAGAGCTGTTAGCTTATAACCTTCCAGATGTCAAGTCCCGCTTGCTGTCGGAACACACTCCCTCCGGCCCCTCTGCTTTTGCCAGCCAGACTCGGGGGCTCTGCTTGGCCAGCGGGCCGCCCCTCTGCCCCGTCTCCCTCCCGCCAGTCCGTGGAGCTCGCACCGCCTCTCCGCCCTTCCTACCCTCTTCCGTGGGCCTCTCGTCTGCTCTTGGCTCTGGAGACTCTGTTCTGCTAGTCTTCTGGCGGTTTTCTGGGTTATTTAGGCAGGTGTAGGTGGAATCTAAGTGATCAGCAGGACGCGCGGTGAGCCCAGCGTCCTCCTACGCCACCATCTTCCCAGGATTCCTCCAAATTTTCTATTTCTTCCTGTTTCAGTTTTTAAAAATTTTTTTTTAACATTTATTTATTATTGAGAGACAGACACAGAGAGTGAGCAGGGGAGGGGTAGAGAGAGGGGAGACACAGAATCCAAAGTAGGCTCCAGGCTCTGGGCTGTCAGCACAGAGCCCGACGCGGGGCTTGAACTCACAAACTGTGAGATCATGACCTGAGCCTAAGTTGGTCCCTTAATCAACTGAGCCACCCAGGCACCCCCGTTTCAGTTTTGATAGGTTGTATGTTTCTAGGAATTTATCCTTTTCTTCTAGGTTGTCATATTGTTTGTTTGGCATATTATTTTTCATACTATTCTCTTAGAAGTCTTTTATTTCTGTGGTGTTGGTAATTTCTCCTCTTTGTTTCTGATTTTGAGTTGGTTTTTTTTTCTCCCTTAATAAATCTGGCTGGAGGTTTATCAGTTTTGTTGATCTTTTCAAAGAACCAGCTCCTGGTTTCATTGATCTGTTCCATCGTTTCTTTAGTTTCTATTTTGTTTATTTCAGCTCTAATCTTTGTTTTTTCCTTCCTTCTGCTGGATTTGGGTTTTGTCGGTTCTTTTTCTCTTTTAGGTAGGGTTAGGTTGTTTGAGATTTTTCTTGCTCCAGGCCTGTTTTGCTATAAACTTCTCTCTTAGAACTGCTTTTGCTGCATACCAAAGATTTTGGATTGTTCTGTTTTCATTTTCATTGGTCTCCAAGTATTCTTTTTCTTTCTTCTTTCATTTCTTGGTTGACCCAATCATTATTTTCAGTTGATGAGACTTGTTTTGTGACTAATATGTGATCTATTCTGGAGACTATTTAATGTGCACTTGAAAAGAATGTGTGTTCTGTTTTAGGATGGAATGTTCTAAATGTATCTGTTAAATCCTTCTGGTCCAGTGTTAATTGAAGTCACTATTTCCTTGTTGATTTTCTGTTTGGATGTATCCACAAATATAAGTGGGGTGTTAAAGTCCCCTACTGTTATCTTATTACTATCGATTACCTCTTTTATATGCATTTAACTACTGTATGTATTTAGGTACTCCCATGTTGGGTGCCTAAATATTTACAGTTGCTCTATCTTCTCGTTGGATTGTTCCTTTTTAAGCATACCCTGTCTTTCTTCGTCTCTTGTTACCGTCTTTGTTTTAAAGTCTATTTTGTCCAATGTAAGTATTGGCTACCCTGGCTCCCTTTTTACTTTCATTTGCATGAGAAATGGTTTCCCATTCCTTCACTTGCAATCTGCAGGTATACTAAGGTCTGAAATGAGTCTCTTATAGGAAGCATATAGAGAGGTCTTATTTTTTTTATCCATTCTGTCACTCTAGGTCTTCTGATGAGAGTGTTTAGTCCATTTACATTCAAAGTAATTACTGATAGGTATGTACTTATTGCCATTTTGTTACTTGTTTATGGTTGATTTTGTAGTTCTTCTCTATTCCTTTCTGCCCTTGCTCTCTTCTCTCATGGTTTGCTGGCTTTCTTTAGTGATACATGTAGATTCCCTTCTCTTTATTTTTTTCATATCTACTACTGGGTTTTGATTTGTTATTACCATTAGGTTTGTATATAACACCTTATGCTTCTAGCACTCTATCTTAAGTTGATGGATGCTTAAGTTTGAATCCATTCTTTACTCTTCTCCCCATTTCAGGTACGTGGTGTCATACTTTACTTCCTTTTATTTGTAAATCCCTTGACTGATTTTTGTAAATATACTTAATTTTACTGCTTTTGTGCTTCCTGCTTTTCTTACTCTTACTTATGATCTTTTCTTTCCACTCAGAACATCCCCTTTAATAATTCTTATAGGGCTGGCTTAATGGTAATGAATTCCTTTAGCCTTTGCTTGTCTGGGAAACTCTCCTACGCTGAGGTGCAGCCTTGCTGGATACAGTATTCTTGGCTGCAGGTTTTTTTTTTCTTTCAACACTCTAAATATATCATGCCAATCCCTTCTAGTCTGCAAAGTGTCTGCTAAAAATCTGGTGATAGCCTTATGGGGTTTTTCTGGTATATAACTGTCTTCTGTTGCTGCCCTTAAAATTCTTTGTCACTCCTTTTTGTCATTTTAATTACTATGTGTCTTGGTGTGAACCTCTTTGGGTTGGTTTTGTTGGGGGTTCTCTGCACGTCCTGGATATGGATTTCTGTTTCCTTTCCCAGGTTCGAGAAGTTTACAGTTATTATTTCTTCAAATAAATGTTATACCGCTCTTTCTTTCTCTTCTCCTTTGGGATCCCTATAATGCAAATGTTATTATACTTGATGGTGTCACTAAGTTCCCTAAGTCTATTTTCATTTATTATTTTTTGTCTCTCCTGTTCAGACTGATTGCTTTCCATTATTCTGTCCTATGGGTCGCTAATCCATGCTTCTGCTTCCTCTACTGTACTATTTATTCCATCTAGTGTATTTTCAATTTCAGTTATTGAGTTCTTCATCTCTGATTGGTTTTTTATGTTTTCTATCTCTTTATTAAGGGTCTCATTGAGATCATCTACTCTTTTCTCAAGTGCAGCGAGTATCTTTATGACCATTACTTTAAATTCTCTATCAGCCATGTTCATTATCTCCGTTTCATTTAGCTCTCTTGTTGTGATTTTGTCCCCTTCTTTCACTTGGGACATATCCCTCTCTTCTCATTTGTCTAACTCTCTATGTATATTTCTACATGTTAGGAAAGTCAGCCACACCTCCTGCTCCTGAAAGTAGTGGTCTTAGGGGCACCTGGGTGGCCCAATCGGTTAAACACCCAACTCTTAATTTTGGCTCAGGTCATGATCCCAGGGTCATGGGACTGAGCCCCATGTCAGACTCCGTGCTGAGGCGTGGAGCCTGCTTGGATTCTCTTTCTCTCCCTCTGCCCTTTTTCTGGTCGCATGCTCTGAAAGAAAGAAAAAAGAAAAGAAAAGAGAAGAAAAAAGAAAAGAAAGAGAGGTGGCCTTGTGAAAGAGAGGTCCTGTGGTGCTCTGCAGTGCAATGTCCCATTTACTTCGGGAGCATCTCCTGTGTGTGTTGCCTGTGCCCTGCTATGGTTGCTGAGCAGCTTTTGCCCTCAATCCAGTCATCTGCAATGGTTCTCTTTGCTGACGATGGGCAGGGTTTATCCTTGTGTTCTTAGTGGACCAGTCTAGGGCCACCTTGGGCTTAAGTTGAGTCAGACCAGGTATTTGCCAGAGATGTAGTGGCACCAAACTACAGGGAACTTTCCCTGTGTTGTCCCCTGAGAAGCTTTCATTGGTGGGCAGGGCTTGCAGTCAGATGAGATGCCTGTCCCCATCCCACTGGTGTGTGTTGTTATCCTCTCTCCCCAAGAACTGCGAGATCATGACCTGAGCCAAAGTTGGATGCTTAATCTACTGAGCCACACAGGTGCCCCTGCCCCTCCAGGGCTGATTTTTAAAGTTCTAGGTGTTAAACCCTGCTGACTAAGAATGTGCGGAATTCAACCCCTTTGGTTTTCAAAGCCAAATGTTTTGTCTTTCCCCTGTGGGCTCCCCAGTGTGAGAGTCTGTTTCTCTCCCCTCTTCAAGTTCACAGTGTCCCTCCCTCCTGCAGACAGTCCTGTGGGTCCCTTTAGCTCCCAACGGCATCTCCACCCTTCCTGCCCTCTTCACATGAACTCTTCTCAACATTCAGCTTTGGAGAATCTGGTCTGCCAGTCTTTGGGTCATTTTCTGGGTTATTTACACTGATGTGGGTGTTACCTAGTTGTATCTGAGACAAGGTGAGTCTAGCATTCTCCTACTCTGCCATCTTCCTTGGAATGAGGATGTTTAACTTTCATGGGAAAAATTAAGCTTAAACATGAAAAACATTTTCCTCCACAACCACATAATGAATTCATAAATTATTTAATTTTTGTGTATGTATATACATAAAAACTATTTCTGTTATCATGCATATAAAAAAAAAACCCTAGATAGAAATTTGAGGACTTTTTTTTTTTAAAAAGCATTTTGTTTAATTATATTTGGAAAAACTTTAATACTAGATTTATATAAATGAAGACATGAAACAAAAATCCTTAAAAATGGAGCATTTAAAACACTTAGCATTTATCCAAATTATTTAACACTGCCATATGCAATGCGTTCTGCTGAAAAAACAAAGACACTCATTAAATTATGTATGTTATACAACCGTGACTGATTTTAAGAACTGTGTTTGATCGAATGATGGGGAAATGACATTAATATCCTCACTAACATATCTTTTTCCCAAATTTTCAGTTATTATTTACACTAAGCTTATCTGACAAAAACCAGGACAAACAGGGGTGCCTGGGTGGCTCAGTCAGTTGGGCCTCCAAATCTTGGTTTCAGCTCAGGTCATGCTCTCATGGTTTGTGAGTTTGAGCCCTGCATTGTGGGCTCTGCACTGACAGCACAGAGCCTCCTTGGGATTCATTCTCCCTCTCCCTCTCTCTCTGCTCCTCCCCCACTCTCTCTCTCTCAAAACAGATGGATAAACTTTAAAAAACTATATTAAAAAATAGGACAAATAACTGAAAAACTTTTTATATAATATTGAAGTTACTTTACAAATTAAAGAATTTATCACTTACCATTCTATCATGTGAATTATGATACTGGAAGTACTGAAAAGTTTTAACTCACAGCATTCACCTTCAGATGTGAAATAAAGTAGTGGAAAATAATTTTGAGAACAATGTGTCTCACAATGATTTTGAACTCATCTGTTGAATCACTTTTTTAAAGTTTCTTTAAAGGAGCTATACTAAATCAAATGAAACTTTTACCAAATAGTAAGTTATTTAAATTCTTACCTCTAATATCCCAATCAACATGGGTTATGTAACTGGTAGCGCCTTTGCATATTCCTACTCTTTTACTACTCATCACATTGTATATATCTATAAAACTGTCATGGGATGCTACCGCAAGATATTTCCCAGAACCTAGAATAGAAACATATTTGCTTGAGATTGTCTCTCTTTAGAAATGTTTTTTTACACTCTACAACTAGACTTAATTTTCTTAACATTTTTTGGGAAGAACACTTAGGTGTTTTGTAAATTATAACAAAATGTGTATAAAATGACAAACAGTAACTATATTTTTCAAGTACATTATGGTTAACAAAAGAAAATGTCCTCTTTAGCATAGTGAGATAGTTCAGTGGATAGAAAAGGCCAAAAATTATATACAATGTAATCCAATACACTGTATTTAACTAAAAACAAAACAAAAAAATAACCCTTTATATGTAGAAAAAATAAAAGTAAAATAATGAGTAAATTTTGCCCTAACATTAGCAATTCCCAGAGTATAGTGGGTTTTGTCAGAGATAATGAATACACGGAAACTGATGAAGCAAAATTAATGCAAAATTTCAAAAGTATTAAGAATATAATGAAGGTTGTCATCCAATCCCTTTTATGTTAGAAATGAGGAAACTCAAACTCAGAGAAAATCACATAGAAAATTTAGTGACAGAATTGGCACTAAGCCAGATATTTTGCCACTGATCTAATACAGGAATTTTACTTCTTACCATACTGTCTTTTCTAGTCAAAAAATTAAAATTCCAAGATAACATAATGGTTAATAAAAATTACATATGGATATATTTACTCATTGTCTGACTCAAGTTAATAATCAAATATGATTTCAATGATATCTTACCTGGTGAAAATCGAATGTCCGAAATAATATCTTTCCTGTGATGAAAAGACACAAGATCTTCTAGAGTATCTGCATTTGCCATTAAGAAACTTCCATCATTCAGACCTACAGCTAAAGCTTTACCATCAGGAGAAAAACAGCAACATCTCCCACCTAAAAGAGAGCATATATTGGGCGATTTTCTTCTATTTAAAAAAATCATGTTAAGGAACTTTTATTGTCAAAGAGAGTTCCTGTATTCATTATGATCTCAAATCAATATTCAAAAGGAGTCACAGGATGCAGGCAACAAAGTTTTCTACAGAAATCAGTGGTAATTAGGCAATAATTAATACAAACCATCTTCTCTTCTGGACATAACTAAAGTAAGGACTAATATTTATTTAAAAAACTAAGTTGATGAGAAAGAACGAGAGATTTTAGCTAACATAAAAAGCCAATGACATACGTGGAAATATTTTTTTAAGTGGTTGCTACCTCTGTAGTTTCTATTCTACAATCAGAAATTTAAGAAAAAAGGCCATCTTTATAAATATGCTTTCAAATTTGAAAAAAAATATGACAATAAACAATTATTAGGCAAAACTAGGAAGATCTATTAATGCATGGAAGATCTAACCATGCATGAAGAAATAATAATGCTAATATTAATTTTTAAAAATCAGGGTTAATATGTACTGGGAAATAAACAATAATGGGGTTAGCCTGACAGCAAAGGATACAGCAGACATATTCAAAAGTCCTAAGGTTTTTAGTGTTTGCATAAAATTTAGAGAGGGAGGGATGAGGTACAGCTCTTACAAAATGAAAAGTTACAGAATAAATTGAGAATAAGTCATGTATTATCATTTAATTATCAAGAATACATTGGTAATGAATAAATCTAGGATGATTTCTGAGATTTAGGAGTAAGAGATGATGATGGTCCGGAGCAGGGTAGCTGGAGTAGAGGTATACTTTGAAGACAGAGCTGGCAGGACTTTGACTAACTGGGAGCAGAATAGGAGAAAAAGATAAAAGTCAAGGCTATTTTTTTTTTTTTTAATGATGATGTCATTTACCAAGATGGAAAAAACTAGCAGAGGTACATGTGTTTGATTTTGTACCCATGAAGCTAAGGATACCTATGACAAATTCAAGTGAAGATATCAATAAGCCAGTATGATATAATTATACTTGTCTGGAGTTCAAGGGAGAGGCTAAACTGGAGATATAAGTATGGAAGACGTAGCATGGTAGACAGTAGTCATCACAGTCATGAAACTGGATAAGAGCTTGTTATTAATTTATTGACTCTCAGCTCCAAATCCAACCTTTCTTTCCTGCTATACAATACAGCTGAGCCCTGCTGACATTTTTTCCTTTTCCTAAACTTGATTTTAGCCGATGGAGGGTACTGTACTGGAGGGCCCCTATAAGGCCAAAGAAGAAGGAAGGGATTTTTCCTTCCTCTGGTGTGCTAGAACCAGTGGATTAGATTAATGAAGGGGTAGGGGTAGATGTTGGGATGCAGTTGGGGATGGGAGATTTTCTCTGCCCCCCATAGCAAAAGATTTCCTACATCAGCCCTTTGGCAAGCTTCTTTTCCACTTGCACCCACATCCTTTCTAAAGAGATATGAATCTCGGGAAAAGAGGGGAAGGGTTCATTCCTTAATCACCATCCACTAGCCCTACAGCTGGTAGCTGCTTTTTGCAGTTGCTACTTCTATACCCCTTAGAATACCACCTTTCATTAGTTAACACTTATTCTTATTAAATTTTCCCTATTCCAATTCCTGGGGTGGTTTCTGTCTCTTGATTGATACAGAATTGATACTGAAGTAGTCACAGGAGACAGATCACTAAAGATGGGATTTTTGGAATTGGCTTAGTCATGCCTTTGGGCTTAAGCACAGTGCTGGGCCCTTGCCAATGGGAAATGGGATGTCAGTAATCAAGGTATGCATTGCCATAACAATCAAGTTGTCTCCTACATCCTGCAGTTCACTGTCACTTCTACTGAAGTAAAATGCCCTGGGAGTCCAAGAGGCTGCTGCCTTTGACCATCACAAAAATAATGATGACCACAAGGACTGTGCTGTGCAAAAGATTCCGAGTGCATAGAACATTTAACAGAAAGATGTAACATGCTCTGGTCCTTAACCCTTCAGCATCTGTCATGGTCTGAATAGAGAGAGCTTACACTGCAGACCTAGAAGAATCTCTGACAGGGCTGATGTGGCTGAAAATTAAATACAAAACTTAATTGTGCAGGTTGCAAATTTACAATGTGAGTTGAATTCCCAGACTCACCAAATTTCTTGATTGGTAAAGGAAGAAATTTGGACTGTGGAATGGGAGCATCTGACTGGATTCAGACAAAACTGAAAATCTTTAATTTCTGTATTATTCAGAGTCTCACAGCCAGTGCAAATAGTTTGCTCTCCTGTGTCTGGGAAGACTGGCCTTCTGGTGCATATACCTTGAAGGGATATTTAACCTTACGAAGAACCATTAACAACCACTTCTCTGCTGTCACTAGATCCTCAGCTTGGATCAAATCTCGCGCGTGCTCTAACGCAGAGGTTAGCAAACATTTTCTTAAAGGACCAGACAGTAAATATTTTCAGCACTGCAGGCCATATGATCTCTGTCACAACTACTCAACTCTGTTATAGTGCAAAAACAGATCTCAGACAATACATAAATGAATGGACATGGTTGTGTTCCAATGACATGTACACAATCAGGAGGTGGGCTGGATTTGCTGACCTCTGATATAGAGGGAGGAATCAAAAAGTTTAGGGAGGTAAGAACACTGAAGTAGATTTTTCATAGGCAACGTGTACACTCACCCACCAACTACATCCCCCCAAAAAGTCTAAAAACTAGTTCCTTCATAAGAGCATTTAGAAATACATTAACTAAGGGCAGCATCTACATCCTTGAAAAGTTCTTTGATGTCCTCCTATGTAGATCAGGAATGAGAGCTGTCCCCAATAATATGGGCTCCCTGATTCAACAGGGATAACCTAGGAAATGCAGAAGCCACGTAGCAGCACTTAAAAGGGCAGGTTCTTTACCGAAAATGGCAGCAGGAATACACTAATAATCAGAATGTTTTGGCCTGTGGAGATTTCTTTTGGTGACTAATCAATCATGGTGTCTGCAGGAATTCAATAGATGAGTAGGCTACTAAATTAGTCTTTGATCTATATGACAGAAAAAACCCCAGACCTGGTGGCTAAAAAAACCAGACTTAAATTCTCATCCTATTTTCAGTCCAACGTCAATTCATATACTCAGAGCCCCTTGGTTAAAAAGCGAAGGCTAAGTCCCACTGAGGAGGAACCTATAGCAATGTCATCATATAAAGTAAATCTTCCTCTAACAATCGGTGGCCAAGAATGATTGTTTCCATGAAAGGAATACCCATACTATCAGGAGTTAGTAAACAGGGGCTCTGAACTGACGTTAATTCTGTGGATTCCATCCAGTTCGTGAATTGTAACAGATATACCTGGCAACTTGTAGAATCCACTAGGCTGGCTCTGTGATCCATGGGTAAGAGTCATTATAACAGGAAGAAATAAGTGAAAACCCCTGGAAATTCCTCTATCAAGACAATAAATCAGAAGCAAAACTGCAAGCCTCAGAATTACAAAATTACAAATATCAGCGATACCACCAAAGACTTGAAATATGCAGTAGTAAGAATACCTATCACATTTAAACTTGCCTGTTTGGTCTGTGTGAAATAAGATGGATTTCAGATACGACCTACGGATAATAAATTTAATCAGGTAGCAATGCTAACTGAAGCTACTCTTCCAGATCTTTACCAGAAAAAACAAACACAATCCCTGGCATTTTGCATGCAGCTATTGCCCTGGTTAATGCTTTTTTTTTTTTTTTCCTCCATCCCGATTTGTAAGGACCACCAGAGCAGTCTGCTTTTACCTGGCTTGTATCTGTGTATACCTTCAAAGCCTTGCCTCAGGGCTATTCAACTCTCCTGTTTTTTGCCATAATATAGTCCACAGAGATCCTGATCGTCTGGACATTCCACAAAAAATCTCAATGGTCCACTACATTGATGACATTATGCAGAATGGATCTGGGGAACAGGAAGCAACAACTTTAGATGCCTTAGTAAGACCTAAGTGAACTGAGACAGCAGAAGATAATTCCTACAAAAATTAAGGAACCTGCCATCTCAGTGAAGCTTCTGGGGATCCAATGATCGGGAGCATATTAAGATATTTCCTCCAAGGTGAAAGACAAATTGCTATATTTTCCATTACCCACTATAAACAAAAGGAGCAAAATGCCTGGTATACCTTTTTGGAAGCCTACACCACATTTGAGTGAGCTGTTTCTACCCAACTATCAAGTCACTATGAGGCTTCCCTGGGGCCAGAACAAGAGAAGGCAAGCTGATCTTCCACTGGGCCCTTATCATCTAGCAAATCTAATGATACTCAAACTGTCTGTGGTAAACAGAAATGCTGTTTCCAGAAGAATGTCTCTGGAAAGCTACCAAAGGAGAATCATACTGCAGATCTCTTAGATTTGGGAGAAAATCCATGCTCTCCTTTGCAAATAACTAATTTTCTTTTCAGAAGGAGTTTCAGCCTTGCTACTAGGCCTTGGTAGACAGTAAATGCCTAACTATGGGATATCAAGTGACTGTGTATCTTAAGCTTCCGGAACATCATGAACCGAAAGTTACATGACCAACCTAGTCACAGATGGGGTATGCACAACAGCAATCTATCATCAAGTGGAAAAGGGATATAAAAGATGAGCCTTGGATAGATTTGGAAGCCAGAAGTAATGAACAGGTGGCTCAGGATCCATCAATAATTCCTGCTGCAATACCTCGTCTCTCTCTCTATCTATACCTATGGCCTCAAGGGTATTCATTGATTATCAGCTGAATGAGGAAGAAAAACAATGAGCCATATTTACAGATGCTTCTATGCAGTATATGTCAGCACCCACCTGAAAGCACTAGAGCCCTACTCGGTGGTGGCCCTGAGGGACAGCTTTGAAGTAACATTTCACAACAGGCAGCACCTGGAGCAGGTACATTTAGTTTTCCACATTTGTAGTGACAGATGACAGGATAGACAGATTTACATGGACTCATTAGCAACTGTGAACTATCTGAATAATCAGTTAGGGACTGAATTCTTTCAGGATTAGAAGATTAGAGATGAGGAAATCTGGAAAATCGAACTTTCAGAAAGGGCACAGGTGTGAAGATTTTTGCATCTCAGGGAATGCCCAACAAAAAGCATCCACTACAGAGGAGACTCTCAGTAATCAGATACACAAAATAAATGCTCTAGGGACCTCAGAGCAGCCTCTTTTCCTAGGCAGCTAGCACTTACTCCGTGGGCTTGTGGTAAGTAGCATGGATGGAGTTTATGCTTGAGTTAGAAAACATGAACTCTCTTTTCCAAGGTTATCTTGCTACCACTACCATTACCACTGAGTGTCTACTCTGCTAACAGTAGAGAGCAACCGAACTTCTGACATGGCACCATTCCCCAGGGAGATTGGCCAGCCAGCTGGTAGCATGTTGACTATACTGGACCTCTTCTTCTTTGGAGAAGGCAAAGATTCATCTTCACGAGAATAGATGTGAATCCTGGATTTGCCTTACCTGACTGACCATTATGCTTCTGCTAGCACCATCATCCATGGACACATGGGATGGATGCCCTATCCACTAACATAGAATTCCATGCTTCTGATCAAGGAACTTCAGGCAAAAAATGTGCATTAGGCTCATACCCATGGAATTAAATGATTTTATCACAACTCCCACTACTCCAAGAAAGCTAGTATGGCTTACTGAAAACTAATTGATGTCACCATCTGGGAAACAACACCCTGAAAGACTGGGCTTTTGTCTTACAGAATGCAATATATACTTTGAATCACAGTTCATTACATGGTGCTGTCTACCTCATGGCTAGTTACATGGGTCTGGAAAATCAAGAAGTGGGAGTGATTCTTCTCACTACTAAATCTAATAATCAACTTGCACTATTTTGTTTTGCATCCTGGCAAATCTGAGCTCTGCTTATTTAGTCTTGACTCCTAAGAGCAGGGACAATTCTTTTACCAGGGAACATACTGATTCCTCTGAATGGGAATGTAGACTGCCACCTGGTCATGTTGGGCTCCTTAGGACAGTGAAACAACAGGCAAAGAAAGGGGCTGTTACTCTTCTTGCTGGAGTGGCTGATCGCAATTATAGAGGGGAAACTGAGTTACTGCTACACACCGAGGGCAAAGGAGACTATATCTGGGACCTGGAGGGTTCATTAGTATGCCCCTTAGTCTTCTATGACCAATAGTGAAACTTAATAGAAAACCAGGAAAAAAACAGGTAGAAATATTGAAATTTCACCTAATTTAGCAATGAAGGTTTGGGTTACTCATGAGCTAAGTAACTCCAACCACCTGAGGTTTCTGGCTCAGGACAAAGAAAATATGAAATGGGTAGAAGAAGAAGGAAGTCAGAGATGACAACCACAGGCGCCTGACTGGCTCAGTCGCTTAAATGTCCGACTTCAGCTCAGGTCATGATCTCATGGTTCATGAGTTCAAGCTCCACATCGGGCTCTCTGCTGTCAGCACTGAGCCCACTTCGGATCCTCTGTCCTCCCCTCTCTCTGCCCCTTCCCTGCTTGTTCTTTCTCTCAAAAATAAACATTAGGAAAAAAAGGGGGTTAGGGCACCAAGAATAATTTAAAAAACAAACAAAAAGAGTTATCAATCACAGCCCATAGCCAGTTACAGAAATAAGGACTAGACATAAATGCTTGTGTATATATAAGCTATTTACTTTTTTTTGTTTTTTAAATAATTACATCCAAGTTAATTAACATACAGCGTAATGATTTGAAGAACAGAATTTAGTGATTCATCACTTACATATAACACCGAGTGCTTATCCCAAGTGTCTTCCTTAATGCCCCTTGCCCATTTAGCCCATCCCCCACCCAACACCCCTTCAGCAACCCTCAGTTTGTTGTCTGTATTTAAGAGTCTCTTATGGTTTGTTCCCCTCCTTGTTTTTATATTATTTTTGCTTCCTTCTCTCTTCTTTTTAATACTTTACATAAGTTTGTTGATGGTTAACTTTACAATTTAGTCTGAAGTAAAAGAATATTCAGTAAGACTATGAATTTCAGAGTCATGAGTAGAATCATGTTGGAATGAATACAATAACTGTGGGAACTGTATGTCTTCGAATTTGGGGGAGAGGGTGAGAATTTCTTCACTTGTACCAGGAATAATTGCATCTCTTTGGTTAGAAACTTTTTGGGTAGAACATAAACATAAGGTTAGTTCTGTGGTTATACTGAAGTTCAAGTGTTTGTAAAAGATGTACAGGGACGCTAATTAGACAAAGGGATAGTCTGTGCCAGTTATTATTTATTGCCTCTTAGTTCCAAATCTACCATTCTTTGGGCCTTGTAGACTTCTCTCTTTTGCCCGCTGATACAAAGCTTTGCCAATAGAGGGTGCTGGAAAGACACTACAAGTCCAAAGCAGGAGAAAGGGGCTCTCCTTTAGGCTTCCAGTGTTGGATTTTACCTACAGAGCCAGAGCACTGGTGTGCAGGGAGCCTGAAGCACCCCCACGGCGGCAGCACCCCCCCACTGCGGCAGCACCCCCCCCCTCCCCGCTGTCCCCACTGCGGCAGCAAATTTCAGCAAATTTCCCCGCTGTCGCAGTAATGGGCCTAACGATTCAGCTGTGGTTTGCAGTCTCTAGCAAGATGCTCTGCTAAGACAGCAGCGGCCCTCACCAGTCAACAGTCAACTTTGTCCTGGGTTAAGTTCTTCTCCAAAAAGCCCACTTGCCATTCAGTTCTGGTCTGTACCCTCTGGCAAGCTTTTCCTTTAGCCAGTGACCACTGTCTCTCTGTTCCACTGAGGGAAGCCTGCACTCTCTGGCAAGCTTCTTCACCACTGACAGACTGTTATGATGGCAGTTACACCCTTTCCAAACACCTCTGCATCTCCTTTAACTTCTTTCTTTATTATCCCTCAGCTAACTAGGCCTAGTAGCTGCTTTCTACAGCCTTCAGTAGGTAAACACCTTCTACTAGTTAATAATTCTTATTATTAAAATTTCCATGTTAAAATAACTAGTATAGTGTCTGTCTTCTAACTGGACAATGACTGATATAGTCACACAAAGTGCAAGTGTACAAATGAAATAAAAACAGCCAGGGAGAACCCAGGAGCATTTCTATATGTAGAGAGTAGGAAGAAGAGGCAGAGCCAGTTAAGGGAAGAAGAAAAAAAGAAGTCAATAAGATAGAGAGGGAGAAAGACATGCATGGGTTCCAAAGCCAAGTGAAAAATGTATTTCAGAAAAGAAGGGATGATCAGTTATGTCAAAAACTACTGTGAGGTAGAGTGAGGACCCAGAGGTGACCAAGAGATTGGCAGCAGATTCAATGGACAAATAGAAACAAAAGCCTAACTGGGGTAAGGTTTGTGAAGCAAATGTCATGTGAAAATAGAGAAGACAGTATCGCCTTTTGAGTATCACCCATTTCGAGGAGTTCTGCCACAAAGGAGAGCAGAGAAACAAAATGGTAGTGAGACTAGTCATCACAACTGCACACTGTATTCAACCCTATTCAGCTGGCTGAACGGAGGCTTAGAGCAGGGGGAAAGTTGGGTTTAAGCAAACATTAACCTAATAAGCATCCTTTTAAATGCATAGCTGAGCTCCTTAAAAACTAAAAACAAACCAACCAACAAACAAAAAAACCCTCCCAGGGATGAAAACTAAATAAAGGGCAAAAAAAACGAGAGTAGTAAAATAAAGTCACAGCTGCTCTGAGGGTACAGGAGATATCTTGGTCCTGGGCTTCCTGGATAAAACTGCAATCTTTTAAGGGTTATACAGTCGATGTAGTCATCCAGTACTGGTTTTCAAGTTCTAGGTTACTTTTAAGTTCCAAAATACCAATACTGAAGGTGTAATACATTATTTCCAAATTTAAAAATAATCTGATATCTGGATCATCCGCATCTTAAGGCATCCAGAATATTTTCCTACTTCTCTCAAGCTTTATGGAGATGACAATCAACTGAGCAAAGCTTTGCGTGAATAATTCTTCCTCTAGTTCAAAGACTTTTTCTACAAGTCGAATGTGAACGCTGTATTAGTGTCCTAGAGCTGCTATTACAATTACCACAAACTGAGTCGCTTAAAACAACAGAAATGTATTCTTTCACACTTCTGGAATTTAGGGTCTGAAATCAAGGTGTAGGCAGGACTATGCTCCTCTGAAAGCTCTAGGAAGGATCCTTCCTTTCTTCTCCCTGGCTTCTGGAGTTTGCCACTAATCCTTGATGTTCCTTGGCTTGTAGACTCATCACCTCAATTTCTGCCTCCTGTTATTACATCACACTCTCCCTTTGTGTCTGTGTCTCCACACAGCCTTCTTATAAGAACACATACTAGTCATTCAGTGTAGAGTGCATCCTGATTCACTATGACCTCATCTTGATTACATTTGCAAAGACCCTATTTCCAAATAAGGTCACATTAAAATGTAAGTGGGTTAGGACTTACACATATCATTTTGGGGGACACAATTCAATCCACATTAGACATGACAGTAGTAAATTAGAATTTCCTTCTATAAATCTCAAATCTAAGGACAAAGAAAACTGGAAATGCTTCCTTTCAAGCAAACATTATAGCTTGTTATCAATAAAAGAGCTATAGTCCCTACTAAGAAAAATTAAAAGTTATTAAAAAAGATGTCCTCAAATAAGAGAGAGCAGTATATGATAAGTCAGAGGAAATTTGGAACTGGATTTTATTTATATATTTTCACCTTACTCAGATTAGTATGAAGTATAATATAGGGCCTTTTGAACATCTGGGAAAATTTGCACAAAACTAATTACTTTTGCAACTCAATAACAATACCATTAATGGGCTTTCTTGTTAAGACTGCTTTAAAAAGAAAGATTATTGCATTTCCAAGTTTCCATGCTGAAAGTTTCTCCATTTTATGAAGTATTTATTTTTAAACAAATTATTAATTAAAATAAGGTAATACAGATATATTTTTATAATTGTGTCTTTTCACTTGATTTATATTTACAAATTTTGTACTTAATTATACTATTAGTTTCAATGATTTTTAACATTTCTTTTATAAATATATGAAGAAAGAAAATACAGATTTAACTACATACAGTTTCTTCCCCTTCCACCCCCCAAAACCTCCAAATACCTGTACTGTCCTTTAACTGAGTACTACAATCATATCTCAAGGGAAGAGCAAGTTTCAAAAATATGCCTGGCAGTAGAGAAAGACATCAGGAAACAGACTTCTATATCCTGACTTGGGTTCTAGACAGAGGGGAAAAATTGTACTGAAGATTCACAAATGCAGCATAGCTTATGCAGATCTTAGATTTGAAGTTATACTAACTATATGATCTATGCAATCCTAGTGAAAAAAAAAATCCTTAGTAGTTCTGGATAGTAGCAACCCAGGCACCTGGGAGAAGGAAACACAAAATCACTCTGGAAATATACCTCTGATCCAGACTTCTCAGAGAAACCCCACAAGTAAAGAAAGCCCAATTAAACATAAATTTATAATCCAAATATTCAAGCACAAAATAAAATGGAACACCAGGAAGGAGTCAGCAGAAAAATAACACCAAAACAGCAGAAAAAAAACACAGCATAGTCAGATCCCAAAGGATGTCAGATAACTAGATTTCATAATCTTTATCTGATAAGTAAAGATTAAAGACATAAAAAAGGAAAGCTAAAACACAAAGAATATGTTATAAAAAATCTAAGGAATTTGAAAGAAAATAAAATTCCTAAAAATGAGAATTATCACACCTAACAGGTAGGTTAAACAGCAGACGTGAAAGAGAAAGAGCTGCTAATAATTCAGCCATAAAAAAAAAAAAAAAAAAAACAAAAACGAAATCTTGCCATTTTCAATGACATGGATAGAGCTAGAGAGTATAATGCTAAGTAAAATAAGTTAGTCAGAGAAAGACAACTACCATCTGATTTCACTCATGTGTGGAATTTAAGAAACAGAACAAATGAGAGAAGGGAAATAAAAAGAGAGAGGCAGGGGCACCTGGGTGGCTCAGTCAGTTAAGCGTCCGACTTCAGTTCAGGTCATGATCTCACAGTTTGTGGGTTCGAGCTCCGCATTGGGCTCTGGGCTGACAGCTCAGAGCCTGGAGCCTGCTTAAGATTCTGTGTCTCCCTCTCTCTCTCTGCCCCTCCCCTACTCAAGCTCTGTCTCTCTCTCAAAAATAAATAAAACTGTTAAAAAAAAAATGATTGTTTCACTATATGCTAATTTGGATGTAAATTTTAAAAAATAAAAAGTTAAATTAAAAAAAAACAGAGAGGCAAATGAAGAAACAGACTCTTAACTACAGAGAACAAACAGATGGTTCCCAGAATGGAGATGGGTGGAAGATGAGTGACACAGGTGATGGGTATCAAGAGTGCATTTGTTGTGATGTGCACTGGGTGGACATTGTATGTAAGCCCTGAATCACTAAATTGTACACCTGAAACTGATATTACACTGTATGTTAACTGGAGTTTAAATAAAAAACTTTTAAAAAGAAAATTAAGAACTAGAATAAGATCTTAAAATTTCCAGAATACTGCAGAGAGAGACAGAAAATATGAAGTGAGCCAAGACATGGAATAATACTACATAATTAAAACATAAAAATCCTCTTAAAAACTCAGGTTTGCACCAATGCTAATATCATCCTCAATGGAGAAAAACAGAGCTTTCCCTCTAAGGTCAGGAACAAGGCAGGGATGTCCACTCTCACCACTGTTATTCAACATAGCATTGGAAGTCTTAGCCTCAGCAATCAGACAACACAAAGAAATAAAAGGCATCCAAATCAGCCAGGAGGAGGTCAAACTTTCACTCTTCGCAGATGACATGATACTCTATATGGAAAACCCGAAAGATTCCACCAAAAAACGGTTAGAACTGATCCGTGAATTCAGCAAAGTTGCAGGATATAAAATCAATGCACAGAAATCGGTTGCATTCCTATACACCAATAATGAAGCAACAGAAACAGAAATAAAGGAATCGATCTCATTTACCATTGCACCAAAACCCACAAAATACCTAGGAATAAATCTTACCAAAGAGGTGAAAGATCTATACACTGAAAACGATAGAAAGCTTATGAAAGAAATTGAAGACGACACACAAAAAAATGGAAAAATATTCCATGCTCTTGGATAGGAAGAACAAATACTGTTAAAATGTCAATAGTACCCAAAGCAATCTACATATTCAGTGCAATCCCTATCAAAATAACACCAGCATTCTTCACAGAGCTAGAACAAACAATCCTAAAATTTGTATGGAACCAGAAAAGACTCCGAATAGCCAAAGCAATCTTGAAAAAGAAAACCAAAGCTGGAGGCATCACAATCCCGGACTTCAAGCTGTATTACAAAGCTGTCATCATCAAGACAGTATGGTACCGGCATAAAAACAGATACTCAGATCAATGGAACAGAATAGAGAACCCAGAAATGGACCCAGAAACGTATGGCCAACTAATCTTTGACAAAGCAGAAAAGAATATCCAATGGAATAAAGACAGTCTCTTCAGCAAGTGGTGCTGGGAAAACTGGAGAGCGACATGCAGAAGAATGAACCTGGACCACTTTCTTACACCATACACAAAAATAAACTCAAAAATGGATGAAAGACCTAAGTGTAAGACAGGAAGCCATCAAAATCCTCGAGGAGAGAGCAGGCAAAAACCTCTTTGACCTCGGCTGCTGCAACTTCTTACTCAACACATCTCCAGAGGCAAGGGAAACCAAAGCAAAAATGAACTGTTGGGACCAAATCAAAATGAAAAGCTTCTGCACAGCGAAAGAAACAATCAGCAAAACTAAAAGGCAACCGAGAGAATGGGAGACGGTATTTGCAAATGACATATCAGATAAAGGGTTAGTATCCAAAATCTATGAAGAACTTATGAAACTCAACACCCAAAAAACAAATAATCCAATGAAGAAATGGGCAAAAGACATGAACAGACACTTCTCCAAAGAAGACATCCAGATGGCCAACTGACACATGAGAAAATGCTCAACATCACTCATCATCAGGGAAATACAAATTAAAACCACAATGAGATACCACCTCACACCTGTCAGAATGGCTAACATTAACAACTGAGGCAACAATAGATGTTGGCAAGGATGTAGAGAAAGATGGATCTCTTTTGCACTGCTGGTGGGAATGCAAACTGGTGCATCCACTCTGGAAAACAGTATGGTGTTCCTCAAAAAATTAAAAATAGAACTACCCTACAACTTAGCAATTGTACTACTAGGTATTTATCCAAGGGATACAGATACGCTGTTTCGAAGGGGCACATGCACCCCAATGTTTATAGCAGTACTACTGACAATAGCCAAAGTATGGAAAGAGCCCAAATGTCCATCGATGGATGAATGGATAAAGAAGATATGTATACACACACACACACACACACACACACACACACACACACACGCATGCAATGGAGTATCACTCGGCAATCAAAAAGAATGAAATCTTGCCATTTGCAACTACGTGAATGGAACTAGAGGGTATTATGCTAAGTGAAATTAGTCAGTTGGAGAAAGACAAATATCATATGACTTCATTCATATGAGGACTTTAAGATACAATACAGATGAACATAAGGGAAGGGAGGCAAAAATAATATAAAAACAGGGAGGGGGACAAAACATAAGACTCTTAAATAGAGAGAACAAACAGAGGGTTACCAGAAAGATTGTGGGAGAGGGGATGGGCTACATGGGTAAGGGACATTAAGGAATCTACTCCTGAAATCACTGTTGCACCATATGTTAACTTGGATGTAAATTAAAAAATAAATTATTAATAAAAAATAAAGTAAAAACATTTCTTCCTCAAAAAAAAAAAAATTCAGGTTTGCAAAAAGCAGCTAGCAAACAACAAAATGGCAATAAACACATGCCTATCAATAATTATTTTAAATGAAAATGTATTAAATGCTTCAATCAAAAGACAGAGTAGCTGAAAGAATAAAAATATAAGACCCATCTATCTATTGCCTACAAGAGACACACTGTAGAAGTAAGGTCACACACAAAAGTGCAGGAATGAAAAAAGATATTCTTTTTTTTTTTTTTATTTTTATTTTTTTTTAATTTTTTTTTTTTAACATTTATTTATTTTTGAGACAAAGAGAGACAGAGCATGAACGGGGGAGGGTCAGAGAGAGGGAGACACAGAATCTGAAACAGGCTCCAGGCTCTGAGCTGTCAGCACAGAGCCTGACGCGGGGCTCGAACTCACGGACCGCGAGATCATGACCTGAGCCGAAGTCGGCTGCTTAACCGACTGAGCCACCCAGGCGCCCCTGAAAAAAGATATTCTATATAAATGGAAACCAAAAGAAGCTGGGCAGCTACACTTTTGTCAGACAAAATTGACTTTAACACAAAGACTATAATAAGAGACAAAGAAAAGAAGGTCAATACATAAGGATAAAGGAGTCAATGCAGGAGGATGTAACGTTTGTTAATATTTATGCACTCAACAGAAGAGCACCTAAATACATAAAGCACATGTTAGCAGGCCTAAAGGAAGAAGTAGACAGCAATACAATAATAGTAGGGGACTTTAATACCTTACTCACATCAATGGATAGATCATCTAGACAGAAAATTATTAAGGAAACATTGCCCTTAAATGGCATGTCACACCAGACGGACTTAACAGATATTTACAGAATATTCCATCCAAAAGCAAGAGAATACACATTCTTCTTGACTGCACGTGGAACATTTTCCAAGACAGATCATATGTTAGGCCACAAAACAAGTATTAATAAATCTAGACTAAAATCATATCAAGCATCTATTCCAACTACAACAGTATGGAACTAGAAACTAATTACATGAAAAAAATGGAAAATTCACAAATACACGGAGATTAAACAGCATGCTACTGAACAACCAATGGGTCAAAGAACTCAAAAGAGAAATCAAATAATACCTCGAGACAAACAAAAATGGAAATGTAACATCCCAAAATTTATGGGATACAACAAAAACAGTTCTAAGAGGGAAGTTCACAGTGATAAACGCTTACCTGAAGAAATAAAGTCTCAAATAAACAACCTAACTTTACACCTCAAGGAACCAGAGGAAAAAAAGAACAACTGAAGGCCAAAGTTAATAGAAGAAAGAAAATAACAAAGATTAGAACAGAAATAAATCAAACAGAGACTAAAGTAATAAAAGGAAAAATTAATGAAACTAATAACTGGTTCTTTGAAAAGACAAATAAAATTGACAAACCTTTAGCTACACTAAGAAACAAGAGAGGATACAAATAAGTAAAATCAGAAATGAAAGAGATGTTACAAATGATACCACAGAAACACAAAAGATCATAAGAGACTACTATGAACAATTATAATGCCAACAAATTGGACAACCTAGAAGAAATGGATAAATTCCTAAAAATGTAAAACCTACCAAGACTGAATTATGATGCAACAGAAAATGTAACTAACATCAAATATATGTCAATTAAAAAAATCAGTTTGCTTTTTAAGAATTGCAATGTCAGTGATAAAATACTTTTGCTGCTGGAACAGACCACTCCCACCATCTTATACTTGGAATTCCACTGGTTCAGACAAAGCAAACTGAAGGAATTGCCAACAAGTCTTTATTAAAGAAACTCTAAGACTACATTTTAGAAGAAAATGATAAAAGAAAAAATGTCTGAGATACAAGAAGAAAATGTGAAGAAGTGAATAAGCATAGATAAGCCAAAGTAAACACTGACTGCATTAAACAATAATAATGTCCAATTGAAGAGGGATTAAAAAAACCAAATTCTCAAAAATTAAAAATAGAACTACCATATGATGCAGCAAGTCCACCCAGCAAGTCCTGGGTACTTATCTGAAGAAAATGAAAACACTAACTCAAAAAGACATATGCACCCCCATGTTCACTGCAGCATTATTTACAATAATCAAGATACAGAAACAACCTAAGTGCCTGACAGATAAATGGGTAAAGAAAATGGTGTGTAAATACACATACACAATGGAATATTATTCAGCCATAAAAATGAATGACATCTTGCCAAACACTATACCATCTCATTGATATGTGGAATCTAAAAAAACAAAAACAGGGGCGCCTGAGTGGCTCAGTCGGTTAAGCATCTGACTTCACCTCAGGTCATGATCTCACGTTTCTTGAGTTTGAGCCCTGTGTCAGGCTCTGTGCTGACAGCTCAGAGACTGGAGCCTGCTTCGGGTTCTGGATCTTCCTCACTCTCTGCCCCTCCCCTGCTCACACTCTGTATCTCTCTCTCTCTCTCAAAAATAAATTTAAAAACATTAAACAAAACAACAAACTCGTAGATACAAAAAACATTGGTGGTTGCCAGTGGCAGGTGGGCATACATGGTGACTATGATTAATAATCACTATATTAATAATAATCATAATTAATACTATATTGCCTATTTGAAAGTTGTTAAAAGAGTAGATCTTAAAAATTTTCATCATAAAAAGAAAACATTTTGTAACTATGTATGGTGATGGATGTTAACTAGATTTATCGTAGTGATTATTTCACAATATACGCAAATATTGGATCATTATGTTGTACACCTGAAACTAATATGCTATGTGTCAATTATACCTCGATAAAAAAAAGAAAGAAAATCTGAGGTCTATTAAAGGTATGTTCCAAATTTGATCGGCTTCCTATGGCCTTGTGAAGAAGAGTATTTGATACTGTGATTTCCTGTGTACACAGAAGTGTGACTATGGTTTTGTGATCTTACTGTAACCCTTCATGTAGAAAGTTCAGTATAGAAATGCTGATATAACATTTGGTAATCTCTAGATCTCAGGGGGAAAAAACAACTAAAGAATGAAAATGCTGGCCATCAATAACTCAAAAAAAAAAAAAAAAAGAAGAAGAGACAGTGACAGGAGTTCAATTATTCTAGAGACAGTGATTAGTTTCAGATTTTTAGTTAAGTACAAATGTTTGAATACAGTAACCCTAGAAGAACAGACTCTTTTAATAGAAGAAAAAAATAAATTAACTGACTGAATTACAAATTCATGTTACCTAACTTTAACTTGGCCCTTATTATGGCCTGACAATCCTTTCATCTGCTGTTTCCATCACATTTCTTACATTCCCAATTCCCAACCTTTTCAACCAGAGTTCCTCCTTCAATACCTCCATATTCTAAAATAACATTCCCTACCACCTCACTAAGAAATGTGAAGCTATCTGTACATCCTCATTTGCCCTAGGTTAATAATATCAGTCTTAATGCAATAACTGAGCCCCTTATCTCTCTATACTGACATGCTAGCTTCATTTGCCTCCTATAAAATGTGCTTAGTTTTGTTTCACCCTGAAATATTCGCCCCTCAATTCTGCTACCCCTTTATAAATTAAGGCCTTCTTTCTTCATTTTTGATTCTGAATTACATATATTCTAGAGTCATAAAGGGTAGATAACTTGTTTTCTTCCTGTATTTTTAATTCCAACATGACACTGCAAACAGGTTCAGGATAGGTATGCTCACAGGAGGTCTCACAAAGCAAAGACTGGGTATAATTAATTTTCTTTATATAGCATCATGAGCAAGTGCACATAGAATAAATATGTAAAGCCTTTTTTATACACCTACTGTAGCTTTCTTAGATTTGTGAAGAGTTAGAAAACTGTGACTAAATGTGACTAACATGTTAATCTGTGCTCAAGTCTGAGAGCCTCTTACCCTTTTTCAGTTTCCGGACAGCCAACATACAATGACTAGGAGACAGATCCCATATTCTTAAGGTTTTATCATCACTGACAGTAGCACAGATGGGCAGATAGGGATGTGTAGCCAAACCCCACACCTCTCCTTCCATGTGTCCCTACAAAGAGAACATAGTTAAGATAAATTTAACCTAAATATATGTGTTTTTAAAAGAAAACTAAAGACAACACCTGATAATACACGACAGGATAATGAATAATGGATTAATCTAAAACTTTCTCTTTGGAATATACCTTAAAATACCTCAGTAACAACTTTATCTTCACAATTACACTACAATCAGTTACTATTTAAACTAGTTTAAAATCCTAAAATAGTCACTGAGTGAGGAGAATAGAAACTGGCTGCCTTGGAATGTTAATAACTGCCACAGAGGAGGAAGTTCCTGCATGTGAGAACAAGGAGTGCTGCAGACCTGCTCCCCAGTGAAACTGGTGAAATTAATAATAAAAAATTAAGGTCTCCGGAAATGGTTCCAAGGGACTATGACAAATGAAGAAACATTTACTCAAGAAAGTCTGCTAATATTTGGTAAGAACAGTGAGAGTTTGCAGTATTTGAACCAAGACCCACTCCTTTCCTCCCCATCTCCAACTCACTGACCTGAAAACTCCACACCAGACTGATGTAAACAACACAAGGTATGGGTGCTCTCTCTCCTTCCCCTACTCTAATGGGCTATCTTCCCAGAAGAGGCAGGTGACCGCATTTCTTATCCTGCCCTCAATGCCTGTTAACAGCTGAAACCTTGATGAGTGCTGGACACAGGTGGGAACTCCCTTCTGCCATCCCTATTCTGAGATGGAGGTTCTACACTGGGGGTCATGCCACTAAGAATACTGGGGCTTCAGTTCAACCCAAGAAGACTTGAGGCTACTGCTCCCTACTACCCCTTCCCCAAAATGGAGCACTCAGTTTCTAAAGCAAGGGACACTCAGAAAAGAGTCATCACTATCCAAACACTCAACTTCAGAGCCTTGGATCAGACAGTGTGCCTGGAAGAAAAAGCAAGCCATAAAATAGCTCCTAATGTCTCCTCAAAGGAAATGACTTGATTTGCTTCACAGTGTAGAAAAGTTCAAGCCTAAAGGTGCTCTCGAAAACAATGAAGGTTGTGATGAAAGGCAAATGGGAGCTGACTGGTACTCCTTAAACATACAGGCTACTCTGAAGACTAGTGAGTTTGCTCAACAGAACCAGGGCAATCTCAGAGATTGCTGGGAGGATACTGCTTCAAGTCAAAATCTCAAACATTAACCTATGAAAGGGGTGTCCCCTTTAAGGAGGCTGAGCAATTTGTGCTCTAGGCAAAGTGTGGAAAACAGTAGCAATTTAGTCAGCATCAGTCAGCAATTTAATGGAGTTCAGGGGCTGGGTGTAGTCAGGGAAAAAGACTGAGGAGAGAAGAGGAGAGGAGACTTCCCAAATCATTTCATGGAGCCAAAATGGCCCTGATACCAAAATCAGACATCACTAGGAAACTATAGACCCATGATCCTTTATATATAGTATGTGGATGCTAAAATCCTCAACTAAGTACTAACAAACTGATTCCAACATATACAAAAAGAATTCTACACCGTAACTAAGTGGGGTTTATCTCAGGAATGCAAGGTTGGTTTAAAAGATGAAAACTAATTAATATAATACACCATATCAATAGAATAAAAAAAAACCACATGATCTCTCAATAGACAAAGAAAAAGCCTTTGACAAATGCTTTTGACAAATGACACAATCTTTCATGATAAAAACTTGCATCAAACTAGGAACAGAAGTGTCATTCGTCAATCTGATAAAGGGCATCTATGAAAAATCCAGTTAATACTAAATGGTACAGATTGAGTACTTCCTCTGTCTGTTCTACTTCTAATCTACATTGTACTGAAGATTCCAGCCAGGATATTTAGCCACGAAAAAGAAATAACAGGCATCCCAATTGGAAGGGGAACAGTAAAACTACATTTGCCATTCACATGATCTTATATATAAAAAATCCTAAAAATCCACTAAAAAACTATTAGAATAAATGAGGTCCATTATACTAGGAGACTTGTATACTAAAAACTATAAACCTGTTGAAAAAAGTTAAAGATGATCTAACTGAATGGAAAGATCCCATGTTCATGGATACAATTTAATATTGTTAAGAGGTGCTATTCCTCAAACTGACCCATAGAATGCTGCTACAAACACTGCTGTACATGTTTTTTTTTTTTTCCTGTGTTCATCTGAATGCCCAGTTATGTACATATATCTCCACACTTTTTTTTTTTTAATTCCACTGTAGATAACATGCAATGTTAGTTTCAGGTGTAAAATATAGGGGTTCAATAGTTCCATATATTATTCAGTGCTCATCAAGATTAAGTGTACTCTGAATCCCCATCACCTATTTCACCCATCCCTCACCCCCACCTTCTCTCTGGTAACCATCAGTTTGTTCTCTACAGTTAAGAGTCTGGTTTTTTGGTCTCTTTTTTTTCCCTTTGCTCATTTGTTTTGTTCCTTAAATTCCACACGAGTGAAATCAGATGGTATTTGTCTTTCTCTGACTGGTTTATTTTGCTTAGTATCATATTCTCTAGCTTTATCCATGTTGCCATCTTGCAAATGGCAAGATTTCATTCTTTTTATGGGTGAATAATATATTCAAAATAATATTCCATTTTATACACACACACACACCCGTCTTTTTTATTCATTCATCAGTTGATGGGACACTTGAGCTGCTTCCATAGTTTGGCTATTATAAATAATGTTGCAAAAAAGATAGGGTGCATGTATCCTTTCAAATAGTGTTTTTGTATTTTTGGGTAAATACCCTAGTGTGACTATTGGATCACAGGGTAGTCCTATTTTTCATTTTTTGAGGAAACTCCATGCTATTTTCTAGAGTGGCTGCACCAGTTTGCATTCCCACCAACAGTGCAGGAGTATCCTTTCTCTCCACGACCTTGTCAATACTTGTCATTTCTTGAGTTTTTGATTTTAGCCATTCTGACAAGTATGAGGTGATATCTCACTGTGGTTTTGATTTGCATTTCCCTGTATATCTCCACACTTTTTCCCCCCACACTTTTAATTACTATAAGTTTTATCTTATTTCCCGCATGGAGTTTCTCAAAAATTTCTGCACTCTTTTTGAGTATTTTTTCTTCTAGATGATTTTTTAAAAATCTTTCCAGAATTTTTGAAAAATATCATTTGGATTTGGTTTATGATCATACTGAATTCATAAGTTATTTAGATGTTTTATGTCTTTAGTAAAACTTTATGGCTTTCTTAACACTGATCTTCCATAGTTTTAGCTATATTTATTCCTGGCTATTGTATAGTTTTCTTTGTGAGTACTATTTCTGTGTCCTATTTTTCTAATTGGTTATTGCTGATATATAGAAATACTATTGGCTTTTAGATGTTGATTTTGAATCTCACTTTACCAGACTCCTTAATTCTAGTAATTTTTCAGTTTATTCTCTTGAATATGCAAAGTATAGGGTTAAAATATCTGCAAATACTGACAGTGTTCTCCACTTATTTCCAACACTTAGACCTATATTGCTTTGTTTTTCTAGATTGGCTAAGACCTCACACACAATGCTAGACAATAATGGTGAGACCTGACATCCTTGTTTTGTTTCTGATGTTTAGGAGACAGCAGACATCTGAAATCTTAAGCTCTATAATAAATAGGAAAAATAACAGGATGTCATTTATCACTTCAAAATCTTTTCTTACAATTATAAAATTGTCTGTGTTTTTGAAAGTGCTGTCTGTGGATTCACCTGTAAAAGCGTACTTGTGTTAGTATTTTCCAAGAGATCATAAATATGTTAAATACCATGACTCTACCATCTTTCTACTTGAAAGGAATATTATGTGGGGCACCTGGGTGGCTCAGTCAGTTGAGTGTCCAACTCTTGATTTCGGCTTAGGTCATTATCTCACAATTTGTGACACTGAGCTCCTTGTTGGGCTCTGTGCTGACAGCGTGGAGCCTGCTTGGGATTCTCTCTATCCTGCCTTGCCCTACCCCCATTCCCTCTCTTTCTCTTAAACTTAAAAAAAATTTTTTAAAGGAATATTATGTAACTGAAGTTAAAGAGTAAGACACCAAATTTTGACAGTAAATTTAATATAAAACGTTTTGTTTTATATGTATATTTGTATATATTTGTATACAATATATACAAATATATATATTTGTACATATTTGTATATTTGTAAATATGTATATTTATTTGCTTACAAATTCTCCTTGGTACATCAGGATATTACGTTAACATTAAAGCATGTGCAGTGCTCTCCTCTAAGTGTGCTCTTTGATGTTTTAACAAAAGTGAGGTGGGGGGGAGTGGGGTTGGAGAAAAAAATAAGTCTGTAATAAGAAAGAACATAATTCTTTTTCAGAATAAAAGGCAAACTTAAAATTGGTCCTACCATATAGAGCTGGAGGACAATTTTTCATTAGGTAGATCCTACCTCACTTACTGTGTTTTAAAGTATTTATTGCTCTCCATACTTTTCAGAAAGATATAATATATATAGGAAATGTATACCTAAAAAATTCTTTTTTTTTTTAAAGGCAAAGGCAAAATACAGCATTCTTTTTTTTTTTTTTTAAAGGCAAAGCTGGGTTTTTTTTAAGTTTTTTTTTTTTATGTTTATTTATTTTTGATAGAACACAAGGGGGGGCGCAGAGGAGAGAGAGAGGGAGACACAGAATCTGAAGCAGGCTCCAGGCTCTGAGCAGTCAGCACAGAGCCTGACACGGTGCTTGAACCCACAGACCATGAGATCATGACCTGAGCTGAAGTCGGTCGCCCAACTGATGAAGCCACCCAGGCGCCCCAATACAGCATTCTTGATGAAAATGTTAAGGATCAGGTGATCCTGCTCTTCCGTTTTATATTTCTACCACACAAATGTTGGTATTGCTATTATTTTTGTATTATGTTAACATTTGTTTTATTAATATTTTCACTGACAAATATTTTCAGCAACAAAATTTTAGTGTACATTTTTAATTTTTTTTAATTAGAAACTTAAGGATGAAAATGAAGAGTTTCACAGAAAAACAACTTCCTTAGATTCAACAAATGTACTTCAAAGAAATAAAATTGAACATGAAATAAATTGACTTGGTTAAATTAATCACAACTGTTTTTTCTTTTCATTGGTTTCTTGTTTTGTGATAAGAAATTACTTAAAATATTGGCAATTATTCCACATGATAATGTGAATATTTATTTACTGATATCTACTCATCAAGCTATAATTAAATTAAAAATTTTTGGTATATATTATGAAATATTTCCCTAATTAATTTAACGTTATTTTCACTATTGTTAACTTTTGGCTCTTACATATTAATCAACTGCATATAAATGGAAAAAAAGTATATTAATTTTTTTCAAATTACCTGGACCAGAAGTGTTATTGGGCCACTTTTATCCACTTCTAGTATTTCGCCATTCTTTGTGCCAACTAAAATATGACCGTGTCCTAATGATATGGCACGTATAGATGGGTTATCTTCCAAGAGAAGACCTGAAATGTTAAGTGGAGATATTCTTCTAGGTATAAAGTCACTAGAATACAAGGGTGTACATATTGCAGATGATGCTACTTTGACAATGAAAATCACGTTACAAGGTTGCCTTTTCCTGTATTTTAAGTATGCTAATAAATGCACTGCATTTTCCCAAACCACTCAATTTACTAATCTCAAAAGCACTACCTAGGAGTGCAGGGGTGGCTCAGTCAGTTAAGCGTCTGACTTGATTTCTGCTCACCTCATGGTGTAGTAGTGGTTCATGGGATCGGCCCCCCACGGCGGCTCGGTGCTGAGGGGGTGGAGCCCGTTTGGGATTCTCTCTTGCCCTCTCTCTCTGCCCCTCCCTTGCTACCGCTCTCTCTCTCTCAAAATAAATAAGTAAAAAAGTACCACCTATATACAATTATTATCCCAGCTCTCCTACTACTATTCCAATAACTGTTTCCTCTTATATTTGCCCCTCCTCATTCACATCCTTACTTTCTTAGAGCACCTACAATATTCCAGTCAGTACTTTTAATTCAATTCAAGATTGATGCTTTTCTGTCTACTATGTCCTAGGAAGGCTTCAGAGATATATTTGTAAACATAACAGGGCCAGCTCCTGCCCTCACAGAGCATATAATGCGGAAAACAGGCCCTGTGGGAGGAGCATAGTGAAACAGGAGCATAACATAAGGGAATTTTAGTTTTTTTGAGGGGATGGAGGGGAGATGGGAGTGGAAGCAATCATCCTCGAAGAAATAATGTTTGAGATTTGAAAAATGAGTATATGGTCAGATAATTGGAAGGGGCAAGAGGGAAGAGAAGGGCAAATTCTAGGCAAAAGCTATAGCATATAGAAAGGCCTGGAGGTCACAGAGAATGTGGTGTAATGCCTTAATACACTGAGAGCAAGGGTAAAAGGAAGGGCCTGCAAGGATACACAGGCAAGGTCAACAAAACACGAACATGAAACAAAATGCCAAGCTTGAACACAAATTCCTGACTGATGGTAAATGTGATGCCCATGTGGGCAATTTTCTTTGAAAAATTAAAAATGATAAATTATCACTAATAATCTTGCATTTGGCTAATACTTTACCATCTGTGTCACAGAAAATAGATTATGAAAGGACAGCAATGATTCTGGCACCCAGTTAAACAGCTTTTCCCATTAAATTCTGATGCCTATCTAGTAAAGATGGAAAAATATATTCCGTGTGCTCCACCTCAGTGGCCATGCATGTTAATGAGCAATTAACCTTTTACTGCTCAAATTAAATTAAATCTCAAATCACCTTTAGATCCTGGTGCCAAAGCGGCTCTTTTTATAGCATAGGTCTTGAGACATCTTTCAAAGGAGTCATCCCAAAGAGCTACTACCCCATCTTTTCCTCCAGTTACAAATCCCTTTGAAAGTAAAAGCTTCAAGTTAATAAAGATCTAAATGTTGAAAAAAATAACTTTATGTTGCAAACCTCTAGAGGAAAGAACATTTACAGCTAAAAATTACAGCTTACAAACAAATTAGCATAAGAATCTATTATGTTTTTTATACATCAACATGAAAACTACAAAAATATTTACAGTAACACTAAACATTCTACTTTTAGGACAGGACTTTAAGAGCAAGGTTTGTAATTTGGAACCATAAGGTAACTCTACCACTTTTAGCAAGATACATATATTCTCCTGGATGCTTCATAATCCCATCCTTCAAAAAGAGAGGATAAGAACAGTAGTTACCTCTCAGGATATGGTGATAATAAAGCACTTAAGCCATTGTTGACACACAGGAAGAGATTAAGAAGTATTGAGTTAAAACTTTTTTAATAGCAGACCTATTTCACTCTGTGTTCAGAAGTTTGAAAGAGGAATAAAAGAAGGTAGAAAGGCTCTAGTTTACAGATTATTACTGGGTGGCTCAGCTCCGCAGAAAGGCAATACTCCTTTACTTGTGAAAATGCTCTACAATCCATGATCAAATTATGTTTAATGTAAAAATATCTTCAGGATACTTACTTTTTCCAATGCATGCATACTAAACACTGGCCCATCATGTGCTTTAACTGTTTTTACAAGAAAGACATCTCTCCAGATACACACGTCTCCTGTGGATGTTCCAGAAAAAGCCATCTCTTCAGTCCATCCATATACTGCACACATCATCGTGTCATTTTTCCCCAGTGTGCCCACGTAGCCTTTTCTTCCAATCAATCCTCCCCCTGGTTCATAAAAAAATATCACAGAAGTACCACTTTTAAAATGAATAAAATGATAAAATTTCTTTCCTACTGTAAATGTTTAAATAGAGACTTAAAAAGAAAAATATAAGTCTCTCAATCAGCAACTTGCCTGGCTGAGACAGCCACACCCACAGCACCTTTTAGGCCATAGCTTTTTGGATAAAAACATATATGCTAAGTTGGCTTTAATCAGTCCTTAGCACTTTTGGTTGGTTTTCAAAATTTTTTATTATGACATATTTAAGAAAACAAGAGAGTACCAAAAAACCTCAATACAATGAATGTATGTATATCCCCTAACAACCTACATAAAATTGTAAAAACAACGAAAACATGATGCCAATCCCATCTCCCTTTTTCACCCCTTACTATTGTGAAAGTGATGTTGACTATTCTCATGCATTCCTTTAAATTGAGTGGTTTGGGAAAATGCAGTACATTTATTAGCATACTTAAAATACAGGAAAAAGCAACCTTGTAATGATTATTTTTACTACTTATTTGTAAATTCTTAGGCAATGTTAGATTATCCATGTTTTAAGATTTTCTATAATACCATCCTGTATGTACAGTGAACAACAGTGGTTTGTCCTGAACAACAGTGGTTTGACCTGCGTACAAGTCTATTTTTACATGATACTTTTCAATACAGTCCAATAAATGGATTTTCTCTTATGATTTTCTTTTTTTACAATGTTTATTAAAAAAATTTTTTTTAATGTTTATTTATTTTTGAGAGAGACACAGACAGACAGAACATGAGAGGGGGAGGGGCAGAGAGTGAGGGAGACACACAATTCGAAATGGGCTCTAGGACCTGAGCTGTCAGCACAGAGCCCGACACGGGGCTCGAACTCACAAACCACAAGATCATGACCTGAGCCTAAGTTGGATGCTTTAACTGATTCAGTCACCCGGGCACCCCAAAATGTTTACTTTTGAGAGTGAGAGTGTATGTGCACACATGTGGGGTAGGGGCAGAGAGAGAAGGAGAGAGAATCCAAAGCAGGCTCAGCACAGAGCCTGACATGGGGCTCGATGTCATGCACTGTGAGATCATGACCTGAGCCAAAATCAAGAGTCAGATACTTAACCAACTGAGCCACCCAGGGGCATGCGTTATGATTTTCTTAACATTTTCTTTGCTCCAATTCACTTTGTTGTAAAATTATGCTACATAATATACTTTATAAAATATGTGTTAATTGATGGTTTATGTCACTGGTAAAGCTTTGGGTCAATAGTAGGCTATTAGAAGTATTTGGGGAGTCAAATATTATATGCAGGGTCAGCACCCTAACCTCCCATGCTATTCAAGGGTCAACTATATTCCTTTGCAACTTGCTTTTATCACCAACAATCTGTAGTGGAGTTTTATATATGTTGATTTGTACATCTAGAAAATGCATTTTTGTAACCCTGTAAGCATTCCATTATATGAACATAACCGTCCATCCATTTTCCTATTAATGGGCACTTGAGTTGCTTCCAAGCCTTTGCTATTGAAAACAACACTGCTTTGAACATTCTTGTAAAGGCCTCTTCTATGCAAGTACAAGAGATTCTCTAGGAATGCCCAGGAATGACCACAGGGTATTCACAAAAGGGAAAGCATATAAATGAGAGGTATCATCTGTTGCCAAACTATTTTACAAAGTTGAGGCACTAATTTACACCCCCATTAATAGTGAAAGGAGTTCTTGTTGCTTCCCACCTTTCAGGAATATTTGGTATTGTTAGACTGGGGGACATGAAATACCAACTGAATTTTACTATGGTTTTAATGTGCATTTCTCTGATTATTTTTTATCATATTTTCCTATTTTTATTGGCCATTCATTACCTATTGATATCTTTTGCCCAATTTTTTTCCCAATTGAACTTATTCATTCATTCAGGAAATATATATGCCAGGCACTATTCAAGGCACTGGGGGTAAAGTTATGAACAAAAGAGACAACAAAACTCCCTGTTCTCATGGAGTTTCCTGGTGAGACAGTCAATAAATATAACAAATAACCAAAATGTGCAGTATGTTAACAGATGATGATGGGTGCTATGTAGAAAATGTGAGCATAAACGGGAGATAAGAAATGGGAGAAGCCCGTTTTAAGTAGGGTGGTTAAGAAAGGCCTCACTGGGAAGGTAGAAGTTGAATGAAGGAGGTAGCAAGAGCAAGCCATGCAAGAAGAGGGGTTAAGGCAGAGGGATCACCAAGGGCCCAATGCAGGAATGTGACAAGAACCTTCAAGGAACAGCTATAGAGGTCAGTATGGTGTCGCAAAGAAAATAAGGGAGGAAGTAATGGGAGATGGGGTCATAGAGGTCAAAGGCAGCATTACAGGCCATTGTAAGGATTTATTTTTTTATTTTTTATTTTTTTTTTAATTTTATTTTTATTTTTTAATATATGAAATTTACTGTCAAATTGGTTTCCATACAACACCCAGTGCTCATCCCAAAAGGTGCCCTCCTCAATACCCATCACCCACCCTGCCCTCCCTCCCACCCCCCATCAACCTTCAGTTTGTTCTCAGTTTTTAAGAGTCTCTTATGCTTTGGCTCTCTCCCACTCTAACCTCTTTTTTTTTTTTTTTTTTCCTTCCCCTCCCCCATGGGTTTCTATTATGTTTCTCAGGATCCACATAAGAGTGAAACCATATGGTATCTGTCTTTCTCTGTATGGCTTATTTCACTTAGCATCACACTCTCCAGTTCCATCCATGTTGCTACAAAAGGCCATATTTCATTTTTTCTCATTGCCACGTAGTATTCCATTGTGTATATAAACCACAATTTCTTTATCCATTCATCAGTTGATGGACATTTAGGCTCTTTCCATAATTTGGCTATTGTTGAGAGTGCCGCTATAAACATTGGGGTACAGGTGCCCCTATGCATCAGTACTCCTGTATCCCTTGGATAAATTCCTAGCAGTGCTATTGCTGGGTCATAGGGTAGGTCTATTTTTAATTTTCTGAGGAACCTCCACACTGCTTTCCAGAGCGGCTGCACCAATTTGCATTCCCACCAACAGTGCAAGAGGGTTCCTGTTTCTCCACATCCTCTCCAGCATCTATAGTCTCCTGATTTCTTCATTTTGGCCACTCTGACTGGCGTGAGGTGGTATCTGAGTGTGGTTTTGATTTGTATTTCCCTGATAAGGAGCGACGTTGAACATCTTTTCATGTGCCTGTTGGCCATCCGGATGTCTTCTTTAGAGAAGTGTCTATTCATGTTTTCTGCCCATTTCTTCACTGGGTTATTTGTTTTTCGGGTGTGGAGTTTGATGAGCTCTTTATAGATTTTGGATACTAGCCCTTTGTCCGATATGTCATTTGCAAATATCTTTTCCCATTCCGTTGGTTGCCTTTTAGTTTTGTTGGTCGTTTCCTTTGCTGTGCAGAAGCTTTTTATCTTCATAAGGTCCCAGTAATTCACTTTTGCTTTTAATTCCCTTGCCTTTGGGGATGTGCCGAGTAAGAGATTGCTACGGCTCAGGTCAGAGAGGTCTTTTCCTGCTTTCTCCTCTAAGGTTTTGATGGTTTCCTGTCTCACATTCAGGTCCTTTATCCATTTTGAGTTTATTTTTGTGAATGGTGTGAGAAAGTGGTCTAGTTTCAACCTTCTGCATGTTGCTGTCCACTTCTCCCAGCACCATTTGTTAAAGAGACTGTCTTTTTTCCATTGGATGTTCTTTCTTGCTTTGTCAAAGATGAGTTGGCCATACATTTGTGGGTCTAGTTCTGGGGTTTCTATTCTATTCCATTGGTCTATGTGTCTGTTTTTATGCCAATACCATGCTGTCTTGATGATGACAGCTTTGTAGTAGAGGCTAAAGTCTGGGATTGTGATGCCTCCTGCTTTGGTCTTCTTCCTCAAAATTACTTTGGCTATTCGGGGCCTTTTGTGGTTCCATATGAATTTTAGGATTGCTTGTTCTAGTTTCGAGAAGAATGCTGGTGCAATTTTGATTGGGATTGCATTGAATGTGTAGATAGCTTTGGGTAGTATTGACATTTTGACAATATTTATTCTTCCAATCCATGAGCAGGGAATGTCTTTCCATTTCTTTATATCTTCTTCAATTACCTGCATAAGCTTTCTATAGTTTTCAGCATACAGATCTTTTACATCTTTGGTTAGATTTATTCCTAGGTATTTTATGCTTCTTGGTGCAATTGTGAATGGGATCAGTTTCTTCATTTGTCTTTCTGTTGCTTCATTGTTAGTGTATAAGAATGCAACTGATTTCTGCACATTGATTTTGTATCCTGCAACTTTGCTGAATTCATGTATCAGTTCTAGCAGACTTTTGGTGGAGTCTATCGGATTTTCCATGTATAATATCATGTCATCTGCAAAAAGCGAAAGCTTGACTTCATCTTTGCCAATTTTGATGCCTTTGATTTCCTTTTGTTGTCTGATTGCTGATGCTAGAACTTCCAGCACTATATTAAACAATAGCGGTGAGAGTGGGCATCCCTGTCGTGTTCCTGATCTCAGGGAAAAAGCTCTCAGTTTTTCCCCATTGAGGATGATGTTAGCTGTGGGCTTTTCATAAATGGCCTTTATGATCTTTAAGTATGTTCCTTCTATCCCGACTTTCTCAAGGGTTTTTATTAAGAAAGGGTGCTGGATTTTGTCAAAGGCCTTTTCTGCATCGATTGACAGGATCATATGGTTCTTCTCTTTTTTTTTTGTTAACGTGATGTATCACGTTGATCGATTTGCGAATGTTGAACCAGCCCTGCATCCCAGGAATGAATCCCACTTGATCATGGTGAATAATTCTTTTTATATGCTGTTGAATTCGATTTGCTAGTATCTTATTAAGAATTTTTGCATCCATATTCATCAGGGATATTGGCCTGTAGTTCTCTTTTTTTACTGGGTCTCTGGCTGGTTTAGGAATCAAAGTAATACTGGCTTCATAGAATGAGTCTGGAAGTTTTCCTTCCCTTTCTATTTCTTGGAATAGCTTGAGAAGGATAGGTATTATCTCTGCTTTAAATGTCTGGTAGAACTCCCCTGGGAAGCCATCTGGTCCTGGACTCTTATTTGTTGGGAGATTTTTGATAACCGATTCAATTTCTTCGCTGGTTATGGGGGTTATGGGTCTGTTCAAGCTTTCTATTTCCTCCTGATTGAGTTTTGGAAGAGTGTGGGTGTTTAGAAATTTGTCCATTTCTTCCAGGTTGTCCAATTTGTTGGCATATAATTTTTCATAGTATTCCCTGATAATTGTTTGTATCTCTGAGGGATTGGTTGTAATCATTCCATTTTCATTCATGATTTTATCTATTTGGGTCATCTCCCTTTTCTTTTTGAGAAGCCTGGCTAGAGGTTTGTCAATTTTGTTTATTTTTTCAAAAAACCAACTCTTGGTTTCGTTGATCTGCTCTACAGTTTTTTTAGATTCTATATTGTTTATTTCTGCTCTCATCTTTATTATTTCTCTTCTTCTGCTGGGTTTAGGCTGCCTTTGCTGTTCTGCTTCTATTTCCTTTAGGTGTGCTGTTAGATTTTGTATTTGGGATTTTTCTTGTTTCTTGAGATAGGCCTGGATTGCAATGTATTTTCCTCTCAGGACTGCCTTCGCTGCATCCCAAAGCGTCTGGATTGTTGTATTTTCATTTTCGTTTGTTTCCATATATATTTTAATTTCTTCTCTAATTGCCTGGTTGACCCACTCATTCGTTAGTAGGGTGTTCTTTAACCTCCATGCTTTTGGAGGTTTTCCAGACTTTTTCCTGTGGTTGATTTCAAGCTTCATAGCATTGTGGTCTGAAAGTATGCATGGTATAATTTCAATTCTTGTAAACTTATGAAGGGCTGTTTTGTGACCCAGTATATGATCTATCTTGGAGAATGTTCCATGTGCACTCGAGAAGAAAGTATATTCTGTTGCTTTGGGATGCAGAGTTCTAAATATATCTGTCAAGTCCATCTGATCCAATGTATCATTCAGGGCCCTTGTTTCTTTATTGACTGTGTGTCTAGATGATCTATCCATTTCTGTAAGTGGGGTGTTAAAGTCCCCTGCAATGACCACATTCTTATCAATAAGGTTGCTTATGTTTATGAGTAATTGTTTTATATATCTGGGGGCTCGGGTATTTGGCGCATAGACATTTATAATAGTTAGCTCTTCCTGATGGATAGACCCTGTGATTATTATATAATGCCCTTCTTCATCTCTTGTTACAGCCTTTAATTTAAAGTCTAGTTTGTCTGATATAAGTATGGCTACTCCAGCTTTCTTTTGGCTTCCAGGAGCATGATAAATAGTTCTCCATCCCCTCACTCTCAATCTAAAGGTGTCCTCAGATCTAAAATGAGTCTCTTGTAGACAGCAAATAGATGGGTCTTGTTTTTTTATCCATTCTGATACCCTATGTCTTTTAGTTGGCGCATTTAATCCATTTACATTCAGTGTTATTATAGAAAGATATGGGTTTAGAGTCATTGTGATGTCTGTATGTTTTATGCTTGTAGTGATGTCTCTGGTACTTTGTCTCACAGGATCCCCCTTAGGATCTCTTGTAGGGCTGGTTTCGTGGTGACAAATTCCTTCAGTTTTTGTTTGTTTGGGAAGACCTTTATCTCTCCTTCTATTTTAAATGACAGACTTGCTGGATAAAGGATTCTCAGCTGCATATTTTTTCTGTTTAGCACACTGTAGATATCGTGCCAAGCCTTTCTGGCCTGCCAAGTTTCAAAGGAGAGATCAGTCACGAGTCTTATAGGTCTCCCTTTATATGTGAGGGCACGTTTATCCCTTGCTGCTTTCAGAATTTTCTCTTTATCCTTGTATTTTGCCAGTTTCACTATGATATGTCGTGCAGAAGATCGATTCAAGTTACGTCTGAAGGGAGTTCTCTGCGCCTCTTGGATTTCAATGCCTTTTTCCTTCTCCAGTTCAGGGAAGTTCTCAGCTATAATTTGTTCAAGTACCCCTTCAGCACCTTTCCCTCTCTCTTCCTCCTCTGGGATACCAATTATGCGTATATTATTTCTTTTTAGTGTATCACTTAGTTCTCTAATTTTCCCCTCATACTCCTGGATTTTTTTATCTCTCTTTCAGCTTCCTCTTTCTCCATAACTTTATCTTCTAGTTCACCTATTCTCTCCTCTGCCTCTTCAAGCCGAGCCATCGTGGTTTCCATTTTGTTTTGCATTTCGTTTAAAGCGTTTTTCAGCTCCTCGTGACTGTTCCTTAGTCCCTCGATCTTTGTGGCAAGAGATTCTCTGCTGTCCTGTATACTGTTTTCAAGCCCAGCGATTAATTTTATGACTATTATTCTAAATTCACTTTCTGTTATATTATTTAAATCCTTTTTGATCAGTTCATTAGCTGTTGTTATTTCCTGGAGATTCTTCTGAGGGGAATTCTTCCGTTTGGTCATTTTGGAGAGTCCCTGGCGTGGTGAGGACCTGCAGGGCACTTCCCCTGTGCTGTGGTGTATAACTGGAGTTAGTGGGCGGGGCCGCAGTCCGACCCGATGTCTGCCCCCAGCCCACTGCTGGGGCCACAGTCAGACTGGTGTGTGCCTTCTCTTCCCCTCTCCTAGGGGCGGGATTCACTGTGGGGTGGCGTGGCCCGTCTGGGCTACTTGCACACTGTCAGGCTTGTGTTGCTGGGGATCTGGCGTATTAGCTGGGGTGGGTAGGCAAGGTACACGGGGGCTGGAGGGGCAGGCTTAGCTCGCTTCTCCTTAGGTGATCCACTTCAGGAGGGGCCCTGTGGCAGCGGGAGGGAGTCAGATCCGCTGCCGGAGGTTTGGCTCCGCAGAAGCACAGAGTTGGGTGTTTGCGCGGAGCGAGCAAGTTCCCTGGCAGGAACTGGTTCCCTTTGGGATTTGGCTGGGGGATGGGCGGGGGAGATGGCGCTGGTGCCTTTGTTCCCCGCCAAGCTGAGCTCTGCCGTCCGGGGGCTCAGCAGCTCTCCCTCCCTTTGTCCTCCAGCCTTCCCGCTTTCCGAGCAGAGCTGTTAACTTATGACCTCCCAGACGCTAAGTCGCGCTTGCTGTCGGAACACAGTCTGTCCGGCCCCTCCGCTTTTGCCAGCCAGACTCGGGGGCTCTGCTTGGCCGGCGAGCCGCCCCTCCGCCCCGGCTCCCTCCCGCCAGTCCGTGGAGCGCCCACCGCCTTGCCGCCCTTCCTACCCTCTTCCGTGGGCCTCTCGTCTGCGCTTGGCTCCGGAGACTCCGTTCTGCTAATCCTCTGGCGGTTTTCTGGGTTCTTTAGGCAGGTGTAGGTGGAATCTAAGTGATCGGCAGGACGCGAGGTGAGCCCCGCGTCCTCCTACGCCGCCATCTTCCGGAACCCCCCCATTGTAAGGATTTAAATTTTACTCTACATGAGATGGGAAATGGTTAGTGGAATGAAATCTGGCATATCATGTATTAATAGGTTCATTCTGATTTCTGGGTTGAGAGTAAATCAGAGAACAGCAAGGAAGAAAGGAGTTAGATGTCTATTTCAATCATCTGGGCAAATGATAAAGGTGGCATGGACCAGGGCGGTTGGATGGAAGATGATGAAAAGTGGTCATACTCCATATGGGGTGCCTGGGTGGCTCAGTCAGTTACGTGTCCGTCCTCGACTCAGGTCACCATCTCACGATTCAAGAGCTTGAGCCCCTCATCCGGCTCTGTGCTGACAGCTCGGATCCTGGAGCCTGTTTCAGATTCTGTGTCTCCCTCTCTCTCTCTCTGCCCTTCCCCCTGGCCCATGCTCTGTCTGTCTCTCTCTCTCTCTCTCTCTCTCTCAAAAATAAACATTAAAAACAATTTTTAAAGATAATAAATAAAAAATAATTTTTTAAAAAGTGGGCATATTCCAAATGTATTCAGAAGACTGACTTTTCTTAACACAGCAGTCAGAGTTGTTAGTGAACTTGTAAGAATAATTAAGTGGACTCATGAGGGGGAAAAATAGGTCAGAATTCCC
The DNA here is from genome assembly GCF_018350215.1 of Panthera leo. Classification (NCBI taxonomy): domain Eukaryota; kingdom Metazoa; phylum Chordata; class Mammalia; order Carnivora; family Felidae; genus Panthera; species Panthera leo. The sequence goes on from NC_056684.1 coordinate 131,597,966, forward strand.
TCAAGGGAAAGAAGAAGATAAACTGCAAAGTAAACATTTAAACAATGGTCTAAAGGTGTTAAAGTACATAGATAAGAAGAGAAACTGATTAGCAACTCAAGGGTCGAGTTGAAGGAAGGTTTTTGTTTGGTTTTATTTATTTAAGATAGAAAAATAACCCCACATTTGTATGCCAAAGAGAAAGAGTAAGAGGGAAAAGTGAGGATGCGGGAGAGAAAGGGAAGAAGGGCTGCAGTGATGTCCTTGAGTGGGCGAGAAGAGAAAGGATCTAGTATACAAGGGAAGGGACTGGCTTTCAGGAGAGCACAGACTGTCATCTGGAGCAGGAGAGGCAAACTACAGGCTGTGGGCGAAACCCTGTCACCACCTGTTTTTGTACAGGGCCCACTGGAACAGGTTAGCACTGGGAGCTACACAGGCCATGCTTATTTCCTTCTCTGCTCCCAGAAACTGCCTCCCCAACTTTTGGCTGCCAGCTAGTAGTTTCCCAAGGTCTAAGCTTGTTACCATTGACAAGTTGAGGACTTTGCTAATGGCAACTGGCTAATGGCACCTAGCAGTGGAATTCCGTCTAGGAGCTGCCTCAACTCTAGCTAGCTCCTCAAGGTGAGAAGGTAGGGCTTTCCAGAAGGAGAACACACTAGGACCTATGTGTCACTGGGGAGGAATAAGACTGACCATGGTTCCCCCAGCCCAAACTGCCAGGCCCTTTCACTACAGCAAGTTGATCTTGGAGAGAATATCTCCAGTTAATGGCAACCGGGTATAAAATAGGGTAGGAGTTTTCACTCTTGTTCTGTAAGTACTTATATAATATTCTTGATTTTGTCCCTGGGCCTAGAAGTCTAAACTATTTGCTATTTCTCCATTTACAGAAATAGTCTGCCACTCCTGGTTTAGATAATAATCAACTGGGTTTTCTGACAGGCACAGCATAACATATTCCTATTGTACCAGGTCATCATTGCACTCAAAAAACTCTTGGTGGCTCCCTGCCCCTACCAAACACGAAACAGAGCTCAAATTCCTTCGAGGACAGATTAATAATTCATAAGTTGAAATTCTCAAAGCCTAGATCTGAGACAGGAGGTCAGAGCTCCCTTTTAGACTCAGGCCTACGCCATGACTACTTAATTTACATAAAGCTATGCATTTAGAGGATTAGCACTTACTCCAATGAATAAAGTGGTTACTTATTTCTCACTTGGCTAGTGAACTCCATGGATCAGAACCCCAAAAGTGAGGAAGGCTGGAAGGCACATCAAAGTTTTAACATTTACCCATATGGTTCAGTTTCAGGTCTACTATATGACTAATGAAACTTAAGGAAAAAGTTATTCAATTGTAAATCTCTTCATTCCAAAACTATTTACTTTAAGTCTCTTTTTAAAAAAAAAAAATTTTTTAATGTTTATTTATTTCTGAGACAGAGAGAGACAGAGCATGAGTGGGGAAGGGGCAGAGAGAGGGGGACACAGAATCTGAAGCAGGCTCCAGGCTCTGAGCTATCAGCACAGACCCCGACGCGGGGCTCGAACTCACACACTACGAGATCATGACCTGAGCCGAAGCTGGATGCTCAACCGACTGAGCCACCCAGGTGCCCCTTTAAGTCTCTTATTTCAAAGAAATTTACAAAGGTTTTTGGTTTTTTCCAAGACAGAAATAATAAGTACTACTTGTTTGGTATTTGCAATTCCAAGTAAATAAGATACTCTAAAATTTTGTTTAAATATATAGGAATGAAAATGTGAAAATACTTCTTTTTACTATGTAAATGTATATACACCATGATCTGATGAGTTTGTGATAAAGTAGAAAATCCAAGTCTGAAAACTAATTCACGTTCTATGTAGTTTACAATTTGAAAGTAACCTGAACTTGGGAAATGTCTTCACTAAGACTGTTCTTTTCTTAGATAGGTTTTATTTCTATTATTCGCGTATTTTATCTGTAAGGTTTAAGTGGGCTGAGACTTAGATATCAAACTGGTGGAATTTATAAGTATACTACTTATACTACTAGTTTATTTAGAAAGGAGACATTTTTTATTTTAAAATGCAAACTTATTTCACAGCTGCTAATCTACAGTTACAAATGACTCAAGCAATACGATTTTCCGCTTCTGTATCATTTTATAGCATATAAAGAATTTTTACAAAATTTTTCATTTTCAGTTTATACTAAAAAATATGTGTTTAGCAGAAGAAAGGAGTTTGGACATCACTTGATTCATCTCATAAGTTAAACCCTTTTGAAAATATGAATACTACATCAATGTAGTCAATAAATACAATAAAAACAATCTTCTATTTGTTTATAATATATCAAGACAATTGTGAATCACTTAAAAAAACATTTTGGATAATTTTAGATTTTCATAAAAGATTCAAGGGTAACAGAATTCTTGAGTTTAACATCTTACATACTATAGACTATCTGTCAAAACTAAGAAACCAACATGTTTAATGCATTTCTATTAACTGAACTCCAGACCTCATTCAGATTTCACCTGTTTATCCATTAATATCTCCTTTCTGTTCCAGGGTCCAATCTCAGATACTGCATTGTACTTAGCTAAATCACTTTTAAAAGTAATAATTTCTTGTTTCAAAGGAGTAAAAAGAAGAACTTCCTTACCTGCTCTACGCCAAAACTTCACGTGTTTAATTCCAGCTGTAATTAACTTATCAGGCACGTAGGGGTTCATCTTTACAACAAAAATCTTATCTTTACTTCCTCTGAAAAAAACAAAACAATGTTTTAACTCTGAAGATAAATCTTTCCTATAATAATCTTTTGCCTAATCCATACTCTACCTTGATTACTCCATTACTGAACCTTTGACCCACTTATCTCTCAGGTTTGGGCTATATAATCATGAATTTGCACATTTGCTATTCTGTCATAATTTTAATTTCTTAACTCTTCTCAATGGAATTTTAAGAGATAGGAGCAGTGTGAAGAGAACTTTTGAATAGCACTTACTATAGTACTGTGCATAGGGAACTGTGGCATGAATCAGTTAAAGAAAAAACTTTTATAATACTTTGTTATAGTTTAACATAGCCATTGCAAACACAAAGTTCCTCTTAAACTATTTTTTATTTGGCCATTATCTATGTGCTGAAAGAAGCATTTAACTGTATTTTTAAAGTGCTTTAATGTCTCATTTTAAGGAGTAAGACATTAAAAAAATAATCTCTGACACTGTTGACTATTTCCTCCTTTAAAGCAATTGTTAATATTTTTTATTATAAAATACACACTCATAGTAGAAAATTTAGAAAATGGAAAATGTAACAGAAAATAAAAATAATCTCTAGCTTCTTTATGATATAGATGTTTATGTTTCATCCTTCAAATATATGCTATGTGCATTTCCAATGGCTATATAATAGTTTATCATACAACAGAATTCACTCTACCTATAAATGCAGAGTTTTAGATAATAGCTACTTCCAATGTCTTACTACAGTTACAGTAAAAGTAGGTACACAAGGGATAAACCTACAAATGAATCCTTAATTTGTCTTTTTACCATGATTATACTATTTATTCAATGGTAACAAAGATGGTAGCAATTAAAAAAAGGTTACATGTTTGATTTCAAAACTGTTTTAATTAAAAACATTTTTAAGTGATTTCAGTACTTTGCCAATGTGATATCAAGTTTTTCCCCCACCTTGCTACTGAAAGTTTCTCTCCTTTCTTCCAGTCCCACAGCACAATAGTGTGGCTATCATCTATTCCAACTGAAGCCAAACGTTTCCCATCCGCTATAAAAATGAATCAGAGAGACACTGGCCATTAACATTCAGAAGATAAAAAACATTCAGTACATGTTCTGAAACCACAGTACTATATTTAAAATTTTATAAAATGATGTTAAATGTTAGGCATGCATATATATAGCTATAAAATAACCAGAATTTGTAAGCAAGGAAAGAGTAATTTCTCAATGCATTTAAACATTGTTATTTTTCTCTGGCCTCATTTCCAGGTTAGGATGGGGAGGAAGTAGATAAGTGGAAAAAAGAGATTTTAAATAAAAAGAAAAAATTAAGAAAGAAGGAAAGATTTACTTCAATTAAATTTACTGTAAGAACTCTATTGTGATATAACAACTCCTAGGGATTATGAAAATTAACTGAATGAAAAAGATGTAGGTTACAACCTCGTACCGTCATTAATATGACCGTTTGTAGTGAAGGTCAATTATATTAGTTGTTACTATTATCAAACAAGTAATGAATGTATTACACAAATGACTGAAGTCAGTCGTGCTGACAGGTGTGCACATGTTTATAGGCTGCAAAGGCCCAAACTACAATTAAACATTTACCACCCTGCCACTTTTTGCAAACCTCAATTAGTTCGTTATCACTACCTGTGAAATTTCTCTTGTTGACTCCCTTGTTTGCCATCAATCTTCTTGTTTCTTGACATTCAGCATGTCCCTAAAGGCATATTTACACTTCCCCCCAATAATTCACTCTCATTTCAGTTGGAGCAGCAGAAGGCACAAATTTGCCGTTTCTTGAAATAAAATCCTCTATTAATGGTATTTCTCCCCTCTCCCCAATCCACATCCTAGCTTTCATTATAGATCTACATGCAGTTGTTAAAGTGTAAAATATAAAGCAAAGAGCTAAAATGGTCTCAAATTATTCTTATAAGATAGCCTGGAATTATCACTTTGTAGAAATGCTAGAAAACAAGTATCTCAGTATTCACCTCTTTCTTTCTTAGCTTTCACCCTAAACATTTTCAGTTTACTCTGTGGCTAAAAAATATTAAGTGAGACTGGGGTTTTCCCAAAGCAAGAGGTACATAGAATGAGCAGTAATTCAGATGGTTTTAGATGTTATACAAACATTTTCTGTTTTAACAGAAACATATTTATATTAATGGGTATTAAAAATAACACGCGTTAAATTATAAGCTAGCCCGCAAACCCACACTCTCTGCCCTGACTGGTTAGGACAATAGTATGTTCATTTGAAAACAACTGTGTAGGGGCGTCTGGGTGGTTCAGTCGGTTAAGCGTCCGACTTTGGCTCAGGTCATGATCTCGCGGTTCATGGGTTCGAGCCCTGCTGACAGCTCGGATCCTGGAGCCTGCTTCGGATTCTGTCTCTCCCTCTCTCTCTCTGCCCATCCCTGCTTGTGCTGTCTCTCAAAAATAAATAAATGTTAAAACAACTGTGTAGGTCATAACTACATGACAAGTTTAAGCAACACTGATTTCAACTATAATGCTATATATCACCTCTGCATTTTAACCATTCTTACTGAGACAGAAAACAGCCTTACCTGAGAAATCAACAGCACAGACACCATATTGGTGGCAGCCCTTTAATACTGACAATGGTTTAATGGTCTCTGTATCCCATATGTGAATTGAGGGATCCCTACCTACCTACAATAGAAAGAATTATAAAAGTCATACAATTAAATTTTTTATTTTCATATGTATTAAAAGGAAATAAAATGGGATTTTACAGTCTTATTTGTTATGGGCATTTATCAAATAAAAAATATAAAGCAGATTGTATATGTGACTGACATTTCTTTCTTACATTTGTTAAAATGCTAATGAGGCTAAGCTCAGTGTTTCTAGGACTGTTCTGTGTGACTCACAAATCTTATCCTATACTTCATCAATAAAGATAATTCTCACTGAGCACCTATAGTTAGCTGTATTGCCATGCTAGAACAACGAGCACTAAGACATTCAGGTAAATTTTGCAAACTCAGTAGGAAAACAAGACATTTTCAGTTAAATCAGAATATCTGGTAACAGATGCTTAATGAAGAGGAAAGGCTGTAAAGAAAAGGAAGGGAGGATACGTGACCTGGCCTTCAGAAAATGCACTCTCAGATAAAAAGAGAAGAAAGCAAGTACATTCTAGGCTAGGATAATGCTATAAACAAAGATACAGAGGTACTTAAACAAGTACTTAAAACAAAGTACTTAAACAAAGTACTAAGCAGTTAAGACTCTGAATAGATGCTATCACTTAGGTTTTTACTTGGTTTAGATGTTCACTGATGCACAGGTAAACTATCAATTTGTAATTATTCTCTTAGACTCAAGTGATCACTTTTAACTACAAGGATAAAGAGCTAGAATAGCTTTGCCTGTAAAGGCAACTCCTGAAATAAAGGATATAGCTGCCAATTATTATTAATTTTGAGACTGATTTTATATAAAGACATAACAAATAACAAGACTGCCAACAGCCAATATTTCACTGAAGTTTTTCAGCCAAACGTTCCCACGGACCATTAAGTCTTCTGTTTAACTTCTGTAGAGTTTGACACTTTTGATAATTTCACAGTAGCACTGTCTCCTGGTTCTTTGATCTCCTGGACTCTTACTAATGAGTTTCCTTCACAATTTCATTACCTGTCCCTTAAATATAAACTCCCCCAAAATTCTGTCTTTAATATTCCAGTCTTTTCATTCTACATTTTTGCCTTGGGGTATCTCACTTTCAGTTTCAATGGTTAAATCAACAAATGACTCCCAAATTCTACTTTCTAATATTAAACTCTTCTTCTGAATTTAAGACTTACATTTCCAATTGCCTATCGGACATCTCACATGGAAATGATGATGATGATGGCAAAGGCTAACATTTACTGAGAACTGACTTATGTCCTAGAAACTGTTCTAAACGCTTTACAAGGATGGACTCATGTAACAATCAGCAATTCTAAGAGATAGGCAATGACGATATCCTTATTTTAAAACATACAGAGACTAAGGCACAGAGAGGCTAGGTTATTTTCCCACAGCTAATAGGTGGAGAAGCTTGAACAACACCATGTTCAGTGCTGGCGAAGATAAAAGAGTGAGTGCTATTAGGGCACGTGTGGGGCATGGCAGTCAGGGATGAGAGGAGGGGTTAGGCAAGTTTTCAGATGTTACCTAAGTTTTAAAAGGAATAAGAATTAGATGAAGTTGGAGGACTGAACAGAAATGGAGGGTAAGAATTGTCCAGAGGAGGCAACTAAGTAAAAGATGTGAAGCAGTATTATACATAGACAAATTCTAAATAGCTCAAAAGACAGGAGCGTAGTTTACCAGGAAATAATTGGTAAGAGATAAAAAGAGGAGTCTGGGGGCGCCTGGGTGGCTCAGTTGGTTAAGCATCTGACTTCAGCTCAGGTCATGATTTCATGGTTCATGAGTTTGAGCCCTACATCTGGCTCTGTACTGACAGCTCAGAGCCTGGATCCTGCTTCGGATTCTGTGACTCCCCCTCTCTCTGCACTGCCTCCCCCTGCCTCTCTCTCATTCTCTCTTTCTCAAAAATAAACATTAAAGAAAATTAAAAAAAAAAAAAAAAAGAGTCTGGAGTTGGCCTAGGTTAAATATCTTGAGCTGCATGCTAATGAACTTACACATTAGCTTAAAAGCTACTGATAAACACAGAAGAAAAGAAAGATTATTAGTGGATTGAGAAAATGGTTAGGGGGAAAAATCTGAAGATGTAAAACTAGTTGGTTGGTTATAACAACAGATTAGAAAATTATGAAGCAAAGAATGGCCAGCAGAGATAAGGTAAAATACAAAAACAAAACAACAAGGCACAGATGTAGTCATGGTAGAGAACTAAGCTATCTATATTCAGGGCAAATCTTGGATGCAGCTCTGGGACTGACTGGCTCTGTTGGGTGAAGAGAACAAGTCAGATTCTCGGGCTTAGGCAACCAGGCTAATTTAACGTCATGTTCTAAGTAGGAAATACCAGGATAAGCAGGTTTGAAAGGAAAGCTGAATCTCATTTATCTCCATTTTGGACACGCTGAATCTGAGGTACCCACAAGATATCTAAATGAGTGTGTTTTAGGTAAATTTTTAGTGAATTGTATATTCATCCAACTCATATTAGATTGTGAGCTCTTGACAGTGGCAGCCGCTGAATTATCTTCATGTTTCCCCAAGACATTTAATGCTTTCAAATAAGAAGCACTCAACAGATTTGAATTAAAATTTTCAAATTAGGGTATAGTCAACATATAAACGTTGTCAGGTAATGTTCTTTCAGTTTCTTTCACCTCCAATTACAATCACAGTTCATGACAAAGGAGCATTATTTGTACTCTACTCCAACAAAACAAAACACCATTTAGATTTGTCATCTAAATTTCAAAGCCCTCAGATAAAACACTTCAGAAATACTTTTACTTTTGATATTTTTTTTCATTTTTAACAATTTTAAGAAACATTTAATTTATTTTAAAAGTCTGTAATTATAGAAATGAGACTGGCTGGTTGAAACGTAATACAGGAAAGAAGCGGAAAGCACTGGGAGAAATAGGGAAGGCAGTGTAAGCCTGTGCCTTGGGAGAAAGGATTGGACTCTGCAATGCCTAAAGCAGAGTACTGTTGTTCAAGTGAAGCCAGAAGCAAAAGACCTATGGCTTGATGGTGAAGGAAACCAGAATATATCACCCCAAAATATGCCTCTTTGACACAGAAGTTATTTTCAGCTGAGGGCAATAAAGGAAGAGCCCCCCCAAACTCCACCTCCTTTTCTGCATAAATGCGATATATATATATAGATATACACATATTTGTATACCTATAATAATTATACATATATGTGTGTGTGTATATATATATGTGTGTGTGTGTGTGTGTGTATATATATATATATATATATATATATATATACACAATTTTTTCAACTATATCGAGATACATTTGACATTATACAACCGGTTGATTATGTAAGGTCTCCCTTTACTGGAGACAAACTCAGCCCAGAGACAGCACAAGAGGAATCCAAAGAAACCTTACTCCAGGAGTTTCATCCTATATATACCTTCCCACAACCTGTGGCCCTTAGAAGCCTAAAACTGCTTTCCTTTGTCCTGTCATTTCTTTAAGAACCTGCTGTTTTCTATACAAGGTGGAAATATAAGCCATCATTCTGAGTTACTTTGGTTTAGATTTCTCCAACGTGATATGCACTACACCTGTTAATAAACTTTTGTTCTTCTTTTTTACATTGATTTTTTTGTTAAAGAGCCCCAGCTGAAAATCTAGGACGTCTAGACCTAAAATTGTGCCTCCCCTACAGTAGGTATCCAGGGATGTCCGGTGGGCATAATGACTTTTAATTTAATCTAACTTGAATTCTCTGCAATCCCAGAATCATGGTAGCAAATGACCAGTTTTTATACAGCTTTCATTACAGTACTGCCAGAACAACTTAACACTGAAACTCCTTGCCAAATGCAATGGGTAAATAATTGTGCTTTAAGAGGAATCTTTTACATAAACTAAAGGTAAAGATAAACAGTGCCCCTGAGGACCTCACCAATCCTTCTAATTAGTTCTTCATCATGCCCCTAAGATTTGAATACTTCAGGCTACTCACAGTTTTTTAAATAAGCTGTGTTTTGTGGGATTTTTGGCCCACTTTTCCAAATAACATACTTGGAATACTTTCTCCAACCTCCCCTGTCAGGTAAACTGCTCAGTGCAAATGTCATCATCTCCATGAAGGTTTCCCTGATTCTATTAGGCACAATTAATCAGTCCTTTGTTACACTGCAAAAGGAATTTATGCATATCTCCTCATTAGTGGTTCTCAGCAGGGGTCCATCTTTGCCTCCCAGGAAACATCTGACATTGTGGAGACATTTTTGGTTACCACAATTGGGTGGGTGGTGTTAATAGACATCTAGTGAGTAGAGGCCAGGGATGCTGCTAAACATCCTGCAATACATAGGATTACACTGTACGCAACAATGCAACTATTCTCACAACAAAGAATTAGCTGGCCCAAAATGTCAATAGTGTCAAGGTTAAGAAACCCTGCTTTATTTACACTTTATAACCTTGTATCACGACTTTTCTTGCATGTATGCCTTCCCCCTCAGAATATGAATGTTTACCACGGCAAGACCATGCCTTATTTATCCTTATATTCCCAGCACAGCACATTTCCTGGTACACAGCATGTGCTCTATGAATGTTTTTGAAGAAATGGAAGAAAGGAGGGAGGAAAAAGGAAGGAAAGACTGAGCAAGAGGGAGGCACAAACGAAGGGAAGGAAGACGGGGGAAAGAAGAAAGGAAGAGTGTTCTCTGCTTTCAGGAAAGCTCTACAGAGTGATGCAAGTTGCTGACCCCCACAGTTTAAAAAGCCAGACAGACTAAGGGACCTTTAAGCTTTACCATTTATTAGCTCTAAGATCTTTCAGAAAATTATTTAATTTCTTCAAACCTAAACTTCTTCATTTGTAAATGGAAATGGTTTCTCTGTAAAACAGGTGACAAGAGTGAAATAGGGTTGATCTCTGAACAACGTGGGGGTTCAGGTGTCAATCCCTGCACAGTCCAAAATCCACGTATAACTTTTGACTCTCAAAAAACTTAACTGTTGACCAGAAAGAAGCCTTATTGACAACATAGTCAGTTAACAGGTAGTTTTATAAGTTACATGTGTTATGTACTATATTCTTAGGACAAAGCAAGCTGGAGAAAAAATGTTAAGAAAATCATAAGGAAAACACATTTACAGTACTGTGAAAAATCTACATGTAAGTGGAGCCATGCAGTTCAAACTTGTGTTGTTCAAGGGTCAACCGTATATACTAAGAAACTAGTAAGGTGTTTACATATAGAAAGAATGTATAAACATCACCCTTTTCCTCCTTCTCTAAGAATACCCACATAGAAAAATATCAGTCAAAACTTTTCTCAGTCTTCTATTTCAACATTTCTGCTTTGTACTTTGGTAAACCTGAATGGTTACTATCATGGTTGTAAAACAAAAATGTAGTCATCCTGTTTGTCACAGAACATTTGTTAATTTCATTATTTTTAGATAACTCAACTTAAAGAAACCAGATTTCTAATCTTTATGTTGCTATGTTTACTCTACTAATTAAAAAATATATATCCGGACAGGAGGATGACAAGCCAAAACTTTTAGTTCCAAATAAAAAAAGAAAAAAATCAAAACAATAAAAATCTAAGGAAAACAGTAGGAAAAAATTGGGGGTAAATTTTATTTGTAAAGAATTCTTTATTCTTCATTTCCTAGAATACAAGAGAGATTTTTTTAAAAAGTGGACTAACCTAACTGTAAACCCAAACAAAGGTCTAACGTATCTGGCCTATTGCCATGTAGTCTTTCAAAGGCCTTACCTGGCCTGTTGCCACATAGTCTTTCAAAGGATGAAGAGCCAGGCAAAGAATATCATCATCATGACCCAGGTAAAAGCGCTGTGTGTTCTGTTGCCGATTATAAATGACACCCACTGCTGCGACATGGTACACAATCTCACCAATTTGAGTATAAAAAAGGTTACTTCGACAGTCATAACCTCTGTAACTGAATATAGAAAACATATCACATAAAATTAACATTAGACTTATATCTGGTCAATATGGACTATACAGAGGAGAAATAGGTACCTTTTAGGTCAATTTCCAGTTTTACAAGATACTACACAACTAAAACAAAATACAAGCATCTCAAATTCCATAAACGTTTATGAACTGTTCTGATTACAAATAGCTAAATCCAAGATATAATACTGAATGAAAAGGAAAGGTGCAGAAAAGTATATATAGTATACTACTATTTGCATGATACTAAATTTGTGTACCATTAAACAAAAGTTGTTACTTTTTTATGAGTGAAAGGGAAGAAAATGCCCTTGGAAGGTGAAAAATGATGGCTGGAAGGGCAGAGCCGGGAAGATTTTCTTTTTTGTTTTTGTTTTTTTGAATATCTAATTGGTTTTATTAAAAGATTCATGACTCAGTATCCCACCTAGCAAGTAGAGGGGAGCTCCCTGAGAAAAGGATTTTCAAAATGTACCCTTCTGTACACATTGTTGAATCATGAGTATACCCCAAAAATGTTCCAACAACAATTCTAAAATATTATACACATCCAGAAAAAATAGCTGAATCTTTTTTAAATAGTCAATATAATTCCATTTATAGCAACCCTTCTTTTGTGCTTCAAAGAAACTCAATATATAATATATAACTACAAAGAAATACTGCCTATTTTAACACCAGAGATACAATATTCTTACTAAATGAATCCTTTTTCAAATTCCTGAAAGCATTATCAGTCAGGTAAGAAAATGATTACTGGGTAGCAGAGAAGGGAAGGACTGAATGGAGAGTCCGTTGTTTCAGGATGAAATATGACACTTGTATTGCCAGATGTTCTAAGAAAATTCAGAAACTTTATCTTATTGAAATTAAAATACAAGGGCCAAATGCAGGCCAAAAAAAAAGGGGGGCACAATATAATTCCAAATCAGAAATATTTAGGAGAAATGATAATCTCTTACATTTTACTTATTTTCATTTGTTTAAAGAACTCCATTTCTATAAATGTAATACTAAACTTTAATAAGACAAATTTATTTTCAACACTTAAGCACTTATATAGTGCTCATCATGCACCAGACAATATTCTAAGTCACCAAAAACACTGGCTTATTTACTCATCAGAATCCTATGAAGTAGGTACTGTTACCTTCACTTTACAGATGGGAAAGGCACAGAAAGGTTGAGTGACTTGCTCAAAGTCACAAAGCTACTAAATGTGAACCAATATGTAAACACACAAATGAATAATAGTTGTTTCATACCCATGAACAAAGTGCAGTCGGAGGCTATTTCCTGGAGCCCGCTCTCTTCTTTTAGAAGTACCGCCTTTTTGTCTCTCCTTGTACTGTTCTTTAAGCTGAGGTAGATCTTCTTTGTAAACCTTTAAATAACGTACAGAAGTAAAAATAATCTTAGAATACAAATTAATAAAGGTGTTCACAGGTTCCTAATGTAACTTTCAGACACTGTTACTAACGCTTAGTAAAGCTTTAACACTTAAATAAGAAGGCATTTTATGAAATTTTCTTCCTTGGAAACAACAAATTTACATTTTCTGTGTATCGCACTGACAAATACATATTTAGTGTTCCATGAGATTATTATTATTTTTATCCTCAAGTTAGTTAACATACAGTGTAGTCTTGGCTTCAGGAGCAGAACTCATTGTTTCATCTCTTACATATGACACCCAGTGCTCATCCTGAAAAGTCCCCTCCTTAATGCCCGTCACTCATTTAACCCAACCCCTTACTAACCCCCCTATCAATCCTCAGTTTGTTCTCTGTATTTAAGAGCCTCTTATGGTTTGTCTCCCTCTGTTTTTATCTTATTTTTCCTTCCCTTCCCCAACGTGCATCTGTTAAGTTTCTCAAATTCCACATGAGTGAAATCATATATCTTTCTCTGACTTATTTCGCTTAGCATAATATCCTCCAGTTTCATCCACGTTGTTGCAAATGGCAAGATTTCATCCTTTTTCTTTGCTGAGTAGTATTCCATTGCATGTATGTATGTATGTATGTGTGTGTGTGTGTATATATATATATACATATATATATATGCATATAATTCTTGAATTCTTAATTCATTCATTAGTTGATGGACATTTGGGCTCTTTCCACAATTTGGCTATTGTTGATAGTGCTGCTATAAACATTGGAGTGTACGTGCTCCTTTGAATCAGCATTTTTGTATCCTTTAGATAAATTCCTAGTAGTGCAATTGCTGGGTCGTAGGGTAGTTCTATTTTTAATTATTTGAGGAACCTCCCACTGTTTTCCAGAGTGGCTGCACCAGTTTACATTCCTGCCAACAGTGCAATAGGGTTCCCCTTTCTCCACATCCTCGCCAACATCTGTTTCCTGAGTTGTTAATTTTAGCTATTCTGACTGGTGTGAGGTGGTATCTCCTTGTGGTTTTGATTTGTATTTCAACATGATGAGCAATGTTGAGCATTTTTTCATGTGTCTGTTTGCCATCTGGATGTCTTCTTTGGAAAAGTGTCTGTTTATGTCTTTTGCCTGTTTCTGCACTGGATTATTTGGTTTTTTTTGGGGGGGTGTTGAGTTTGGTAAGTACTTGGATACTAACCCTTTATCCAACAAGTCATTTACAAATATCTTCTCCCATTCCACTGGTTGCCTTTCAGCTTTTTTTTTTTTAATGTTTATTTATTTTTTGAGAGAGAGAGTGAGAGAGAGTGTGAGCCAAGGAGGGGCAGAAAGAGAGGGAGACACAGAATCTGAAGCAGGCTCAGTCTCCAAGCTGTCAGTACGGAGCCCGACATGGGGCTCAAACCCACCAACCATGAGATCATGACCTGAGCCAAAGTCAGATGCTTACCTGACTGAGCCATCCAGGTGCCCCTGCCTTTCAGCTTTGTTGACTGTTTCCTTCACTGTGTAGAAGCTTTCTTATCTTGATGAGGTCCCAAAGTTCATTTTTGCTTTCATTTCCCTTGCCTCCAGAGACATGTCAAGTAAGAAGTTACTGTGGCTGAGGTCAAAGAGGTTGCTGCCTTTTTTCTCCTCTAGGATTTTGATGTCTTTCCTGTCTTACATTTAGGTTTTTCAAACATTTTCAATTTATTTTCATGTATGATGCAAGAAAGAGGTCCAGGTTCATTCTTCTGCATGTTGCTGTCCAGTTCTCCCAGCACCATTTGTTAAAGAGACTATCTTTTTTCCACTGGATATTCTTTCCCACTTTGACAAAGATTATTTGGCCATATATTTGTGGGTCCATTTCTGGGTTCTCTATTCCATTTATCTATTTGTCTCTTTTTGTGATAATACCATACTGTCTTGATGATTACAGCTTTGAAATACAGGTTAAAGTCCAGGATTGTGATAGCTCCAGCTTTGGTTTTCTTTTTCAAGATTGCTTTGGCTATTTGGGGTTTTCTGAGGTTCCATACAAATTTTAGGATTGTTTGTTCTAGCTCTGTAAAGAATGCTGGTGCTATTTTGATAGGGACTGCATTGAATATGTAGATTGGTTTAGGTAGTATTGACATTTTAACAACATTTGTTCTTCCAATCCATAAGCATGGAATGTTTTCCATTTCTTTGTGTCTTCTTCAATTTCTGTCATAAGCTTTCTATAGATTTCAGTGTGTACAGATTTTTTACCTCTTTGGTTACGTTTATTCCTAGGTATTTTATGGGTTTTGGTGCAATTGTAAATGGTATCTTTTCCTTGATATCTCTATTGCCTCATTATTGGTATATAGAAATGCAACCAACTTCTATACACTATTTTTTGGTGGAGTCTTTTGGGCTTTCTATGTAGTGTATATTGTCAGCTGCAAAAAGTGAAACTTGGACTTCTTTGCCAATTTGGATGCCTTTTATTTCGTTTTGTCATCTGATTGCTGAGGCTACGACTTCCAATACTATTCTGAACAACAGTGGTGAGAGTGAACATCTCTGTCATGTTCCTGATCTCAGGGGGAAAGCTCTCAGTTCTTCCCCATTGAGGATGATACTAGCTGGGATGAAATTATTTTTTTAACAATGTCTTATTTTTCTTAATGTTTACTTATTTTGAGAGAATGTGTGTGCACACATGTGCATGAGCACGCAGGTCGGGGAGGAGCAGAAAGAGAGGGAGACAGAGAATCCCAAGCAGGCTCTGTGCTGCCAGCACAGAGTCCAATGAGGAGCTCGATCCCACAAACAGTGAGATCATGAACTGAGTCGAAATCGAGAGTCGGACATTTAACAGACTGAGCCACCCAGGCACCCCAAAATTCTAATGCTTCATAAGAAAATATTTTAAAGAAGATGAATGGAACTTTACTGCGACAAAAAGCTATAGGCAAACAGAATTACAGGCATACTTAATATATCAAGCACTTATTATAAAAGAACATTTTACACAAGTGTACTTTAACTCTTAAAGGAGAAAAACTGCAATAGAAAAACATTTCTTGGAAAATTAAAAACCACAAAAGATAACAATAAATCAATAAACAACAGGGAGCAAGATAAAAAAGAAACTAGAGTTTTTCAGAAAAAAATCACATGATAATAAAAATTACCTGCCGACGGTAGGTAAGCTGTGTCTCTTGTTCAATTTCAGAATCCAGTTCTGGAACATCAGACAGATCTGAATCTGATTCATCACTATTAGAGTCAGCCAGACTTTCTGTAATTTTTAAAAATGAAACACTACTTGTTTAAAGAACATTCATTTTCAAAACAGCACTGTAAAATTAATATTTAGAGCTGCCTGTGCCAACTGACATGGTGACAAGCCATAAAACAATCACATGACATGATCTATTCAAGAAACACAGATGTCAGTAAATGGTATCACAGATCACCTTCCCCTCCACCTCACCATAAACTCAACAGCTACTTTAAATGCCTTTACTGGTGCCACAACAACTGCTGCATCGAACTTGAATGTTGGGCAAATGTAAGTGAATATGACCTATAATTAACATGAAAAATATCTAGAAAATACTATATGCAACAAATGAATTAACACTAGATAATCATGTTCATATATAACTATATATGAAACCTAGATATCTATCTCCCCAAGAATGCACTGAATGTTTGTTTCGATAATGTAACTTATTTCACTCATCCGTCCATGGATTAAAACACATTCAAAAGTACTTTGTATTCCATGCTGATAATCTGACTGGAAACACATACAGCTAGGATTTTAACATTTCCACTAACAAAAAAACTATACTGTTAACTTACTAAGACTAATGACATTTCAGCAGTAAAATCACTACTTTAGGGTTACTGTTCGGGCAGTGTATACTACTCACCTTGGGGTGCTATGTGAAGAGCATCTTTTAGTTTTCTTTCAGGAATAAATTTCCACTGGAAGACAGAGTGATCTGCTCCACCAATAGAAATAACCCACTGATAGTCATGTGACCACCTGATATTAGTTACATGAGCCGAATGGCCAATATATTTTTTAAACTTGGCTCCTAAAACAAAAAAATATGCCTTTAAATTGATAAACAAACGCCAACACACACACAAAAATACCACTTCAAACCACAATTTCTATACCTGAACCAATACATCCTCCTTCCAATATCTTAACTAGGATCAAAGAGTAAAAATATTAATTCAAAAGTTTATTGAATTAAATCAATGAGTCTACATGAAGGGATGTAAGTCTTTGCTCTACTGATTCACAATGGAATTTGGTAGGAACCCCAAGGGTTGTGAGGCATTTTCTTACTGCTCAAAGAAAAGCCTGCAGCCACAAAGGCATCAACTGATTCCACATCACAAAATTTGAATGTTATGACCTGAACCCTTTGGTTTTTAAGTGAAATTCAACTAGCCTACTCCACCCCCATCCCTCCTAGTCCTAGCAATCAGAGGATCCTTCTAAAACTTAAGCCATCAACAAAATACAACAACATACAGAAAGGAATATACAGCATGACCAAATGGGATGTATGCCAGGAATGCAATGTTGGTTCAACATTCAAAAATCAATACAATACCCCATATTAATAAAAATAAAATATGCCCAGTTGTCCCAAAAACTATCCTTTATAGTAATTCCTTAAACCTATGTTTTCTATAATGTTCTTCAACCTAAGCTTGTCTAATGTTTCTTCATGATTAGATTCAGATGATGGGTTTTTTTTGGCATAAGTGACGTATCCTTTTGGATACATCATTTCCAGGGGCAAAGTTCTATCATTAGGGATGTTAGGCTGTACCATTTGGTTAAGGTATTATACACCAGATTTCTCTAACTGTAAAGGAACTGTCTAACTTTGTGGTTAATTTTTATTATTTTTAAGTTTATTTATTTTGAGAGAGCACATGCATGAGTAGTGGAGGGGGAGAGAGAAGGAGAGGCAGAATCCCAACCAGGTTCCATCCTGCCAGCGCAGAGTCTGACACAGGTCTCGAACTCATGAACTGAGAGATCATGACCTGAGCCAAGATCACCAGACAGACACTTACTAAGCTGTGCAGAAGCCCCTGTAGGCGATTTTTTAAAAATAATGTGTGTGATTATAAGAACCGCTTTTGTGTTTCTAAGTTCAAAAAACATTCTCTACATCCTGCTTAAACCTAATATTTGGCAAAATATACACATCCCTATTAGAGTACATTGGACACAATAATGTTTGGCTTCATTTTGACAATGTTTAAAAAAATTTTTTTTTGAGAGAGTATGCACAAGTGTGCGTGTGTGAGACAGAGAGAGAGAGAGAGAGAGAGAGAGAGAGAGAGAGAGAGAGAATGAATTTCCCAATCAGGCTCCAAGCTCAGTGGAAAGCTTGATGCAGGGCTGCAGGGCTAGATCCCACAACATGAGTTCATGACCTGACCCGAAATCAAGAGTTGGAAGCTTAACCAACTGAGCTACCAGGTGCCCCAATGTTTTAAAATTTTTAAATTAAGTTATAGAAGGCCTATATGTCAGGATGGCAAAGCTCCATCAATTAAAATCTGGAGATGAACTTTTACCTTGGCTATGAATTTAGGGATAGCATCTTAATGAAAGCATAGAAGATTTGACCAAGACTCATCTAAAATTACAATTTACTGCTGCTTAATAGCAATGCTGTTAAATTTTAGGAACCAATTTTTTTTATGTAGCAATAATACAAGTCAGTAACTTTCTAGATAGGTAACCTGCCACAGTTCACCCAGGAAAGTCCAATACGGTAAGATTTAGTCCCATCTCTCTCATATGAGAATGCATAATTTAATCATTGAGAGGACTTTGGCTATTACTTTCTTTGATGGGGTCCTTTAAGTACTCTTAGCCACCAGAGTCTTAAAAAGTAAAGCCAGAAGGGTGTCTGGGTGGCTCAGTCATTAAGTGTTTGACTCTTGATCTCAGTTCACATCATGATCTCATGGTTCATGAGATCAAGCCCTGTGTCAGGCTCTGTATTGACAGCACGGAGCCTGCTTGGGATTCTTTCTTTCTCCCCCTCTCTCTTTGCCTCTTCTCTGCTCACTCTGTCTCGAAAAGAAAAAATATATATATTAAAAGAGAAAGTAAAGCCAGAGATTCCAGCAAACAAAGTTCTTAGCTTTTTTTTTTTTTTTAATTTTTTTTAAACATTTATTTATTTTTGAGACAGAGAGAGACAAAGCATGAATGGGGGAGGGTCAGAGAGAGGGAGACACAGAATCTGAAACAGGCTCCAGGCTCTGAGCTGTCAGCACAGAGCCCGACGCGGGGCTCGAACTCACGGACCGCGAGATCATGACCTGAGCCGAAGTCAGCCACTTAACCGGCTGAGCCACCCAGGCGCCCCCAAAATTCCGAGTTTTTAAGATGTACTAATATTGTCATATTTAGGCATATGAGGAAGTTATATGAGCATGTATTCTAATTAACTGCAATGGGCAATAGCCCCAAGAGAGTTGTAAATAACTCTCTAAGTTATAGATAATCCTCTGAGTCCCTTCCAAATTGTATTCTACAACTACTCAAAGATCAATCTCTCTGGAAGAAAGAACCATGGCAGCTTAACAAACAAGTTATAGAATAAGTCTAAGGGAAGCTAGTTATTTATAATTAAATGGACAGTATTAATAACTATTTAATAATCAACACTGCTTATTTAACTATGAGAAACAGGTATCTTAAAAGTGAACCTCAATGTCCCACCTTTCACAAAGTGACTCTGACTCACTAAAACCAACAGTATCATCCTACATGTTTCCAGAATTCCCTGTGATTACCCTGTGTAATTATACTTACAACACTGAAATGTAATAATCTATTTACTTGCTAATCCCTCTAATAAACTATAAGCTCTCTGAGGACAGGGATAGCATCTTGTTTATATCCCCCTAGTGCCTGGAACACAAGAAATATTCATTAACTATTTGAAAAAAAGAAAGAAAAACAAAGATCACATTTCCCTTTACTATGTCTGTACACTTGAGTTAGAATACTAGGTTATAGAAGAGGGAAGAATATTGAAGGAAATCAGAGGGCATGAACATGACTCCAACCCTTACAAAAGGGGACAAAACGTGATGTAAAGAATATTAGAAATTGAAAAAAGACTACAGCTTGCTAAAGAGTCTGCTTGACTACTTAATAGCACAGGAGCTTGAGCACATCACGTAACCTCTCTTGGACTCCATTTCCATTCTAATAGAAGTTAGATTATAAACTCTCAAAGTTCCATCACTATGAAAACCCTGGCCTAAGACAAGAAATGACAGAAGAATAGGTAAGGCCTAAATAGTATGTCATCAATTAGAATGTTTCAGAGAAAAGATTTTTTTTTTTAATTTTTTTTTTTTTTTTAACATTTATTCATTTTTGAGACAGAGACAGAGCATGAACGGGGGAAGGTCAGAGAGAGAGGGAGACACAGAATCCGAAACAGGCTCCAGGCTCTGAGCTGTCAGCACAGAGCCCGACGCGGGGCTCGAACTCACAGACTACGAGATCGTGACCTGAGCTGAAGTTGGACGTCCAACCGACTGAGCCACCCAGGCGCCCCTCAGAGAAAAGATTTATGGGAACAAGATAGAATGGTCATAGGAACTTCCTGATTTAAAGGAGAAGGGGAAGACAATTCTTGATGAGGCTAAAGCAATATACTGAAAAATTTTTTTGGTGATCCCATTTCTTTTCTAGTTGTTTTAAAGTATATTTTAGTATAAAATCAATATGAGCTAATCCCTTCAATAAATGGTAGCAATATGACAAAAGATATTTTCCTATTTAACTATGTTTTAATGACCTTAACACTTTTTTTATAAAATATGACACTATCTATCTGATCCTAGTATAATATTATTTTAATACACAAAACAGAACTATTCATCAAAAAAAAAAGAGACAGATTTGACTACGTTGCAATTAAGAACTGGTCAACAAAAGGCACAATAATAGTAATTATTGTAATTGTTATAAAAGTAAGTAAAAAACTGGAAAAACACATTTGCAACCCAGAAAAATTACAAATCATTTGTATTTAGAGTATAAAATAACTTAATAAAAAAAACAACTCCATAGAAAAATAGGCAAAAGATATTAAGCCCATGTTTGACAGAAAAGGAAATGCAGAAAACCAAAAACAATGGGGAAATGATCCATCTCACTAGATAAATGAAAATTAAGACCACAGTGAGACACCATTTAAACTAATTAGACTTATACAAATTAAAAAGTGTAGCAATGCCAAGTGTTGAAAAGGATGTGGATCAACAGGGTTTTAAAAATGGTATAACCACTTTGGAAAACAATTTGGCATTTTCTTATAAATTCTCTATGACCCGGCAATTTCACTCCTAAGTATACATCTTTGAGAAACTTGCATATAATAGCAAAAACTGGAAATTACTCAAATGTCCACCACAGAAGAATAAATGCATGAAATGTATCTTTTTTTTAATATATGAAATTTATTGTCAAGTTGGTTTCCATACAATACCCAGTGCTCATCCCAAAAGATGCCCTCTTCAATGCCCATCACCTACCCTCCCCCCCTTCTTTTTTTTGAGAGAGAACAAACACAAGCAGGGAAGAGGGGGAGGGAGAGAGAATCTTAAGCAGGCTCTATGTTCAGTGTGGAGCCCAACACGGGGCTTGATTCCACAACAATCATGACCTGAGCCAAAATCAAGAGTCAGATGTTCTGTCCCCTCTCTCTGCCCCACCCTTACCTGCGTTCTCTCAAAAATAAACATTAAAAAAAAAGAATGTAAAACTTCATAACTAGTCTAAAAGAGAATTTTTCTAGTAATACTAACTTTATGTAAGTATATAAATTCAATAAACACAGAATCTTAAAATATTTCTACTAATTCATTAAAGATGCAGTAGTTATGTGGCACCTGGGTGGCTCAGTCAGTTGAGCATCAGATTCTTGATTTCAGCTCAAGTCATGATCCCAGGGTCATGGGATCCAGCCCCAAGTTGGGCTCAGCACTGAGCATGGAGCCTGTTTGGGATTCTCTCTCTTTCCCTCTGCCCCTCTCCCCAAATCACACTCTTTGTCTTCCTCTAAAAATAATATATATATTTTTAAAAAGATGCAGCAGTTATATCCTATCTTCTGTTCCCCCAATTACTTACCCAGTCTCAAGCTAACTCACAAGTGCCTAGAAATAAAAACCTTTACCATAAAATAAACTTCTAATAAAAATATCACAAAAAGAAAAATAAGGAAAACAATTTATATTCTTGAAGCAGTGACTAAATAAGACTAATTTTTCTAAGACTTCAGTAAAATATTCCCAAAATTCAGAATACTATACTATATATTTAAAAATGAAATAACTGTGCAACAGAAATATCCTTCCCTGTTACAAAAGATAAAAACTGTCAATAAATCCAATTCACTTGACTAAGAAAGCTCAGAAAATTATTTTTGTTTTTGCATAGGGTCAGTACACGAAACAGTGTGCAGAATCAATGTCTAAGATTAAGACCATCATGATTAATCTTACTGAATTCACACACCTTCTAACTAAGCAAGTTTCATCTTGAGTCATAATAAAATCTTTTAAAAAAAAATTTTTTTTAACGTTTATTTATTTTTGAGACAGAGAGAGACAGAGCATGAATGGGGGAGGGTCAGAGAGAGAGGGAGACACAGAATCTGAAACAGGTTCCAGGCTCTGAGCGGTCAGCACAGAGTCCGACGCGGAGCTCAAATTCACAGACCACGAGATCATGACCTGAGCCGAAGTCGGACCCCTAACCGACTGAGCCACCCAGGCGCCCCCATAATAAAATCTTTTGCGCCACTGACTCTCATGTCCTGGCTACGTGGTAGGATCCAGAAACAGGATACTTTAATTACTAGAGATTTAGCTAGGCTTTATTAACACACTTAGCATTACTTACAGATGATGCAGTTTCAGCTAGGAAGTTGAAATCCTGCAAGTAGGAATCGACAACACCCCAGAGGTGGCAAGATCTGGAATTTACCATTTTAGTGTAAAGGCACAACAGAAATGCTAGCATAGAATTCTAGGAAAATTGGGCCCTTAAGTTCAACATAAACTACCTATTTTTTTTTTTCAAGTTTTTAATCGAATTCTAGTTAATTAACATATATGGTAAAATTGGTTTCAGGTGTAGAATTTAGTGATTCATCACTTACATATAACACCTGTGCTCATCACAAGTGCCCTCCTTAATAGCCATCACTCATTTGGCCCACCCCCCATTCCTACCTCCCTTCATCAAACCTGTTTCTTCTCCATAATTAAGAGTCTCTTATGGGTTCCTTCTCTATATTTTTTATCCTTCCCATATATTCATCTGTTTTATTTCTTAAATTCCACATACAAGTGAAATCATATAGTATTTGTCTTTCTCTGACTGACTTATGTTACTGAGCTTAATAAACTCTAGTTCCATCTACGTCATTGCAAATGGCAAGATTTCATTCTTTTTGATGGCTGAGTAATATTCCACTGTATATATATTCCCACATTTTCTGTATCCATTCAACCGTCAATGGACTTTTGGGCTCTTTCTATAGTTCGGCTATTGTTGATAATGCTATTATAAACATTGGGGTGCATATGCCCCTTTGAATCTGTATTTTTGATTCCTTTGGATAAATACTTAGTAGTGCAATTGCTGGGACGTAGGGTAGTTCTGTTTTAACCTTTGAAGAACCTCCATATAGTTTTCCAGAGTGGCTACACCAGTTTGCATTCCCACATTTCTCACCAACCTCTGTTATTGCCTGAATTGTTAATTTTAGCCATTCTGACAGGTGTGAGGTAGTAGCTCATTGTGCTTTGATTTGTATTTCCTTGATGATGACTGATGGTGACCATCTTTTCATGTGTCTGTTAGCCATCTGGATGTCTTCTTTGGAAAAATGTTCATGTCTTCTGCTTACTTCTTAACAGGATTATTTATTTTGGGGGTGTAGCGTTTCATAAGTTCTTCATAGATTTTGGATAGTAACACTTTATCCGATATGTTATTTGCAAATATCTTCTCCCATTCCTTTGCAAATGACATATCTGAACTACCTACTTAAACACAACTATTCAGCTGTTCACTTTTTACTGAACTGCATTTTAACATGTATCTAAAAGCTTTTACCAATGACCAGGTAAAAATAATTACTACATTTGCTACAGATATTAATGCCCTAGGAATATACTCACTGCACCTAATCTAAAGCTCCATGCTATATGAGAGAATTCTTTGAAAATTAAATCTCAGAAAAAAAACTCTGCTTTCCCTGAATAGTGAAAAACACTTTTTAAAAAAACATCTGGCTCAGTTGATCACACGATTCTAGATCTTGGGGTCATGAATCTGAGCCCCACGATGAGACAAGTTCACTTAAAAAAACAAAACATGTATATCAACTACACTCAAATTAAAAGGGTTAAAAAAAGGCTTAAAATACTTATGATGAAAATTATTTTGTGTCCTGTTTTATTTTATTTTTGGTTTCCAGGAAACTAATTTCCTGATACTAATTGTTTATTCATATAATTATTTTAGTACTTATGGACTTGTTATAAGCTAACTCAAATATTTATTTGTCCCATGCTTTGTTCCACACAGTAATACACAGTATTTCACTTAATTATCCCCAAGTCTATGAACAGAATGTTTAATATCATCATTTAAGTAGAGATCCAAGAAAAAAAGGTGATACATAAAATGTGTAGAAAATAAACAATGATAAGACCTCTTATTTATCTTACCCTGACTGTTTACACAAAGTATATAAATGCCAAAACAATATATGTTAAGGATTTAAACAAAAACACACCTGTACATGAAAACCAACCAAGAAACCAACAGGTTCCAAATTATGACCTGAGAGATTCTTGAGAAAAAGCCATGAGAAAAAATGTCTTCTAAAAGATACATGTTTAACAAGTTAAATGATTAAAGATAATCAGAAATAAGAAAAGTGTGTCTATCATTGTATAGCCTGACTCTATCAAATAATTCTGGGAGTGGAGAGAAAATGATTCTTTAAGAAGAGCTAAAGTATTAGTAAATTCTTAATATGTGAATTCAAAAATAATCTTCTAATAAAAATTTCATGTCCAAAATAACGGTAACAAACAATTTTTAAATTGGCAAAATAAATGTAGCTAATTCTGTTCATTTTCATGCAACCCTTCACCAATTAATTAGTATACATATTTAAAAAAATATAAACCCTTTTATCTCAACTAATTTTCTACAAGAACTTAAAAGTCTTTTACTTAAAACAATTTTTCTAATTAATTTATTTGTTTTGAGAGAGACAGACAGACAGTGTGAGTGAGGGAGAGAGAACCCCAAGCAGCTTCCTCACTGTCAGCGCAGACCCTGACACAAAGCTCGAACTCACAGGACCGTGAATCATGACCTGAGACGAACTGAGTCATATGCTTAACTGACTAAGCCACCCAGGTGCTCCTATAAGTCTTTTATAACAGACGAGCTACTTAATAGTATTTTGAAAGAAAAAATACCTTTTCTTAAACAAGGATATCGGAATAATTTTATAATTCCATAGTCATCAGCTGTAACTAAAACTTGGCCAATATAATTTCCATCTACTGAATTTATATCATTGATATCTGAATACTTGGGCCAAATTCCATTTACTTCAAGGCCTGAAACACATGTCCATGAAGCCCAATGAACACCTTTTATTTCTTCTTTGTTTGTCACTTCTTTTCCTCCTAAAAATAAATAATAGTCTTAATTTAAGAAGTTATTTCATTTTATTTTTTCTCAAGCATAAATTATACTGATAACATGGTAAACTCCAAAATTTCTTCGCACTACAGTTAAAGGAGAGTAGCATGAATAGGTAGGTGAATACGGTAAGGAGAGAAGAAAACTAAATGAAAGGAAATTATTTAAAACGCCACTACCGAAATTAGAGACACACAGATTTGATTCTGATGTAGCTTAGCAGGTTCGCTCAAGTGGAGAATAAACATTAATCCTACTAAAATCATACCAGATTAGTCACAACACTGTAAGTCAGAAGAACAAGTAAAAGCTGTAAGAAAGTGGCAAATCAGCTTTTAAATGAGAAACCTAAGAATATACATGGTTGAGAGAAAAAAAGAAAACTGAAGGACCATGAAGGAAGGATGGCCAGGGAGTAATACATTTACATTAGGGATCAGGGCGTTAGGATTCGGTCCTAATTACACACACATTGGTAATAAAAAACTTTTAGGGAGAGGCATTAATTTAATTATGCAGCTAGTTTTATTAAATAAGTTGTTGGAAACTAGTGACTAATTCATTAAGCATCCAACTAACTGAGGTACTGAGAGATAACATTTTGATGGTTGCTCTAATTCTTTTACAAATCTTTGGTGGCAACTCTCTCAAATTTAGGGTTTTAGCTATAGAATGGATATTTACAAAATTTATTTGAGGTAGCCACAAAAAAAAACCCAAACAATTTATGGTCAGGCATTGTTAGCAATTATATTTAATTAGTTCCACCCATAAAAATGGCACTTTGACTTTCTAACACAGAGTAGGACTTTACCAAATACTCCTCACATAGCATGGAATTCAACATCAAGTAGGTTTTAGATACTCCAAGCAAAGAAGTTTTAATGAAGAACCAAAAAGATTTCAATAGGGCAGCCTGATGGAAAAGATCATAATGCCTGAAACATGAGCTCAGATCTTCTTTAATTTCCTGTAATCAAATGTATTTTATACTCTATTTCTCGTCAAATTCTAAAATATTTTACAGGTACTAAAAATCCATAAATAATAATATTAATTTACTAGAAACTTAGAAACTTTTACCTGGCATCCTATAAAAAAGTCTTTTACCATTTCCATCATTTGTCTGTAAATATCTACTATCTGAGGACCAGTCAAGATGAGTGATGAAACTAAGCGACCCAACACATTCCCCAAACTTTTTATAACGTTGCGCAACGCCATAGATATCAACTGAGCTGTCATTGCATCCAACAGCAAGGTAAGTTCCATCTGGGGAATATTTTAACTCATGAATTGCCTCCTTCCTGTCTTTAATATGTACAACTTCGGTCATATCTCTGTAAAGAAAAAATGAGACCACATGAAAACAAGTCATTTGAGAATTAGTTCAGTTTTCAAATGTGTCTAAAATGACTATGAGGCTATATCAAGTATTTATAAATTATAAAACAAATATAAATGATACAAATATTAATTCAGGAACAATTATTTTGTTGAACAGAAATATAAGAGGACCAAATATGCTGGAAGTAGAAGAAAATGCTGAATTTTAGTTTTTTAATTACTTTTATGATGAAGTTCCTTGGAAATACTGAGTTTATGAAAAATGCTTAATTACAAACACTGATTTTCAAATAAATTTTTATAATCAGACAAATGTGCAAAATTACATTCAAGAAATAAGGAAAAGAGGAACTGATTTGTATTCAGTAAGACATTTGAATGTATATCTTTATATAGTGCCTATATAAAGATATACATTCAAATGTCTTTATTTATAAAAAATAAAAAAGGTTTTTATTTTAACCTCTTCGAGCTTTTTTAATACAATACAAATTCTTCCCAATTAACGACCATTTCAACCAGTAAAGTTAAACAATTTTTTCAATGATGCCTTATAACTGAGTTTTAGTTTGGGACACGCTGTATTGCAGATGCCTCTGAGACATCCAAGTGATGTTAAATAAACAACTGGAAATACACAGCTGGAGTTCAGAGGAGAGATGAGAGTGAGACCTTGGAACGTATTTGGAACCATCAGGCTACGGCTGGAAACTGAAACTGGAGGCAGGATAAGACTATCTAAGGGAGAAAACACAGTAAGAAGAACAACAAGCCTAGGCATGAACTTTGATGTCCTCCAATACCTACTGGTAGGCAGAAGATAATGAGCCTATAAAGAAAATGGAAGCAGAAGTAGGCTGAAAAGGGAAAGAGAATTAACATTCAAAGTCTGGGAAGAGGATGTTTTGAAAAGGAGGGGGTGGTTAAGGGGGCCAAATACTGCTGAGTATCAACCTAGATGAAGACTGACATTTCCTGGCCTTAGAGACAGGGTAGTGTTAGCAAAAGCTTTTTTCTTTTTTGAAGTTTATTTTATTTATTTTGTGAGAAAGAGAAAAGAGAGTGTGCCAGCATGAGCAGGGGAGAGACAGAAAGAGAGAAAGAGAGAAAGAGAGAAAGAGAGAAAGAGAGAGAGAGAGAATCCCAAGCAGACTCTGTGCTGTCAGTGGAGAGCCAGACCAAGGACTCGATCCCACAAACCATGAGATGGTGACCTGAGCCGAAATCAAGAGTTGTACACTTAACCGACTGAACTACCCAGGCAACCCCTATCTTAATCCTTTTAAAGTTGACATAATGTGGTAGTGACATGGTCAGAAAGAGACAAATGGCTAGCCACTGTAGAATCTAAAATGACAATGTTTTTACAACCAAAGCCTATTCCATACCCCGCAAGAAACTTTATTCTATCCCCCAGGAAATTTGTTAACTATGCTTATCAAGCTCTTCCTCTAAAGTCTTCCTAACTATTCATGAGAATGAATGAGTGCCTCTGAGGAGTCTGCTGTGCATCACACCATGCAGCCCACCATAAGTCAAAGTTTTACATGTATGTATCTTCTAATTTTAAAAATATTTGCACTTTTTTCATTTAATTCCACGATATTAATGTTTATTTTAATATAAAATTGGTAACAGTTTTTATCACAAGGAAGAGATGCTCTAGAAGTTATGTAACTTTGTGCTGGCACATCACCTTGTACCTCAATTTAAGAATCAGTGTGGGGGTGCCTGCATGGCTCAGTTGGTTGAGCATTCGACTCTTGATTTCAGCTCAGGTCATGATCCCAGGGTCATGGGATCAAACCTTGCATGGGGCTCCATGCTGGGCATAGAGCCTGCTTAAGATTCTCTCTCTTCCCCTCTACCCCTCCCCCCCATTCGCCCATGCACTCTTGTGCACATGCTCTCATGCAGGTGTTCGTTCTTTAATAAAAAAAATTTTTTTTTAAATAAAAAAGGATCAGTGTATTAGGGGGAACCTTGGATGGCTCAGTTGGTTAAACGCATCCAACTCTTGATCTCAGCTCAGGTTTTGATCTCAGGGTCGTGAGTTCAAGCCCCACATTGGGCTCCATGCTGGGCCTGGAGCCTACTGAAAAAAAAAATAGTAATAATAACCAGTGCATTAGATTCAAATCTATTCAATATTCCTCCAGTCATTATATGAGGGTACGTTAGTATAGCTACACTTATGAATTTTGCTTTATGGTATAGAGAATATATACCACAAACCAAGAAGAAACAGTGACCAAGTGAATTTAGGATTAAGACTATTGAGTTACAACAATAGCCAAAGTATGGAAAGAGCTCAAATGTCCATCAATGGATGAATGGATAAAGATGATGTGGTATATATATACAATGGAGTATTACTCAGCAATCAAAAAGAATGAAATCTTGCCATTTGCAACTACGTGGATGGAACTAGAAGGTATTATGCTAAGCGAAATTAGAAAAAGACATATGACTTCACTCATACAAAGACTTTTAAGATACAAAACAGATGAACATAAGGGAAGGGAAGCAAAATAATAAAAAACAAAAATAATATAAAAACAGGGAGGAGGACAAAACATAAGAGACTCTTAGAGAACAAAATGAGAGTTGCTGGAGGGGTTGTGGGGGGGAATGGGCTAAATGGGTAAGGGGCTTAAGGAATCTACTTCTGAAATCACTGTTGCACCATGTGCTAACTTGGATGTAAATTATAAAAATAAATAAATTATAGAAAGTAAAAAAAAAAATATTGAGTTAAAGTTTTGTGGTTAAACTACAAAGGCATGCAGCAGTCATAATCACCACTCCAGTGATCCTGTCAGCAATGTTGGACTCAGTTGCTTAAACACTGACTTATT
Source organism: Panthera leo (assembly GCF_018350215.1). Classification (NCBI taxonomy): domain Eukaryota; kingdom Metazoa; phylum Chordata; class Mammalia; order Carnivora; family Felidae; genus Panthera; species Panthera leo. Next base: position 131,627,719 of record NC_056684.1, read on the forward strand.
AGAAATAAGAACTTATTCACCTAGTTACTTGCAAATAATTGAAAGGTGAAATAAATGTACAATTAACAAAAAATAATCACTATTTTTAATGCATACAAGCTAAACAAGAGGAACTCTTAGACATTTTCCAAGCATCTCAAATTCTTGGTTGCAAAACAATGTAAATGTACTTAATGCCATTGAATTTTAAAATATGGTTAAGATGATAAATTTTATATTACACATATTTTATCACAATTTAAAAAGCAGTACAAGAGAAAAATTTTACCATATCTCATTGTAAAAATCTGTCCCAGAAAAGAGTCAGTGTCTAGAGAAACGGAGAAGTACAAAAAAAAAAAAAAAAAAGAAAGAAAAAGAAAAAAGAAACAGAAGTACAAGAGAACACGAGGTACCAGAAGAAGCAAAAGATGTTTTATACAGTTAAAAGAAAGAGACTGAGGTAGAAAGAAACAGGCTGGAGATGGGCACTACTGGCTATGTTAAGGATTATGAACTTCCACTTAAGGACAGTGCTAAGCTTTTATCGTATTTTAGGAAGAGGAGGACTGCAAACAAATGTGTTTAAAAATAGTGAACTGAAGAGTGAATAAGAAAAAGTCTGGAAAGAAGCAAAACAGGAGGTAAGGAGACCTGCTGAGACACTATTGCACCAATCCAGTTAGGAGATTGCAGAAGCCCATACAAGAGTACAATGGTGAGAATGGGAGGAAGCAGATTAATTTGAAGACTACTCAGGAAGTAGATTCTCCAGAACTCTGTGATTAACTATACAAGGGAGGCAAAAGAGAGAAATGAATTAATGATTTCTGGACTGGGCAACTAAAAAGGTGGTCCTACCACTCACCAGGCTAAGGAGAAGGATTCTGTAAGTATATATGCTTATGAACACACATGGATCTACAGCAAAGTTTTTAATAGCTATATAGAATTCAGTTGAATGCACCATAACTACAATTCAACACAGGATGTTAACTGCTTTAACAAATTCTTTCAACTTTTCTAATGATGCAAACAAAAAAAAAAAAAAAAGTAGGCATTTTTTTTTTTCAAAGAATAAAGCTACAAATAACAAAAAACATTTCACCCATTTTTAACTGCCCCAAGGCTACCCCCCACCCACCAATGGCAGAGGATCATTACTGAAAATCAATACTACCAAGGAATGGAAGTCAAAACCCAAATTTGTAGCTCAAAATTTTAGCCATTAATTCACTAAACATTCTTAACCCCTAAAACCAAGGTTTTTGAGTTAACCACTTTCTGACAAAGCCATTTTTATTAATATACTTAATATTCAATAAAAGCAATATCTGATATATATGTGTGTATGTGTATATATATTAATAAGAAGGGAGGGAGGAAAGGAAATGGGTAAAAACAATGAGTATTATATAGTCTCACTTAAAAAAATTTACTGTTTTTATTTCTAGTCCAATATCATACCTTACTCTAAGTACAGTGAATGAGCCATCCTTCATTCCAAGGGCAAGATGGATTCCATCTACATTTACAGCTGCACAACGAATGGGTTCTTCCATATTACACCTTGCTATTAGTGCATGATCTATTAGACTCCATATCCTGTAACATTTAATTAAAAGAGTAATTAACCACTGTGTGCTTAAAAAAATGATGAACTCTATGAAATGATTTTGATTAAAATAATCATCTCATTTTAAGAAAGTAATATGAATCTAGAATTTTAATACTTTGCTTTGTCAGAAGGAGATCTTATCTATGAAAATAGGAATACTGTTCATATTTTAAAAGATAAGAATTCCAATTGTAATGAAATCAAGTTTTTCCAATCATTCATTTTAGGTAGATGATTTCTACTCTGATCAAAGGGGATACACACACCCACACATGTATATATACATATACACATACATACATATGGTATATATAAGGGGTGCGTGCGTGTGGTATAGCAGTATATGGTATATACTATATATATAGTCTAAAAAATTTTTTTAAACATTTATTTTTGAGAGACAGAGAGAAATAGAGCATGAGCAGGGGAGCAGCAGAGAGAGAGGGAGACACAGAATCCGAAGCAGGCTCCAGGCTCCAAACTGTCTGCACAGAGCCCGATACGGGGCTCGAACTCACAAACCGCGAGATCATGATCCAGCCGAAGTCGGCCACTTAACCGACTGAGCCACCCAGGCGTCCCTATAGTCTTTAAACTTAAGAGTAACATTTAAGACTATGCAAATTCAGAGTCTGTTCCAGACTCTAATGTTAGAAATCTATAATGGGTAAGTAGAAAATGCCACTGTTTGAAAAATTAAGAATTATACTTCTAAATAACCTAAAGGACAAAGAAAAAACACAAATGAAAATTAGTTAATATTTTCAAGTTATAATAAAATGTTTCATATCAAAACTTGTGGGATTCAGCTGAAATAGTACTTAGGAGGAACTTTAAATACAGATATTGTAAAAACAAATGCTACAATTTAATGAACAGAAATCTACCCCAAGAGGTTAGGACAAGATCAGCAAAACTAGATTTTTTAAGTGTTTTTAGAGCAGTGTGTTTTTTTTTTTTTTCCCCAATATATGAAGTTTACTGTCAAATTGGTTTCCATACAACACCCAGTGCTCATCCCAAAAGGTGCCCTCCTCAATATCCATCACCCACCCTCCCCTCCCTCCCACCCCCCATCAACCTTCAGTTTGTTCTCAGTTTTTAAGAGTCTCTTATGCTTTGGCTCTCTCCCACTCTAACCTCTTTTTTTTTTTCCTTCCCCTCCCCCATAGGTTTCTGTTAAGTTTCTCAGGATCCACATAAGAATGAAACCATATGGTATCTGTCTTTCTCTGTATGGCTTATTTAACTTAGCATAACACTCTCAAGTTCCATCCATGTTGCTACAAAGGGCCATATTTCATGCTTTCTCATTGCCACGTAGTACTCCATTGTGTATATACACCACAATTTCTTTATCCATTCATCAGTTGATGGACATTTAGGCTCTTTCCATCATTTGGCTATTGTTGAGAGTGCTGCTATAAACACTGGGGTACAAGTGCTCCTATGCATCAGTACTCCTGTATCCCTTGGGTAAATTCCTAGCAGTGCTATTGCTGGGTCATAGGGTAGGTCCATTTTAAATTTTTTGAGGAACCTCCACACTGTTTTCCAGAGTGGCTACACCAATTTGCATTCCCACCAACAGTGCAAGAGGGTTCCCGTTTCTCCACATCCTCGCCAGCACCTATAGTCTCCTGATTTGTTCATTTTGGCCACTCTGACCGGCGTGAGGTGATATCTGAGTGTGGTTTTGATTTGTATTTCCCTGATGAGGAGCGACGTTGAGCATCTTTTCATGTGCCTGTTGGCCATTCGGATGTCTTCTTTAAAGAAGGGTCTATTCATGTTCTCTGCCCATTTCTTCACTGGATTATTTGTTTTTCGGGTGTGGAGTTTGGTGAGCTCTTTATAGATTTTGGATACTAGCCCTTTGTCCGATATGTCATTTGCAAATATCTTTTCCCATTCCGTTGGTTGCCTTTCAGTTTTGTTGGTTGTTTCCTTTGCTGTGCAGAAGCTTTTTATCTTCATAAGGTCCCAGTAGTTCACTTTTGCTTTTAATTCCCTTGCCTTTGGGGATGTGTCAAGTAAGAAATTGCTACGGCTGAGGTCAGAGAGGTCTTTTCCTGCTTTCTCCTCTAGGGTTTTGATGGTTTCCTGTCTCACATTCAGGTCCTTTATCCATTTTGAGTTTATTTTTGTGAATGGTGTGAGAAAGTGGTCTAGTTTCAATCTTCTGCATGTTGCTGTCCACTTCTCCCAGCACCATTTGTTAAAGAGACTGTCTTTTTTCCATTGGATGTTCTTTCCTGCTTTGTCAAAGATTAGTTGGCCATACATTTGTGGGTCTAGTTCTGGGGTTTCTATTCTATTCCATTGGTCTATGTGTCTGTTTTTGTGCCAGTACCATGCTGTCTTGATGATGACAGCTTTGTAGTAGAGGCTAAAGTCTGGGATTGTGATGCCTCCTGCTTTGGTCTTCTTCTTCAAAATTACTTTGGCTATTCGGGGCCTTTTGTGGTTCCATATGAATTTTAGAATTGCTTGTTCTAGTTTCGAGAAGAATGCTGGTGCAATTTTGATTGGCATTGCATTGAATGTGTAGATAGCTTTGGGTAGTATTGACATTTTAACAATGTTTATTCTTCCAATCCATGAGCACGGAATGTTTTTCCATTTCTTTATATCTTCTTCAATTTGCTTCATAAGCTTTCTATAGTTTTCAGCATACAGATCTTTTACATCTTTGGTTAGATTTATTCCTAGGTATTTTATGCTTCTTGGTGCAATTGTGAATGGGATCAGTTTCTTTATTTGTCTTTCTGTTGCTTCATTATTAGTGTATAAGAATGCAACTGATTTCTGTACATTGATTTTGTATCCTAAAACTCTGCTAAATTCATGTATCCGTTCTAGCAGACTTCTGGTGGAGTCTATCGGATTTTCCATGTATAATATCATGTCATCTGCAAAAAGGGAAAGCTTGACTTCATCTTTGCCAATTTTGATGCCTTTGATTTCCTTTTGTTGTCTGATTGCTGATGCTAGAACTTCCAACACTATGTTAAACAACAGCGGTGAGAGTGGACATCCCTGTCGTGTTCCTGATCTCAGGGGAAAAGCTCTCAGTTTTTCCCCATTGAGGATGATGTTAGCTGTGGGCTTTTCATCAATGGCTTTTATGATCTTTAGGTATGTTCCTTTATCCCGACTTTCTCGAGGGTTTTTACTAAGAAACGTTGCTGAATTTTATCAAAGGCCTTTTCTGCATCGATTGACAGGATCATATGGTTCTTATCTTTTCTTTTATTAATGTGATGTATCACATTGATTGATTTGCAAATGTTGAACCAGCCCTGCATCCCAGGAATGAATCCCACTTGATCATGGTGAATATTTCTTTTTATATGCTGTTGAATTCGGTTTGCTAGTATCTTATTGAGAATTTTTGCATCCATATTCATCAGGGATATTGGCCTGTAGTTCTCTTTTTTTACTGGGTCTCTGTCTGGTTTAGGAATCAAAGTAATACTGGCTTCATAGAATGAGTCTGGAAGTTTTCCTTCCCTTTCTATTTTTTGGAATAGCTTGAGAAGGATAGGTATTATCTCTGCTTTAAACGTCTGGTAGAACTCCCCTGGGAAGCCATCTGGTCCTGGACTCTTATTTGTTGGGAGATTTCTGATGACTGATTCAATTTCTTCGCTAGTTATGGGTCTGTTGAAGCTTTCTATTTCCTCCTGATTGAGTTTTGGAAGCGTGTGGGTGTTTAGGAATTTGTCCATTTCTTCCAGGTTATCCAGTTTGTTGGCATATAATTTTTCATAGTATTCCCTGATAATTGCTTGTATCTCTGAGGGATTGGTTGTAATAATTCCATTTTCATTCATGGTTTTATCTATTTGGGTCATCTCCCTTTTCTTTTTGAGAAGCCTGGCTAGAGGTTTATCAATTTTATTTTTTCAAAAAACCAACTCTTGGTTTCGTTGATCTGCTCTACAGTTTTTTTAGATTCTATATTGTTTATTTCTGCTCTCATCTTTATTATTTCTCTTCTTCTGCTGGGTTTAGGCTGCCTTTGCTGTTCTGCTTCTATTTCCTTTAGGTGTGCTGTTAGATTCTGTATTCGGGATTTTTCTTGTTTCTTGAGATAGGCCTGGATTGCAATGTATTTTCCTCTCAGGACTGCCTTTGCTGCATCCCAAAGCGTCTGGATTGTTGTATTTTCATTTTCGTTTGTTTCCATATATTTTTTTAATTTCTTCTCTAATTGCCTGGTTGATCCATTCATTCTTTAGTAGGGTGTTCTTTAACCTCCATGCTTTTGGAGGTGTTCCAGACTTTATCCTGTGGTTGATTTCAAGCTTCATAGCATTGTGGTCTGAAAGTATGCATGGTATGATTTCAATTCTTGTCTACTTATGAAGGGCTGTTTTGTGATCTAGTATGTGATCTGTCTTGGAGAATGTTCCATGTGCACTCGAGAAGAAAGTATATTCTGTTGCTTTGGGATGCAGAGTTCTAACTATATCTGTCAAGTCCATCTGATCCAATGTATCATTCAGGGCCCTTGTTTCTTTATTGACCGTGTGTCTAGATGATCTATCCATTTCTATAAGTGGAGTGTTAAAGTCCCCTGCAATTACCACATTCTTATCAATAAGGTCGCTTATGTTTGTAATTGTTTTATATATTTGGGGGCTCCTGTATTCGGCACATAGACATTTATAATTGTTAGCTCTTCCTGATGGATAGACCCTGTGATTATTATATAATGCCCTTCTTCATCTCTTGTTACAGCCTTTGATTTAAAGTCTAGTTTGTCTGATATAAGTATGGCTACTCCAGCTTTCTTTTGACTTCCAGTGGCATGATAAGTAGTTCTCTATCTCTTCACTCTCAATCTGAAAGTGTCCTCAGGTCTAAAATGAGTCTCTTGTAGACAGCAAATAGATGGGTCTTGTTTTTTTATCCATTCTGATACCCTATGTCTTTTGGTTGGCACATTTAGTCCATTTACATTCAGTGTTATTACAGAAAGATATGGGTTTAGAGTCATTGTGATGTCCGTAGGTTTCATGCTTGTAGCGATGACTCTGGTACTTTGTCTCACAGGATCCCCCTTAGGATCTCTTGTAGGGCTGGTTTAGTGGTGACGAATTCCTTTAGTTTTTGTTTGTTTGGGAAGACCTTTATCTCTCCTTCTATTCTAAATGACAGACTTGCTGGATAAAGGATTCTGGGCTGCATGGTTTTTCTGTTCATCACATTGAAGATCTCCTGCCATTCCTTTCTGGCTTGCCAAGTTTCAGTAGAGAGATCAGTCACGAGTCTTATAGGTCTCCCTTTATATGTTAGAGCACGTTTATCTCTAGCTGCTTTCAGAATTTTCTCTTTATCCTTGTATTTTGCCAGTTTCACTACGATATGTCATGCAGAAGATCGATTCAAGTTACATCTGAAGGAGGTTCTCTGTGCCTCTTGGATTTCAATGCCTTTTTCCTTCCCCAGATCCGGGAAGTTCTCAGCTATTATTTCTTCAAGTACTCCTTCAGCACCTTTCCCTCTCTCTTCCTCCTCTGGAATGCCAATTATGCGTAGATTATTTCTCTTTAGTGCATCACTTAGTTCTCTAATTTTCCCCTCATACTCCTGGATTTTTTTATCTTTTTCTCAGCTTCTTCTTTGTCCATAATTTTATCTTCTAGTTCACCTATTCTCTCCTCTGCCTCTTCAATCTGAGCCGTAGTCGTCTCCATTTTATTTTGCAGTTCATTGATCACATTTTTTAGCTCTTCCTGACTGTTCCTTAGTCCCTTGATCTCTGTAGCAAGAGATTCTCTGCTGTCCTTTATACTGTTTTCAAGCCCAGTGATTAATTTTATGACTATTATACTAAATTCACTTTGTTATATTGTTTAAATCATTTTTGATCAGTTCGTTAGCTGTTGTTATTTCCTGGACGTTTTTCTGAGGGAAATTCTTCCGTTTCGTCATTTTGGATAGTCCCTGGGTTGGTGCGGGACTGCGGGGCACTTCCCCTGTGCTGTCTTGAATAACTTGCGTTGGTGGGCAGGGCCGCAGTCAGACCTGATGTCTGCCCCCAGCCCACCGCTGGGGCCACAGCCAGACTGGTGTGTGCCTTCTCTTCCCCTGAGCAGTTTTTTTTTAAACATTCTATTTGTTGATGTTTTGTAAGAAAAATGATTTTGTATATTTTTTTTATAGCTAGGAAATTTGTTAAACTATCTTTTTAATTCCAATAATTTCTCTGCATTTTCTTCTTGATTTTATACATATATAATCATAACATCAGCAAATGACACTTGTTTCTTCCATTCCAAACCAAGTATCTTTATATAAATATATTACACAGATATAGCCTTACTGTGCTGACAAAGATTTCTAGTCTACAGCTGATTATAATGGTGACAAATATAATGGTGAAAGTCGACATCACTGTCTTCTTCCTGATTCCAAAGGAAAACTTTCAGTATTTCAATAACAATTATATTTACCAAAGACTTTATGCTCTACCACAAGGGTCAGCAAACCACAGCCTGTGGGCCAAACCGGGACCACTGTCTGTTTTTGTACAGTCTGGAAAGGTAAGAATGGTTTTTACCTTTTTAAATGGTTGGACAAAAATTTTAAATGACAACGTTTTGAGATATGAGAGAATTCTAGGAAATTCAAATTTCAGTGTCTGTAAATCAAGTTTCATGGAAACACAGCCACACTTTTTGTTTACATGGTTGCTTTCATACTGCAGAGGCAGAGTGGAATTGTTGCCAAAGGAACGGCAGATGGTATGTGACATTCATATCACTTTGTACTGCCCCTTCCATGCACTACAAATTGCAGTGACAGAGTTACAAGCTGACAGAATTTCAGTGCTAGGTGTATTAATCATATATACCCATTGTGTCAAAACAAGAAGAAAAAGAGAAAAGTGAACTTCACAGGCTGCATTTTTAAGGCACAGTGGGGCATGAATTATATCGTTACTGATTTAGATGGTACAGCACTGTATTATGCAATAACACTATAGCTGCTCTAAAAAAACACAAATACAGATTAACATTACTGGACTAAGTACTCATCACGGTATCTTTGACTCACAGGAAAGCAATGATTAGAAAAATTCTAATTTAAAAATTAAAATGTGATGTCAACAAAAGTTAAGTTTCTAAGTGGCTTGTTAGCCAAACAAGGAAAGCTGTTTCTTGGTAATGGATTAATTATATTATTTTAAATTGCAGTGGCTAAAGAAATGTGTCCAGAGAAAATAAATTTAAGGTTATTAGCTTTTAGGTCAGAAGAGTTTCTCAAAGAGTTGAAGGTGTTGGAAAAACCACCAACAGTTAACTAAAAAACAAGACAAACAATGTTCAGTGGTTTCCCTGAATTCTGGTGAGTCAACAGATGTTAACAACACTACTCAGTTATTTATATGAAGAGTCAATGCCAAGTTTGAAGCAATGAAAAATCAGTTTCTGTTGCTAGTCGGTGTGGAACAACTACAAGCTAGAATGTTTTCAAAGACGTAAGTGAAAAAGAACTAAACCAATACAATGTAAAGTGGCATTAGATGGGGCTGAAAAACATGGATAGAAAAAAATAGCCGTGGCAAACTTACAAAGCCTATAAAAATGTAAGCTTTTGTTCAAAAAGCCTACAATTATTCACTGTTTTTTTTTAAGTTTATTTATTTTCAGAGAGAGAGAGAGAGAGAGAGAATATCCCAAGCAGGCTCTGTGCTTTGAGTGCGGAGCTGGAGGCATGGCTTGATCCCATGTCGTGAGAATCACCAAACCAAAAGTCAGATGCTCAACTGAGCAACCTGAGCCACCCAGGCACCCCTCACTAGATTATTCTTTAGCAAGTATTTCGCAAACAAAACAACAAAAAAAAAACTGAATCATGTTTTGAACCAATAGTTCTGAAGTTTTGTCAGGAACAGAAGCTCAAAATCCTGACTTGCTGTACCACACAGCAGTTAATGGCTTAATTAACAGTGGTAAAGTATTATTATGCTATTTTGATCTCAGAGTCTAGAACGAAATTTTTCAGAACCAGAAATGCCCTCAATTACTATTATAAAAACTTAACAGCTTTGGAAATTGGCTTTCACTGAAGATTTGATGCTGTTTCTTAATGAATTCAATCTAAAGTTACAATGTAAAAGCAGCAATTATATGTAAAACTTATACCATGGTAAAGTTATTTTGACAATAACCAATGTTGTTTGAATAACATCATCAAGCAGCTTTATACTACTCTTCCTGTGCTATCAAAACTTGAAACAAGATCTCTATTCCCACACAAATTACAGGGGATATTTTTTTCAGAGGTGTTTTAGCAGCGTATGCTGGCCTACACTCCATGGGTGTGCCTTGAGATTTTTTTTCTTTTTCTTTGTTTAAATGTATTTATTTAAACTCAAGTTAGTTAACATACAGTGTAGTATTGGTTTCAGGAGTAGAACCTAGTGATTCATCCCTTATATATAACACCCAGCGTTCATGCCAACAAGTGCCCTCCTTAATGCCCATCACCCATTTAGCCCATCCCCCTACCCACCACCTCTCCAGGAACCCTCAGTTTATTCTCTGTATTTACGAACCTCTTATGGTTTGCCTCCTGTTTTTATCTTATTTTGCCTTCCCTTCCCCCATGTTCATAATGTTTTGTTTCTTAAATTCCGTATATGAGTGAAATCATATGGGATCTGTCTTTCTCTAACTTATTTCACTTAGCATAAAACATTCTAGTTCCATCCACGTCATTGCAAATGGCAAGATTTCATTCTTTTTGAACGGGCCCTGGGTCTCCGACATCTGCCCCCATGCCCTAGGAGAAAGCTACAAAGGTCAAGTCAGTCAAAGGAAGACAAATGCCCTCAAGGCAAAGTGGCATTGGCCTGCTTGTGCTCCTAAATTCCCATTTTCTTTCACAATTTGGATAATAGTTCTTTAATATCTTGACTATTCCTTGAAGATTTTACATTTTAACCAACATTTTTAGTTGTTTTCAATGCAAGAGATCCTTCCCAATAACTTCCCCAACAAAACAGAAACCGAAGACTGAGCAATTACTTCTAAAGGACAAGCTGCCTTTTTTCCAACAGCTATGCAACTGGTAATAGCAGTTCTCCTAAAATGAATTATAAGATAGTTCCTAACAAAGCACATGGGTAAGTGTAATCCCACACTAAATTTCCAGGTGGACACAGAGCTATGGCATTTCCCATCCACAGAGAACTGAGTAGCGCAATGACAGTAAAAAACAGGATGGATTAACACTGTTATCTAGAAAGATTAGGTTGCATATTCCACTTTATTTCTTATACTGAAGTAAATTTTACACAGGTTAGGAGTTAAACATACAAAATAAAGCCATTAAAACACAGAAGCATATACTGAAAACTTTTTTAACTTTGCAGATTTCTCGATGGTAGAAAACTCAGAAATCATAAAAGAAAATATTGTTCAGTTCATAAAACAAAATAACAAAAAAAAAACATTTGTGTGGCAAAAAACCTAAGCAAAGTAAAAAGCAAGTAACAAATTGGTGAAAATTATTTTCAACTTACATCAGAAACAGTTAATATCTATAACATATAAAAAACTGCTAACTATAAAGGAGGAAATAATCTACAATCCTACAAAAAATGATAAGAAATGTGAATAGATTACACAAAGGATTCCAGGGAACCAACAATGTTTTAAACTAGTAAATGAGAAAGAATTAAGCACTTTCCTGTTTTCTTGTACAAATTATACCCAAGATAACCAAATAGTTGATGAGGAGAAATTCTTTTTATAGAGATAGGATACCTAACTAATGACTACGAGTGATGAAGTTAAAATACCATATATGAAACTCTTAATAAAAGATCTAGGTCGTGGATTTTTGACAGGTGCAATACTGCCCCAAAGGGACTAAAAATGATTATTTTTTATTTGTTTCAAGCTTTTAAATTCTAGTTAGTTAATATATAGTGTAATACTGGTTTCAGGGGTCGAATTTAGTAATTCTTCACTTACATGTAACACCGAGTGCTCTTCACAAGTGCCCTTAGTGCCCACTAAGCACTGGCATCCTCTGCCCACCTCCCCTCCAGCAACCCTCAGTTTGTTCTCTATAGTTAAGAGTCTCTTATGGTTTGCCTCCCTCTCTTTTTTCCCTTTTTTCCTCCTTCCTCTACGTTCATCTGTTTTTTTTCTTAAATTCCACATGAGTGAAATCATATGGTATTTGTCTTCCTCTGACTTGTTTTGCTTCACATAATGCACTCTAGCTCCACCCACATCATTGCAAATGGCAAGATTTCATTCCTTTTGATAGCTGAATAATATTGGTGTGCGCGCACGCACGTTTGTGTATATACCATATCTTCTCTATCCGTTTATCAGATGAACATTTTGGCTCTTTCCATAATTTGCCTATTGTTGATAGTGCTGCTATAGACATTGGAGTGCATGTGTCCCTTCAAATCAGTATTTTTGTATCCTCTGGATAAATACCTAGTAGTACAATTGCTGGGTCATAGGGTAGTTCTATTTTTAACTTTTTGAGGAAATGCCATACTGTTTTCTACAGTGGCTGCACCAGTTTGCATTACCACCAAGAGTGTAAGAAGGTTCCCAAGGGGGCTAAAAATTAGTCCTTAGGAATGAAAATTTTAAATAGTATAATGGTTTGTGGCTCTCTAATGGGCCAAAATACAAAAATAGAGATGTACTTTTTTGTGGTGTTAAAATTTCACATGAAGGGGGTATAATCTGGGGAAAAAATATCTAAAAATTCTCATTAGGAAAACAATTCAAAAAAGGTTGAGAAATAGTGAAGTAGATAATAACCATCAATGGCTGCTAAAATGATTTAAAAAAGAGAATACACATTAGATACCACCAAACAGGGATACACGTTACCATCTAGGAAATATTCTTGGTTAAAATTTGTAACTGCATCTCGTCAAATCTCTAGACCTACTTATCAGTTTATACAATAAAGGGAAGAGAGAATGTATTAAAATACAGTGAGTGTGCAAGTTGGCCAAATCCAGAATGTGGGGAGCTCTGGAAGGTGAATACTTAGTTTCTTCAACAAATAACTTAAGAATAAAAAGGGGGAGGGAGGAAGGAAGCTACAGAAAAAGATTTAAAGGACATATCGACAACCAGGCACCCCAAGTTAAACCACAAATTTCTGATATCAGGTCCTGGTTAAGACATGAGAATTTGCATTTCTTATAAGGAATATTGATGCTGCTAGTCCAAGAACCACACTTTGAGAACCACTATCATAGACCACCTGCTAATTTCTTCAAAATATAGACAGATGTGAGATATTTTAAAGTAATTAGAGAAAAACCAATGAGCTAATAGAAAATAGGCAAAGAACTTGAACAGACAGGTCAGAGAAAAGGAAATACAAATGTCCTCTAAACATAAGTAAACATACTCAACACCTCTCAATATGAGAGAAATGAGTGTTTTCACAACATAACAAAAGATCATTTCATACCTTTTGGGATAATTAGTGCTGCCATGGGTATGGGAAAACAGGCACTGCCATACGTTATATGGCATATATACGGTTATATACATACATTTTCACACAGCATTCCTTTGGGTCCTTAGAGTTAGGCTCCAAGGAAGGTCCATATACTACAGTTGTTGATATGTCCTTTAAACCTTTTACTGTAGCTTCCTTCCTCCCTCCCCCTTTTTTATTCTTAAGTTATTGAAGAAACTAAGTATTTGCCTTCCAGAGCTCCCCACATTCTGGATTTGGCTAACTTGCACACTCACTGTATTTTAATACATTATCTCTTCTGTTTATTGTATACACAGGTATATATAAATGGTTACTGCCTCTATATAAGACATTATCTATCAAAATTTAAAATGCATACATCATTTGAACACTAAGAAGTTCCACAGAGATATGCATGTTTACACATGTACAAAATAGCATACGTAAAAGGACATTCATTGCAAGCACTGTATTTAATAGCACAAAACTGGAAGAACCTAAATTCTCATCAATAATGGACTAGGAAGATGGTAGAATAGAAGGATCCTAAGCTTACCTCCTCACATGTATACATGGAGGCAACAGCTACATATAATACAATTCACTCTGAAGATAACCTGAAGATTAACAGGACAGATTGACTATAGCTAAAGACATAAAGTAGCAGTCAAAACGGGAATGGTAGGGGGAGCAGAGACATAGTCGGGTACCACACCCCCAGCACAACAAACTACAAGCAGGAGGGATATTCCAGGTACAGAGATCCACCCTGAGGACCAAGGGGATCAAGCCCCACATCAAGTACCCCAGGCCCTTGGTATGTGTGGTAGAAAGATGAGTTCCTATAACATCTGGCTTTGAAAGTAAGTGGGGCTTAATTCCAGCAGCTTTGAAAATCAGCAAGACTTTACTCCAGGAGAGTCAGATGGCTACAGGGAATTAAGACTTTGCTCTGCAAGGGACCAGCACACTTCATCACTTGGTCAGAGACCCAGCACAGAAGTAGCAGTTTGAAAAGCACCGGGGTTTATTTATACCTGAAAGAGATTTACTGACTAATTTTAGGGTGCATGCTGGAGGGGCGGGAATCTATAGAAGCTTTCTCTGGGAATAGAAGTGCTAGCGAGTACCATCTTCTTGCTCTCCTTCAGCCTGATACTCTGTATCTATCTTGCTAGCACCCCTTGCCCTGCATCAGGGTTCCCCTGTGGACTCACCTCACCCAACTTACCTGCTCCTGTAGGTGCCCCGATGAAGTGACTCCTACTCCACCATTCCTGGTGAGCAGCCTCAGCCAGGGCTGATGTCTCCCCAAAGTGACAACCACCCTGCCACACCTGGTGGGGAGCCTAGGCCAGACAAGCACCCCTCCAAAATGACTCTTGCATCAGAGAAGGGGAGGCGGCCCCACCCAAACAGCATTCCCAGATCAACTGTGGCCCAATCACAATAACAGGGTACACATGGCTCACACAGGGGACACTTCTGGGTCTGGTTCTGGTGACTGGGAGGGACTGCACTACTGGGCCCTGAAGGACAGCTTCTACATAAGGTCACTATGTAGATCAGGAAAAATCAGGAAACGTAGCTCAACTACCTAATACACACAAATAAACTCAGGTCAGACAAAATGAGGAGACAAGGATGAATATGTCCCAAAATGAAAGAGTTAAGACAAAACCTCAGAAAAAGAACTAAACAAAATGGAAGAAAGCAATCTACCTGATAAAGAGTTCAAACTAATGCTCATAAGGATGCTCACCAGACTTGAGTGAAGACTGGATGAACTTATTGAGAACTGGACCACTTTTTCTACCGTATACAAAAATTAGCTCAAAATGTATTAAAGGCCAAATATAAAACCTGAAACCATAAAACTCTGAAAAGAAAACACAGGAAGTAAATTTGGCCTTGGACATCAGCCTTAGCAATATTTTTCTGGATCTGTCTCCTCAGGCAAGGGAAGCAAAAATAAAAACAAAAAATAAACAATTGGAACTACATCAAAAAAGCTTTTGCACAGTGAAGCCATCAACAAAACAAAAAGGCAACCTACTGAATGGGAGGAAATATTTATAAAAGATATATCCAATAAGGGGTTTTTAAAAATATAAAGAATTCATATAACTCAACACCAAAAGAAATCCAATTTAAAGCTGGACAGAAGACCTAAATAGACATTTTCCCAGAGAAGACTTGCAGATGGCCAACAGACATATGGAAAGATGGTCAGCATCACTCATCATCAGGGAAATGCAAATCAAAACCACAATAACATAATCACCTCACCCTTGTCAGATGGCTAGTGTCTAACAAGATATGACAAGCCTTAGTGAGGATGTGGACAAAAGGAACTCTTGTGTCTTACTGGTGGGAGGGTAAATTGGTACAGCCAATAAGGAAGCAATATGGATAGTTCCCCCCAAAATTAATATTAATACCATATAAGCCAGTAACTGCACTTCTGGGTACTGACTCAAAAAACCAAAACCAATAATTCAAAAATATACATATATTCCCATGTTCATTGCTGCATTATTTATAACAGCCAAGATATGGAAACAATCTTAAGTACTCATCAACATACTAATGTATAAAATTGGCAAAGAAAAAGTCAAACTTCTACTCTTCACAGATGCCATGATACTCTACATGGAAAATGCAAAAGACTCCATCAAAAAACTGCTAGAACTGGCACATGAATTCAGCAGAGTCGCAGGATATAAAATCAACGTATAGAAACTGCTGCATTTGTATACACCAGTAACGAAGCAGCAGAAACAGAAATCAAGGAATCGATCCCATTCACTTTTTTAAAGATTAGTTATTTGAAAAAGGGCATGCGAGTGGGGAAAGGACAGAGAATGGGAGAGAGAATCCCATGCAGACTCCACACCATCAACGTGAAGTCCAATGTGGGGCTTGAACTCACAAACTGTAAGACCAGACCCGAGATGAAGTCAGACACTTAACCAACTGAGCCACTGAGGCATCCCTCTATCCCATTTACAACTGTACCAAAAACTATAAGATACCTAAGAATATTCCTAACCAAACAGGTAGATCTTTAGCCTGAAAACTACACTTATGAAACACTTATGAAAGAAATTGAAGAAGACACAAAGAAAAGGAAAAACATTTCATGCTATGGATTGGAAGAACAAATATTGTTAAAATGTCTATACTACCCAAAGCAATCTATGCATTCAATGCAATCCCTATCAACATAACACCAGCGTTCTTCACAAAGCTAGAACAAATAATTCTAAAATTTGTACGGAACCAGAAACCTTGAATAGCTACATCAATACTGAAAAAGAAAAGTGGGAGGCATCACTATTCCAGACTTCAAGCTGTATTACAAAGCTGTAATCATAAAGACAGTATGGTACTGGCACAAAAATAGACACATAGATCAAGGGAACAGAATAGAGAACACAGAAATAGACCCACAAGTATATGGTCAACAAATCTTTGATGAGGCAATAAAGAATATCCAATGGAAAAAAGTCAGTCTTTTTCCAAATGGTATTGGGAAAACTAGACAGCAACATGCATAAGAATGAAACAGAACCCCTTTTTTATACCATTCACAAAAACAAACTCAAAATGGTGAAAGACCTAAATGTGTGAAAGGAAACCATCAAAATCCTAGAGGAGAACACAGGCACCAACTTCTTTGACTTTGGCCATAGGTACTTCTTACTAGACACATCTCCATAGGCAAGGGAAACAAAAGCAAAAATGAACTGTTGGGACTTCTTCAAGATAAGAAGTTTCTGAAATGCAAAGGAAACAATCAGTAAAACTAAAAGGCAACCTACAACAGGGAAAAAGATATTTCCAAATGACATATTGGATAAAGGGCTAGTATCCCAGATCTATAAAGAACTTACCAAACTCAACACTCAAAAAAAAAAAAAAAAAAAAAAAAAAAAAAAAAAAAAAAATCCAGTGAAGAAATGGGCAAAAGACATGAAGAGACAGTTCTCCAAAGAAGGCATTCAAATGACTAACAGACACATGAAAAAATGTTCAACATCACTCATCATCAGGGAAATACAAATCAAACCACAAATCAATACTACCTCACACCAGTCAGAATGGCTAAAATTAACAACTCAGAAAACAATAGATGTTGGCAAGGATGCAGAGAAAGGGGAACCTTACACTGTTTGTGGGAATGCAAACTGGTGCAGACACCGTGGACAACAGTGCTCTGGAGGTTCCTCAGAAAGTTAAAGATAGAACTACCCTACAATCCAGCAATTGAACTACTAGGAATTTACCCAAGGGATACAAACATACTGATTCGAAGAGGTACATGCACCCCAATGTTTATAGCAGCACTATCAACAATGGCCAAATTATAGAAAGAGCCCAAATGTCCATTGATGAATGGCTAAAGAAGAGGAAATGTGTACACACGCACACACATAAACACACACACACTCTCTGGAATATTATTCAGCCCATCAAAAAGAATAAAATCTTGCCATTTGCAATGACATGGATAGAACTAAAGTGTATTATGCTAAGTGAAATAAGTCAGTTAGAGAAAGACAAATACCATATGATTTCACTCATATGTGGAATTTAAGAAGCAAAACAGATGAACATAGGGGAGGTGGAAGGGGGGAAGAGAGGGAGACAAACCCTAAGAGACTCTTAACTATAGAGTACAAACTGAGGGTTGGCTGGTGGGGGGTGGGAGGTCCCTAGGGCAATGAGCTAAATGGTTGATGGATAAAGGAGGACAATTGTTGTGATGAGCAGTGGTGTTATATGTCAGTGATGAATCACTAAATTCTACTCCTGAAACCAGTACTACACATTAACTAACTGGAATTTAAATAAAATCTTGGAAAGAAAAAAAATAGATTAATGGATAAACAAGGTAGGGTATATATACAAAATGGAATTGGCCATAAAAAAAGAATGAAATCTTGCCATTTCCAACAACATGAATGGACCTAGAGGATATTAAGCTAAGTCAAATTAAGTCAGGAAAAGCAAATACCATATGATTTCTCTTATATATGTAATCTAAAAAACAAACAAAAAAAAACCAGATTCATAAATATAGAGAACAAACGTGGTTGTCAGAGTGGCGGAGGATGGAGAAATGGGAAAAGCAGGGGAAGGAGATTAAGAGGTACAAACTTTCAGTTATAAAATAAGTCACAAGATGAAAAGAACAGCATAAGGAGTACAGTCAATATTGTAATAACTTTGGTGATGACAGATGATAATGATACTCATTGCGGTCAGCATTTTGTAAAGTATATAATTGTTGAATCATTATGTTATACACCTGAAACTAACACTATATGTCAACTATACTTTAACTAAAAAAAATAGTTTAGTTGAATAAATTACAGTATATCCATGCAGTGGGATATTATATGACTATTAAAAATATCTGTGAACATGTTGATATGGAACAATCTTCAACTTATGTTATCAAGAGAAAAGAAATCTTGTAAGTTGTTTATTCTATTAAATACCAATTAATTATGTTCAGTTGTATACTGTAAGCTGTTAATATTTAAATCAAAGTATTTTTATGAAGTTTTTATGTTTTTCTAAGGAAAAATTCCAGCCTATGCAATTACGCTATGATCTGCTTACCTGACTGAACGATCATCACTTCCAGTCACAGCCAAAGGTTTTGTAGGATGAACAGCAAGTGCCCAAAGTTCACCTTCACAATGCCCTTGCATAATTAGGAAAGGTTTATTCCTTTCATGCACCACGATTTCGAAAATTTCACTGTCCTGTGTTCCAACTAGAATGTGGTCACCACGCCAACAAACACTCCTCACAGACAAACCTAGTCAAAAGTAAATTGTATTTAAGATCAGTGCTGTAATAACATAATGCCGATCTGCTAAATCAATTTAATTTTTGTACCTTTTATCCCTTAGATGTAAGACAAAAGAAATCTCCAAGTCTTTGATCTACACATTGTCTTCAATTATCCATTTTGTTTGCTATCTGTAATGATAGTTCTCTCTTCCTATATGCCTAATTTCTATCCATCCTTCAAGACATACGTTCTTCTTCCTCATAGACAACTCCATAGTCTGACCACTTCTTCAGCCATCTCAAAATTAATTAAGCAGGAATGACAAAAGTAATTGTACTATTTTTCTCTGTATAATAATCTGACTTTTCATGTGTCTATATTTCATTTCTTCCATCTGTTCACCAAAGCATTAAAAAGAGAGACTTTTACTTTTTCTCTATATTCCACAATCCCTTTTATAACCTTACGAAAGCTAGTGTTTCTCTATTTTCTCATCTGTATCATGTGGCCAACATAAAGATACTGTGAACTTTACAATGTTCTTGTAAAGGTCAAATAGGACAAAGTGTCAAATTATTTTGCAAACTTTAAGGTACAATAATGCTCAACAAAACGAATGAAAATAGTATAACAGTTAACATTTACTAGATGATTATTATGTGCCAGACAGTATTCTAAACATTTTATATATATTAAATTAGCTCATTTAATCCTAGGAGACAGTCTTATTCTCACTTATGGGGGAGATTAAATATGTAGCCCAAGGTCACCCACCTAGTAAGTTGACTGAAATAAGGCTTAACCATAGACTTCTGCAACTTCCAATCATAAGTACCGCGCTAGTGAATAAAACTTTTATTTTTATTGTGAAAGACTGTTTTAATACATCAATTTTTTAAGTCCCTAAAGAAGAAAAAATCTCCCAATTGAACAAAACTTTCCTCAACCCTCAACACGTTTTATTTTCAACAGTTTGCTAAATAGTTATATTTAGCATTCTAACAGATAAATATTTTCAAAATCCAAGGTTACCTAAGTAAGCCCTTATCCCATCTCTCTGTAAATCCCATTTTAATAAGCGTTAGACATATGCAAGAATCCTTGTCATAATAGTAAACCAAGACTGTCTTCAGGCAAACTCTCCTCTTCAATAAAAGGAGATCAATTAAATCTATACAGTAGGAACGGGCAAATTTAAATATCATTTATATTTATAAAACCTACATTTATATTTACTAAAAGAAACAGACAATCCTTGGTACATTTAGAATTTGTCTAGTAGTGACACATTTGTTATTACCTTTGTATCCCTGGTCTGTTTCCCTGAGATCAATCACAGTAATCGGTTTAAAAGTTAAATCCCAAAGGCGAATACAGCCATCTCTGCCACCAGTAGCAAAGCCTTCTTCACAAGCATTCATACTAAAAATTCCTGCCTAGTGGAGAAAATAAAATAATTTAACAATATGTACTCTTTAAGAAAATCTGTAATGTAGGCAGAAACCCACTTTAAAAGATTTTGGTATGACAGCAATCAACAAATACAACAGAAAACACAAATGAAAATCTAGAAATAAATCTATGTATACATGTATCTATGTACAATATATGACCAATGACATGGACATATAGAGACATATATAAAGTTAAACCTTATACCACGTATAAAAATGAATTGTAGACATTACATTCTAAATGTGAGAAATAAATGTTAGAAAAGAGTCAAAAGAACATTTATAGAACTTTGAGCTATGAGAGACCTTTTATGCAAGGCAGTTTACCCATAAGCCATAAAGGAAAACAAATTTTTCATATGACAAAAGATATCATAAGCAAAGGCAAACAGATTGGGGAAATATCTGCAATGTGTATGACCACTGAAAGGTTAATACCCTAACATACAAATGAATAAAGAAAATCCAAGGACAAAAATAACAAAAAAGAGCAAAGAGTAAGAAAAACCAATTAATAGAAAAGGAATTTCAAGCAGTCAACAAATATATGAAATTACATATATTTAGGAAACAAAATCAAAACAAGAAGTTACTACTTGTCACCCAGAAAACAAGCAAAAATTTACAACGGTGGTTAAATCCTGCACTGAGGAATATGAAGAGCAAACTGGTATTTTTATAGACTGATGATGAAAATGTAAATTGCCACAACCTTTGTGGAAAAGAATCTGATATTTCTGGTCTTTTGCTTAAAGCAAGTCCTGTTCTAAGTAGTTCTTTAATGTATTTAATATGTAACATATTATATATTTATCATGGTTCATATAAATACATTTAATAACTTTTCTACTTGAGATCTTACTGCTCACCATGGGGCAGCTCTGTGCTCTCTAGGTCCCTTCATTATGTGAGGGACCCAACTGCTAAAAATCCCTAATCCAAAAAACACTAAAAAGTTTTAACAATAGATTTTTTCCCAGTTTGATAACTTTTCTATATGAAAATCTCAGGAATTACAAAAATTAAATTCCGTTGCCACTCACTCACTTAATGAAATAATATTAAAATTAAAAAGGTGTATTTTTTCTAGAATATTACCCACAAGAGTTCTAGCTTTATTCTGTTGTAGTTAATCTAGAATACTTTTACTGTTGAATTTAATACGCTATTTATCAATAATACTCTGAGGAAGATACAAATACCAGAGCAATGGCTTGAACAAGGTGGTAATTATACTAATTTAATAAATATCTACATGTCTAATTGCATAACACTTCTTCACTGAAATCTTGAAAACAAACAGGCTAATTCAGTTAGAACAACATTTTTCAAGTAACTGAATTGACTAGAAAGTCTGCTACATTACATAATCTTTTGCTGTACGACAAGAAGGTAAGCAGTTATCGAAAAGTGTTTAAAATATTTAAATATACTTACAGTATGGGCTCCTTGTATTGTCCTTATAAGATTGATTCCTTTCCAAACATATATATCCCCATTAAGTGCACCAGAATATGTTAATTCATCCCTTGCACAGGCCAGGCACAAAATTGTCTGAAGGTCACCAGTTTTACCAAAGACCCCTCGTTTTGGGGTCAGAGCATTTCCACATAAATTCCAGAACTAAAAGGTACACAGTATAATCAAATTACCAAAGAATGCTTATAAAATAAAGTAAAATATGTCTAGTACTTTGAAGCTATATTAGATTAGCAGACTAAAAATTACCTAAGAAATTCCCTTATGAAACATTAGCTTTCAAATGTTCACATCCTCATCCTAGTGTTGTCAATAGCTATATTAGAGCTGATAAGCCACTGGTTTCAATCCTTATCTGTAAGAATAAGGGGGGTGAACTAGATTATTTTAAAAATAGGCTATGCTTCCCCCCTTCGGTTTCTGAAAAAAATTTACATGAAACTCAGACATTGAAAGACTTGGCTATGGGTTAGCAATGAAAATGAAGATAAGACATCAGACACTCGTAGGAAAGAGGACCAACCTAACGTCCAATCTTTGATGAAGTTAGTAAAGATGGGGGGAAAATGGTGTTCTCACTGATATTTTCAAAGCTGAGCAATTCTTTTACTTGTAAAGCTTAAAAGATACACATTTGGAATAATTAGTTCATTCTTAGGAGAAAATGGGAAGTCAAACATAAATCTTCATGACCAAGGTTTTTATTCTTTTATGTGAATTCAGGTAAATTTTAATAGTGTGTAGAAAGAAATAAACAAAAATGGATAGTTTTGCATAAAGAAATTTGGCCCAGAGAATAAATTCAACTTTATAGTAAGTTACCACTTAAAATAACATTGATTGTTACATACTTAAACATCTCCCCTCATCTGTTGAGATCTTATTTTAAGACCTAAAGATCTTAGTTTAAAACCTGAAGCCTCGGTGCACCTGGGTGGCTCAGTCGGTTGAGCGGCCGACTTCAGCTCAGGTCATGATCTCGCGGTCCATGGGTTCGAGCCCCGCGTCAGGCTCTGTGCTAACAGCTCAGAGCCTGGAGCCTGTTTCGGATTCTGTGTCTCCCTCTCTCTGACCCTCCCCCGTTCATGCTCTGTCTCTCTCTGTCTCAAAAATAAATAAACGTTAAAAAAAAAAATTAAAAACCCTGAAGCCTCAAAAAATTATGATGCTTATCCATTCAATAATGAATGCTTTAATCAATGAATTTTTATGATTTTTCATTCTAAAAGCCCCATGATCCCTTTGCACAAGGATAGCTGGTTCTCTTCCTATCAGCAAATCCCTATTTCAACCTACTATTTATTTTCATCTAGGAGTGATTCTCAAATCTGGCTGCACATTAGACCTCACCTGAGAGAAATGATAAAACATAGTATGCTGGGCCCCCACAGAGATAAACTGAGACAGAATCTCCAGAGAGTCAAACCCAGGTATCTAAAATTTTTGATGCTCAGAGTAAAGCACTCATGTTCTATAATCCAGATCAATGCTAGCTAATAGAACTTTCTGCGATGATGAAAATATTCTCTCTCTCTCTCTCTCTCTCTCTCTCTCTCTATATATATATATATATATATACATATACACACACACTGTCCAATAGAGTAACCGCTGGATACATGTGGGTCTTAAGCATTTGAAATGTGATGACTGGGGTGACAGAAGAAGTGATTAAACTTTATTTAACTTTAATTAACTTAAATAGCTACATGTAGCTAGTTGCTACTGTACTGGCCAGTGAAGTTCTAGATCATCTTTGGGACTTCGTTTCCTCACGTGTACTGCCTGTAAAGACATCTACCCTACTTTCCATTGACTCAACTACAAGAAAAGAAATGTCACTCAGTAAAAATATAGTTTAATTCAGAAGAATCATGTGTTTAATACCTGAAAATGGAACTTTCAGTTTTATTTATAATACAAAACAGTAATATGTTTATTAATTTGCCAATATTTTATTAAGCATTTTATATCAAGAATAACAAACACCATCTTGTTCATCACAGATGAAAAAGACAAAAATTTCTACCTTTGCAGTATTTGTACTACTCTTGCAGTAAGGTACAAATCTATGCTAGATTTCTACCTTAAATCTAGCATAAAGACTTTTGCTGAGTATCTGTTAAAGAAATAAAGATTTAATACTACTCATTATCAAATCAGTACCAGAATATCAAAACCAGAATTGCAGTGGCAGCTAAAGATGCTTTGGAGAAAATGCAGACGGAGTAAGCATACCGAAAGAAAGGATGTAAACACAGAACCTTACTTACTAGGAATTAACTGTTGTAAGGAACTGTTCTATCAGAGAGGAGAAGAAGCAAGTATTTCCAATGTGCACCAGGGATTTAAAAGTAATTGTAAACATAAGAATGAATATCACCACTGACTATATGGGCTTCAAAACCTGAACTATAATTATAAAACAAAATTCAGAGCTTTCATAAGCATAATAAACAGTGGCTACCAAAGGGTGAGGTCAAATCAAAGAGTAAATATAGAGAGAGGAAAAGATAATACTGTCAGAAAGATGACCAGGTGCTATGTGCTAGGAACTGACAAGCACTTGAATAAACACTGCCTTACTTAATCCAATCTACAAGGATTATATAGATTATATAACATAACAGCAGCCATATTTTTAAGATGTGAAAAAAGCTCAGTGAGGCTACATGACTCATCCCGGGTCAAACACCTAAGCTGGTAAGTGGCAAAGCCAACTCTGTCCATGCTGCTTCCGTCACACCAACTTATCTCTGTGCAGGAAATCTCTTCCTTTGCTTGGCTTCCTATGCTCACATTTTATTCTGTAGGTGAAACATGAGAAAACAAGACAGATGTAGTAAAACCTACTTCACTAGACTATAAATTTCTTTATGGAAAGTGTTTTATTCATTCCCTACTCATACCTATACTCCTTACAGTGCCTCACACACAGTAATGACACAGTAAATGCCTGTTAGGTTGAACATCAGAACGTTAAAAATGTTGACATTTTAAAAATAAGTACTGTCAAAATCCTAAGACTCCCCTAAATTGTAAATAGTGTGGTGAGTACTTAGTGGCAGAGAGTAAGTATACATGACTATTATAAAACAAGACCTTTCTAGTACCTTGATATGTTTTACACCACAGCTGACAAGTTTATTTGGCTGGTACAAGTCCCAAGAGATATCAAATATCTGTAAACAAATCAGATTCATGGTTAAAATATTTATTTTCAAAATCACTTAAGAATCCATCCAAAAGACCAAATGCCCCAACACCCTACCTATCATAAAACAATATTCCTCAATGAATAATAATCAGAATCCCACACTTCACAATCTCATGAGAAATAAATATGTAAATGATATGAACAAAAATTATTTCTTAGATAAAGACATGCCATATGGTTTCACTCATATGTGGAATTTAAGAAACAAAACATGAACATAGGGGAAAGGGGGGAAAAAAGAGAGGGAAGCAAATCATAGAAGACTCTTTACTATGTAGAACAAACTTAGGGTTGCTAGAGGGGAAATGGGTGAGGGATGGGCCAAAAGGGTAATGGGTGCTGTGAGGAGCACTGGATGTTATATGTAAGTGATGAATCGCTAAATTCTACTCCTGAAACCAGTTTTACCATATATATTAAGTAGAATTTAAAAATTTGAAATAAAAATAAAATATTAATAAAAAATTATTTCTTAGCTTCTATGAACTTTATGAAACAACTAGTGAAGTGAAAATTAATGCCTCTTTTTAATTTTTTAAAAAATCTGGTCCAGGGGCATGTGAGCGGCTCAGTTGGTTAGGTTTCTGACTCTAGATTTCAGCTATGCTCATGGTCTCATGGTTTCTGAGATGGAGCCCTGTGTCAGGCTCTGGGCTGACAGCAAAGAACCTACTTGGGATTCTCCCTCCCTCTCTCTCTCTCTCTCTCTCTCTCTCACTTTCTCTAAAAAAATAAGTAAACATTAAAAAAAATAAAAAATTTCGTCTGTAAGTCACAAGAATGTTCAACAGAACTAGGGCATGAGGCAAGTACCTACATAATTTCTGCACAGAAAACATAATGAATGGAATGTACACTTAACACAGCTAGAAACAGAGAACTTTTTTTAATGTTTATTTATTTTGAGAGAAAGAGAGAGAGAGGGCAGGGCAGAGAGAAAGGAGAGAGAATCTCAAGCAGGCTCCACACTGTCAGTGCAAAGCCCAATGCAGGGCTCAATCTCACTGACTGTGAGGTCACGACCTGAGCTGAAATCAAGAACCAGATGCTTAACCAACTCAGCCACCCAGGTGCCCCGAGAACTTTTTTAAGCAATTGAAATAGGGAATGTTTTTATAGTTTTCTACCATACAAAACTACTTACATAAAGAATCCAAATATTTATTTCACAGTGAAAATTGTTTTTATTTTTTAGCTTTCTTTATTGTTTATGGGTCAAACAAAATTACCTTATACTTAAAATTTGGAGATCTCAGGCTTTGTTCTTGTCTAAGATTGCCAAAATTCTAAATTCTAACCAACCATTTTTGTTATAATAGCAAACGACAAAAAACCCAGCTGAAAATATGCAACAGAAACATATACTTTAATAACAAAAGAAAAGCTCTTGAAAAATAATTTCATAGCAGAAAAAAACAATTCTGTTACTCTTCACCATGTTTCTTTTAACACCTGCCTGCATAATCACCTAAGATGCTTATTACCTTTAAAAATGTATAAAATTATATTCTTCAGTAATAATAACGATTACATCTTATAAATTAATGTTTAACAAGTCACCATACACAGATTATATGAAAACCATATTGATGCAACTTTAAATACTAACTACAAAAATATTTTAAAAATTCCAACAGTACCATCTTCATAATAATCTACTTACTAAATCCAAAGTGTGTAATGCTTTGATTTAAGTCAGAATATGCAATTACCTAATTAAAATATACAAATCTGATCTGTTACACTTTAATAATTATCTGGGGCGCCTGGGTGGCTCAGTCGGTTAAGCAGCCGACTTCGGCTCAGGTCATGATCTCGCGGTCCGTGAGTTCGAGCCCGCGTCAGGCTCTGTGCTCACAGCTCAGAGCCTGGAGCCTGTTTCAGATTCTGTGTCTCCCTCTCTCTCTGACCCTCCCCCGTTCATGCTCTGTCTGTCTCAAAAATAAATAAACGTTAAAAAAAAAAAAATTAAAAAAAAATAATAATAATTATCTAAATTGTGTTTGTGAGTGTGTAACAGGCCCTTTTGAGAATCTGCTAAAAGACAAGTTTATTTTCCAAAATGCAAATACACACAAAATTTTCTATGCTACTTTTATAGATTCATTCATAGATTCCACCCCTACCCCCCCCACCCCCAATAGAATCAAACACTGTATCTCCTGTGCTGCTTCAGGTCATAATTTTACTACACACACACACACACACACACACACACACACACACACACACACGAGACATTTTACAAGGCTTATAACGTTTTTGATGTATGTTTATAAAAGTAAATTTAATTAAAAAGTTGACTACAAAGTATTTTTTATGATTAACTTTATATAGCTTAGAACAAGGAATATATTTTTAACAAGTTTCCAAAGTAAAAAATGTTAGGTCTCTAAAATTTTTAATATGAATACATAATTTCAAATTCACACATACATATCATTTTTCACTTTGTGAATATACATAACAAATTAGTGATAAACCATACTAAATAGACCATAGGCATGAACCATTCATCATTTATCCTGAAGCAAACAATGGTTAAAAGTTTAGCGCTAACACTATGCATACTGAGTCATATTTTTGAGTACTACAATACATATACGTTCTAAAATTTTCTGAGTATTTACAGTTGTACTTTAAATTATTAGGTACATATGAACTATCTGGCAATAACAAAGTACAGAAACACAAAATCCTCTGGCTCTCCTCTGGCTTTTCCCCCATCCAGTACCCAGTAGAAACCCCAAAGGAGAATACTTACTCTGTCTGTGTGGCCAGGGGCCATAGATAACATTTTTCCCCTTTTCCAATCCCAAACACAAACTGCATTCTTTGAATCAAGTCCAACTGAAACCAAGCGCTGAATTATATCCAAGAAGTCCATGAGGGAATAAAAAGCAAACAAATCAAAAAGGAAGCAAATTATAA
Organism: Panthera leo; assembly: GCF_018350215.1. Classification (NCBI taxonomy): domain Eukaryota; kingdom Metazoa; phylum Chordata; class Mammalia; order Carnivora; family Felidae; genus Panthera; species Panthera leo. The sequence goes on from NC_056684.1 coordinate 131,655,696, forward strand.
ACAAATTCTACTCATGGGCATCAAAACATCAAAACTTACACATTTATGTTTTATAGACCTAATAGAGAAGGGCTGGATGTATTTCATCTTGTTAATATTCACATATGCGTAGTTCTTTACATTAAGAAACAGAAGAGAGACTTCCATCCTAACAGTAGCACTGACAAAATACCCTAAAACATCTCTCCTGCCAAAAACTAAAAATGCTAGATAAAATGTAAAAACATCTTTTTAAATGCACTGCTGAGCTGTCAAGGAATTAAGAAATCTGGAACAAAAACAAAGTGATTTCACATAGGAATCCTGGAAGGTAAGAAAGCTCCCACATCCACTTTACTCTAAAGGCACCAGCTAACTCTTAGTAAGCCTGATGTTTGTTCTGTAGACTGAACAAGAATGGGAGGGAGATAAGGTTTAGGGCCAGCCCAAGGTATAGATTTGAATTTCAGATATCTAAAGCAGTGAACTGCTCAGAGAAAGGGAAAACAAGAAAGTATCCCTCCCCTGTTTTTAAAGTTTATTTATTTATTTATTTTGAGAGAGAATGAATGAATGAATGAATATCCCAAGCAGGCTCCATGCTATCAGCATAGAGCCTGACACAGGACTCAAATTCAGGAACTGTGAGATCATGACCTGAGACAAAATCAAGAGATGGGCGCTTAGCCGACTGAGCTACCCAGGCACCCCAGCCCTTTTTAAAAAAGAGGTGGCATGCATGAAGGGGAAGAAAAACCTCCCAGCAAATGGATAGATATAAGCAGCTTTCAACTGGTTGTAGGGCCTAACTCCACATTAATCATAAACCCCTCAAGCGGAAAATTTTATTCAGAGTGGCCCTAAGGGTTGCAGTCTTCAGGCATCTTCAACAATGTAGCAAACACAGGTGAATATAAATCCTATCTGGAGAACTGACACTTCAATCCATCCCTCAAAGAATTCCTACAGGTAGCAATTCAATAAACACCTCTAACCCCCATAACCATGGGAAATAAGAAACAACAAGTAAGAATCAGCAAATCAAGACAAATAGCAAAATCAGTCCCATAAAACATCAGATATTGGAATTATCAGGTGAACAGAGATATAAAATTAAGGCTTCAAAATATCTTCATATGAAGAAGGAATAGGAGACTATAAAAAGTATCCAAGCATATCTGAAGAAGCGAATGGAATTTCTAGAAATGAAAAATAAAATAAATAAAATTTAAAACTCAGTGGAAGAGTTACAAAGGCAAGTAGAGGGAGATGAAGATACAGAGTTAAAAAGAGGAGCTAGCAAGATGGAAAGTGTGAGAGAGGTTAAGAAACGTGAGAGATGGAATTCCAGCCATGGAGAAGTATCAGGGTCTGAACCTGCCCCCCTGCCATAAACAACCAGAAACCACACAAGTATGCAAAAACGAACATTTTCAGACATTCAAAACAGGAAGTGAAGCACTGTGAACTCTCAAAGGGGGAGAAACAAACAAGGTGAGACCTGTACTTGCCCTAGCCTTCATCTAGGAGGCAATTTCCATATTATAGCACAGAAAGGTAGAATCCAAACAGGGCCCAGCAGACTTGCTGATTTGAGAAGACAGAGCGAGCCTAGAGTTCAGACGTCATGGCTAGGATTTGCAGAGCAGAGAAAGAGCTCCAGAAAATTTGTTTATGGGTCCCCTTGAGAACACCAATCTTTTCATGCCCAGGGTGAAATCCGTGAGGCCATGCAAAGAACAAATTGTGGACAAAAAGCAATTACTGGGGAGCTACAGCCAAAAAATTCCCAGAGATCATAAAGGGTTAGGATCACTCAAGTTCCCAATAGCCAGAATGGAGATAACTCTTTGAGTTCACTAGGTATTCAGTAGGGATCCCAGAAGAGTTGCACCTTAGTGGCAAAGTTAAACCAGTAGTCCTAGAGGAAAAGCTACTCTAGCCCTGCCCCCCAAAAAGCTTGAAAGCAAGCTTTCACAAGGATTAAACTTATTCACAAGGAATTTAACTACGTGCCAGAACAATATACAAAATACTTTATTTTTTTTAATGTGCAAAATACTTTAAAGGAATACAACAAAATCCAGAATGCAGAATGTAACATATACAGTGTCCAGCATCCAATAAAAAAAATTATTGGACATGTGAACAAAGAAGAAAATGTGATGAATAACCAGGAGAAAAATCAGTTAATAGAAGCAGACCCAAGAATCACAGAAATGATAAAAATTAGGAGACATTCGCTATTAAAATGAAAATGTTCAGGATGCTCAAGAATTATTATTTTTAAAAATTTTGTAATGTTTATTTATTTTTGACAGAGAGACACACACACACACACACCCATACACACAGAATGCAAGTGGGGGAGGGGCAGAGAGAGAGGGAGACACAGAATCCAAAGCAAGCTCCAGGCTCCAAGCTGTCAGCACAGAGCCCGATGTGGGGCTTGAACTATGAGCCGAAGTCGGATGCTTAATCGACTGAGCCACCCAGGTGCCCCAAGAATTATTTTAAAACATACAAAGAATAAAAAGAGAAATGGAAGATTTGAAAGAACATACATAATTTGTAAAAATAAATGTTGAATTATGTGAAATAAAAATTCACACCATAGGATTAACAGCAATTTAGAGAATTAAGAAAAGATAGATGAACTTACAGATACAGCAAGAGAAATGATTCAAAATAAAGCACAGAAAAAAAAAAAAAGGAAAAAAAATGATGGTGCCTCAGCTAACTTTAGAAAAACATCAAGTGGTCTAGTATACAGGTAACTGTAGTTCCAAAAGGAGAAGATGGAGGCAAAGAAAATATAAAATCAGAGAAATGATGGCTAAAATTTTCTAAATGTGATGAAACTCATAAACCCAGCAAATCTAAGAAGTTCAATAAACACACACAGAGAAAACATACATCAACACAAATGGTAATCAAATTGCTAAAACCAGTGCTAAAGAGAAAAATCTTAAAAGCAGTCAGAAAAAAAGACAATTTTAGTATGGAGGAACAAAGATTAAAAAGTTATTCTAGATTTCTCATCTAAAGCTATACAAGTCAGATGACAATGAGTAACCTCTTCAAAAATCCTAAGGAGGAAAAAGGCAACATAGAACAGTATACCTAGCAAAATTACCTTTGGAAAATTGGGTCAAAATAGGCTTTTTCAAGTAAACAGAAGGTGAGACCTGCACTAGAAGATATGATAATGGAAATTACTTCAGCCAGACAGAAATGATACACCTGTGAATTAAGCGTCCAAATGGTAAATATGTAAATAAGACTTTTATTTTTAATTTTCTTTTTAAACTGCTTAAGGCAAAAATAACAATAGTTATTATGGGATTTGCAAAATACACATAAGTAAAATGAATGACGACAGCACAGTAAACAGAAGGAGAGAAAGAAACAGCAGAATATATTTTTTTCACATCCTTTCCAAGTGCACATGAAACTTCATGAAGATCACAAAATTCTGAATCACAAAATAAGCCTAACCAAATAAAAAAAACCCTAAAATACAGAGTATGTTCTCTGACAAAAACAGAAATTAGAGTAACAGAAAGTTGTGCAGAAAATCCTCCAAATGTGTGCAAATTAACAATACACTTGTAAGTAACTGAAAGGGATAAAGAAGAAATCACAAGGATCAGCCCACGACACAGATTTTTTGGCCTGGGTTAGAAGCAGGGGTCAGCAAACTACAACCCTCAGGCCAAATCCTGCCTGAATCCTGTTTTTGTAAATAAAATTTTACTGGAGTGCAGCCATACCGATTCTTTTACAAGCTGCCCATGACTGCTTTCCTACGACAACGCAGGGCTGAGGAGTGGCAACAGAGACCGTATGTATGGTCTACAAGGCTTAAATATTTACTGAGTTGTTACACAAAGTGCACCAGTTTACTAACCTCTGATTTAAAGCATAGATTCTGGTATCAGACTACCTAGGTTTGAACATCAGCTCCATCTCTCATTAATTAATTAGATTACTTTCAGCAGTTATGTAGCCTCTCTGAACCGCAGTTTCCTCACCTATTAAGTGGGAATAATAAAAGTGTTTCATAGGGTTACTATGAGAATTAACATATATACATACACAAAAAAGTTAATATGTGGTTAATGTTACATAAATGTTTGTTATCATCATCATTGTTAATTTACCACAACCATAACTAGCTTTAAGAACCTATGCCCTCTACCTGTCTGAATGAGAAATGCCATCTAATACTCAGAAACAAATTCTGCAAAGTAGAATTACTATTTAAACCCTCAAATGGGCAGAATGAATGGCTCCCATGAAAAGATACAGTATATAGTTTGTTGTGGCTCTCCATCAAACCACCCTGGCAGAAAGACCAAGGGAACAAGAGGAGAGGACTTACTTTTCCTGAGAGTCTTGGGAATTACAGGGTATCAGTAAATATCTAGCTAAAAGAAATCTACCTACTGTGTAGAGATTAAAATTTCACAAAACAAATATAAAGTGAGGAATAGTCAGAGGGGGACTGCCCATTCTATTGATGCTTCTTCTGACTTGGCTCATCCTACACACACAGCAAACCACGATGGGCCAAAAGCTTTAAAACTCCATGTATCTCCATAGAGCCTCGAAGCATTCAGCTCTGTACAGACGGTGAAAAAAAAGGAGATCTGGAAGCACTTCCTCTGTAGCCCTGATAAACTTAACATGGCCAAAATCAACCTCCCTCAGCACAGGTTAAGCAACAGCAGAGAGGATAAGAGAGAAATAACCAAGCCAATACTGCTTCCTCTCCTAGCTTTCTATCATTTTTTACTGTATCATGTTTTCTCACATTTACCCAGCCTGGGTAGGTGAGGAAGAAGATAAAGTTTTCCAGTAAAAGTAACGCTTTAACCATGTAAGAGTTGGGTAGAAAAGTAAGAGAAAGTGCCTTTCAGACCAAAGGACAGCAAGATTAGAGAGATCATGGTGCCTTCAGGAAAAAGTCTAATTCAGGGTAGCTGAGGGGAGGAGTGCCAACTGGAAAGTGGCCAGAGACAAGGCTGGAGAAGCAGGCCAAAGCCAGAGAAAGGGTCAACTTTGTCTTCTAAGAGAGTTGGAATAAAGAGAGATTCAGTTTTAAAGGTATCGTACATAGTATATTTGTATGACATTTGGCAGGGATGGGGGGCGGTATCTGGAGTTGAGGAGAGAAACTGGGGCTTCACTGTTAACTGACATGGACATTAAAATCATGGCTCTAGATGATCACCTAGAGAGAATAAGTAAAAAGAAAAGAAGGCCACAGATTCCTAAAGAACACTGACATTTAAGAAGCAGACAGAAGGAAAGGCACCTTTAATTAAGAAGTAAAAGTCAGAAAGGGAAAAAGAAAACCAGCTTCTCGAATTTCTCCTTGATCCCAACAAAACCTTAGTTGTGTCCCTTAACTGAACTGGATTTATTAAAAGATTCTAGTGCACTCAATGCTCAAATAAGAAAACTATCCTAATAGACACAGCTAGACGCATCCCATGAGTTCCTGCAATTGTAAACCATATTCAAATAACAAACAATTATACTTAAAACATGTTAGTATGTGAGTCCTTGTGGTCTCAGTGTTCATTACACAAGAACTAATGATCATGATGTCACAAAGTAAAATCACAAATTTTGCAAGAGAGGCAGGACTTGATGGAATAAATACTGGTAAAATCCTACATAAAATCATTAGAAATTAGGATCTGGCAGAGAAATAGAAAAAAACTCAAGAATAATACAATAGGCACTTGAGATATGTCAAGTTAGCAAGAGACTGCTAAAAGGCACTTGGAAAAACCAGTGAACTCCCCTAATATTTTTGCAAAAATTACTCTCTTGATAATCATGTGCCAAAAGGCTAAGGTACACTAAAGCCTTTTATTTTGTACCATCATATAATTGACAAAATTAAGTTAAAAACTAATGCTTTATTCTTAGTTCATTCTGTAAATCACCAGAGCTCTAACTACAGCTTAGATTGTGTTCAACATGAGAAATGTTTTTGCAGTGTACTGTTGTATTTGCAAGAGAAAGTATCAAATTTCCCTTCCTCCCACTTAGAAATTTTAGTCCCTGTTTGATGTGCGTTATAGAAACAGACTTTTCAGGCCCTAATTATTCTCAGTAAGGCAGACTTCTGGTGTCAGAGTGGATATTCAGTCCATTTAGAAGAAAGCCTCTGGGAAAATAATATTCAGCATTACTGTTAACAGGGAGATTCACTGGATAAATCTTAATAGAGCACTATTATAAAATGCAAAAATCACAATTATTTCCTAGTTGATAGCTCATAAACAGTTCAGATATTAGTGAATATATTCTCAAATATATTTTTTAACTAAGGCATTTTCTCAATAGAATTTCAGAGATACTCTTCTTAATCTTCAGTCGGCAGCAGTTCCTTATAAGCTTTAATTGTATTTAAGATGGATGAATTTCTTCTGAAATATAAATAACTACTTCCTAAGTTCCATGTTTGGGAGGCAGGAGAGCATTGTGATTAAAAACATGAGCTTTGGAGTGTGACTGACCTGGGTTTCCGCTCTGGCTCCATTTACTAGCTGTGTAACCTGGGGCAAGTTATTTAACCTCTCTAAGTCTCAGTTTCTTTATCTGTAAAATAGAGATAATAATAGTATCTATTTCATAGGGTTGCTGTGAGGATTAAATAAGATAATGCAGGCTCAGCACAATGCCTGGTACTTAGTATGTGCTCAGTAACTTTTAGCTATTATTATGTTTTTTATAAGCTTAAACTTTTAAGTAACACATTCTCATGAAGATTTGTGATAATAAAATACATGTACCAAAGGCTTTTCTTATAAGTTCTACAAAATAAGCAAAATTAAAGGCTTTCAACTAGGAAGAGCTATGGGCATGACTTCTCCTTATATACACAAAAGAAATTCCTCAGCAATGCAACACATAACATTTAGAAAGAGCAATTTCAAAATTAGGAAGAAAACATCTATTTTGAAAGAATACAGATACTTATAGTTAATACATCGTGGACTTCATAACACCTTTAGTAAATGACTAAAAAAAAAATCCATGTACGTTTGTTTCATAAAATTTAATCTCCCAAGAGATAGGTTAAGAGTAATTCTCTTCCTTTTAAAAAAGAAAATAAAATTGATATGAGGACAGTAAGGGACTTGAAAAATAGCAAAACAGGACATGAATTAAGGTTCTGTAATTGCCAATCACTGCTACAATACTAATATTAAACCTAGAAGCACATTTTTCCCCAAATGAAAGGTTCCAATTAAGTCTTAAAGATCTCTTAACAGACTCTTAACAGAAAGGCATATTAATCTATGCTACTCAAAGAAGCTATTCCTTAGTTATAAATAAAATATCTGTCATTTTCAAGAGAACAAAACACAATGTGATCTGTTTTTATAAAATCTCAACCTATAAAATTAATTTTATGAACTGAAAAGCAGGCAACTAAAATCTTTCTAAAAGTTAAAATGACTGTTAAAGTCTAATTTTAACATAAAACTGTTAAAGACTACAAATTAACCATACCTGCAAAATTCAACTTCTTACCACTTCTTAAATATGTTTTAGGTATAACAAGTTCCATGAAAACACCATAAAAAAGTTCTTGGCCTGTTTAATTTTTTAAAATAATCATTCACTAGAAGTAGATGATAATTTGGGAACTGATAATTATATCCTTTGTTTTCAACTTTGATTTTGTATAAAAATAGCTCTTATAGGAACCACCTCCTTATTTTCAATAAAAAATGTAACTTCAACAGAAACCTTTAAAATAACTGAAAATTAAAATGTATACAGCTCTACTTAGAGAAACTTAGTTTTCCTAAGATGTCTTCCTAAGACGTCTTTCATCTGTCTTATCAACATAAGGAAAGTTATGTTGATACCTGGAAAAGTTATATGTAAAATTTCTAGGACAATTAGGTAATATTCTACTGAGTCAGAATCTCTTTGGCTTTTATAATAGTATTAATTCAATTAAAAAGTTTGTGATATGTGAAATAAAGACCACTTCTTGTTCTTATTTTTCTTATATTCATCAACTATCCACCCAATGTACCTCCACCCTTGAACAAACAGGTATTTTTCATCAATTGCTTTCCAATTTAATATTTATAGATTTGTAATCATTTCTTATAGTACACGTTTATAAGATGTAGTTTAGAAAAAGAAAAAAAATCACATACCTGCCCGTCTAAGTCGAATGCTAAACAAGCTATACCATGTGTATGAGCATCCTTTAGAATTGATATGGTCTGCACAGTGTATGAATCCCAAACACAGATATAAGGCTCTTTCCCAACTTGTCCCGTTGCTACCAATACTCGTTCAGGATGCAATGCAAGGCTGCAAAATAAATAAATAAACTGACTTAAAACTGTTTATAGAGCTTTTATATTTGATATACATAAACTTTATATATACAAATGCAAAATTTAGACTTTATCCATTTAATATAATTTGGACTTAAAATAACTTCTAGTGGGGGTGCCTGGGTAGCTCAGTCAGTTAAGTGTCCAACTTCAGCTCAGGTCATGATCTCACGGTTTGTGAGGTCGAGCCCCGCGTCAGGCTCTGTGCTGAATGCTTGCTTGGAGCCTGGAGCCTGCTTAGGATTCTGTGTCTCCTTCTCTCTCTACCCCTCCCTCACTCATGCTCTGTCTCACTTTGTCTCTCAAAAACAAATAAATGTAAAAAAAAAAAATTAAAGTAACTTCTAGGGGTGCCTGGGTGGCTCAGTTGGTTAAGTGTCAAACCTCAGCTCGGGTCAAGATCTCACAGTTTGTTGAGTTTGAGCCCTGCTTCAGAACTCTGTGCTGACAGCTCAGAGCCTGGAGCCTGCCTCTGAATCTGTGTCTCCCTCTCTCTCTGCCCCTCCCCTGCTCATGTTCCTTCTCTTTCAAAAATAAGTATTAAAAATTTTTTTAAATAAAATAACTTCTACAAAAATCCATACTGAGTTATTACTTGACTAGTATATGTATGTTATGACCAGATGATGATAGACTTCAAAATCTCTGTAATATGATATAATGTGTGTAAACTTTGCAAGAAAAGGATTCTCACAATGGATCAATTGCACCACAGCAACAAATTAGTAGCAGCCTCACCACATGCCACTTTCTCTTTTGGTATTCATCTGTTTTTAAGCCCTCTCTCCTATTTTACTCTTTTATTACATGACATTACACAAAATCTTAGCATCCAAAAATAGCACTTAGTAACACTCCTATGGTAATAAATTATAAACCCCATTTTTAATTGAAGTAAAATTGGTATATAAGTTTTAATTATGTAACATTTTAATTAAATATCTGTGTTCATCTCAAAGTGATCACCTCCAAAAGTCTAGTTATCATCTATTACCATACATTTGACTCCCTTCACCCCTCAACCGCCTACCCTTGTAGTAACCACCATTCTGTTTGTCTATGAGTTTGTTTTTGTTATATTTTATTTTTTTAGATTCCACATATGAGTGAAGTAATACTATTTTTTACTTTCTCCTTCTGACTTAGTTCACTTAATACCCTCATGGTCCATCCATGTTGTTAACATCTGATTTCATTCTTTTTTATGGCTGAATAGTATTCCACAATGTCTATATACCACACCTTCTTTACCCATTCATCCACTGATGCATATTTAGGTTGTTTCCATATCTTGACTATTGTAAATAATGTTGTAATGAACACCAGGCTGCATATATGTTCTTGTATTAATGTTTTCATGTTCAGATAAATGTCCAGTAGTGGGACTGTTAGATAGTATGGCAGCTCTATTCTCAACTTTTTGAGGAATAACCATAGTGTTTTACACAGCAGCTGCACTAATTTATATTCCCAGGGTTTTATTTACATATGAGGGCTCCTGTTTCTCCACACCCTCTCCAACACTTGTTATTTCTTGTCATTTTGATGACAGCCAATCTAACCCATATGAGGTGATATCTTATTATGGTTTTGGTTTGCATTTCCCTAATAATTAGTGATGCTGAACATGTTTTCATGTGTCTGTTAGCCATTTATAGGTCTCCTTTAGAAAAATGTCTATGCAGATCCTCTGGTCATTTTTTTATTTGAACTGTTTTTTGTTAAGTTGTAGGAATTTTTTAATATATTTTGGATATTAACCCCTTGGCAAATATGTAATTTGCAAATATCTTCTCCCATTTAGTAGGATGCCTTTTCCTTTTGATGATGGTTTCTTTCACTATGCAGAGGCTTTTTAGTTTGATGTATTTCAATATGTTTATTTTTTTAAGGTTTATTTATTTTTGAGACAGAGAGAGAGAGCGAGCGCACTAGCAGGGAAGGGGCAGAGAGAGAGGAGACACAGAATCCTAAGCAGGCTCCAGGCTCCAAGCTGTCAGCACAGAGCCCGATGCAGGCTGGAAGTCACAAACCACAAGATCATGACCTGAGCCAAAGTCAGACACTTAACCAACTGAGCCACCCAGGTGTCCCTCAATTTGTTTACTTTTGCCTTTGATTCCCTTGTCTTTGGAGTTAGATCCACAAATACATTGCTAAGACTGATGTCAAGGAGCTTGCCACCTGTTTTCTTCTAGAAGCTTTATGGTTTCAGGTCTTACGTTCAAGTTTTAAATCCATTTTGAGTTAATTTTGGGGTACACTATAAGATAGTGGTCTAGTTTCATTCTTTCGCATATGACTGTCCAGTTTTCCCAACACCATCTTTTGAAGAGACTGTCCTTTCTCCATTTTATGCTCTTGGCTCCACTGCCATAAACTAAATGTCCATACACGTGTGGGTTTATTCCGGGGCTCTCAATTTTGCTTCACTGATCTATGTGTCTGTTTTTATACCAATACCATAGTTTTGTTTACTATAGCACAAATATTTCAAAAAACAGAAGAGTCACCCATAGTTCACAGAAAGTAGTCTGAGTCTTTAAAAACAAGACAAAGACCAAACAGTTGGTAATGGTTTATGTACATTAGCAGGAGGCACGAAGTAAATACAAATTTCTCCTTCATAAATTTTTCTATAAATAGATTCAGGTTATGAGATTCATCTTTAGGAGAAAAAAAATCACTCCTGGCCTCAGAGTCAAGGATGAGTTGAAAGTGGGAAAAGTTAGGAGGGTATTAGGACAGAATCAACTGATTGGATGTAGTGAGTTGGGGGGAAAGAAAGGTCTAAGATGACTCTTGGGCTTCTGGCTTGAGCATCTGGATGGCTTAGATGGTATTCATCAAGTCAGGGAATACTAAATGAGTAACCAGAGGGAGGGAAGATAAGTAGGAATGGAAGGTTGACTCAACATATAAAAGTCAACCAATATATCATAGTAATAGAATAAAAATCAATCCTAAAAAAAATAGAAAAGTAAAACAAATACAAACCCATATACATTAATCTCAATAGACAGAGAAGACGCATATGACAAAAACCCAACCCCTTTTGTGATAAAAATACACAACAAACTATGAATTAAAGAGAACTTACTCAACTTGATAAAGGGGAATCTATGAAAACCCACAGCTATTATCACATTTAATGGTGAGAGCCTGAAAGTTTCCCCTCTAAGTACAGGAAGGAGACAAGGATGTCACCTCTTGTCACTTCCATTCAACATGATACTGGATATTCTGAACAGGACAATTAGGCAAGAACAAGAAACAAAAGGAAGAAGTAAAACTATCTCTACTTATAGATGATATTATCTCGTATAAAGAAAATCCTAAGGAATCCACAAACAACAACAAAATAAATCCCAAGTAGAGTTAATAAGCAATGTGGTAGGATATAAGGTCAATATAAAATATCAATTATATTTCTATACACTAGCAATGAACAATCTGAAAATTAAGTTAAAACAATTTCACTTATGATAGCATCAAAAACAACAAAACATTTAGGAATAAATTTAGCAAAAAAGTACAAGACTTGTACACTGAAAAGTACAAAACATCGTTCATTTTTAAAAGATCTAAATAAATGGAAAGATACACTGTAATATAATTACAACATGTTATATATAATATTGTAATACTGCAATTTTGTTAAAATGACATTACTTCCTAAATTGATCAGTAGCTCCCAGCTACCCAAAAACAGGAAATGACAAAAAACAAATAAGTCTCCAACAGTTTACCAGAAAAAGGCAATCCCATCAATGTCCTAAAGTCCAGGAACTCCCTACTATCTTAATGTTAATGCTTTGCTAGAGGGAAAAACAACCTTAGTTTGACAATAGCTAGGCCTCTAGTAAGTCTTTAGCACGTGAAAGCCTCTTTGGAAACTCCCTCTTGACTTTATCTCCTACCTCCCCCCACATAAAACGGTCACCTCCCACACTTGCAGTGCGTACTTCCTGCCCAGAGTCCTGTCCCCGTGCTTTAATAAAATCACCTTTTTGCACCAAAGAAGTCTCAAGAATTCTTTCTTGGTCATTGGCTCCAGACCCCCACCATCCCAAAACTTCACCAAAAATATTCCATTTTTCTACAGCTTCTATTTCCTTGCTGAGAACTTAAAACATTTCATTTGTTTCAAGAACATTCCCGTTTACTTCACGGCATATAGTTATAACAACTGCTCTAAATTCTTTGATAATTCCAACACTTCATTGTGGGGCTGATAACTACTGTCTTTTATAAGTTCTTAAGAATTTCCTAATTTTTTGTGTGATCATTTTGGATTATATCCTGGACATTTGGAATACTGTGCTATAAACCCTGGGCCCTGTTAAAATCCTCTAGAGAATGCTGTTTCAGCAGGCAAGCACTCTGGTTAGGTTCAGGGCACATGTCCCACGTTCTCCTTCTATGGTTCCAATGTTAGTTTAATTTTTAAAGCCTTTGTAGTATTACCACATGTACACACCACAGGGGCCAATTTGGAAGCTGGATGATTATAGTTCAGTTTTCAAAGCCTTTGATACGCTGTTTCTAATTAGTTCCAACCATGTGCAGCGTAAGAGTCTAGGACATCAAATGTAACTTTATAAGATCTCCCTCCTCTCCATAAACTCCCCCAACTCTCAATCTCCCAGGGGCTCTACTTCATCGTACTGTGACTAGAAAGTCCAGAGTATGAGCCTCTGTACACTGTCGTGCTCTTCCTACAGTTGGGTCGGACTCTGGGCAAAAAGCATTTGGCCTATTTTTTAATTGGTCTGTTGTCCTATTACTGCATTGTAAGAGTTCTTGATATATTCTGGATACAATTCTTTTCTCAAACATGTGTTTTGGAACTGTGTTTCCCAGTTTGTGGACTGTCTTCATTTTCTTAATGGTATCTTTTAAACAGCAAAAGATTTTAATTTTTAAAAATTTTTTGTTAATGTTTATTTATTTTTGAGAGACAGAGCGAGAGCATGAGTGGGGTAGGAGCAGAGAGAAAGGGAGACACAGAACCCAAGGCAGGCTCCAGGCTCCTAGCTGTCTGCACAGAGCCCCACACGGTGCTTGAACCCACAAACCCCGAGATCATGACCTGAGCTGAAGTCGGATGTCTAACCGACTGAGCCACCCAGGTGCCCCAAAAGATTTAAAAATTGTTGAGACTTTTTATTTTAGACTAATTAGATTCATCAAAAAGTTGCAAAAATAGTATAAACAGTTATCTTAAATCCCTCACCCCACTGCTATAGTATAATCTTGGTACAATAAGAAAGATGAAATTAACATTAGTACCCCCTCTAAACTACTTATTCAAAATTCACTAGTTTTCTCACTGAAGTTTTTCTGTTTCAAGATCCTATCCAGGGTAGGATAGTTGCATTTAATTCTCATTAGCAACTTCAATCTCTGTAACAGTTTCTTTGATTGTCTTTCATGATGGTATACTTTTGAAAGTTTTTTTTTTTTAATGTTTGTTTATTTTGAGAGACACAGAACGCACACACGTGAGTGCAAGCCAGTAGGGGAGGGGAAGAGAGAGGGAGAGAGTGAGTCCCAAGCAGGTTCGGTGCTATCAGCACAGAGCCCAATCTGAAGCTCCATCCCATGAACAGTGAGACCATGACCCGAGCAGAAACCAAGAGTTGGATGCTCAACTGAATGAGCTACCCAGGCGCCCCTTTTTTTAAAGTCTTTTTAAATTTTTTTTTTTTAACGTTTATTTATTTCTGAGACAGAGACAGAGCATGAGTGGGGGAGGGGCAGAGAGAGAGGGAGACACAGAATCCGAAGCAGGGTCCAGGCTCTGAGCTATCAGCACAGAGCCCGACTCCGAAGCAGGGTCCAGGCTCTGAGCTATCAGCACAGAGCCCGACGCGGGGCTCGAACTCATGGACTGCGAGATCATGACCTGAGCCAACGTCGGATGCTTAAGCTACCGAGCCACCCAGGTGCTCCTAAAGTCTTTTTAAAAAATGTTTATTTATTTTGAGAGAGGGAGAGAGTGAAAGAGAATATATGATGCTATACTTTTGAAGAGTACTAATCACTTATTTTGTAAAATGTCCCTCAATTTGGATTTGTAACACATTTTTCCATAATTGGAGTGAGATCATGCATTTTTGGCAAGTATACCACAAAAATTGTATTTGTTCTTCTTAGTTCATCATATCAAGGATGTCAATATGCATTACTACTGATGATGTTTACCTTAATTCCTTAGATAAGCTGGTGCTTGCCACGTTTTTCCACTGTAAGGTTACTACAAAGCTTCTCTTTGTTGTCAATATGTATTTTAGGGGAGATGCTTTGACTCCATGCAGATCCTGTTTCTCCTCAAACTTTCATTCACTAATTTTAGCATCCACTGCTAGGCCTTGCCTGAAACAGTTGCTACTGTACTGTTTGCCTTATGCGATCCTCCTATTTCCTCTTTTCTTCTACATTTATTGATTGGAATTCTACCATAAGGAAAATTTTTTAATTTTAATTTTTAATTTTTTGAGTATAGTTGACATACAATGTTACATTAGTTTCAAGTGTACAACATAGTGTTTCAACTTCTCTATATGTTATGCTACGCTCACCACAAGTGTAGCTACCGTCTGTCACCATATAACACTATTATAGTATCATTGGCTATATTCCCTATACTGTGTCTTTTATTCCCATGACTTATCCATAACTGGAAGCCTGTATCCCTCATTCCCTCTCACCTAGTATGCCTACCCCCCTACCTCTTTTTCCTTTGGCATCCATCAGTTTATTCTCTGTATTTTTAGGTCCGGTTCTGCTTTTTGTTCATTTGCTTTGTTTTTTATGTTTCACATGAGTGAAATCATATGGTATTTGTCTTTCTCAGTCTGATTTATTTCACTTAGCATAACACCTGGGTGGCTCAGTCAGTTAAGCATCCAACTCTTGGTTTCAGCTCAGGTCATGATCTCAAGGTTGGTGAGTTCAAGCCCCACATTGGGCCCTGTGCTGACAGCTCAGAGCCTGGAGCCTGCTTCAGATTCTGTGTCTCCCTCTCTGCCCCTCCCCTGTTCATGTTCTGACTCTCTCTCTGGCAAAAATAAGCAAACATTAAAAAAAAAAAAAAAAAAAAAGCATAAGACCCTCTAGGTCCATCCATGTTTCTGCACGTAGCAAGATCTCATCCTTTTTTATAGCTGTATAGTATAGTCTGTGTGTGTGTGTAAATATACTACATCTTCCTTATCCATTCATCTATCAATGGACACTTAGGTTACTTCCATACTGACTACTATAAATAATGCTGTAATAAACATAGGGTTTTGTATATCTCTTAGAATTTTTGTTTTCTTTGGGTAAATACCTACTACTGGAATTACTGGATCATACGGTATTTCTATTTTTAATTTTTTGAGGAATCTTCCATACTGTTTTCACAGTGGCTATACTAATTTATGCTCCCACCAATAGTGCACAAAGGTTCTTTTTTCTTCACATCCTCACAAACACTTAATTCTTGTCTTTATTTTGGCCATAGGAAGAACTATCTTTTCTCTCTTAAAGTTTATTTATTTATTTTGAGAGAGAGAGTGCACGTGAAAGCAGGGTAGAGGCAGAGAGAGAAAGAAAGACAGAATCCCAAGCAGGCTCCACCGTGCTATCAGCACAGAGCCCAACTCAGGGCTCCACCCCACGAACCACAAGATCATGACCTGAGTGGAAATCAAAGGTCAGATGCTCAACCAACTAAACCACCCAGGCACCCCTCTCTTTTATTTAATCCATTGTTTATACAGTTGAATTCATGGGAATTTTAAGATTTTTAAAAAATGTTTATTCATTTTTGAGAGACAGAGAAATAGAGAGTAAACAGGGGAAGGGCAGAGAAAGACAGAGACAGAGAACCCCAACCAGGTTCTGTGCTGTCGGCATCGAGCCCAATGTGGGGCTTGAACCCACAAACTGTGAGATCATGGGCTGAGCCGAAATCAAGAGCCAGATGCTTAACCAACTGAACCACCCAGATGCCCCCATGGGTATTTTAATAACAATTTTTTTTCTGTAAAGTGACAGACAGTAAATACTTTAAGCTTTGCCTGCCATACAACCTCTGTTACAGCTACTCAACTTTATGGTTATAATTCCAAATCAGCCATTGATGATATGTAAACCATGCATTCTCATTGGGAGCAACATCACTTCCATGGGGTTAAAAACTGGTTCTTGTGGGTGTGAAGGTCTTACTCTTTTTATGAAGAAAGCATAGATACATATATGGTACATAAATTGATATACAGTATATCTGTGGTAATAAAATTTTGTGGTGGGTTGGGGCAATTAAGAAAAAAATACCTAAAAGGGTTCCTTAGAGGGACTATTTAAAAAAAAAAAAAAAAAAAAAAAGGCTGCAAAAACAAATAGTCATGTCTGTTTTCCAATAAAACTTTATTTACAAAAATAGATGGCAGGCCATATTTAGCCCAGGGTCTGCTGTTTGATAGTCCTGTTTTATTCGATGGGTTAAAATTCAATACTATCATTATTTATCTTGTAGCTCAAATTGTTGCATCTTTGACCTTCAGGAGATCCTTCAGGTTGGCTCCCTTATTTTTTCAACAAGCCAACATCTGTTTTGCATTGACCTACTTTGAGGAACCACAACATATTCCAGGCTCATCTAGCATTTTTCCTGCTCCAGCCCTGTAATTAACTACTTCTCTAGGAAGCCTTTTATTGGCAAATGGTATTTAGAGAACAAGACCTGGACAGCAGAGGTGGCCATTGTTATTGGAGTGTTATTCCTTCTAGGCTGCAGACAGAGCTGAGAAATATATGTAGTGTACTAACCCATGTATATACACATGGCTATATTATGTATCTTTGGGTGTATATATCTAAAAACCATGAGTTCATATTGATACATCTGATTCTAATCCAAAACCACAGGGTTCATTGAAGACTTCTTTATGTATAACTTCTTCCAAGAGTGAGAAATTAGTCTTTCATAACCTCAAGTCTATTTAAGTATGATATACACAAAGTTGTTTCAGAATTGCTAGCCCTGTAGGAAACAATTTTACTAACTAGGTTATAGCATTATCTATAGTTCTTTTTGTTTTTATTCTTACAGTATTCAATCAAGATACTGCTTTCATAGGTTTTTGTTGTTTTTTGTTTGTTTTTGGTTAAGGTGCTCCCTGCTCAGTGCTCAGTGATAAGGAGGAAAGAGCTTATAAAACTGTAGGTAGAATTTGTTTTTCTCTTTTTACTTACAGTTATTTTACAGTCTTGGTATTCTCTGCTTAAGTAATGGCAAGGCTAGGACTTTGCATAGAAACTGCATACTTGTGAAGTGATTTTGAATTATTTGGGGATGACACTCTGGAAGGTTACTTACTACATATCCACCACTGTCTTCGGTTACCTGGAAGTCTAAAGTTTTAATTCTATATTATTTATTCATATTAATTTTATTATAATTTTATATTATTTATTTATAATTTTCCTTACGTTATCCTTTTTATGCCCTATTTCCTATACTTTAATAGAAATTTATAGTGTTACCTTTGGTGTTTAAGGTATATAACCTAATTTGACTTACATTTTGTATATGGTGAGGTTCATTTTTTTCCCCATGTGGATATTCATTTGTTCTTAATATTGTTTCTTGAAAAGACTATCTTTTAAGCATATTTTATGTGCTAACAGGAATCAACTTAGAAGAATCATCAACAATACTGATATAGGTGACCAGGGAGAAACTCTGGAGCAGGCAATGAGATCTGGAGCAGGATCTCATTCACACATGGAGGGATTACTATGAGATAGGAGCGGGATGTACTGCTGATGGGTAGGTAAAATCTGACAGTTCTGATGGTTCCAATTTTTTTTTTTGAAGTGACAATGTTGATTTATTCTGGAATATCTACCATAATCACAACTCCTATTTGTACCAACTAACACCCCCATAAGTAATTAACCTTAGACTACTTTTAACAATCTCACATCCTTAATTCACTGTTCATATACTAATTTCCAAGCAATCAAATTCATCAGCATTACTAAACAGCTAAGGAACTTTCCCTCCTCACAAAGATTTATTGCCTGGAGTATAGCATTAAAAAATAAAGAATCTATAAATGACAAAATACTAAAAATGGATTTCTACTCATGGCTGCAGGCACTTTCATCTCAGACCATATAATATAAGGAACAGACAGAAACCTGAACCACCTTTATTGTTACTAGAAGCCTATATTGAGATAAAGCCGCCCCAATGAGTGGGTCTGTTTGCCAGCTTAGAGCTGGACATACCAGGTAAGCAGATGAAAATACATGACTCCACTGTGCTAATGTTCTTTGACCCAGGCTGTGCAGCTGCCTACAAAAAATGTGAACTCCACAGCAAGTTCTCCAGCTTCAATATCTTCTGGTTAATGTTTCCATACTAGTTAATGATAGTCAGGACTAGAACCCAGGTTGTCTCCCAATGCAGTGTTCTTTCTCTGCTAGAATAACCTTGTCATGGATCTGAAAAAGGATGTTGGAAATTTGCAACTGCACAGGTGGAAACATCTGAATGAAAGAGCTCTAGGCCTTGGAACTTACTTTCCTGTTACATTATACCCTGGGCATCTGGATTCTCAGTCCAGGCCAGCTCCAATTTTTTTTTCTTTCTTTTTAAAAAAAATTTTTTTTAAGTTTATTTATTTTGAGAGAGAGACAGAGAGACAGAGAGGGTGAGCGGGGGAGGGGCAGAGAGAGAGGAAGTAACAGAATCCCAGCTGGCTTCACTGTTAGCACAGAGCCCAGCATGGGGCTCGAACTCACAAACCATGAGCTGAAAGACGTTTAACCAACTGAGCCACCCAGGTGCCCCTCCAATTTTCTTAATGAGAAAGAAAGCATGAGTATTTTCCTAGTATTCTTGGAGTCAATATTACAGTTAAGTTGTATTCCACATATTGCCTAGTATATTGCTGAACATATACTGGAACTCAAAAACACTTATAGATGAGACAGCTCAGAAACAGACCCTCATAAATATAATCAACTGGTATTTGACAAAGGAGCAAAAGCAAAACAATGGAAAAAGAAAGTCTGTTCAACAAATAATGCTAGAACAAATGGACAACTACATGCAAAAAGTGAATCTAAACAAAGACCTTACATCCTTCACAAAAATTAACTTAAAATGGATAATAGACCTAAATACAAAACATAAAACTATAAAATTACTAGAAAAAAACATGGGAAAATACCTAGATGACCTCAGTTATGGTGATGCCTTTTTAGATACAACACCATATACGTGATAAATGAAGTAATAATTGATAAACTGGACTTACTTAAAATAAAAAACTTCTGCTCTGTGAAAGACAATGTCAAAAATATGTGAAGACAAGCCACAGATGGGGAGAAAACATTTGCAAAAGACACATCTGATAAGAACTGTTATCTAAAACAAAGACTTCTTAAAATTCAACAATAAGAAAATAAAGAACTCAATTACTAATTAGGCCAAAGACCTTTTTTTCCCCTTAAGTTTATTCATTTATTTGGAGAGAGAAAGAGCACGTGAGCAGGGGAGAGGTTCAGAAAGAGAGGGAAGGAGAGAATCCAAAGCAGACTCGGTGCTGTCAGAGAAGGTAGGCCATAGACCTTAACATACCCCTCATCAACGAAGATATACAGATGGGAAATAAGCATATGAAAAGATGCTTCACATCATGTCATCAGGGAAATGCAAATCACAAGACACCACTACATGTCTATTAGAATGGCCAAAATCCAGAACACTGACAATACCAAATGCTGAGGAGGATGAGCAACAGAGACTTTCATACATTGCTGGTGGGAATGCAAAAATTGTACAACTTTGGAAGACAGTTTGATGGTTTCTTACAAAACTAAACATACTGTTAACATATAATCCAGCAATTGTGTTCCTTAGTGTTTACCCAAAATAGTTAAAAACTTTTGTCTACCCAAACACCTACACATAGATGTTTGCAGGAGCTTTATTCACTGTTGCCAAAACTTGGAAGATGTCCTTCAGTAGGTGGATGGATAAATGGTACGTCCAGACAATGGAATATTTAGCACTAAAAAGAAATGAGCTATCAAGCCATGAAAACACATGAAGGAGACTTAAATGCATATTACTAAATGACAGAAGTCCATCTGAAAAGGTTACGTACTGTATGATTCCAACTACATGACATTCTGGAAAAGACAAAACGACATTACCTGTTGTGGGTGGTAGAGCTAGGGAGTGAACAGGCAGAGCACAGAGGATTTTTACGGCAGTGAAAATATGTTATTATAATGATGGATGTCACTGTACATTTTTGTCCAAACCCATAGAATATATAACACCAAGAGTGAACCCTAAGGTAAACTATGGATTTGGGGTGATTATGATGTGTCAATGTATATTCATCCTTGGTAAAAAGTGTACCATTCTGGTGAGTGATGTGGATATTGGGGAGGCTATGCATGTGTGGGGCAGGGAATATATAAGAAATTTGTACCTTCCTTTCAATTTTGATGCAAACCTAAAACTGCTCTAAAAACACAAAGACTTTTTAAAAAGGAATATATGTATCTAAAAGGCTTAAAAGAAGGGGCACCTGGCTGGCTCAGTCAGTACAACATGTGACTCTTGATCTCGGGGTCATGAGTTTAAGCTCCACATTGAGCATAGAGCTTACCAAAAAAAAAAAAAAAAAAAAAAAAAAAAAAAAAAAAAAAAAAAAAAAGGCTTATAACACCACAAAATTCTTAATTTATTTTTCTTCTGGGATGGACAGCTCATAATGTTGGATTGGCAAACAGGAAGTTCTGATTGTAGGAGTTGTTAACTCAGATTTCACTCTAAAAGTTACCTTGTTATTCACAACTGGGGGAGAATATCTGGTTTTACTTTAATCCAGAGGCTGGGGAAAATAGGGATAAAGCAGAGAGACAGATGGGACATGAAGTGAGAATTCTGGATTATATCATTGCTATGGATGGATGGTGTCAACATCTTGACGGAGCCCAAAAAAGGGAGAGATCATTGTCATGGACGCTTAAAAGCATGGAATATGAGGCATAACAGAGAGTAGTACCTAATTGAAATTAAAGAACCAGAAATAAATTGGGGTGCCAATTTAAAATACATATTAGGGGCGCCTGGGTGCCTCAGTCAGTTGAGCATCTGACTCTTGATTTTGGCTCAGGTCACGATCTCACAGTTCCCGGGATCAAGCCATACGTTGGGCTCTGCACTGACAACATAGAACCTGCTTGGGATTCTCTCTCTCTCCCTTTGCCTCTCGTCGGCTCGCTCTCTCCCTCTGTCAAAATAAACTTAAAAAAATAATAAAACACAGTAGTATTATCTCCAGATTACAAGATGTGGGTAAATATTTTTCTACACCTTTCAATTTCCTATAATCGTATTCTATAGTGTATATCACTAATTTTAAAAACATAACAACAACTCGTTGAGGGAGGCGCCTACCAAGCCTCTCATACTCTTATTTTTTAAGTTTATTATTTTGAGAGTGACAGAAAGTGTGTGTGAGCAGGGGAGGGGCAGAAGGAGAGAGAAGAAAGGAGAGAGGAGAGGGAGGGAGACAGAGAAAGGGAGGGAGACAGAGAAAGGGAGGGAGGGAGGGAGGGAGGGAGGGAGGGAGGGAGGGAGGGAGGGAGGGAGGCAGAGGGAGAGAATCCCAAGCAGGCTCCACACTAAGTATAGAGCCCAACACAGGGCTTGCTCTCACAACCTGTGAGATCCTGACCTGAGCTGACATCGAGAGTTGGATGTTTAACCAACTAAGGCCACCCAGGTGCCCCTCTCATACTCCTTATCAAGTCACCCTCACTCTCTTACACAGTCTCTTTGGGGTTACAAATATTACCCTTTCCAAGTGCATGCCATCTGAATCTAACATCCAGGTTACCGGTAATATTTCTTACCATGCTAGTAGTGCCACCTTTGCTAAATAACATTGTCCACAAGTTAATAATTAGAAAAGTCACATTGCAACCAAGTAATGATGACTAATCTAAAGAGTCTGTAGTTAGTCATCACCTATGTTACAAGACTTAGAATGGCCTTTCACTTTCCACTCCTGGTTGGGGTATTATGCCTTGCACCCTGATCAACCACCTGTAAAAATATGGACACTGAGGTGGTTAGACTTGGTTACATCATCATCTTGTGGCTAATTTAAATAATATCACGAGCAACATCATTCCAAGCAAAAACTGCAAAATTCTTAAGAGGAACTGCCTGTGGCAATTTTAATTATGCTCCACAGACTGAAATAAATATGTAATGAGAGCTTCCCCACCAGAGGCAGTGGTGTCTAGTACTGTATCTCCTAAGAAAGTCAGTCTCCCACAGAATTGAAAAGAGATTCCAATGGATTTGAAGCAGAAAATGGTTGTCCTCTTTGTTGGAGGTGAACTAGGTACATGATTCACAGGAAGAGCAGGAGCATTTCCTTGACAAGGAAGCTGCGCAGCTCAGTTCTTCTGATTTGGGGAATAGGCTATGTACACTTCTCTTGCCAACAATTTATTTCTGGTTCTTTAATTTCAATTAGGTACTTTCTGTTATGCCTCATATTCCATGCTTTTAAGCATCCATGACAATGATCTCTCCCTTTTTTGGGCTCCGTCAAGATGTTGACACCATCCATCCATAGCAATGATATAATCCAGAATTCTCACTTCATGTCCCATCTGTCTCTCTGCTTTATCCCTATTTTCCCCAGCCTCTGGATTAAAGTAAAACCAGATATTCTCCCCCCAGTTGTGAATAACAAGGTAACTTTTAGAGTGAAATCTGAGTTAACAACTCCTACAATCAGAACTTCCTGTTTGCCAATCCAACATTATGAGCTGTCCATCCCAGAAGAAAAATAAATTAAGAATTTTGTGGTGTTATAATGAATTGAGCCTGCGTATGGACTCCAATCTTTTGTCCCATGCCTATCCCCTCATTCTAGTACTCAAGCAACACCAAGAAGTTAGTGTTTTTCCCCTATGCTTACTACCTCAGATGGATATGCATGCCAGTGTCTTAAGACAGGCACTATATTTCACTTGACGTTTTAACAATCCAATTCACCTTTAAATTACACTGGCCAACAGATGGTAATACTTTAGATAGGAAATCCAGGAGCTATGAAGGCCTTGGTACCCATTCTTGCAGTCTTTGGCCAATATGGTGATGCCATGAGCTACCTGTAATTAGAACATTTACCACAGTAACCAAAGCAGCTTGTTTAGGCTGGTTAGGTGTAACCCCTTGCGAGTGTGCTATGCTGTCTCAGAATACTGATCCATACTGAGACACAATGCAGAACTTGCTGGCCTTACAGACTGAAGCCAGTCTGACTGCTCTTTAGTGGCTGCTTTATGCTTGGTTAACAGCAACATGTGGTCTCAAGCCCTTCAAAACACAGCATTCCACTACTTTTCTGACTGGACATGTACCTATTGTGTTATCTGAACTGTCTATGCAAATACATCCACTTTAGAATTTCACAGGGTAGGGATGATCTGTCCTTTTGATGTATTTATACGTCCTATCAAATATTAACATATTTGGTTTATTTCTGAGTGCAGATTCTGGCTCCAAAATGGAATTTATTAATGGACAATCTTGGTCTTTCCGTGGCCCAAATTACTCAGGCAGACCCACTGCAACTGTTCCTGGAGTCTGTTGAAATCACCATCTGATACATCATCTTGATACATCCAGGATGCACATAACTTTGCCCATTAAGTAAAGCTTTCAGATCCCCAGTGAGTGAGCATTTTTCTGGACTGATGATGTATGATATCTTCCTTTTAATGTTTTAAGTCCCTGATGATACTGACCAGATCCATCAATAAACAGAAAACCATACTGAGGACTGCTTTTTTCCCCCCCTTTTTTTTTTTTTTTTTGGTAATCTCCAAACATAGAGATTTATGCTGTCCAGCATGGGAGGTCCTTAGGCAACAAGTCAGGAGGTTTTTTGTTTTCTTTTGTTTTTTAATTTAAATTTTGGTTAACATACAGTGCAATATTGGTTTCAGGAGAATTCAGTGGGTTCATCACTTACGTACAACACCCAGTGCTCATCACAAGTGACCTCCTTAATAACCATCACCATCTAGTCCATCTCCCACCCAATTTTCTCCATCAACCGTCAGTTTGTTCTCTACTGTAGTCCTCTAAGGGTCTCTTGTGGTTTGTTTTCCTCTCTCCTCTTCCCCGCCTTCCCATTTGTTCATCTGTTGTTTTTTGTTGTTTTTTTTTTTAATTTTTTTTTTTCAACGTTTTTTATTTATTTTTGGGACAGAGAGAGACAGAGCATGAACAGGGGAGGGGCAGAGAGAGAGGGAGACACAGAATCAGAAACAGGCTCCAGGCTCCGAGCCATCAGCCCAGAGCCTGACGCGGGGCTCGAACTCACAGACCGCGAGATCGTGACCTGGCTGAAGTCGGACGCTTAACCGACTGCGCCACCCAGGCGCCCCTGTTGTTTTTTTTTTAATGTTATTTATTTTTGAGAGACAGAGCATGAACAGGGGAGGGGGAGAGGGAGATACAGAAATCTGAAGCAGGCTCCAGGCTCTGAGCTGTCAGCACAGAGCCTGATGCGGGACTCAGACCCATGAGCCGTGAGATCATGACCTCAGTCGAAGTTGGACACTTAACCGACTGAGCCACCCAGGCACCCCTCATCTATTTTGTTTCTTATATTACACATGACTTAAGTCGCATGTTATTTCTCTTTCTCTTATTTCACTTAGCATAATGCATTCTAGGTCCATATCATCGCAAATGGCAAGATTTCATTCTTTCAATGGCTGAGTAATATTCCATTTTATATATATGCCACATCTTCTTTATCCATCAGTCAGTGGACTCTTGGGCTCTCTCCATAGTTTGGCTATTGTTGATCATGCTGCTATAAACAATCGGGTGCAAATGCCCCTTCAAATATGTATTTTTGTATCCTTTGTATAAATACTTAATAGTGCAATTGCTGGATCATAGGGTAGTTCTATCTTTAACTTTGAGGAAACTCCACACTGTTCTCCAGAGGGTCTGCACCAGTTTGGATTTCTACCAACAGTGTAAGAGAGTTCCCCTTTCTTTTCATCCTCACCAACACCTGCTGTTTCTTGAGTTAATTTCAGCCACTCTTACAGGTATGAGGTGTATCTCCTTGTGGTTTTGATTTGTATTTCCCTGATGATGAGTGGTGTCGAGCATCTTTTCATGTGTCTATTGGCCATCTGGATGTCTTCTTTGGAAAATTGTCTATTGATGTCTTCTGCCCATTTCTTAACTGGGTTATTTGTTTTCTGGGTGTTGAATTTGGTAAGTTCTTTATAGGTCTTGGATGCTAAACCTTTATCCAATATGTCATTTACAAAGATCTTCTATTCCATAGGCTGCCTTTTGGTTTTGTTGACTGTTTCCTTTGCTGTGCAGAGGCTTTTTATCTTGAGGAAGTCCCAATGCTTCATGTTTGCTTTTGTTTCCCTTGACTTCAGTGACGTGTCTAGTAAGAAGTTGTTCCAGACGAGGTTAAAGAGGTTGTTGCCTGTGTTCTCCTCTAGGGTTTTGGTAGTTTCTTTTCTCATACATAGGTCTTTCATCCATTTTCAATTTATTTTTGTATATGGTGTAAGACAGCGATCCATTTTCATTCCTCTGCACATTTCCATCCAGTTTTCCCTGACACCATTTGCTAAAGAGACTGCCTTTTTCCATTGGATATTCTTTACTGCTTTGTCAAAGATTAGTTGGCCATACATTTGTGGGTCCATTTCTGGGTTCTCTATTTTGTTCCATTGATCTATGTGTCTGTTTTTCTGCCAGTACCATACCGTGTTGATGATTACAGTTTTATAATACAGCTTTAAGTCCAGAATTGAGATGCCTCCAGCTTTGGTTTTCTTTTTAACATAATTTTGGCTATTCCGAGTCTTTTCTGGTTCCATACAAATTAAAAAAAATTTTGTTCTAGCTCTGTGAAGAATTCTGGTGAATTCTAGTGAAGAATGCTGGAGTTATTTTAATAGGAATTGCATTGGGTAGTATTGGCATATTAACAATATTTATTCTTCTAACCCATGAGCCTGGAATGTTTTTCCATTCCTTTGTGTCTTCTATTCTTTCATCAGCTTTCTTTTTCAGCGTACAGATCTTTTATCTCTCTGGTTAAGTTTATTCCTAGGTATTTTATGGGTTTTGGTGCAACTGTAAATGGGATAAATTCCTTGATTTCTCTTCCTGCTGCTTCATTATTGATGTATAGAAATGCCACAGATTTCTGTACATTGAGTTTATATCCTGCGACTTTGCTGAATTCGGAGTACAGATCTTTTACCTCTTTAGTTAGGTTTATTCCTAGGTATTACTGTTTTTGGTGCAACTGCAAATGGGATCAATTCCTTGATTTCTTTTTCTGCTACTTTGTTATTGATTTATTGAAATGTAACAGATTTCTGCAAACTGATTTTATATCCTGCAACTTTGCTGAATTCAACTATTAGTTTTAGCAATTTTTTGATGGAGTCTTTTGGGTTTTCTATATAGAGTATCACGTTGTCTCCAAATAGTCAAAGTTTGACTCCTTCCCTGCCCAACTGGATGCTTTCTGTTTCTTTCTGTTGTCTGATTGCTGTGGCTAAGACTTCCAGCACTATGTTAAATAGTAATGGTAAGAGTGAAGAGGTCTGAAGTTTTTAAAGGGATTTCAATATCTAGCAACTTATCCACATTGTTATATGTAATAGTAAGTGAATAAATAATAGTAAGTGAATAAATCTGACCAGACCTTAAGTTTTTTTCAGGTTGACTTCCTAGCCCACCAGCTAAACATGGATTACTACTATATTTAGAACAGTGGTTTTCAACTCTGGTTGCATTAGAATCATCTGGGAAGCTTAAAATTTTTAAACAGAAGCAAACAACAACAAAGAAACTATACTTCGGAGCTATCCTAAACAAATTAATCAGAATTTGCAGGGATGAGACTCAGTCATTGGTGGTTTTATTATGTTTGCTTTGTTTTTTGACTGTCCAAGTGATTCTAATATGTAGCCAGGGCTGAGAATCAGGAATCTAGAGCAGTGTTTTCAAACTTAAACTACATCAGTATCATCTGGACGTGACTAAAATGGACTGCTGAGTCTTACCTAAAGTTCCTGATTAGGTAAGAATGAAGCCTGAGAACTGTAGTTCTAACAAGTTTTCAGGTGAGGCTAATGCTGCTGGTTAAAGGAACACACTTTGAAAACCAATGATCTAGAGCATGCTTTTCAAATTTTAATATGTTCACATACTACCTGAGAATGTTAAAATACAGAGCCTAGGGGCACCTGGGTGGCTCAGTCGGTTAAATGTTTGACTTCTGCTCAGGTCATGATCTCATGGTTCCTGGGTTCAAGCCCCATGTTGGGCTCTTTGCTGACAGCTCAGAGCCTAGAGCCTGCTTCAGATTGTGTGTGTGCGTGTGTGTGTGTGTGTGTGTGTGTGTGTGTGTGTGTGTGCGCGCGCCCCTCCCCTGCTCGTGCTCTCTCTGTCAAAAATAATAAATAAACATTAAAAAAAAAGGATAGTCCCTGGCAAATAACAGGTACTCAATAAATATTTGCTGAAAGAATAAGTAAACCAAGAAATACCTATGTCTACACTAAGATGTGTCCCAAACGCCACTGAAGAAAGTGTCTTAAGAGGTGAGAGTGACCAACTGTGGCAAATGATGATGATAAATCAAAAGACGGGAACAGAGAACCAGCCACTGAATGTGGCAATGTGGACATCATTGGTGACCCTGACAAGGGCTGCTACGGTGAAACAGAGAAGAGCCAGGACTGAATGGCAGAAAAAGAACTGAAGATAGCGAGTACAAATACTCTTTCAAATATTCTCTCTTAACACGAGACCACTGCATATGATATTACCTATTTCCGTAATGCTACACCTTCACTCATTTCTTCTGATGACATGTCCTCCTGTTTTCCTTAAAGACCCAGTTTAGGTAATATATTCACTAGGAAACATCACTGTGAACCGTTATGTCCCCATGTGCATACCAGATTACATGTACACCAATGCTACCCCTAGTACACGTAGTATTTTAAGTAATTCTTTAATTGACTGTGTCTTTAAACTCTGACTATCTTAAGACAGGACCTTTACACAAAACTAAGGCTCAATAAATACAGGTACTCCCGCCTTTTGAAAGTTCATATTACAGCACCTCTCTCTCACAAAAGACCTACCCTAGTACCTGTTTCCGCTAACTGAAGAAATCCGAAAAGGAGTTCAGCTTTTACGAAAAAGGCAAGAAGCAAAACAGCATTCAGCGTTTGTTTTACTGCAAGCCGTCACAGAGCATGTACCCCAACCAGGGCGAGCGGCTCCACCAAGCTCCTTGCTTGGAACTGCATTCAGCATCCTAGCATCAAGCTGTCGTAGTTCTGAACTGTGACTGGGAGCACTTGTGCTTTATATCTCAATTTATCTTGTGCGTCCATTAGCAAGATGTGTCCCAAGCACAGAAGAGCAAAGAGAAGTTATTCTCTTTGCTTCAGAAAAGAAAAGACAAGTTATTTTGGGGATCTAGCAATGCACAAAAATTTTTCCATATAAATGAATGGTGACTGCTTCTTCACTTTATGTCATTCTGGCTTATAAAAGGTTTCATAGGAACATGCTACTTTCAGATAGCAGAGGAAACCTCTATTTCTTTGAGGTAGGAAAAGGCCTTGAACAGTAAGTTCTTAATAGTTCTAAGAATTTATTATTCCATGTTTTCCTTAATTTATATCCAAAATATATTTTGTTAGTTCCCTGCATATTCAATGAGGCATTATAAAACAATAGTTATTATAATGCAAACCTAAAAATCTGACTTTTCCCTTAAGTAAACAATAAAGATACATTTAATTTACATTTATGATATCTTGAACTGTTATTCCAGATAATTCTTTTTAATTTTTTTCATGTTTTTTTTTAATTTTTGAGAGACAGAGAGAGAGAGAGAGAGCGTGAGCAGGGGAGGGGCACAGAGACAGAGGGAGACACAGAACTCAAAAGCAAGCTCCAGTCTCCGTGCTGTCAGCACAGAGCCCAATGCAGGGCTTGAACTCACGAACTGTGGGATCATGCCCTGAGCCAAAGTCAGACACTCAACTGACTGAGCCACCCAGGTGCCCCCAGATAATTTCACCTTTCTCTGAAAACATCTCTTAATGTTATCCCTTAAACTATGCAGTGTTTGTAAAACAACCATAAATATTTTTATATTCAGAGACATAACATGAAATCTTACAGAATACAATTATACTGTCTGTGAAAGTTAAACTCACCAAATTCTAGTAACTTAAACACAGGGACATTTTATGTCCTGTATATATTCTAGTGTATATTCTGTATACATTCTAATAGTTTTGGAATTACTGCTTCTAAATATTACACAGTGCTTAAGAAAATTATGGTACCAGCTTTGAAGGGAGGGTTTATACTCATTTTTCAAATTGCTTTTTTGTTGAGAATTCTAGTCATGCATGTTTTAGGATACAGACTGGCAGTTTGCTTCCCAAACAGGATTATCTGGGGCACTTTAAAAAGATTTCCGGGCTCCAACTATATATAGAGGATTCTGACTTAGTGCACCTAAGGAAAAGTCTAGAAAATTGGCAAAAAGCTCTTTAAAGGATTCTGATAATCAGCCTGGTTTGAGAAATATTGACCATATATCTGAAAACACATAAGCAGACAACAGGTAGATTTGTAGTAATTCCTTCCTGACCTTAAAAAGTTGTATCTTAAACCCATGAAAAGGTACAAAAAAAACCCCTGATCCACCATAAAACGATCAGACATTCTGAACTGCTTTTCCAACAAGAATTTGACTTGTATTATTTAATTTCTTTTTTTTAATGTTTATTTATTTTGAGACAGAGAGAGAGAGGGGAGAGAGAATCCCAAGCAGGCTCTGCACTGTCAGCATTCAGCTCCATGTGGGGATCAATTTCACAAACCCTGAGATCGTGACCTGAGCTTAAGTCAAGAATCAAAAGCTTAACCAATTTAGCCATCCAGGCACCCCGAATAAATTCAATTTCTATACCATAAATACAGAGCTGTTAAAAACCACTTTTACTAGATTACAGTGAGGCTTGATCAGTTTTTTCTTTTCTCTCCCCTCCCCACCCCCCCTCCCCAATCCATCAGAGTCCACTGCTCAGCCACCATTTGGGAGGGAAAGCTTTAAGGCCAGGCTTCTCCTCACTCACCAGGTTCTTATTGGTCACAGGTGGTCAGTTTCCTTTCTTAAGGACACCACTTACCACAATTGAAGGAAAGAGCTACTACACCTTTCATTTTGTCTAAAGAAAAAAAAAGTCATACTAGAAGCAATGAATAATTATCATTCTAAACTGCAACCATATAATATGGTACTCCCTTCAAAGTATTTCAGATGCATTATGTAATTTGGTCTCATCATCACCTTGTGAGATACTTTCACCATGTTTAGGAAAAAAAAAAAAAACTTCAATTATGTACCTAGAAAATATACAAACAATGGGCATAGGCTGTTCAATGTGGAGGTTCATGTGCACAAGAAAACCAGAATCAAGTAACAAAATGCACCAAGCTAACTATAGTCCATCAGTGAGTGGTCTTCACTGGTGATAAGTGATTTGAAAACTGTCAATAATATTCATTTCAAGAACAAACGTGACAAAAAGTGTTGGGAAGTAACTAGCAAAATAAAATTTTAAAGTCATTTCATCCTTTGGGAAGAAAACTGGGAAAAGTTTCAAAATATAGACCAAGCTATAGATGTGCTTCTTGTGCTAAAACTGGCAGTAGTCTAGAATATTTTATAATTATTTTATTTTATAATTTAAACCTGTAATAAACAGTTAACAGCTGGAGAATTTTATCATTATCATTTTAACTTGAGACACAGTAGGGAGGGAAAAAAAAGAAAAAGTGACCTTAAAATTCCTGTATTATTTTTTTTAAGATTTTATTTTTAGATAATCTCTACACCCAGCGTGGGGCTCAAACTTACAACCCTGAGATCAAAAGTCGCATGTTCTTCTGCCTGAGCCAGTCAGGTGCCCCTCCTATATGATTTCTGACAGTGAAATGAATTTCTACATAAATCTGTAGTACTAAAATAAATATAACTAAAGAATAAATTACAAGAGAAGTATATATACAGATATGGCAAAAAGAAGACAACTACAAGCAACACAGATAAAATAAGACAAGTCACATGGCAGAACCACTGGCCATACTAGATGTAGTAAAATGGTGAGAGAACTGGTTAGCACATGACAGACTGGTCATGAATCAGTCTTTACAATTACTATAGCACCTACGTTTTCAAAATCTAAGAAGAACAATCTGCTCATTCTGGAATAATCTTAGCCCCAGACTAAGTCCTAGTTGACCAATAAATTCTACACAAGTTTCAACCAAATATGGAAACTAAATATAGTAAAAACAGTATTGACTTTTTTATTACTAAACCTAACTTTGCAGGAACATTGTTTTCCACCATGTATCACGTTTATGAGTATTACATTTTCTGCTATGACATAATTGAAAAGTTACTGGAGTAGTTTCTATACTTCTGCTTCAAACATTGAATTGAAAACAAATTGAAAGGTTTGGAAATCTGTTGGATCTATTTCACAAGAATGATTTGTGTCATTATTGGCTGAAATAAAATTTCCAGAGCCCTTTCATTCACTGATGTTTATGTTATAATCTTGATACTGTATTAAATATATGCCACCAATTTCAAGATACTACATGATTCAGATTTTAGTACCCCACTGCAATTTCTGGGGAAACCTTCTTGTTAGAAATTATTTTCAGGATGAATCATTTGCATAAAATCATAAGCATGCATCCATTTATGGCAAAAATTAGTCAGATATATATATGTTTACTGAAACACAATTATAAAAACTCAAGCAGTGTGACATATAATATAGCTTTAATTGCTGCAGGATAAACACAACATCATTTATCCCCGTCAAATAAACCATATGTAGTTTCAGAAGGCCTTAGTACCATCCTGCTCTCAACTACCAAGAAGTAAAAACAATAGAAGTGCACCATGAGAAGACCTCAAAATCCTTCACACCCATCACACCTACCGAATTCAACCCAACAAACATACTATCCGGAAGAAGGCTTCAGCTGAGGCTGCTTCAGCTAACTAAAGCTACCCTCCCTGTATTGTGAGAGACCCAACACAAGAAAAAAGAGAGAAAGCGGAAACTATTAGGGAAAACGACAAAGAACTGGGGCACATTCTACTCTTGGGGTGAATCACAAGCAACGAACAAAAATACCACCTCATTCCCTATTCCAGAATGTCAATTTCTGCTGTCCTTATCTTTACTCCATCTTGCTCTACCTTTAGGCCCCCTTTTCCCGTTTACAAACCACACAGGCACAGACATGCAAACTAGCAGTACAACTCTGTTATTTACAGAATTCAAGTGCCAGAGCATCTTGCCTACAAAACACCAAACCAAGCTACTGGATTTCAAATGCCCGATTTAAATCCTGTGGAACATAAAGAAGGGAGTATAACTTAGTAATCAAGTCAAATCACAGAATCTCTTGTTAAAAAAAAAAAAAAAAAAAAAAAAAAAAAAAAGCAGCAGCCCACAAACACATTCCCAGAATGTTTTAAAAGGTATTCTCCTGTCAAGGACAAAAATGCTGTGCTTGAAGCATAACCGATAGCCTAGGAGAATTTCTGCAGCTTTTAACTTTGTCGGAAAAGTCCTGCGGAGACACTGATTGGAAATTACATTTCAAATATACCGGCTCACTAAAATGTAAACAAGCATTGAAAACAGAATTACAATGCAAAAAAAAAAAGTGATTTAAATAAAAAACGCTAAATCTATTTAGGAGTCCTTGAGAGGAAATGAGAATTGGAAATCAGTAGACTCACTTTCAGCTGCTTGTTCAGCTGAACCCCCACCCCCCCACCCCCCCTACCAAAGTGCCCTTAGGTGTGCAGATTTTTAATTTCCAATGAATCACCTGAAGGCTGCCGGGGTTTCTCTTCTATCTGATAACAGGAGGCAGTGAAACCCGAACTAATCATTATGGCCAGGAGGTGAGTGCCCTCCAGGATGCTACTGGGGGCGCTTCCCAGGACCAGTATTTGAGAGCCCACAGCTTGCGGTGCCTTTATCAGTTTCCCATTAGGTAAAGGATTTCTCCCAGGCCCTCTCGGAATTCGTTTAATAAGAAATCTCTGACGGGATTTAAAGGAGTAAACCGCTACCAAAATAACCTTTTTGCAGTTTTCATAAATTCGAAGGAGGGAGAAGGGCACAAAGCCATAAAACCGAACGCCCGGTGGCTCCGCACCGACGCAAGGGAGAGACTCTAGAACACCGAGACGGAAAGGGGTTCGCCGGGTGTCACCAGGGTGGATCCGGGACAAGACACTGGTGGGTTTCCGTCCGGGGTGATGCTCCCTGCAGCAGCGGGTCACCGCACCCGGAATGACGCGCAAGTGCCAACTCCGCGAGCGGTTCGCACGGGCGACGGCCGCCCCCCTCCCCCGTACCTGATGATGTCGTCGCTGTGGCCCCGGTAGAACTTCTGCCGGTGCTCCCGCGGGCTGTACACCACGCCGACGCCGGCCACGAAGTACACGATCTCCTTGGCCGCCGTGTAGTAGAGGTTGTTGCGGCACTGGTGGCCCCGGTAGCCGTACACCCACTCGAGTCGCAGGTGGCAGTTCGGGGCGCTCCGGGCCGCCATGTCGGGGCGCCCACCCCGCCGCTCCGGCTTGGGCCCGCGGCAGCGGCAGGCGGCCGCGGCCCGGCCAAGAAAGCCCTCCCGCTGGCGGCCGGGACTTCCCGCCTGCCGCGACCTCTAAGCCGCTCCGGACAGGTGCATGTCGCTCCTTCTGGCCTCTGCCGCCGCCGCCTCAGCCCACGGGCGGGAGGAGAACCCTCGCCTCGCGGAACATTCTGAGGGCCGCGGGCGCCGCCGGCCGTCAAGTGGGGTGTCTCGCGCCCCTTCTCCCGCCTCAGCTCGGCTCGTCTCCGCAGCCCGCAGCGCCCAGGCTGTGAGCGGAGCCGAGCGAGGTTCCGCCCCCCGCCTTCACTCCTCAGCAGCCGCCCGCGCAGCCTGCTCCCCGCCCGGGTCACCTGCGGCGTTCGCGCCCGGCCGCGGCCTCTTTCCCCAGCCCGGCGGGCCCGCGCCGCGCGACCCCGAGCTGAGAAAAGCGGCGGCGCGGCCTCGCGCGGCCCCGCCCCCCGCCGCCGCCGCCGTCGCCGCCCGCGCCCGTTTCGCCCCGCCCTTCTCAACTGGGGACCGTAAGGGCACCGCTAGCTCCGGGGGACCTCAGCCGGGTCGCTCTTCCCCAGAGACTAGCACCCGAGCTTCCCCAGCCTCCTTCACGCGCTGAGCCCTTGCGAAGCTGCCCAGACCCCGCGCGGACCGTCGGCGACCCTCCGCCTCCTACTACTGGGAGTAGGGGAAGCGCCTGTCTCGAAAGGCCCTGTCTGGGCTATGTCTTTGCCTGGGAGAATCAACCCCAGGATGCTAATCTCATTTTTTCCCTGGTACTTAGCGCGTGTACGCGCGCGCGCGTGTTGTTTCTTTCTTATTGCTTCATGCTGCTGACTATACCAGACATTGGAGATAAAACCTCACTTTCTAAGTGTACATTTTCTTATTTGTGCAGATGACCTTAAAACTGATGTAGATCATAAAATGACACACTAGGTCCGATTTCTTAATAAATAGCTGTGGTACCTGAATTTATTTTTTAGTTCCTATTTTGCATACCAATAAACTGTTGATATTTCTTGCATTGTAGCAATGGTGAAGTAAGATGGCTTGAGTATTGTGATAATGGAGAATGTGACTGAAACAAAAACACTGGAAGCAATGAATTCCTCACTATGTCAGTTCCTCTCCTACTCAGTTTTCTAAGTGCCCCCCCGCCTCACAGGATTACAATACTTGTAAAAATAATTTGAAATCCATACTTTTAAAGGTTTTAAGTGCAGGATGATAGCCACAAGGTTTATAACAAAAAAATACTAATATGAGTCCTCTATGTCTAAAAAATCAGTTTCGGTTTCCCTGGGAAATACCAAAACTTGAAAATCTGACAAGAACTATAATAAACTAGTATCCTTTCAAGAAATGTGTCTACACAAAGGTGTTTCCTATAGGGTACCTGTACCTTGGAATGGATGTTACCTGCTTCCTCTGCTTCTTCAAAGATGCAAATTACCAACTTGAGACAAGAGATACCTTTCCACCTTTTGGTTGTGACTTCTAGTATACAGGCAGGGAAACACCATCTCAGAGCAAGGAATTTACACAAAGTTCATGAAAAGTAAATTCTGAAGGTTGAGCAGATTTGTGAACTCCCCCAGAAAGGTTGGAAGTAAAAATCAAATGCCCTGTATTTCACGATATATATAGGGTAGTGAGGGAGTGTGATGCAGGAAAGAAACACTGTAAGGACTTCATAAAGTTTCTGACCTTTCAGAAGTCCTCAAGCTTGTTATTTTTGTTATTCTCAGTGATTAGCTATAAAACTTTTGTAATGAAATGGGCCCTTGTCCTAATTTCCAGGAGCAGCCAAAAGTTAAAAGGGAGTGGTGAACAAGCTTGGGGGGAAATGGGCCTCACTTCACAGCTTGTTTTTGACTCAGATAACAACAATCTCAGCAGAAGGAGAAAAGGAATTCAGATTGAACACCTGCTGGAAAGAAAAGAGAACTCAGGCCTGAGAAGTGGCTCTGAAGCCATAAAAAGTCCTCTATGAGGTTCTCTGGACAAAGGCACATACAATTTCTCTTTATCACCTGTATTTGTTTTGTTTTTTGTCTTTTTCTTAGGAATATGTTTGCTAACTCACTAGTGAGTTCCCTGAAAACCCCTGTTGAGAAAAAGAAAAACTTGCTGATTATCTAAATTTAAGCAGTGAACTTAGAAAAGACGAAATATTTTCTCGCTCTATATTTGTGGTACATCAATTGCTAGTTCTATGTAATTTTTATGAGATGCAGCATGGTGAAGAATAAGAAGTACTTTGTTCCGATTCAGATTTTTCAGTACAATGTCTTATGGATCCCGTGTTACATATTTAAATACTCATATTAATAACAGATTTAAATAATTTATTTTTCCATTATCATATTTTCCATAACAATTTTTAATGACCCAAGGGTGGAGTGTGAAGCAAAAACATTCTTAATTAAAGCATCCTCAACTGACAACTGAAGACCAAAAGAGACAGTTGAGGCACAAAGATGGCTAAAAAAAAAAAAAAGAAACCTTCATGGATATTACAGGAAAAAACCCAAACCTGATTAGTTCTTACTCCTACAACTTTATATAATCTGTTTTCACTAATATCACATCATAAAGCTTAATCAAGCTTGTATTACTAGATAAGATGCCACACCATCAGTAACTTTTGAAGGTACTACAAATAAGGATGCAAGAGAAAGACCGACCCCCAAAACTCTATACATCAACAAGTGGACATTTATTAAACATTTTAAATAAAAGCTCCCATGCCCTTTGGTAATCTATGTCACAAAACTTGAGTTCTTAGTATGGAGCTTTATATTCCAAATATTTGAAATATTTCTAAAATTAAAGTAAACAACAAATTACTTGCTGGCTAATGATTTGAACTACCCTCAGGTTTACAAAAGAAATATAAGGCAAAATATACAAAATACAGAAGTCAAAATTTATGTTAATCGTAGCTAGCTAATTCAGCCCATTTATGAATTATTTTCATATTTTAATAAGCTGTACGTAAATATATTTCTGTAACTATACCTTTAATTAACCTGTATAATTAACCTTTAATTAACCTATAATTAACCTGTACGTATAGAGCCTAACACAGTGCCTGGCACTACAGTAGACATTCCATACATTTCAGCCACTAAATATAAAAGAGAACACTTGTGTAGTCACAATAGGATTCTTCTTAGTTTTATCTTGAATTGTTGAAACTTTTGAAAACTTGAACCTTCTTCTGATCCCCTATACCATATTTGTCAGCACTTCTGTGGCTGTATATGACAGAAACCCACTCAAAATGGCTTAAGAAAAGGAATTTTAATGCCACATAGGACTGAAACTGTAACTGGCATCAATGCATTTGGATCTTAGGGCTCAAGTGACGTGTTTGGAGCCAGGTCATCCATTCTGTTTTCCTTTGGGTTGACTCCATTACCAGACAAGCAAAATAGCTGCCAACAGCTCCAATTCTACAACATATTTCCTTAGCAGTCCCTATGGAAAGAGCTTTTTTTTTTTTTTTCAGTTCCCCTGGAAACTCCTAGACTTCAGCTCCATTGTCTCCGATTGGCTGAGTTTAGATACGTGCCCAACACCTGGATCCATAGAGTAGTGCCAAGTGTGCTAAAACCATAGGAGGGGAGAATGGGAGAGGGTTAATGCTCCCAAGGAAAATTGAAGTCATTATTACCAGAATAAGAAGGAATGGAAGCCAGCAGTGGCTACCCAGGCTTGACTTGTTGCTTTAGTATTACCCAACATCCACTTACCTAACTAAATACACATGCAATCTAAATTTTTGAAAAATAACAGGTGTCTGGTAAATAAATGCATCTTTGAGACAAAACTTTTTCTAACAGATTGCCACCCAAATACCCTCCTCTAAAACAATTCTACAGATAGGCCCAGATGCCAAAGCAACAGATTTTGTCCATCAGCAACCATATTTCAAATACTTGGCTAGATTTTACCTAAAGCCTCTAAAAACTGGTATATAATTCAAGTAAAAGTAGTCTCCAACCAAATTGTCTTCTACACTTGTACGCACCTTGCCATCTTCTTTTTTTTAATGTTTATTTTTTCCTGAGAGAGAGAGAGAAGGCAGGGCATGGGCAGAGAGAGAGAGGGACAGAGAGAGAATCCCAATCAGGTTCCGTGCTGTCAGCACAGAGCCCAATGCAAGGCTTGATCTCACAAACCGTGAGATCATGACCTAAGCAGAAAACAAGTCAGATGCTCAATTAATTGAGCAACCCAGCCCCCATATCCCTCCGCCATCTTCTTTTTCTGTTTAACAACATTGGTATTCCTCCAGTTAGGTGGGTTGGAAAGCTAGGCATTTGTCTTTAGTTCCTTGCTGTTTCTCATCTTCCATACCCAGTTACCAACTCCTTTCTACTCTATTTTAGAAATATTTCTAAACTCCATTCCCATCTCTATATCCACACCCTCTCAATATCCATTGCCATAGTTCAGTTCAAATTCTAATTATCCATTCCCTAGATTCTGCAACCTGAGTTATCTGTAAAAATCATGGATCTGATCAGGCCACTCCCATGTCAAGAAATTTTTCTAGAAGCAACTTAGACATCTTAAGACTTGAAATGTCCTTATCCTATGACTCACTGATTTCTCACCTAGCTAACGGTCATAGCAAAATAATAATAATAATAATAATAATAATAATAATAATAATAATAAAATGCAGATCAAGATTCGTGCACCAAAATATTTCCTATGGCATAATTTAGAACAATAAAATGAAAGAAACCTAACTGTCCAACCATAGGGAAAACTTTAAGTAAAAAGATTCAGCCCATATGAAAAATATTATAAACCATTGAAAATTAGGTTTTCAAATAAATTTTGGTAACATTGGAAATTTCCTGTAATAGAATATTGAAAAAGATTTTTTAAATCAGGATTTAGAAAATGGAGAGAAAAGAAGAAAGAGGAAAGAGGGGTCATTTATTTGTCCAGCCCCCTCCTCTCCCACTGGTTGAGGCTTACCTCATGGTGGGTATGCCCACACTTCCATGTTGCATCACCCAGCTTCTTCTGTGATCTCTGGGCCATGGGCTCAGAGAGCCCCAATTCCCACAGAGTATCACAAAGAGGGCCCAATAGTAATTGCACACACAATGAGTTGCATTAAGGAGAGGAATTTCAACCAAGGTTAGAGATCCTAAGTCTATTATAATGGGCAATAAGCCTCTTTAACCCTTGTCCACAAGGGAGATGTGATCTTTACTA
Organism: Panthera leo; assembly: GCF_018350215.1. NCBI lineage: Eukaryota > Metazoa > Chordata > Mammalia > Carnivora > Felidae > Panthera > Panthera leo. Next base: position 131,695,137 of record NC_056684.1, read on the forward strand.
TACTGGACAATAAATAAACCTGCCCTTTGCTCCAGAGAGAGAGATGCTGTCTTTATCTTCCAAGGTTGTTTACCACACAGACATCCCTGAGAAGCTAGTCTGAGACAAAGGCAGTCAGTGCCTCTGCAAACAAGATGTGCAAAAGCACAGGAGAACCATGAAATATTGTCTCCTAACATAGGTCCACCTGGCAGCAGCCAAGTGCTTACTTCCTGAGTGCAAATGCTACCAAACCATGATCAACACATAAAATATATTTCTGCAGCAATTGCGAACATTGACTTAAGCAGGTTATGCAATATATTATTGTCAAAGACAAACTGGACACTAGTTAAAGCAGTGAGGACAGATTTTATCAATAATATTATTGCAGTAGGGAAGAGGGTTCAGTGTATACTGAACTCAACTTCCCTGAAATAAAAGGATAGAGAATTTTTTAATGTTTATTTATTTGAGAGAGAGAGAGAGAGAGAGAGAGAGAGAGAGAATGAGTGGGGGAGGGGCAGAAAGAGAGGGACAGAAGATCCAAAACGGGCCCTGTGATGACAGCAGAGAGCCAGACGTGGGGCTTGAACTCATGAGATCATGAACTGAGATGATGTCGGACGCTTAACCGACTGAGCCACCCAGGTGCCCCAGGATAGCGATTTTTTAAAAGTCTGTGTGTGCTAAGGAAAAGGAATGGCAGGGTGTTAAGAGGCATTTGTCCATATAACTAGGACACCTGGCTTTGTCAAGTGGAGCTTATTTGGAGGAGAAATAAACTTCTATCTTTAAAAAAATTTTTTTTTAACCTTTACTTATATGAGAGAGAGAGAGAGAGGCACAGCATGAGCAGGAGAGGGTCAGAGAAAAAGGGAGACACAGAATCCAAAGGAGGCTCCAGGCTCTGTGCTGTCAGCACAGAGCCTGATGCAGGGCTCAAACTCATAGACTATGAGATCACGACCTGAGCCAAAGTCGGACGCTTAACCGACTGAGCCACCCAGGTGCCCCATTAAACTTCTATCTTTATGACAGGAGGTATCGGTACAAGTTGAAGCAAGGCAGGCACCAAAGTTAGTCCCTTATCCTCCATTTAACATTTATCATATTGAATTTTAGGAAATTGTTTATTTATGCAGATGCAGGGACTGAGGGTGAGAGTTGTCTCCCAGAATGCTTGCATTTCAAAGAGACGACTCTCCAGTCCTTGAGGAAATAATTTGGGGTGGTAGATTTACATCTCAAAGGGCAGAGAATGGACATATAATTGCAAGCTTTCTAAAGTAACTGCTCTAAGAGGGAGTACATGGCCCTATTACCAGGTGTTGGCTGGAACGAACAGTAAATACTGCTGGCAGCATTGAGCTTTCTCGGGCAGGCGTTTTAAGGGGGATGAGTAATTCTACAATCATGGTCTTAAACTATTAAAGCCATGCTAGAGTTTGTCAAGTCTCTTAGTGCAAAGATTTGGACGGCATAGTTACATGCCAAGTGTCCTGTGGTCCTCAGCACAGCAGTTGTATAACTAGCTACGATTAGGAAGTAAGATGCACATCTTAACATCAATCTGATAAAGAAAACGTGAGACCATTTTGCTCAATGAACTTTTAATAGAACACCTTCAAGGCCATAGATGCTTGCACAAATACTGAAAGATATTATTATATACAGTAGTACTGATTACTCTCTTTATTGTTGACTTGTTTCAAGGCACTTCATGTTTGTAATGCCTTCAAATAGATCACCAAAACTTCCATTGTTCAAAAGCATGCCACAGGAAGAAAAAGGTTAAGAACCACTGCCATAATCATGGCGAAACATAAATGGAGCACCCATGTGTGAATCACTATGGTACTATGGAGGAGCGATCAAGGAAAATGAACCCACAGTCTGTGCTTTGAAAAATTTATGTTCCAAAGAAGAAAACAAGATAAAGACATAAGTACCTTTAAAAACAAGTGAAAATGTATGTTAATAAGTGAATTATATATAAATATATATATACATTTTTTAATGTTTTATTTTTGACAGAGAGAGAGAGAGAGAGAGAGAGAGAGAGAGAGAGAACGTGAGCAGGAGAGGGATAGTGAGAGAGGGAGACACAGAATCTGAAGCAGGCTCCAGGCTCTGAGCTGTCAGCACAAAGCCCAATGCAGGGCTCAAACCCACAAACCATGAGACCATGACCTGAGCTGAAGTCAGATGCTTAACTGACTGAGCCACCCAGGTGCCCCTATATACATTTTAATAGATCAAATACCGTACCTAAAAATTACAAAATAATCATAATCACGCTCTTATCAAAAGAGACTTTATTGAATTCTACTGATCAACACCTACTCTATTTTTTTATTTTTATTTTTAAATGCTTATTTATTTTTGAGACAGAGAGAGACAGAGCATGAACAGAGGAGGGTCAAAAAGAGGGAGACACAGAATCCAAAGCAGGCTCCAGGCTCCAAGCTGTCAGCACAAACCCGGATATGGGGCTCAAACTCATGGACCATGGGATCATGACCTGAGCCAAAGTCCGATGCTCAACTGACTGAGCCACCCAGGCACCCCACCTACTCTAATTTTAAAAAGAGATGTAAGAAAGATAAGAAACAAAAGTAGATTTACTATAGGTTGTGCAAAAAAATAAACTTAGCTGCCAAGTATTTATGAAAAGATTAGCCTGAAGCTGATTTTGATATAGGAGGACATTTCCTGGTAAGGCAGCCACAGTCTGGTTGTAGATACTACAGTTCCAGAAAGAAGAGATATGATAATTGGAGCTAAAAAGAGATAAAGCCAGGATGTATAAAAGACAGGAGTAAAATACCATATATATTTCAAAGCCACAGAGTTTCCTATAGCAGGAAAGTACTTTAATCAGCAAATAAAACACTATCTCTAAGCAGTATCTTTACATTTTACATTATTTTGTTCTATGCACCCTATGAGATTCAATAAATATTTGATTTACATATTATGTAGCCCTTTAAAACTATACCTTACTTTAAAACTAAACTAAATGTTTCTGAATATAGATTTGCTGGTAATTTATTTCACGATATAAGGCCACGTAATTAAATGTGACTAAATAAGCTAATGTAAAATTTCTTTTGAATTACAACTTACCTCCATCTAATACAGTGTAGAGAGGTCACTTTCCAGTGCCCATTCTATAACCAAATACAAAATACTGGCATATCACTGAGTAGTTCGAATCTTATTTACTCTCTTATTTGTGGTTCCTTCTAGTACATTCTGGTTTATCTTCAAGAACTCAAAGGCTTCAATATGCAGAATACAAACATTGTAGGATCTGAACTATATGTTGCTTAAATATTAGTTTTTGCAAATCTCATTAAAATTACTCCCCCTACCACCACCAACACGAACTTGAAATTCTCCAGAGGCTTCCTACTGTTTTATTTTTATTTTAATTTTTTTTAATTTTTTTTTTTCAACGTTTTTTATTTATTTTTGGGACAGAGAGAGACAGAGCATGAACGGGGGAGGGGCAGAGAAAGAGGGAGACACAGAATCGGAAACAGGCTCCGAGCCATCAGCCCAGAGCCTGACTCGGGGCTCGAACTCATGGACCGCGAGATCGTGACCTGGCTGAAGTTGGACGCTTAACCGACTGCGCCACCCAGGCGCCCCCCTACTGTTTTAAAAGACAGACCAAATCCTTAACTAGGCCAGGAAGCCCACTAGGGACTGGCTCCTATTTCTCCACCTTCATTTCACACCCTCTCCCACTCTCTTGGCCCTCCTGCCACCCTAGACTTCTTGTTTTCTTTTGTTTCCTAGAACAAGTCATGTTACCTTGCCACAGGGCTTTTCTATATGCTGATCTTCCTCTAGGCCCTTCATCTGGTTGACTGGTACTCTGTAGTCATTCCTGAGTCGATTCCTGAATAGCCTGAGGACATCACTCCTCTTCTTATACACTCTTATAACACCAGTTATAATACTTTGATAATACTTATCAAAGTCATGGGCACCTGGGTGGCTCAGTCGGTTAAGCATCTGACTTCAGCTCAGGTCATGATCTCACTGCTCATGAGTTCGGGCCCCGTGTCTGGCTCTGTGCTGACAGCTCAGAGCCTGGAACCTGCTTTGGATTCTGTGTCTCCCTCTCTCTCTGCGCCTCCCGTGTGCCCACTCTGTGTGTGTGTGTCTCTCTCTCAAAAATAAATGTTAAAAAAGTTTTTTAAAGACTTATCAAAATTGTAATTTTATACCTACTTGCACAATTCATTAATGTTGGACTCCCCTAGCAGCTATAAACTCCTTGAGGGCTTTCATGAGGAAGAAATCAGAGCAGGGGGAGAGCACAAAAATGGACAGTGGCCCCCTTTGTGGTACAGGCACACAGGCCTGATAGGTGGTTGGCTGCTGTTAGGGAACAGGCAGACAACTCTGCCCACAAACCTGGACCATGGGCCTCAGACAAAGATCCACTGCTGATAGGGGAGGGGTAGTTACAAAATCTATCAGCTTTCAGGGAGGTGCAGGAAATCCACTTGGGTCCAGGAATACCGTATAAATACCAACACAAAGCAGAGGTCTGATACTACTGGGCTGGGAACAGAAAACTCCCCCAAATAAGATCAGAGATACAAGGTAGCATTTGACTGTCCTGGGGAGAGGGCAGGAGTACTAAAAAAGTCTAACTGCCAGGCCAGACTCACAGGCCTGACGAAGCCCAAGAGGCTGGACAAAAAGGACCAGGAACATCTCCCCTATTTCCCACCACAAGTTTATGAGTGACAAGCATCAATGGTCGGCTGGGGCAAGGGCAAGAACATAGAGAGAGACCCCGTTCTGTTACAATCCTGCAGAGATTACTAAAAACAGAGGGTGGCGCAGGAGCAAATGAACATTGATACATTACTGTTATTTAATCTATAAACGTTATTCGAATTTTGCCCATTGTCCAATTAATGTCCTTTATAGGAAAAATTTAAAAATTTTTCAGTAGGATCCAGGATCCTATTCACATGTTGCATTTTTATTTCCATGTCTCTTTTAATCTGGAAAAGTTTCTGGGTCTTTTTTATCTTCCAACATTTTGACATTTTGAAGAATGCAGATTATTTTGTTGAATGTTCCTCAGTGGGGTTTGTCTGATGTTTCCTCATTACTAGATCACATTATACATTTTTAGCAGTAATAAAAGCAGTGTGTGTCCATCTTAGTACGTCATATCCAGAGGCAGATGATTTCTATTTGTTCTGTTATTGGTTATATCAACTTTGGTCACTTGGTTAAGTTGGTGCCTACCAGGTTTCTCCACTATAAAGTTGCAATTAATTACTGTCTTGTGGGGAGCTAATCAGAAAATTATAATATAAAGCTTTGATTCAGAAGGGTTGAAAAATAAATTGATAATTAATATTTGCAGTTTGGTTCACATAATTTTTCAAGGCATGCTGTTCATGAGAGGTGTTTGAGGGGTAATAAAAAGATTATAAACTACTGATTTAGAATATGTTATTTTGATCTCTGACAAAAATGCATATGACGGTATCTTTAGTTTGTTCACGATGTTCATTAAAGTCTATAGAGAATTTTCCATGAATGCTTACGATAAAAATCTTTCTTTAGAATAATTGGCTTTGTTCAAAGGACAGTCAACTAGTTTATTATATACTGAAATTGCTTTTTTTTTTAAAGTTCACAATGAAGCATTTTGAACATTAGCACATCTTTTTTTTGTAGCAAAATAAGTTTATTAAAATATTTTGTTGTATATAAAACTTAGAAATATATCAAGATTATATACTTTAAATTTTACAATTTCATACTCCTGGTAAGAATTACCAAACAGAAGGAGCATGTATAAGAATCAGTTATTTGTATTCTGGACTATGTTCATGCATACTATATAAAATTTATAAATAGTTTTTGTCTACTAAGAATGGGCAAGTTACAAAATGTTTATGTCAAACCTAAAATGTTCATAGGCATATGCTTCAATTTTTAGTTATAAATGATTCTTAGACATAAATTAGAAGCTTTAATTTAATAAAAATAAAACTATTGGCTTAAAGTTTTGATAGCATGAGAGTAAGAACTCAAAATAATACATGGGTTCTCCCATATGCTGGCTTTTTGACCTTGGGCAAATTACTTTAGGGTATGTTTCTTTATCTATAAAAAGTAGAAGTTAATACCTACTTCAGTAAGTGCTTGACCCACAACAGCTAACAAATTTCAGTGCTTACTAATGCATGTACTCAAAAAGTACATGGCATTTTTACGTTGTGACTAAAATTTAATGCAACTTCAGCCTAAAGTTATTATGCTGTGTTTATTTCAATACCTCAATATGTCTCTCCCCTCCACCTCCATTAATACCCTCCAAATATTTTTTGCCCACACGACTGTTAATTGTGCTAGATAATTCTGATTCTGATCATAAATTTGATTTAATACAGCCAGCCATCTTTGTGTTAAGATTTATTCTCAGTAGGGGCACCTGGGTGGTTCAGTCAGTTGAGCATCTGACTTCAGCTCAGGTCATGATCTCATAGCTAGAGAGTTCAAGCCCCATGTCAAGCTCTATGCTGACAGCTCAGAGCCTGGAGCCTGCTCATGCTCTGTCTCTCTCAAAAAAATAAACACTAAAAAAATTTTTAAAATTAAAAATTAGGAGTATTTTAGAACTATAGCCATATTAATTCATTATATTTTATATGTAATCTAGGACCAGGAGCATTTCCTAATAGGGCCTGAAAGTCTTGGAGCTAGGTAGGGCTCCTAGGGAATGGATCCAAGAGCAACAGCCAATTTGGAATTTCTGGAAAGCAAATAACCTTATACTTATGGTTCCATGGACAGAAGAGCCAAAAGTCCTACCACAAGCACAATTCCAGTCCCTGTTAACAATAAGGGAACTAATCAAAGGGATTTGACTTAATAGCTACACAGACTCCCATTTAAGCAAAATTGAAGAAAAGATTAAATTATTGGTACTTTGATATTCACATAAGCAAATGGCAGAGAACTTAAGACCATTTTTAAGACAAATATAGTTAACATGGTGCCACCTAAATCAAATGAGGATGGAATATATCAACAATTATTCTAGTAATGTGTTTTCAGAGTTTTTATCCAAAAATGGATTTGACCGGCAAGACTAAAGCACTAACCAAAAGTCAAATTTACACAAACCATAAAGTAAGATCATTATATGAAAAGGTCATTGTTCCCTAACACATTTCCAAAATCAATAACTTGTTAGGAATGAATGTTGATAGATTTAATGCAATGTTTATCTAAAATACATTAATGTATCATGTATGTTTGATCAGAAATATCCTTAATGTATGCAATCCCTTACTACTTTTAGACTGCTGTTTGAATTAAAACCTCTACTCACCCTCCTTGTTTTGCCCATTTAGAGGTTTCGGGCCACATCAAAATAAAGGTATATATGCACTTTAACAATTTTGCCATCTTTTAACCTAAAAGCTATGTATACATAAAGAACTGCAACAGTAACCAACCACTGCGGCATATAATGCTAAAAGAAATAATCATGCTGAAAGACAGTATCGGTACAGAAGTGTTTCAAGGTCACAGGGATAAAGTCAGCCTCAATCAAATAAAATGGGATAATGTATTAAATTAAGTAGTTACTAGATAATTATTCTAGTTTAGACACATTCTGTATCATTTCTAGCTCTGACACATTTTCATCTAAGAGAAGTATCGATGGTTTAACATTTCTGTGTATTTGTATTTGTTGCAACTCTGATAGTTTAGTTTGCTGTTTATCCATGCTACCTTATTTCTCCCTTTAGCAATGGTTGTTAGTCTCTGCTGTACAGAATAACCCTATTTAAACAATTCAGGTTTGAATTTTCAACGAGAAACTATTTTCCACATGAATTCCTTCAGCAAATATAAAGTGTGACATAGCATATTCTTTAAATCATGCAAATTGTTAGATAAACTTTGGTAAAAAGATAGACTTCAGGTTATTATGTGTTGGTTAAAAAAGAGGATCAACATCAGTATCACTGAAATTAATGTAACTACAACGATGTTTAAAATCTTAAAAACTTTGACTTATTTTTCATCCTTATCAGGCCAGGAACATGGCATCCTCTTTGAAGAAATTTTCATTTCAGGAATAAGAAGTTTCTTAATTTGTCCAATTTCTGTTCTGCTCCAGTCTTCTTTCAATATTTGGCTCATTGAGGATAAATTTCAACAGGGTGAACATCAGGAAGCGGTCTTTGTTTCAAAATCTGTACGTGTTGGCGGATATCATCAACTTTTCCAAGAAATTTCAGTGGAGACTCTTCCTGTAAAGATGTTGTCAGTGTCATCAATTCAAGCTGCTGCTCTCATATTTCTTTCATTCTTTCAATTTGTGGAGTGTATTCTTGATTAATCAGATTGCTAACTTTACCAAGAGCAGCTAAGAAAAAAATTTTTTCTGTTCTAATGTATCACTAACTCCTTAAAATACTGGAGAACAACTACCTTATCACTTTGGACCATCTTCTCTGAATGAGATTTCTGTTCTTCCAGTTTTTGGATAAGATGAGTAAGATCTGTCCAGTGTGTGTCAGTTAACTAACTGTTCAAGCAGTTTTGGGGGTGTATCCTTTTCTTTCAGATAGGCACCTTGAAGATCATCTATGGGATGACCATGACGTTAACCTACGGTAAGGCAATGACCACAAACTAATGTTTTATCTAGGAGACAGTAAACACTTAATATTGTCTGTAAAGTTGGGGACAGGTAACGATATCTGGACGGACTTCTTGCTGGTACTTTTCCATAATAGCCCTTAATGCAAAATTAACAGGTAAAGATTCAATACCAGTTAGAGGAATTTCAATAATACTTCTGCAATTGGGGCACTTGAGTGGAATTCGTAAAGGTCTCCATATAAAAAAGCTCCCGGATGCCTGAAGAATGTTTTCCAAGCAATTTCTACAAAATGTATGAGAGCATGAGTACACGAGGGTCTTCAAAAATACTGTTAACAAATGGGACATGTTAACTCATCCTCAAAATTGTGCCTTTCCTACTTTGTTGATCTTCTGGCTTAGTGACTAAATATACTTTATCTTCTCCAACTTGTTCAGATTCTTTTATTAGTATTCATGGGGAGGAAGAGACAGAGTTCCTCCACAGGCTTGAAACAGCTCTACTGAACATTGGCACATCTTAAAACATATCCTTTCCTGAAGATTAACTTTGTTGTTGATTTTTTTTATCCTTTCCTATTAATTTTTAAATATCAGATAATACCCAGTCCTGTGAGTAAAAATCTAATTATGGAGAGCGAACTTTATGAATATCTTATAATTTATGTTGATCCACATTCTAATGGGGTTGATATAGTGACAGGACTCTTGGAAGACCACAAGAGAAATAGGCCCATTTAAGTCATTATTCAGTGAGTTATCTGAGTTATTTCTTCCTTTCTTTTGATCAGGACTGGGGAAAAAATTTAAAATTAAAACTTCAAAACAAATTTGAACAATAACTTAGAACTTTAGCTGAAAAGTAGAGACATAAGCAGAGACTGGAGTGGATGACTAGACTAGACAGAATGGGGAAAGCTGTTAACATTTTGAAATTAGATGATAAACTTTATATGTAAGAAAAGCAGTGTTAACATTCTAACTTTGCTGCAGAAGTAGTTAAGTAGTTAAGTAAGTTAAGTAGTTAAGTAGTCAATTAAGAAGGCATATATGTAATATGCTCATTTCACCAAAGAGTTGTGGAACATTCCCCAGAAAAGGAATCATTTGGCTAATTAATAATCCTTCTCAAAACAGGAATTAAATAAAAAAAAGGGATTTAATTGAAATAATTCAATGGCATTGATTGATTTGTTTGTTAGACAATAAGTGAACTTGAACTGGAAGACCAAAAAGAAGGCCAGCATCTCAAAAAGGTTTTAGAAAATGCTTATTATTATGTTGTCGTGGTGGTTGTACTCAGACGTGAAGAGTAAAGGTTGTTTCAAACAATGTCACACACACACTGGTAATACATCTACATGAAAACCTGTGCCATACAATGCGAGTCCAAGTTAGTTATACGTTATCATGAGATGGGCCTTCTGGAAAAATAATAACAAACAAATAAAAAATGAGATGGGTTAAGTACTGACTTCAGAAAAAGTGACAGAAATAAAACATTCTGTACTTGGAAGAAAACAGGATGGTTCTCAACTCAATAATCATAAATTGAGGGGTTTATAGCCTCTGAACATAATATACCTTTAAGAAAAGCTTAGTAAGTGTACTGTTAAATCATTGACATCATCTGATACAATTTTTGAGCACCATTAATTTTTCTTATGATCATTCCTTCATATCCTGTGAAATACTGTGTAGACAAATTATAAGAGATTGACACATGATCATAGAGAGTGTCTTACTGTATGTAACGGAAACAAAACTAGATTTATGTTGTGTTTATATTTTATGTAAATAAAAATTAGTTGTCTTCCTTCCTAATAAAATTAGTGGCTTAATGTACAAGTTGATAAGTGATAGAAAAATACATGTTAGCTTTGAACCTTTCCAAATGTTCAATATTATAATGCTCTGTTGTCTTGAAATTCCGAAAATGAAAAACCTTGAGGGGCGCCTGGGTGGCGCAGTCGGTTAAGCGTCCGACTTCAGCCAGGTCACGATCTCGCGGTCCGTGAATTCTGTGCTGACAGCTCGGAGCCTGGAGCCTGTTTCCGATTCTGTGTCTCCCTCTCTCTCTGCCCCTCCCCCGTTCATGCTCTGTCTCTCTCTGTCCCAAAAATAAATTAAAAAAAAAAAAAAAAAAAAAAACCTTGCATTTTCATTTTGCACTGGGAAAGTTATGTGACTAATTTTGGTGGTCAGGGATGATCATTCTAATAAGATAGCATTAGATGTAGAACATGAAGGAGGGGATGAAGCAATTCACGTGGATATCTAGGAAAAGAGCATTCTTGGTAGAGAAAAGAGTAAGTGCAAATAACCTGTTATGGCACCATGTTTGATCCACTTAAGGATTAGCATAGAAGCTCGAGTGACTCCGGTATAAGCTAATGTAAGGCGGCATTCGATAAGATCAGATCTTATCTAATGGGGTGGAAGAGGGGGCAGATCGTTTAGGGACTTATGAGTTAGCATTAAGAACTTTGGCTTTCAAATCCAGGTGAGATGGCCAACACTGGAGGGGTTTTAAGGAAAGAAGTGACATGATCTGATTTAGGATATTTTGAAAGAGTCACTTTGGCTGCTGTGTTGAGTAGTGTCAAAGGTCCCAAGAGCCTAAAGCAGTAATTGATACAAGAGATAAGGATAGTTGGGGCAAAACGGTTTAGTAGAGGTAGATTCTAGATCTATTTTTGAGGTAGAACTAACAGGCTTGGCTAATGAATTTGGATGTGTGTGTTTAAGAAAGAGAAGATAAGCATATATGTAAGGCTTTTGGTCTAGGCAACTGGAAAGATGGATGTACCATTTTCTGAGATCGGAATGATTTCAGAAAGAACAGGTTGGGTAGTGTTGGGAGGAACTACCATGTTTATCATCTGTTAAATCATCACATATATGTAGCCATTTCTGGCTTTTCTATTCTATTCCATCCATCTACTTGTGAACCTGTTCTAGTACCATCTTATTTTGATTACTATAGCATCCGTGTACATTTTTTAATATCTTGTAGGGCAAGACGGTCATTAGAATCATTTCTCAAAAATTTTTTGGGGGGGACTGTTCTTCCTGATGAATGTCAGATTCAACTATTCTAGTTGTTGAAAACACCCTGAATTTATAGGTTAATTTGAAGAGAACTGAAACTTTTCACTGTGTAATCTACCTATCTAGGAACATGGTATTTTTTTTATTTGTTTATTTTTCTTTTCATATGCCCTTCAGTAAAATTAGTAGTGTTCTTCATGTGGGACTTCTTCACATCTTGTTTATTTTGTAGAAATGGATATTTGAATTCTAATCATGGGAGAAAAAAGAAGAGTATGAAGATATTAGCTTTGCTGCAATAACAAATGATCCAAGCATCTCAGTAGTTTACAATAACCAACATTTCTTTCCTGTTCACATTGTGGGTCAGGGTAGTTGTGGGTCAGCTACAGTGACGTGGCCTGGCTATACTTTGCTTTACATCTCTTCTCATTCTGGGTCTCAGGCTGAAGGAGCAGAGGGAAAAGAGCAAAGCCAACCACGGAAAGGCTCTTAAAGTTTTAGAGCATGTAGTATACTTTTTCTGCCCATGACCCATTGGTCACAGCAAGTCACATGGCCAGGTCCAATGTCAATGGGGGCCAACTCAGTGTTGAATCACATGGCAACAATGGGTGAGGATGTTAAATCTTCTTGCAAGGGAGGAGTGAATAAGTGGGGATAATAATATAATCTGTCATAATATCCCGAAGGAAAAGGAGTCGTGTAATGTAATTCACCACCCTACAAATGCTTAGAACTTTAGAATTTCCGGAGTGAAGTGGATAATTTTTTAGGATATTGAGGGAAGCAAGGGGAATGCCAGTAAGCATAAATATGATACTTTCACAAGAAGACAAAATATGTTCCTCCATGCACCTCTAGCCATCCTCCTCTTCTCAAGGGTCAGTAGGGGTTCAAACTTCCTATAGGGGCTCCTGGGTGGCTCTGTTGATTAAGTATCTGACTTCGGCTCAGGTCATGATCTCGCAGTTGGTGAGTTCCAGCCCTGCATCAAGGCTCTGGGCTGACAGCTCAGGGGCTGGAGCCTGCTCCAGATTCTGTGTCTCCCTCTCTCTCTCCCACTCCCCTGTTCACACTCTCAAAAATAAATAACCATTAAAAAAAATTGTTTTTAAAAAAAAGGGCCAGTGGGGGTTCAGGGATGGGCAGTCAGGATGTAAGTGAGGGTAGGCAGTCTGCTGGGTAGATGACTCTTCATTTCTCTGCTAAATTTGTCTAGTAATGAATACCGTGAGGGGACTACTCTGCTATTGACCCTAACAGCAAAGAGAGGGCTAAGGCCAGAGATTATGAATAGAATGAGATAGAGTTGCAGAGGTTCTTGATTTGACAATTTTCTATGTGGTTTTATGAGAAGGCATAGACATTATGTTCAATTAAATAATTCATACTGTCAAGTGCTAATGTTTATCAACATGCTAATTAATAATCGGATCTTTAAACCTAAATAGTGACCCACAACTTGTATTATTTAGCCTAACATTATTGGAAAGAAAGCAATTTATTCAGCAAATATTTTTTGAGGACATATTATATGCCAAGCATTACCTTAGGCACTGAGGATAGAGCAAAGTATCAACTCTTGGTGCTTGCATTCTGCAGAAGAGAGGGCAGAGACATAGATGATAATGTATATGTGCATACTTATGAAATATGCCAAGGGGTGTCAGGTACTATGGAGAAAAAAGTGGCGGGGAAATGAGATGGGGCTGGTTTGTAGGGAGGACCTCTTTAATGAAGTGACACGTCAGTGGGGACCTTCATGAATTGACAGAGTGAAGGACCCCTTCATTAAGTGACTGAGAGGTTATCTGGGGGAAGAATGTGGCTGTCTACAAAGACTAAGTGCAACATTGCCCCGCTAAGCCCAGTCAAAGACCAGCAAGGGGGCCAGTGTCACATGAGTGGAGTAAGCAAGTCGATAAGGGGATGAGATATGGTCAGAGAAATAGCCAGGAGCTGTAGGACTTTTAGGTCTTGCTGGGGAGTTTGGATGGTGGTGTTAGAACATTCCAGAACTTAATTTTTTAAAAATGAGCAGCGTTCTAGCCACATCAAAGACACTTTCTCACTCTTTGCCCTCCTTTCATATATGTATATAATGTCCTTGTGGCTGGTCAGAGTAGAAAGCAGAGATGTAATAATACAGTGTATACTGCATTTAAAAAAAATCTGTTCTTTTGGGGTGCCTGGGTGGCTCAGTCGGTTAAGTGTCTGACTTCGGCTTGGGTCATGATCTCACAGTTTGTGGGTTCAAGTCCCACATCGGGCTCCATGCTGACAGCTCAAAGCCTGAAGCCTGCTTTGGATTCTGTGTCCCCCTCTCTCTCTGCTCCTCCCCAGCTTGCACTCTGTCTCTCTGGCTCTCAAAAATAAATAAACGTTAAAAAAATTTTTTTTTAAATTTGTTCTTCTATTTTGCATTTTTAAGATGTGAAGTTTATTGAAGTATAGTTGACAGACAATGTCGCACTGGTTTCAACTGTACAACATAGTGATTTGACATCTCTTTATGTTATGCTATGCTTACAAGATTAGTTACCATCTGTCCCCATACAACACTATTACAATATCGTTGACTTTATTTCCTATGCTGTACTTTTCATCCCTCTGACTTATTCATTCATTAACTAGAAGCCTATATCTCCCACTCCCCTTCACCAATTTTACACATTCCCCTACTCCCTCCCCTCTGGCAACCATCAGTTTGTTCTCCGTATTTACAGTCTATTTGTTTAGAGCTTTTGTTTATTTATTTGCTCGTTTTGTTTTTTTAGATTCCACATATAAGTGAAATCATAAGGTATTTGTCTTTCTCTGAGTTATTTCATTTGGTATAATACCTTCTAAGTCTATCCTATTGTAAATGGCAAGATATTCTTTTTTTACGGCTGAGTGATATTCCATTATATACATCTATATATATATTCACCACATTTTCTTTATCCACTCATCTATAGATGGACACTTAGGGTGCTTCCATATTTTGGCTAATATAAATAATGCTGCAGTAAACATAGGGGTGTACATATCTTTTCATATCAGTGTTTTTATTTTCTTTAGGTAAATATCCAGTAGTGGAATTACTGGATTACATGATATTTCTATTTTTAATTTTTTGAGGAAACTCCATACTGTTTTCCATAGTGGCTGCACCAATTTACTGTGTTTATATTTTATATTTTAAATATTTATACTAGGATTCTCTATGTATAAATGTCATAGGATAGGTAGATTTTGCTTTGATCTTTGTCATTTTTTTTTTAGTGAAAAGAATCTAGGTCTCTTTTTCTTTTCTTTTTTTTTTTTAAGTTTATTTATTTGTTTTCAGAGAGAGAGAGAGAGAGAGAGAGAGAGAGAGAACAAGCAGGGAAGGGGCAGAGAGAGAGTGGGGGACAGTGGAACGGAAGCAGGCTCTGTGCTGACAGCAGTGAGCCCGATGTGGGGCTCCAACTCACGAACCACAAGATCACGACCTGAGCTTCAGTTGGAAGCTTAATCAACTGAGCCATCCAGGAGCTCCTGGGTTTATTTTCCTTTTTAAGTGATTTTTAAAGAATCTGTATGACCCCTTACCAATGACTGGAAAGAAGGTGCTCTTTCATATCATGTTCAACTGCATGAGGACAAGATGGAGGCAGAAGTGGTTGTCTGTCACATAAATAGAATTTATACCAACAGAGTTCTAAGCCTACTTCAATTGTTGAAAATTAATTCATTCTCAGACTTTAGAATCTGATTTTCAGAGTACAAGAAGCTTGATGGAAAAAGCAATTGAATGTAATCAGCCTCTCTTTATGTGCTTGGTTTAAAATCGTTTAGGCTGTCGCATGTGATATGAATCAAAGGGACTTGATAAATATTTCTAAGAACACCTAGATGGCTCACCTGAGCAGATGTGTAATTGCGTGTGAAATTCAGACTGAAACAAGCAAATTTAGAATAAAAGGGAATATTTAATAATTGTATTTTCACTTTCTTAAGACCTTTGCCAAAATAACAGGTAATAGCTTCATTCAAGAGCCACAAGAAGAAAATAGATTTTGGTAGATGGTCAGTAATTTGGGGTTAATGTAGTGTAGCTCATGTGCAGAAATTGAGAAGCATTTTCTTTATTTTCAAGGAAGTCACTAGTTTTATAGAGCTTTTTTGATTTGGAGTTTACTATAGTAGGAGCAGAGTATTAAGAGAATATTTCCCAGTAGATTAGGAAAAATCATTATTCACGTACTTAAAATGCCAGTAATATTGGATTGTGACTAACTTCATAACTGAAAATAGTTTATCTATGAATAAAGCCTCGCATAAATTCGAGGACTTGAAAAAAATGTAAAGATTTGTAAATAGAGCTACAGAAATTAAAACAGTGTTATACTTTCAAAAATACTGACCTTCATGTCAATGACCCTGAACACACAACCCAGAAACAATATTCATTCTATACTCGAATTTAGCATATAATGAAGGTAGCATTTCAAATCATTGAATCAGAGGGTCCAAGAAGTTATGGAATATGAAATAAACATTAAAAAAATAAGAACTTTCCAAATAACAAAGTTTCCTAGAAAGACAATTATCTACAACTGACAAACAATAATATGTTGGCTCTTCCTTTCTGATAGCCAAACTTCTTACTCTGTTTATTGCATTGCTATAATTTTCTGAACAGTATTAAATAGCAGTAGTGCTAGCATCGCTTATTCCAGATTTTACTGGGAATGCTTCTAAGGGTATATTGTTGAGTATGACGTTGGTTGTGGTTTAAGGTAGGTATATTACTAGTTTACCAATAGTCGTAATCTCTTCTCCCCATCCATGAGAGGAGAGAGTCTTTGCTCTAATAATCACTGTACCCACAGCTTAGAAAGTGCCTGGCACCGGTAGGCATTCAATAAATGCTTGGTGAATAACTAATTATCAAGAGGATTGATTGTATCAAGAAGATACGTGAAGTGTCCAAGAAATTATCTAAAAAAAAAAAAAAAAGGCTTATTTGAGATCTTAAGAAACATTTACCTAGTAATATTGGAATTATAGAAAAGTATTAGAAAAAATATCCACTAGCTTAAAGCAAGTAAACTTTCTGATAACTTGTATAATATTTAAGCTATCTTTAAAAATGTATAACATCTTTAAATGGATCATTTTAGAAAATAAAAACCAAAAATCAGTCTTTATAAAATCAGACTTTTATTCCCTTTAAGGATTATCCCTTTTTAATTCTTTTTGAAAAGAAATTTCAAATTGCTTTAGGTAGACTCTATTAATATAGACTGATCTCCAAAGGCTTTGGTATTTTAATGAAAACAAGTTATTTGACACTAAGTTTTGGCATGGTTAAATTGGTTCCCTAAGCCTTTAGATAGATGCCACAATACATATTCAAAGATTAAATTATTTATTTCAAAATATAACCATCAATTTTGAATTTGGTATAGTAGTTATTGAACTTCATTTGGCCATTCATTCACCAAGAATCTATGAAATGTCTATGCCATGTGTGCACCGTATGCTAGGCTTCTGGGAAAGGGATGAATAACATTAAAGTCTACAAGGAGAAAGATATTACAGTGTAGCATAAGAAGTTTTATAAGAGGGGTACTGAGAGCATCTTGCAGATAGGTCTTTGGAGAATCAGTAGAGTTCAAGATAGGGTTGAAAGTTGGCTTGGATCTATGCCAACCAGACAAAAGGCATGGGGGATGGAGATAAGACACTGCAGCTATGTGCAAAGGCACAGAATGCTTCAAGTACATCAAGTATAGAGGGAATAGGGAGAAATTCAGTGTGACTAGAGCATCTTGTACTTTTGAAAAAATACAAGTTGCTCATCTGGTAAAGGGTGTAGGATCTTGACTCCACATAAATTTAAATCCTCGTTGTGCACAGACTCACTGGATAACTGAGCAAACAACTAAGTTCAAGTCTTAGTTCTTCTTCTGTAGAATGGGGACAATAATAGTACCAAGCTTGCAGAGTTAGTGAGGAGACTTAAGAGCATGTGTAGAACCTAATACTGTGCCCAATCCACCCAGAATAAGAGCTCAATAAATGGTAGCCATTGTTATACTGGTAAATAGATAAATCTGTTAGTGACTCCTACTTTAATATTGAATGGCATTTGCTTGTATATTGCTGGGAATTATTCATTCAATGGCTTTTAAAAAAAAAAAGCTTAAATAGTAGAATAAGTCCCATACTAGTACTAATAATGAGTTCACTTTTTCAGTAGAGTCCTGGAGTATAAAAGTACCACTTCTTCCTGAGCAAAAAGACTAAAAACATGTTACCTCAGATCACATCCATTTTAGAGAAAAGTTTCTACCCCAGAATCAGTGGTTTATGCAATTGTCAGTAGTAGAACCCTATAGCTTTTTTTTTTTTTTAAGTTTATTTTTGAGAGAGAGAGTGAGAGAGCAGGGGAGGGGCACAGAGGGAGAAGGGGGACAGAGGATCTGAAGCGGGCTCTGGCTGAAAGCAGAAAGCCTGATGTGTGGCTCTAACTCACAAACCATGAGATCATGACCTGAGCTGAAGTTGGACACTTAACCGACTGAGCCACCCAGGCACCCCAGAGCCCTATAGCTTTAAAAAATTGAACACAGCATCTATTATATGGTGAACCACCACAAAGTATAAAACTTCTGTTAATTCAAACACATGCCTGTGGCTTTGCAAATATTTTTAAATCATTTGCTTGAGTGACTGTTCCTTGAAAGAATAACTTCTATTCGTGTGTCTATTTCTTAGGTCTGATTCTCACCTCAACTAATTACACGCAGATTTCTTTGCCTGTTCTCTCTTGACTCCACTGTAGTCAAATGGAGACAAATATTGTAGATGGGTGACTTATGGCCAAACCTGGTATTTTTATTTTTTTTTATTTTTATTTTTTATTTTAGTTTTCATCGTATCTTTTCAGAATTTAACATGGTTGAACTGCTTCTTCTTTTTTGAAATTTTCTCTATAGTTTGGCTTCACGATCCCACACTCATCTGGTCTTCTTAGATCTGGTTTCTTACATGTCTGAGCATTCCTTCTTGGTATGTTTTATCTCTCCTCTTTTCATTACCTGTCTCTTAATGTTAGTAATCTGCATGGTTCTGTCTTTGGTTCTTTTCTTTTCTCATTCCACAAACTCTCCATGGGGGTAATCTCATTCTCTCCATTGCCTTTGATGAACAGATATATAATTATGTGAGTCTCAAATTTTATCTCCAGCACTGAACTGTTTTCATGGCCTCTTCTGTGCATCTGTTTCCAGTAACCAACAGAACATCTCCATCCTGCTGTCCCAGAGGCAATAAAATCATTATGCCCCAGACTGAACTACTCTCATTTTTTCTCACTCCATTCCTTCTCCTTCATTCTGATCTTGGTGACTGGCCCCCCTATCCGTACACTCACCACTTGGAAACCTGAGAACTAGACTAGTTTTCTCTCTTTCCTTAGCCAAATGCCCTCCACATATCCAATCAGTGTCCAAGTTCTACTGATTTTATTTCTTCGACATTTGTTTGCCTCTTGCGTCCACGCCCATTACTTCCAGCATGTTGTACCTTAACTATGACAGGAGTATCCTAAGTGATCTTCCTACCTTCACTCTAAATCAGCCAAGTTGTTCTTATTCTCTGGTAAAATTTCCCTGGTGGTTTTTCATTGGATGTGCAAATTCCACTCTGTGGTGTTCTATACTCTTGATGATCTGGCTTGAGCCCACCTTTGCTTCTTTCCTTCCACATCTTCTTTCCTGATCACATAATTTCATGTTGTGAAGCTTTCCCTGAGCTGCTGACCACAAAGCTCTTTACCAACCATGGAGAAGATGTAAAATCACCCAGCCCCGTGCCTTCACTCGTACCCTTGTCCCTTCCTGGGTTTATCATGGCTCCCACCTCCTTCTATTGTACTTGTTTATTCACCTCCATTATTCACTCTGTATTCCTGGCATCTCATACTATGTATTCAAAAGAATTTTTTGCTAAAATATCAATAGATATTTATTAAGCATTTTCTCAAGAATGGGTAAAAAAGAACGACTTCCAGTTTCTTTGGTATTGTCTCAAAATACTCTTTCTCTAGGATGTAATAAATGTGTCTGACTGAAAATTGAGGCAATCCCTGGTTGCATACATTGTTGGTTTCCATCCCAATGTGTTTCTGTGTTTTTTGAATAGACAATGTAATTATGCCTTGCCTAAATGAAATTGGCTTGATCTCTACAACCATCCCATAAAATAGTCATTCCGTCATCATCATTGTTCTCGTAGTCATCATCCTCATTCCCATTTTATATGTAGTGGGGAAATGCTATGGTGGCTTCTAAGTACACTAACTAGTGGGCTTATCCTGGAAGCCCTGAAATTGAAAGGCTCATAGACCAAAATGGCTAGTTTGTTAAATCAACTTAAAATCTACAGTGAGAAGCAAAGGGAATGGGATTGAATAGGTTAAGATATTTAGTGCAAATAGGTGAAAGGACCGCATGGCCTGTGGTTTGCTCAAAGTTCCTGTGTCCTGACTCTCTTTACATCACCTTTCTTTATCACAGATGGTGTTGTTACAAGGAGCAGAGTCAAGGGCAGGCAAGAAAGTTTAGAGATGGAAGATCTGTGGTGCCAGATGTTTGCTCTATTGGAGAGAAGAAGAGGCAAATATACACAGCTACAGTTATAGCTCTGTGATAACCTTATGAGCAACGGTATGTATTTTAAGCAGAGGGCAAGTGGGCTAGAATGGATGATACCAATGGGTGGCCAATTTGAGGTAGATAAAGCTGATCCATGCTTTATGAGTATTTAAGGCTTATTTTGCTTTCCATCTCTTTCTGTCTACAAGTAACACTCATTTTTTCATTCTCTTAATGTGTTTAACACATAAACGTCTATTCTATGTTTAGCATGTCCTATAGGTCTATGACATACTTACTATCTATAGTTAACATTTCTTATGAGTTTCATCCATCATGTGTGTTTTTCTAGTCCTTTAAGGCAGAATAAAAAATTCTTAAAGAACATTTACATTATGGATGAAGCACATATCTGAGGCATGGGACTATTAAGCCACTTGCCCACGATCCCCACATTTAGTGCATGGGAGAATCAGGGGTTCAAATATAGGAAATGTAGCACCAGAGCCGACTTCTTAACTACCATCCTATATTGATTCCTAATTTGCCTGAGAAAACACAGCCAGTAAGTCTGACCTC
This sequence comes from Panthera leo, assembly GCF_018350215.1. NCBI lineage: Eukaryota > Metazoa > Chordata > Mammalia > Carnivora > Felidae > Panthera > Panthera leo. The sequence continues at coordinate 131,716,049 of NC_056684.1, forward strand.
AAATTCAGTGCTCTTTCCCCTAACTACTCTTTATTCTAAGTATCTTTGTGGCTGGAGACCTCTCTTGTTCCTCTCTGCTGTTCTTATCACCAAGCACAGGGCCTACACAAATACTTGTTGACTAAGAGAAGATCCCAGTTTAACTGCTTTTCTTTTGGGTTAACGTTAAATGGCCTGAATAATACCAATGTAACATTTAAGAAAAGTTAACTTTTGACAATTAAAGTTACATATCTATAGTATTTGACTTTAAATAGAATTAACCTAAAAGGATATGTAGTTGCTGGAGAGCAAAAGATAAGGATCCAGGAACTGAGATCTAGCTCTGATTGGGAAACTGACCCTTTCTTTCAAAGGGATTAAGTTGTTTCTCTGTGCTTCATTTTCCTCAGTTTGAAAATGACCCTAGTAAATCCTATCTACCCTTTTCGCTAGGAGCTGTTACATTTAATATTCTTCCTGTTACTAGCATGCCATTTAAAAAAGTGGTTTCTGGAGTGCCTGGATGGCTTTAGTCAGTTAAGTGTCTGACTTCAGCTCAGGTCATGATCTCACAGGTTTGTGGGTTTGAGCCCTGAGTCGGGCTCTGTGCTCAAAGCTCAGAGCCCAGAGCTACTTCGGATTCTGTGTCTCCCTCTCTCTCTCTGCCCTTCCCCCACTTGTGCACGCGTTCTGTCTTTCTCTCTCAAAAATAAATAAGTAAACATTAAAAAACGGTTTCTGCATTATGGATTAGAAATTATAAAAAATGTAATAAAGTCTATCTGCACATTCACATAATTAACATATTTACACAATTAAAAATTTACACAATTTATAATCTTTTTTTTTTTTTAACATTTATTTATTTTTGAGACAGAGAGAGAGCATGAACAGGGGAGGGTCAGAGAGAGAGGGAGACACAGAATCTGAAACAGGCTCCAGGCTCTGAGCTGTCAGCACAGAGCCCGATGCGGGGCTCGAACTCAGGGACTGTGAGATCATGACCTGAGCCGAAGTCAGACGTTCAACCGACTGAGCCACCCAGGCGCCCCGTATAATCTTTTAAAGGCTCAGTTTATGCTACATTTAGACGTGCTTCATATCCTGCAATTTGTTAAGTATTCTACAATTTTCCACAGCCGTTTGACTTTTCTTTTCTTAAATTTTTTAATGTTTTTTTGTTTTTGAGAGAGAGAGAGAGAGAAAGAGAGAGAAAGAGAGAGCGCGCGTGCAAGCAGGGAGGGGCAGAGAGAGAGGGAGACACAGAATCCAAAGCAGGCTCTAGGCTCTGAGCTGTCTACACAGAGTCTGACGTGGGGCTCAAACTCGCAAACTGAGACATCATGACCTGAGTCGTAGTCGGACACTTTAACTGACTGAGCCACCCAGGCGCCCCTCCATTTGACTTTTCTAAAAGGAAAAAAAAAAATTAACAGCCTTCTGAAAGAAGCTAATATGAATTATTATGGTCCTAAAATATTTTTAATGCCTCTTTTTTGTTCCATACTTATATATTTATGTCTCTTTATTTTTACCACTTATAAAAATCTTGTTCTTGTCTAGGAAGTTGGCAATAATCTCAATATATGCAAGACCATGTGGAACTCAACATGATAGTTGTTCAACCCTGGCTGCCTAGTAGAATTAACTAGAAAACTTAAAAAGAAAAACAAAAAAACTGACGTTTTAGCTCTACATCAAGCTATTTAAATCAGAATCGTGAAGGATGGAATTTGAGTATCTGTATTTTTAAAAGTTTTCCAGCTATTCTACAAAATACTTGACTAGTACTCTTCAAAACTGTCAAGGTCATCATAAACAAGGAAAGCCTGAGAAACTGCCACAGACCAGAGAAAGGAGACATACTGTTGCACCCACACGACTCCTGAAACAGAATGCTATGGGCACCAGTGACAGTCACAACAAAGTTTATTGCAATGAGAGGCAAGGCAGACCGATCAGGACTGACACTCTTGACCAGAGTGCGGCCCGAACAGCTGGGGTACAGAGTTCTTATAGCCCACCACATCGTCTTATCATCACCTGGGAACAGAACAAAGAAATAGTTTCCAGATGGGGGTGGAAACAGTTCTGACGTGCCCTTGCCCCAATCCAATCAAACACTAATCCAGTTGATTTTCCTTGAACTTTTGTTCCCTTGATTGATAGGATAAGGCTGGTATCTCTTACCTACAGTGTTAAAACAAAGCTGTTATTTCTCAAGGCTACAGGTTAGCCCTAACACTACAATTTAACCCTTACATTATTAATTCAGTGTAATAAGGTATCCAAAGTGGGATCCTGGAATGGAAAAAGGATATCAGGGGAAAATTATTGAAATCCATATATACCGTGGAGTTAATAGCAACGTGTCAATATTGGTTCCTTCATTGTGACACATGTACTGTACTAACATAAAATGTTAACAATAGGAGAAAGTGGGTGAGGAGTATATAGGAACTCTCTGTACTCTACAACTTTTTCATAAATCTAAATCTGTTCTAAAATAAAAATTTTATTTAAAAATCTGTCTAATATGGAGCTGGAGTTGAGACTCACTTACGTAGCAACATTGTATCAGAAAACAAAAAGTCTTTTGAAATATTGAGCCCAATTGCAATTGCCAGCATGTGTAGTCCTACAACCTGACTCTCAGAAACAACAGGCTATTGTCTTAGGACAGAATACATTTCTAGAAGCACTTTGAGGGAAACAAAAATGGACTAATTACAATAAACATAACTGTAATAATCAAAACCTGGATAGGGGCACCTGGGTGGCTCAGTTGGTTGAGCATCTGACTCTTGATTTTGGCTCTGGTCATGATCTCATGGTTAGTGGGATTGAGCCCTGCATAGGGCTCTGCTCTGACAGTACAAAGCTTGCTTGGAATTCTCTCTCTCCCTGTCTCTCTCTGTCCCTTCCTCCCTCATGCTCTCTCTCTCCTTTCCAAAATAAATAAATAAACATTTTTTAAAAAAGAAAAAACCCTGATTACTATTTGCTTCTAAAAAGCAAAAATTCAAGAAATACAAGAAATACTGCTTAGTAAGGAGAAGAAAACTACTCCCAACCCATTAGTCAGGTTAGAAAGGTAGTTTCATTTTGATATTTATGAAATATATAAATATTGGGATTAAATATAATGTCTGCATTATGGTACCCTAGTGGTTTGAGAAAACTGTGAGTGATTTATTTTTGCTAAGAGTTGTTGTTTCTTATCTGTAAAAGGAGATTTAGACCTGACCAGAAATTTCTTCAGTATTATTTTTCCTCTCTTGCCTCTCCCACTGTGGTAGGAAAGAGGCAAGGAAAAAAGATACCCTTCCTAACGAAGTCTACCTAGATTTAGCCCAGTCACACTTCTTTTTTCGTATCTGTGTAAATCTCTAGAGAGAAGTCAGAATTGTGCCTAAAGAAATCATTCCGCACAAGTAAGCATTTGACAAACAGCAATTGGTTGGAGATGGCATTTCAAAAAGCTCCTTTTTAAAATTTTGTGTTATGTCATTTTGTTTGTAAAAAAGTCACCAATGTGTAATCCGGAATCCTTATGCATTGTATAATAGCGGTATTAACAGCCTATCTGTAACAGCCTAATCTGTAGCCCAGATTACAGTCCCGCTCCCTAACTTCATGCGATTTGGGGTGAATAATTTCTCTTCTCTGAGCCGATCTCAGTTTTTCATCTGTAAAATGCCTCGATAGGACTAAGCAGTATCCAATACCCCTTTCTATTCGAACACTGAGATTTGTTGAGGGCTTTTAGAATCCTTGGGTTCTGGTGGGCAGTATGGTATTGAAGAAACTGGTCTCATGTTTGTGTTTCTAGAATTGGAAGGATAAATGATAGGGGCAGGAAAGCGTGCAAGGAAGAGTAGGACACCCGTTGTAGGGTCAACACCTGGGATTTTTCTCAGACTGGCAGAGTAAGCAGAGCGTTTCGCTGCTAGGCAACCGGTCCTCCTTTGGGAGAGTGGAGGACCCCAGTAGGAGGTGTCTAAGTCACTACCTCTTAATTTAGCCATGGTGCCTTCTTCTCAAGGTTAATGAAATATGTATCTTTTAAAAGTACACACTTTCTGCAGCCAAGGTTTGACAAGCCTCGTAGCTGAGTTCGACTCGTGGTGGGTTTTCTTTTTCCTGTTCTCAGGCGCGATGCGGGCACCTCTCAGGCTAGGCCCCTGCCTCCGCGCGTTGCCGGGCAGAGCTGGACGCCTCTGGCTCCTCGACTCCGCCCTCCCAGGCCCCGGCCCAGGTCCTTCGCGGGCCGCCCTCGGCCGCCATGGGCTCGGAGATGGAGCCGCTGCTCCTGGCCTGGAGCTATTTTAGGCGCAGGAAGTTCCAGCTCTGCGCCGATCTGTGCACGCAGATGCTGGAGAAGTCCCCTTATGACCAGGTACCGGCCGGACCCCGTCAGCCCTGTGGATCCCGGCGAGAGGCAGAGGGCCCTGGGGGGTCCCGGGGCCGCCCCGTGGGGGCTCCGGGGTGAAAGGCCCGGGGCGAAGTTGATCGTGTGGTCAGCACAGGCATCTGGCGCGAGATCCCCTAGAGCCGTGACCGGCACCTCCCCTCGGGCGGCGTCCCCGCGTCCCCACGGAACCCCCGCGTGCTGTGCCAGAACCGCCCCCGCCTCAAACTTCAGCAGTCCCTTTCCTTTACGCGTCTCTTAAAGGAACACTTAAAAGTCCCGAATTTCACTTTGGTGCAGAACTTTGATGATTCGTTTATACTTTCATATGGATGGGCTCTTAAATTCTCTGCGTGTGCGTTATTAATTTCTAAAACAATTATGTATAAAGATCTGTAACTTCTCACCTCTTGTTGAAATAGTTGCCTTGTTGTTGTTGTTGTTGTTGTTGTTATTTGGATCAAACGTTGTGATCCTCCCACTTCATGTGAAGATTGTTGTCCGGGAGTGAAGGAGGCTTTGATTCTGGGACACGAGTGCAACTTGAGGCAGGAAATGCAAAGTTAGAGAAATGAGAATCTACGAGGGGAAGAGATACATTTACTATTAGGAGGGAGGGATGGGGAAAGAGTTTCCCTGAAAGAAGGAATGATGGCATTGATTAAAAGACCTTAAATAAACTACAGTGCTAGTTTAGTTTTGTTCTCTTAAATGAAGTGAGAGATTAAATCAAGAGAGTGAGGATGGCCATATACTGTGTGTGAGAGGAACAACACCGGTGGCAGGTAGTTCCTGGAGAAAAAGGGAGAAGAGGAGCAGAGCTGTGGCAGTTTGTCAGTGCTTCTAGTAAAAGCTGGTTTCTCAGCTTTTCCTTTAGTAGTGTTGCCTTGGAGATATTAGGGAAAAAAAAAAAAAGAATTGAGGGGAGTTACGTAAGTGGAGGCCTATGTGTGAATACTGTTATTAGGCTCTGCCTTGTTGCATGTGAGCAAGTGGATGACAGATAACCTGTTGAGGTGAACATACAGACTTTCAGATAGGTAGAACATCTCTCCTGTAACAATCCATGTTAGTGAGAATGCTAAGCTCGATTCTTTTGGGTTAGTTCGTGTTCATTAATAGGACTGTGTTTCCATAGGGAAGCATTTTTCCAAGCGTGTTTCTTGGCACAGTTAGTCCCACAGGTGGTACTCAAAACAAAACAAACAAACAAACAAAAAACAAGGTTCCGGATTCCACAATCAACTATGTCTGGGAACTGTTACAGTACCTTGACCCCTTTTCGTTTTGTACAACAAAAGTCTGTTAAAACCCTACGATGGACCGGGCACTGCTCTAAGCACAATGGTTTGCAAGAGCTCTACATGCTGTTTCTGTTTTTCCATTAATTTAGGGTAGTTTCCATTCTGTGTTCCACAGAGCTGTTGCCCAAGAGCTGCTTAGCGACAGAAAGTTTCCTCGCTAAATTCATCTGGGGACAGTATATTTCCTACTTGAAGATTCAAGATTCATACTAAAGCCTCTGGGTTCTGAAGAAAAGAAATGTAATTTTGTCGATACAATAGTTCTGAAACTTATTTGACCTCTGCTACTCTTTTGGCAGTGGGCAAGGGTTGGGTATCTTCATTGTTACCGTACTAGGGAGATGTAGTCTCATGGTGAAATGTTATAAGCAAAGGAGCAGTGTTTTTATTAATGGTTAAGATCCTATACTCTTAATAACATATAATCATAGCACATTCAGTACAATACTGTGCCTGTGAATTCAGATTTAGTTTGTGCTAGGCACTGTGAGCAGGATTTTATATGTGTTCAACCAAATGACCTTTGTTGAGTGCTTACTGCTTACTAAGTTGTGTAAATTATGGGTATTTCTATGCTTAGAATAACCTTGCAAAATAGGTAACAAAAATAGTAGCTAACATTTATTGAGTATTTACTCTATGTCAGGCTTGGTTCGGAGGGTTTTAGAAGTCATCTCATTTAATCCTCATCCCTCTTAGGAAATTGGTACTGTTTCACCCGTTTTACAGATTAAGTGCACTGGGGCACAGGGTTAAGTAATTTGTCCAAAGTTACAAAGCTGATAAATCCATTTACTTTGTCCATACTGTGCTCCCTCTTTGGCCCCGATGTAGCCTAATATTTCAAAGCTGTGTGTTTCTCAACTTTTCCCAGTACATTTTCCCATCTACTGTGCCTTTTTCAAGATTTTAGCTAAATGGTAAAGAATTTTAACATACTTGTGGATTAAAGGCTTTAGAAAGTCCTGAAGGAAGGTGACCTATCTAATTTTGATAAAGACAGTATTCTGAAACTTACTTGATCCCTGGTGCCTTCGGGGTGGGGGGCGGATGGGGGAGACAGAGATAGATTTCTCCCTTGTTATTTTGGAGAGATGCCATTTTGGAAAGTGCATGGTCAAGGCAGAAGTGTTTTCATTAATGGTGAAGATGGGGCCATAGAGGGACCTTGCTCCTTTTTATCTAGGAAGAGTAAGATAAACAGATTTAGGGCTTTGCAGTCTCCTGAATTAGCAGCTAAATAAGGTAAGGGCTTGTGTCTTTTTACTTGGTTTCTTGTACAGCTGTCATTAGGCCTTATTGGCCCTCTTGAAAGATTAAAGACTTATTACAAGGCATGTTTGGTAGAACCGTGATTTTGATAATGATAATGAAGAAAAAAAGACACAGGTTTATATTGGGAAATACTGCTGTTGTCATTGGTTAACCATTTGACATGGTTAAGATCATTAGGGCAGTCAATTTTGTTAGGTCCTGGCCTATTCTATTGTCCTATTTGCTGTGGATTTGAAATAATCGTCCATAATGTGATACATAATGTCTACTGCCATAAACATTAAAAAATGTTATGCTTTATTACTATTTTATTGTTATGAGCAGGGGTTGTTAATGGGTTTGATGTAAATATCAGAGTAGGCTTAGGAGAATGAGTACCAGATCTAGAAGAAATTTATGATACTCCTTTCCTTTCTAATCCTTTTTATTTGTTTTGCTGAGGTAGTTTATTTAAGTAGGAACTATATATATATATATATATATATATATATATATATATATATATATATATATATATATTGGCAGAACAATGAGCAGTATTTCATTGGGAATAGAAGTTTAACTTGATATTACCTTATCAAACTGGGCTTTAAAAATTTTTAAGTTTTATTTATTTATCTTGAGAGAGAGCATGAGCAGGGAAGAGGCAGAGAGAGGAAGAGAGAGAATCCCAAGCAGGCTCCACGAACTCATGAACCGTGAGATCATGACCCAAGCCAAAATCAAGAGTCCAAAGCTTTTAACCAACTGAGCCCCCCAGCCACCCCACCAAACTGGGCTTTTGATAGCTGGATAGGGCTGCTGAAAAGTTTGTAGGGTTCACTTATGTGTTAGTTATTTTTTGACCCAGCCTTTAAACACTGTTTTTTCACTGTGTGCTTTTCCTTTTTAATTAGGTAATTTTTAATTTTTAAAATTTGAATATAGTTGACACCATGTTACCTTAGTTTCAGGTGTACAACATAGTGATTCAACTTCTCTATACTATGCGGTGGTCACCCCAAGTGTAGCTACCATCCGTCACCATACCATGCTATTACAATATCACTGATCGTAAACCCTATGCTGTACCTTTTATTCCCATGACTTATTCATTTCATAACTGGAAGCCTGTATCTCTGGCTCCCCTTCGCCCATTTGCCCATCCCTCTCCAACCCTCCCCTCTGGCAACCATCCGTTTATTCTCTATATTTGGGTCCGTTTCTGCTTTTTGTTTTGTCTTTTAGATTCCACATATAACTGAAATCATATGGTATTTGTCTTTTTCTGTCTGACTTATTTCACTTAGCATAATACCCTCTAAGATCCATCCATGTTGTTGCAAATGGCAAGATCTAATTTTTATGGCTGCATAATATTCCATTGTACATATATACCATATCTTCCTTTTCCATTCATCTATCTGTATGGTTGCTTCCATATCATGGGTATTGTAAATAATGCTGCAGTAAATACAACAGTGCATCTGTCTTTTCAAATTAGTATTTTCATTTTCTCTGGGTAAAGACCTGGTAGTGGAATTACTGGATCATATGGTATTTCTATTTTTAATTTTTTGAGGAACCTCTATGCTGTTTTCCACAGTGGCTGCACCAACTTACATTCCTACCAACACTACATGAGAGTTGACCTTTGTGTCCCTCCACTCCCATCCTTAATTCTCAGCCCCATAGGTTCCTAAACATATATTTACCTTTTCAAATAAATGCAATTGCATTATGGACATTCTTAATTCATTTCTTGATTTGAGGGCCAGTTGTTTTTTTTTTTTTTTAATCAATTAAGGAAATTCTTCCCAGATTCCTCCAGGAGAGTCTTCCTTCCTTCCTTCCTTCCTTCTTTCCTTCTTTCCTTTCTTTTTTCCTTTTTCCCACTGAGATTTCTTTATGCAGTTTATCAGAAATATATACATTGAATTCTTTCAGAATTAAAAGCTTTTAATTGATTTTAACAAATTGGGAAGAGATATGAGAAAAATGTATTTCTCATATTTATTTATTCTTTATCTGTTAGATGTTAAAAATGAACAATGAAATATTCTTCCCTTTATTTTTTTAATTTTTTAAAAAAATATTTATTTATTCTTGAGAGAGAGAGACAGAGAGACAGAGCATGAGCAGGGGAGAGTCAGAGAGAGGGAGACACAGAATCTGAAGCAGGCTCCAGGCTCTGAGCTGTCAGCACAGAGCCCGACACGGGGCTCGAACCCACAAACCGTGAGATCATGACCTGAGCCGAAGTTGGACGCTTAACAAATTAAGCCACCCAGGTGCCCCTTCCCTTTATTTTTTAAAGTTGATTTATTTTGAGAGAGAGAGAGAGCAGGGGAGGGGCTGAGAGGGAGGGAGAGAGAGAATCCCAAGCAGGCTCTGCACTGTCAGCACAGAGCCCAACCTGGGGCTTGATCCCATGAACGGTAAGATCATGACCTGAGCCAAAATCAAGCCCAAACCACTGGGCCACCCAGGCGCCCCCAGGAGGGCGTTTCTGATAGTAATTTTGTTATTGGGATTTCTTGTGATGCTGTCTTTGTTTCAGTGGAGGAAGGTAATTGACGGAGAGACTACCAATCTATGAAAAGCTAACAGAAATGTGATCAGAGCAGAAGCAGATGGTCCTCAGCTCTGCAGTCAGATGGTTTATCTTCACATCCTCCTTTAACCTTTACAAATTTTTTGAGGCTTCAACATTTCAGAGTACTTTTCCCCCACAACTTCCGATTACCATTCCTGTGCCACCAAACTGATTTTAGTACAAATGAATGACTCTGAAGCAGTTCCTGGACACGTGGAAGAGCAAGGAAATTAAAATATTTTTTTTCTGAGGGTCAAATGGATTCATTTTTGCTTTTTTTTTTCCTGCCCCTAAAACAAAAATAGCTTAAAAAAATTTTTTTTAACATTTATTTTTGAGAGAGAGACACTGAGTGTGAGTGGGGGAGGGGCAGAGAGAGAGGGAGACACAGAATCCGAAGCAGGCTCCAGGCTCCGAGCTGTCAGCCCGGAGCCTGACGCGGGGCTTGACTCTCTAACGGCTAGATCATGGCCGGAGCCTAAGTCAGAAGCTTGACCTACTGAGCCACCCAGATGCCCCAAATAGCTTTTGTTTTAGATGTTGTTTTTCACTTTTGGTTTTGCTTATTTTTGTGCCAGGTGAGGAGAGCCTCTCTAAAGTGATTTGTTATTTGTTAATCTTTCTTTAAGTTGGTCCACAGAGCTTCCCAAAAAACCTCTTTTGGTTCTGATAGATCAACCTTTTGGGATAAGTCCACCTCTGAGACTACGTCTTCTACATTTATTTCTCCTGTAAGAGATACAATTTTGGTATAGTATCATCAAAAATACTTAGGTTGTGCTTTGTACTTTCCATTAGGACATCTGGATTTTATTTAATTTTGATTCTTGCCAAAGTCAGGGTAGTCAGGTTGGCCAGAGAGGTATGATATACAATGAAATAGCATGTTTCTTTAGAGTCATACATTTTTATTTGGACACAAAGAGACTTAAGGATAGGTTGTTGACTGTAATAATATGGTATTTGGTAATGTGGAAAGGTTCTTGAAGAAGATGGATTGTAAACTGTTTTTCCCAGATTCAGAATAGTGAGACTTAAAAGGGCAGGGTGTGTAACCATGAAGGACATTTAAGATTCTGATCTCTTGAGAATATAGAGAAAGAAAGATAACTGGTTAATTTATTGTAGCTTCCCTGTTTGATAAAATACAGCACGAACAAGAAGTTCATCGAGAGACATTGTCTTTTTTCAAAGTGTTCTTTAAATCACGATTGAAAAAGTGCTTATAAGTTGTAAGATATAAAAGGGAGAAAGGCAAAATGGTCTTCCACACGGCGGTGTGACCTAGAGGGAATGCTTGCTTTTAAGCTCATGTCCATCATCCTGATTAGTTGCTTAATCTGATTACTGTTCCTTGTGTTCCATATGTCAGATACATGGCTTTAAAACCAGCCCCAATTTTTTTTTAGCTCCATTATAATTAAACAGTTCATAAAACGTGCAGGTTTTTCAGGCAGTGAGGTTTTTAAGACAATATGCTTTTATTAATGGAGTAGATTTCTGATAGATTTTCAAGTTACGAAAATCAGTGATTCTGGGAGTGGGAAGGGGGGCTATATATCAGAACAGGAAGAATTCACATTCTCCTCCCCAGTCTCTACTTATAATGAGATATGTTACAGAGAGGAAGGGGTTATTATTGTAAATGACTTGAAGATGGAGAAAAGGCTGAAAGCCACTGGCTTAAGGGAAAGACATGGAACCAGGGGTCCCTAGTGAGCTCTGTGTTATTAGTTGATTGAGACAATGATCTGGTGCTCTAAGCAAAACAAACAAACAAACCTTTCTGTGTGATTATCTAATTTAGTTCCTCTTTGGGGCCATGGAGACTAAGCCAGACTTAATCTTTTGATTCTATATGGAGTTCATTTTATGAATTTGTATTCCTGCTGAATTACACAGATGACATTCCTACTTGGCTGCTTGGTTGGTCCTTGGATTCTCCCTAAACCTTCTGATATCCATCAATTTCTGTGTTTTCTTTCATTGTTTTCCTTCGTGTGACTGCTAACTTCTGAATAATGTCTCAGAAGTTTCAGGGCCAAGCTGGGTCAGACTCACGAGCCAGCGTAAGTAATGGTGGCAATTAAGAAGTTGCATTCAGAATTATCTAGAGATTTGATACCCTGAAGTAATAGCAACGACCTAAGAGTAAGCCTTACCCTGGGGAGGAAGGAAGGAAGTAAACTGATGTGAATTGAAGTTGATGCTAATGAGCATTTGTTGGTTCCAGGCTGTGTCACTCCACTCTGTCCCCTTACTTGCTCTGAAGGAGAGTCAAAAGGTAGTTTTAATTTGATGAGACACAAGTGGGAGTTAGTTCTGGGTTTGGGAAAGGGAAGTAATAGAGAGTGTGGGGCTTTTCTGGTCATTATAGAAATGGTTTTATAAAGAAATTGTGCAACTGATATTTCTTATTGAAAGTGCTACCACCTTACACTTCACTAATTATGATAGCATATGGGGAAGGCCTCAAAACTATGAAATATTCTTAAAAATACAAGGTTTATTTATTTTATTTATTTATTTTTTAAAGTTTATTTATTTTTGAGAGAGAGAGAGAGAGACAGAGCACTAGTGGGGGAGGGGCAGAGAAAGAGAAGGAGAGAGAGACATACACACACAGAATCCGAAGCAGGCTCCAGGCTCCTAGCTGTCAGCACAGAACCCAAACTCATGAGCCATGATATCATGACCTGAGCCGAAGTCAAACACTTAACTGACTGAGCCACCCAGGCGCCACCGCCCCCCCCCCCCCAAGGTTTATTTTTAAAACTATGCTATGAAGTAGACACTATTTGCTCCAATTCGAGAGGAGCACTAGGTTATAGAGGTCGTGTGACTCGTTCAAGGTCACGTAGCTAAGTGGCTCCCTGAGGATCAAGCCCAGCCCTTCTGACTCCAGGGTATTTTGTACCCAACAACTTTGTACTCAACTCTGTCGATACCCATGGAAATGATTTGCTAGACCAAATGAACCTAACTTGCCGTTCCCTGTTTGGTTGGATTAATTTAAATAACAGACTATAGTTGAGAGACCCAAAGGTGAAAGTCTCAGTGCTTTAAAAAAAAAAAAAAAGTTTTGCCCTATCTCTAAATTAAAACATCCTAACTCTTCCTTCTTAATCCTGCTACTCTTGATGGATCTCCAGGCCAGTCATACGCAGCCTTGGTCTGGCACACCCTACAGCAGTCTGTTTTCATGCCTTGCTATGATCTCACATACTCAGCAAAGTGCGGGCTCTCGATGCATAGTGTCTGGGTTCAAATACTGCCTGTACACTTTGACTTCAGAGTTTTCTCCTCTGTAAAATGGGGATGATAATACACCTACCTCAAAGGGTTGTTGTGAGGGTTAAGCTCATTAATGTATGGTAAGTGATCAAAAATGTTAGCTGCTATTGTCTCTGTATAGCTAGAGATATTTACATGTAGGATTCTGGCATTGATCTTTTTCTGAAAAGATTGTTGGTAATCTGGAAAGTGTCTGTGAGGAAAGTGTTCGGTGAAATTGATAAAATGATGCTGAACAGGGGCGTCTGGGTGGCTCAGTCGATTAAGCATCCGACTCTCGATTTCAGCTCAGGTCATGATCTCTCTGTTTGCCAGTTCAAGCCCTGCGTCAGGGTCTGTGCTGACAGTGCAGAGCCTGCTTGGGATTCTCTCTCTCCCTGTCTTTCTACTCCTCCCCTGCTCAAGCTCTCTCTAAATAAACATTAAAAAAAAAATGATGATGGGGGCGCCTGGGTGGCTCGGTCGGTTAAGTATCCGACTTCGGCTCAGGTCATGATCTCGCGGTCTGTGAGTTCGAGCCCCGCGTCGGGCTCTGTGCTGACAGCTCAGAGCCTGGAGCCTGTTTCGGATTCTCTGTCTCCCTCTCTCTCTGCCCCTCCCCTGTTCACGCTCTCTCTCTCTCTGTCTCAAAAATAAATAAACGTTAAAAAAAAGAATTTGTTTAAAAAAAAAAATGATGACGAATATAGTTCATAGATCACTGGCACTCAGTAATTTCCGGAATAATATCTTTCTTTTTCTCTGACACCCTTCTTATCTCCCTTATTGTTTTTCTCCTCTCCATCTAAGTCGTCTATAACTGTCTATAACTTGAATATAGCATTTCATACATTGTATTGGCATTTATTTAATTATGTGCATTCCCCACAGAATGTTTTCAGCACCTAGCAGGGTGCAGGAATGTCCGGGGAAGCTTGTGGAACTAACATGATCGTGATCTCGGCCTCACTTCTTGTTTGGGCCTTGTCTCCATCTTCCATCTGCACAACCTCACCTGTCTTTACACTTGCCCATCTTCTCTGACCTTCTCACCTCACCTGCGTGGTGTGGCAAATCACAGATGTGTTCCTGTGGGGCAGAAGAACCAGATAGAGCACGAAGGCCTTCCTCAGTGATCAGAACACTGAGGCTGAGCTGCCGTTTGACTTTGGGAAGCATCTTCCTGTCCTTGGCAGAATGACAGGCCTTCCTTTTCAAGTATTGTCTGCAGTCACCATGGGTAAACTTTTTTTTTCCCTGTGTGGAACTTATCTTCTATCTCTCCTACACTTGACGCTTCAATCCTGCCTTATTATCTTGAACTCATTTTTTAATCTCCTAGATGCACTGGCAAGGAAGAGCCTGGCTTCTTTGTGTGACCTTGAGCAAATTACATGACATCTCTGAATTTGTTTCCTTATCTGTCAAATGGATAACACCTGCCTCCCTCCGGTGGTTGTTATGAGACTCAGTGAGATAATGGGTCATACAGACATGTATACAAATAAACAGAAGAAGGAATAGAAAGGGTTACTCCTCTGTCATCTCATTGCCTGTGTCGGTGTGTTTCTTTAATTATGGACTGTGGGTTCTAGGCAATCTGTGCTTTTCGAGATCTTCCTGATGCACGCTGGAATTGAAAACCTCCAACTGCCATGTATTCTTAGTTGCTGTTTTGTGTTCGGTTCAGCTGCTTGCCGAATATTCTCTAAATCCCACCCTCCAGGGCCTTTGCTTTTGTAGCCTAGCTTCATCTTTGCTTCTCGTGTTCCTACCATGTATCGTGCTATAGAAATTGCTTACCCTTGCATGGTGACCAGATGGCTTCAACATTGCTTGCACACATAATATATTCTTTAAAAAATATTTTGAGTATTCTCCTTGGGTTTTAGAGCTGTAGAAAGCAAGGCTAGGAAGGATTTTTTTTTTCCCTTTCTCTTTTTTCTTAGTAGCTTCCCTGATAAAACATGCTGCCAGTGAAGTGTTCAGCACAGATTGCTAACTGTAGATATAGAAGTATAGATTATTTCATAAATAAATTTGTTACAAGTCTGACTTTTCCCCAGTGGATTTCTATTTAATTTGGACAGGAAAAAACCCTGAGTTTGTTAGCACCTGACACTAATATGTATGACATAGTCTATTCATACACATTTCTCGGAGCACATTACAGTTGGAATTACTTTTTTATCTTCAGCTGCTAATCCCATTTATGTGGAGTAGAAAGATTTATAGTATGTTGTGGATTTTCTTCCTCCTCCCCAAGTGATTAAAGTCTGAATGCTTTAACCACCATGAGTATAAGGAAGTGTTTCCTTGGTATAGCTGTAAAATTGTTTTTAATTTCTGAGATTTTGTGTCTTCATTAAACAAGTAGTTAAGATAACTTCTCTGTGCTTTAAATGAGGTTCGAGTAATTAGAATTTTCTGATCATAGCAAATTCAGCACTCTTCAGTGTATATTAGTTAACACACTAATACCAATATTAGTATTAGTATATGCAGAACTCTTGAGTACTTGTGGAGAAAGATTAAAGTTGATATTCGGATTTTTATTCAATGAATTTGAGTCCGTCTACAAATACTTAATTCATCACTAAGACTTTTTATTTTAGAAACTGTATTTCCTAAAAATGTTTACTACCTTCTTAATGCTTTCCAGGAACCGGATCCTGAATTGCCAGTGACTCAGGTAAAGGGTTAGCTGCAACTGTTAGTTTAGAGAATACAATACTTCCTATTGCTTACTCGTTCCTATAGATTAGAAAACCTGCTGCATATCTATTAATGCTTTTATAAAATCAGCCTTCTCTACCATTCTGTAGAGTATTCTATTTCCAATATTTTTTTTTGTAGAGTATTTTTTTTTTATGTAGAGTATTCTATTTCCAGTATTTTTGTGTCTATGGGTGAGTAGTCTTATAGTCTTAAGACTTGAAATGACCAATGTTGACCAGAAAGATGAGAAAAATAGAGAAGGAAGCAAGGGAAACCAGGAGCTTAGGAATGGGGCCAAGAAGTCAGCAGAGCCCCAAATGTCTGAAAAGATTGTGATGGACAGGATGGTGTATCTTGAGTAAAGAGTAGGCTCACCCTGCCTGGGAAGGGCTCGATTTTAGAGCGAGGTGCCTGCCACCGTGAAGAAGACAGGAGGAGACACTGGCCAGATAGCCTTGTCTACCAAACTATCTTGGTTAGAGATGGGAGGTGGCCAGAGAGACCTGCTAACTGGAGAAGACGCAGTGAATGAGTCTGGAGAGAGCCCAAGGAGAGGAAGTGTGGTTAGGGGGACATGCGGGCCAGTGAAGCTTTTAACACAAGGGAGTTTCCAGTAAGTCTGGGAATAAGAACGGATGAGAGTGCTATAAATCACCCTAAATATTGCCAGGTGTTGGCCCTGCCACATGAGAGAGAATGCTAACAGTGGTTTTCAGTAAATAAACAACTTGAACCTCATATGTGGTTCCTATGAGTAATCATTCAACCTTTTCCAAGAGAGCAGAATACAGAGTACTTTGATGAAGGCCTGTGTAGTATTATCAAGCAAGCACCGTAAAAGGTTAAAATGAAGCACTCTGTTCTTGAAAAGGATTTTAAAGGAATTTGTCTGCAGTGTTCGTAATTTTGATTTCCAAATTGATAGATGGTACTAAACTATTTTTTGCATAATATATGCACAATTCGTTTGAGAAGGACCTAAATTATAAATAGAGTAAGTAATGTGCCTTTTCTTTTCAGTGATTTTGGAAGGTTTTGTTAAAATTAACGTTTATTTATTTTTGAGAGAGAGAGAGAGAGAGAGAGAGTGTGTGAGTGAATGCAAGGGAGGCCCAGAGAGAGGGAGACACAGAAGCTGAAACAGGCTCCAGGCTCCAAGCTGTCAGCACAGAGCCCGATGCAGGACTCGAACTCACAAACTGTGAGATCATGACCTGAGCTGAAGTCGAATGCTTAACCAACTAAGCCACCCAGGTGCCCTGGTTTTGTTAAAATTAAATTAAAATGTCAATAATTTACATTGTTGTTATGGTTTTAAAACTGTAAATGGCATTTGAAAGTTTCAAACCATGCAGGGACTTCATGAAGGACCTGTATTTAGTATTACTTTCTTGTTCTGTTACTGTAGACTTAATTATCTATCACTATCTGGATAGTGATCTAAAAGAATAAAAAGGGAACAAGGCTGATGGGATTCTTTTGAGCTCATTATTCATACATTTTGCCTTCCTCTTTTGCACAACTTCAAAATAAATGAGGCTTTACAATAACAATTCAATATTTTGTGCTAAGTTTTCATTTTCGTAGAGTAGGCAGAGTGTCAGATGTTATACCGATTCTTATGATGGCTCGCTCAGGTTAGACAGACTGTTCCTTGGTAGCTTTATTCTAATAATCTAGCAAAATTGTTTCTTTTATGTCTTAAACTCTTGGCCTCCAATTTTGTATTAAAAGGAATGAGACAATTTCAGCATGTTTTGCTCAGTCAGTAGACTTTTTCACTTCTCGTAAGGCATTATTTTCCTTTCCTTTCCATCATTGCCTCAAGAATAATGTCCTGTAGACTACCTCAGTAGGTGAATGAGATGGGATTATGTTTTAGAGATAAAGAACGATATAATTGACTCACATGCTTTTCCCTTTAAAAAAGTTCCTGCACTTCTGTGATTTTTGTTGATTTCACGGTACTTTCCAATACATAGGCATTCAAATATATTTACATAAACTGCATGACCCTGTCATGTAGTAACAACTTAAACATATTTAATAAAACCAATTTGTATTTTTTATTCAGATTCAAGGACCAGTTTGGGATCATCCCATTGTGCTTTGTTATGCAATTTAATGTAATCACTGATTAGTTTTGAACTTTTTGAAAAACTTAAACAGGATTTTAGGGCTGTAAAACATACTTGGCTTGTTTCCAAAATAAAATTAAAAAAAATTTTTTTTAAAGCCAAAGCCCCATCTGCTGTTTTCATTAAAATCTCAAGAATTGTTCACATTGCCAAGAGCAGTTCTTTGAATACAATCTGATGTTTAAGCAAGCAGTGATATGTGATTTTCAAGGTCATTTGTGTTAGGACAAGAGGAAAGTCAGGAAGATTAGTATTCTCAAAAAATGATGAAATTTAAAATTAAATAATAGTTTAAGTAGACTTTATTATAGATCTTTAAATATAAAAGATTCCCACCACGATTTCTACTTCTGAAGAATTAAATTTTAGAAACTGAAATATAGATCCATTTACCTTTTTGAAAAAGTGAAATCTTATAGAATAACCTTTTAAAAAAGATGTTCCTATTTGGCTTCTGAAGCATTTATTCATTTGGTGGTGAGGGAAAAGTAGATTTACTTTCTTTTCTTTTACTTAGCCTAATATTAAAAAAATTTGCACCTCCGTAATATCTGAGAGGTTAGTAGGAGGCTGGATGTCAGGAAGAATGATGGAGTTAACTATGAGATAACGGTATGTACATGCTAATTATTAAAAAGATATGTGCAGGGATAATTAATACCCAGCCATATAGGTGATACGATAATAATAAAAAGTTGACTTTTAGAAGGTTGATTTAACTAGGATTCCAAGTTGGAGTTTTAAAGTTTCATTAGCTCATCATCAGGATAAAAGTCCCTACACCTCACTGGAGCATACAGGGTCCCTCAACTGCCCTTTGCCTTTTTTCTCTAGCTTCTTCTCTGACTGCTGCCTCAGCTGAACCTGATTCTTCAACCATACTCAACTGTTTTGGAGTTGCCAAGCATGCCTTGAGCCCTCAAGCTAGCCTGCCCTTGTCCCGTTCTCTTTGCCTAATACATGCTTTCCTGTCTTTGCTACTAGCAAACTCTTTTCTCCTACCCTTCCTCTACTCCCAGGCAGCTGGGTGCCTCTCTCTGTACTCCCGTAGCATGCTCCAGACTTTTATCACTGCGCTTTCCCTACAACACCGAAATTTGTGTAAGCTAGTTAGCCGCGGCTTACTTCTCTCTGTCCCCAGGACCTGGCATGCCATAGGTGCTCCCTAGTAATATGGGAGTGAACCGTGGCACCCATATCCTGTTTTACTGTTTCAAAGAAAATGCTGCAATCCTTCCTGTCCACCAGCATGCTGAGCAAGGAATGCCCTTTTGAGAAATGAAAGCTGTCAGATCCTTGCAGGGCAGTATGAGCTGTGGAGACTCAAGATAAATCAGGATTACTTATTTCCATCTTTGAAGTTAAATTAAACCATGAGTTGAAGCCAGAGATGACTTCCCTGACCCCTGAGCAGAGTTATAAAGATCTGCCGACCTTCCTGATCTTTGATGAATGAAAACCTCCAATTGTTTCCACACTTTAGTGGCTCTTACAGTTAGATGCAGTTACGACTGAAATTTATTTATTTATTTATTTATTTAACAAATGAATTCTTTGATTCCATATTCTGCTTATTCAATTGTGTTAAGTCCACACAGTTGAAACATTTTAAGTTATCTGAATCCAGTAAATCTCACACAGGAAAGTAGAAGCTAAAAAACCCAATCATCTAGCCAAATATAATTTCATTTTAGGAACCTACGGCTATGAAGGCAGCCTTTTTTATTCCCATTAAAGTGAAAGCATGAAGAATTTTCCTTTTCCTTAAGAACTTTTGTCTAATGTATGCATTCCAGTTATTTTAGCCCACGAAAGGATCTCTACTTTTTAATTCCTATAAAACTATTGTCTATACCACACACCTGCCACCTATCATGCCCTGCTTTGCCTTGTCAATTAATTCAGTAGGTGATGTGTTCAGGAAATTAGGATCCAAGTTTTAAGCTTCTCATGCTTCCTCTTCAGAACCTAGCCCAATGCTATGTAACTAGGAAGTGCTCCATAGGTGTGGACCGACTGATTGAATGCATCTTGGGTTCTTTACGCGAGGACTTTTTGGAACTCTGTAGCTCTCGTCTGTTCCTCTCTCAGTCTGTTCCTCCTTTAGCCGGCTTCACAGCCGGTTCCCTAGTATGGTGAGCCCTACCCTGCCTCCCGCCAAACTTCCCTCGCTGCTGCTTCCTCTGCCCTATAGAGTATCGGGTCTGTGCTGCTGCTCAAGGACACCGAGCTTACTTGTTCTCTGCTTCTGTTCTGTAGTGAAGCAGAAAGGTAAACATTTCTGATAAAGCTGTTTTAAATGTTGAGCAAGATATTTAATGGTGCACACCTTGACATCTAATTTCTCAAGGTAGAGTGAAGTTGATATTTTCCAGATTCCTTAATTACCTTTTCCATTCCCCGCCCCCCCCCCCACCCCCCACTTTCTAGCAGGTTTTCTACTGCCTAGATCACAAAGCAGCCAAGACTGTGTTGATTAGCTTCTTGGGAATTGGGAGAAATTGACCTTAGTTCAATTCAACATTTTTGGAATACCTATTATGTGCAAAAACCATAGGTGTTATGGAAAATTCAGAACTGAACAAGGTAAAAAGGCTTGTGTTTTGGGGAAGGGAGCTAACCTATGCCTGATAATTACAGTGTTTCTTGAATATGTGAGTACATTTGATGGAAGTGTAAAGAGAATGCTCTGTGAGAAAGACAAGAGGAAAGTAGGTTTAGAACTAAACCATCAGGGAGGTCTTCATGAGGGCCTTTGGTCCTGAAGGAGGAAGGCAGAAAGAGCACTGTGGTCAGAGCTTTCTTAATTGATTTTCGAATTATTATTCCAGTAAAATTTTCTCTGAAGTTCTTCTTTTACTTACAAAAAGGCATGTTAGAAGACTACTAGGTAATTGATCTAATGGGCATTTCTTGATTAGTAATGACCTTGCCTTGTATTAGTTTCTTGAAATAGCTCTTTAAATTAGCATAATGTATTAAACGGTAAACATGCCTAATAAAATTTAGACGATAATAAATCTTCTATAGGCTAGGCAGTACTTCTAATACTACTTAATGTGTGCTTTATTTTATCCATGTTTATAGGCAGCTTGGATTTTGAAGGCACGGGCACTCACTGAAATGGTATATGTAGATGAAATTGACGTAGATCAGGAAGGAATTGCAGAAATGATGCTGGATGAAAATGCTATTGCTCAAGTTCCACGTAAGTATTGGTTTTTCACTTAAGTAAATGAAGTGCCATTAGGAGGAAGAATACTACATGTGTATAAAATAAACACAAGACATTATATACATGAAAAAAACACTGCTTCAGGTTAATGGTCTCTATCCTGTCATATAGTACAAAGATTTTCCTTCCACAATTCAGTTACACTATCTTAAACTTAAGATGTGGGATTGCTGTATAAAACAATTTTTCAATACAAGCTATATTATGCATTTAAACAGATTTTATATTTAAAATGGATTCTAGCTGAACTGCTTATCTAATATAACAGAAAATTGTTTATCTGAGAGTCGAAACACAGGAAGCATCCAAACAACTCAAGTCTTCTAAAAGGATTAAAAAAAAAAAAGCATCTTTGGACAACATCACTTCACTGTAATAATTGAAGGTGATTTGCTCTAATGCATGATATGAGGTGATGGGGTAATACACTGGCCTGTGAATGCCCACTGGGATTGCCGCAGAGGCCCAGCCCCCAGCTTGCAGATGTGTTGGAGCAAATGGTATTTAGTGATTACCATAATGTATGGTGGTCTTGCTGGTATTTATTAGTTATAACTGTTGTCAGTCATTTTTATGTTTTGAAAAATAATAAAAATATTTTTTAATGTTCATTTTTGAGAGAGAGAGAGACAAAATGCAAGTAGGGGAGGGGCTGAGAGAGAGGGAGACAGAGTCTGAAGCAGGTTCCAAGCTCTAAGCTGTTAGCACACAGCCCGATTCGGGGCCCAAACCCACAAACTGCGAGATCGTGACCTGAGCTGAAGTCGGACACTTCACTGCTTGAGCCACCCAGGTGCCCCAAGATAATAACTGTTTTAAAGCTTCAAATGGAAATTGAGGAAAAAAAATACATATGGTTCATGCTAAAATTCCTTCCCCCCCCCCCCATCATTTTGTTCTTTTGGAGTTAAAATGTCTAAATTCTAGGGGCGCCTGGGTGGCTCAGTCGGTTGAGCGTCCGACTTCAGCCCGGGTCACGATCTCGCGGTCCGTGAGTTCGAGCCCCGCGTCGGGCTCTGGGCTGATGGCTCAGAGCCTGGAGCCTGCTTCCGATTCTGTGTCTCCCTCTCTCTCTGCCCCTCCCCCATTCATGCTCTCTCTGTCTCAAAAATAAATAAACGTTAAAAAAAAATTAAAAAAAAAAAAAAAAAAAAAAAAAAAAAAAAAAAAGTCTAAATTCTATATATTGTGGGTACATGATCTTTTGTTGGGAGAAGTTTGTATCAGAAATACACTATGAGCATAGAACCGTCTTTGGGTGCTCTGGAGTCTGCCAGCCTTGAGTTTGAAACCCACCTCTATTAATAGGTTGACCTGTTTACTAAACCCTCTAAGCTTTTGCTAAATGGGTGAATACAGCCTACCTTACAGACTTAGTGTGAAGATTAAATGTAAGAACATAAAATACCATGATTTTTAATAAATATCAGTCTCAAACACCTTTCCCTAATATATTTCCTGTTATTAACGTCTTTTTCACCAGGCCGGCATATTTCTGAAAATTACAACAGCTGACAGTTTTTACAGATTAATAACTAATCTATAAATTGAATTTGCCATCTCATGTCGTAGGCCCGGGAACATCCTTGAAACTGCCTGGAACTAATCAGACAGGAGGGCCTAGTCCAGCCATCAGGTATGTACTTCTGTTTCATACCTTCTGCCATTAAATTCTGACCAGATTGTATGAGAATCTTCCCTTATTGATCTTCTTGGTATTTTCACAATGTACGCTCTTCACAGGCCAGTCACTCAAGCTGGAAGGCCCATTACAGGTTTCCTTAGACCCAGCACACAGAGCGGAAGGCCTGGCACTATGGAACAGGCCATCAGAACACCCAGAACTGCCTACACAGCTCGCCCAGTCACCAGCACAACTGGAAGATTTGTCAGGCTGGGAACGGTAAATTCTGTCAGCTTTACCCTATCTTTGTATTACCAGAGTAGCTTGGTGTTACGTTATATCTTTTTTTTGCTGTTGTTACAGTGGAAAGTCACATGGCAGATTTTTTGAAGGTGGTTCTTTTTACTTATGCTCATTACACTCAATTTATATTTCCAGAGGGAGTTTCAGATTTCTTGTTCTGTCATTTTTCCCCATAGGCTTCCATGCTTACAAGTCCTGATGGACCTTTTATAAATTTATCTAGACTGAATTTGACAAAATATGCCCAGAAACCGAAATTGGCAAAGGTATGTACTTAAAATGATTTTATGTTATGAAGTAGTAATGTTAGATATGTTATCCTGATAACATTGTAGGAAATAAAAAAAATTTCTTTTGTGAAGGAAAGGCCATATCTTGCTTGAAATGGAAATGTTTAATTACTGTGTAAAATTTCTCTTAGTCTTTTGAGTTAAGGAAAGTCAATCAGAAATAAAGTATACAATACCATTGCATAGGAAATTGTAGTCACTTATAACAAAAAATAGTAATTGATAACAAACAAAGCAGACAAGCAGCATCATCTTCATGGAATGAAATTTAGAAGGTCATCTGTGTGTGTGTGTGTGTGTGTGTGTGTGTTTTTTCCTTTTCCCTCTTGGACTATTCTCAGAAAAATAATTTTCTATCCTTGTAGAATTTTATGACTGTCAAAAAGAAGATGAAAAAAATATGTTCGTTTAATTACTAATTAGGCAAGCATCTCCATAAGCCATTGTCTGGCTTGAGTGATCCTCATTGAGAATTACCTTACTAATTCTAACTACTCAAAGATTAGATGCTCCTTTATGTTAAGGAGAAAGGGAGAGTGAAAGTAAGTGTGTGTATGTGTGAGAGTGAGAAAAAGAGAGACTGAGAGGGAAAGGTGGGGCCCGTGACCTTTCTAGTGTAAAAATAAACTTGAAGTTGAGCTTGGAATAATTCAGAGACATGAGCACTTAGCTGTTGCTGAAACTGGTCTAACCCTAGCTCAAGTTTTTAGCTGTAATGTCTGTGAATTCTGTGCATCAGTGCTGAGCTCATTCTGAATCTGAATTCTAATGGCATTTAACATATTTACTAAATGTCAAACACGAGGTTATATAAGAATGGACATGAGCCATACAGACTTGAAATTAAAAGCTGAAAAAGAAATGTCAGTTGATAGGAAATTAGCCTATAATAATGCCCATGATGTTTTAATTTCTCATTTGACAGCAATCCTGTCAACTTCATTTAGCAAAATTGTAAAGCTATGTGTATTTCCCTTACCTTCACGAGAGTGAAGTATTAACAGCAACTCATATGGAGTATCCGGCTCCCCTGCCCTTTTCAGCCATTTGTTTGAGGTGGCTGGATGGCTGGTTGGTACCATTGCTGTTTTCTATTCAGGGAGTGTAGCCCATGGAGGCATCTCCCTCAAACTATGATGCTTCCAGGACAGACCTGGTCTGGTACTAGATTTAAACTGAATCAGATTTTGTGCTTTTTTATAGAAGTAATGCCAGGTTTTTTTTCTGTCTTTGGTTTCCAATTTGCCTTTACTCATCAAGACTCATTTCTAGCATTGATTGCTTGAGTCTCTACTCCTTTCATAGCAACGGGGGCACAAGCTGTACTCTTAACTTTTCTTCTTTATCACCGAGCAAATGGAGGGTCAGGTATAGTTTTTAAAAGAAGGGACTTGTCCTGATTTCTTTTTTCTTCCTTTGGTTGCCTCTTAAGTCTTCTTTGTTAATAATCTTGATACGCTAACCTCTTTGCAAGGGTGCATTGATGGTTTTATGGACAAACATGATAACGCTAAGAGGTAATTCGGTCAATGCTTATTTATCCAGATGAGCTGGGGGAAGTATTAAAATAATGGTTCTCAGACCTAGCTGCACATTAGAGTCATGTACACATCCCACTTTACACCTAAGATCTACTTTGTTTCAGAAGGAATTTCCGGATTTTTCCCATGTCTAAAGTGTCATTATCATTATCATAATGACTGTATAACATGTGCGGAGTGTATAAAAAAATGGGCTGAATCTGTTTTAGGATAATGTCAGAGTTGGTCTTTTCATCTCTCTTTGTAGTAAAATAGTGTATATAATACGAAAAACCTTGTTCAGTTATTTCAGTTTTCCAGTTTGTAAAAACAAGAATCAAGTATAAATCACTGTATTTGAAAATGCTGATTATAACAAATGATGGATAGACCCTTTACTTATGAAGGCACGTTTAGTGTACCTGTTATTTTGGTTCAACCCAGCTGCTGTCAAAATGGTCTGAGTATATCCGTATCAGATATACCAATAGAGTGCTTTTGGTAAAATAAAATCTAATGTATTTTTGGCCTTTTTTTTTTCTTCATAGGCTTTGTTTGAATATATCTTTCATCATGAAAATGATGTTAAGACTGTAAGTTTTGAATTCATGCTCTTTTCTTTTATTGTAATTTTTCTGACTTTGGGGATTTCAGTTCTGAAATGTTCTATTTCTGACCTTATAAACAGACGGAATTATTAAAAATTGGAGCATTACTAATACTTTCAAATCCACTGTTATTTTCAATAGGAAAAGTTGTATAAATATAGAAGAGGTAAGAACTGTGCCTGGTCCATAGACTACATAGATTTCCACTAAAAAGCAAGATATAGATAGTTGAGAATATTGTATAATGTGCTTTTGCTACAGTTTATTTTTTATACTAATAGCGTTGTTGATCCATTTTTTTTCTGTAGTCCTTATAGTGAATTATAGGTTTATTAATATGTGTATTTCTGGTTTTTTGTAGCGCGCCCCTTATCCCTCCTTTAACATTTTATGATAGAAAAATTCAAACACACAAGTGCAGAGAATAATATAATGAGCCAGTATCACCCATCACCCAGCTTCAATAATACTTAAATATCTTTGTAGTCTCTTAACAGACTTTTAAGGTTATATGCATAGGACTTCTTCATTTATAAAAAGTTTTTTTTTTTTTTAACGTTTATTTAAGAGAGACAGAGCATGAGCAGGGAAGGGGCTGAGAGAGAGGAAGACAGAGAATCCGAAGCAGGCTCCATGGTCCAAGCTGTCAGCACAGAGCCCAATGTGGGGCTCATGAACCATGAGATCATGACCTAAGCTGAAGTTAGACACTTAACTGAATGAGGCACCCAGGCGCCCCCTCACTTTTTACATGCTAATATGCAAATGACCAGTAACTTCACAAATTTTGTCAAATTGAACGTAGTTAATTCTGCAGTGTCTAATGATAGTACTTTCCCTCATTTTCTTATTAGTTTAGGGAAAAAGCTTTATATGCATATGTTAAATATTCAGGGAAATAAAAACGTTTTCCTCAGTTGTGTTTTCTGTGTGTCAACCACAATGCCATATACTAGGAAAACTAATAAAAATATATTTTTTTTCCTGACTCTATCAGGCATGCAGTCCAGCTGAGAAAATAAAATTGGCATAATGAGACAATTAAAGAGGTACTTGCCAAGCTGTGAAACTGTCACCAGGTAGCAAAGGGGAAAAAAAATTCAAAAGGGTGATATTAGTAAAGATCCACAAAGTAAGTCAGATTTTTGGGAAGGAGGGGAAATAAACGTAAAGAAAGGGTTAAAAACAGGAGCAAGATAATGGGGTGAGAAATAAATAGGCCATATACTAAGAAGTGGGAGCATCAGAGAGACATTTTTAAAGAAAGCAGTGGCAGAACTTGATGATAGATTCGATGTGGAGGACAGAGGAAAGAAACATGTCAAATCTGCCTCCTAAAGATGCTACAAGAAGAATGATTGTTTTACTAACAGGAATGGGATAATTAGGGAAGGAAGTCAGTTTCCAAGGAAGCTGGGTAATTCACTTGAAGGCATTTGTAGTTTGAAACTATGACAGGCTATCCAAGTGCAGATACTTGCATGTCCTGGAAGATGTGGTACTAAATGTAGGTGAGAGCCTAGGCCCAATACACAGAATGTAGAAGTTGTCTGTGATGAGTGCTAGTGGACGTGGCCACGTAGGGAAGAGAGGAAACTAAGGTTGGAGCAGAAATCATGCACATTTCTGTAAATAAGTCAGGACACGCCTTTTTCACTTCATGTAAAGCTGGTCAGAGTCACAGTATGACACATAAAATCATAGAGTTATACCGTCATTATAAAGAAACATCCAAACACCGTTCCTATTCATAAATGAGTCAGTCTCTACTCTACATAACATAAAGCTGTATCTTGACTTTTGGAGGATTTGTTTATTGAAGAGACCTTTGTTCTTTCATCCCCAGATTTCTGAGCCACCGTGGTGTGCCAGGCCCTGATCTAGCCCTGAGATTACAGAGTGAAGCAAGCAGACAAAAATCTCTGCTCTTTTGGAGGTTATATTCTGGTTGTGCAAGGAATAGAGATAATTAGCACATTTAGAAACACGTAACATGTCATGGGATAGTACGTACTACAGAAGTGAAAGAGCAGGGAAGCGAATACAGTGACATGGGGGAAGATGCCATTTTGGATGGGGTGGGAGGTGGTCAGTGAAATCCACTCTGAAAAGACACTTAATCGGAGACCTGATAGGGGGGGGCAGACCGTGCAGTTCTGTGTAGGAAGAATATGGAAGTCAGAGAGAATAACCGCAAAAACCCTAAGTGGGAGCATGCGTGGGTTGTTCGAGGAGCAAGAAGGAGGCAAGGGTGGCTGTAGTGAGGTCTGTGAGGGGAGGAGTTGTAGGCCATGGGTTCAGAAAGACAGATCGTATGCTGTTTGGAGATCACAGGGATGACGTCTTTATCAATACATTCATCTCAAGGATGTCATTCTACATCTTGGCATTGATATAATGGCGTTGAGGAATAGGAGCCACAGTGAAATAAAATAGGATTTATTCTCTGCACTAACTGAACTTCTCTTCTAAAGATCCTAAGGATCTTAAAGACTCTAAAGATTCTAACAGACTTTAACCTTTACGTATGATGTATTATAGAATGCTTTCACAGTTCTTCATATTCATTGATTAAAAACATTTGATCTTAAACAGAGCAGCGACTTTCAAATTTTTTATTTAAACAACACAAACCTTTCTCTTCAAACAAAATCTTATCCAGACCCTGCTGTAGAAAACAGACAAAAAGCAGGGCTGCAGGAGTTCAAGCAGAAGTAACAGACCAAGAATACACCCACTGGGCCACCTCCTTACTCCTCCCCTCTCTGAGCTCCTGCCCCTTAAATCCTAGGGCTCTTAAGTAGTTCCTAAATCCAGCTGTTTCTGAATCACCTGGTGAATTTTATTTATTTTATTTATTAAAAAAGTTTTTTTTTTAACATTTATTTATTTTTGAGAGAGAGAGACAGAGTGTGAGTAGGGAAGGGGCAGAAGAGAAACGGAGACACAGAATCAGAAGCAAGCTCCAGGCTCTGAGCAGTCAGCATAGAGCCTGATGTGGGGCTTAAACTCATGGACCACAAGGTCATCACCTGAGCTGAAGTCAGACGCTTAACCAGCTGACCCACCCAGGCACTGCTCACCTGGTGAATTTTAATGTCATGGATTTCTGGATCCCTGCTAGACTTCCTGAATCAGAATCCCCACGAGTATGTCTGGTCAATCTGTTGTTTGTAAAACCTCCACAGGCAATGCTAGTTTTCAGCCAGGATTGGGAACTACTGCTGAAGAATATAGCTTGAAAAGCGATGATTAATAGAAGGCTGGGGGGGCACCTGGGTGGCTCAGTCTGTTAAGCATCTGACATTGGCTCAGGTCATGATCTCGTGGTTTGTGAGTCCGAGCCCCGTGTCGGGCTCTGTGCTGACAGCTCAGAGCCTGGAGCCTGCTTTGGATTCTGTGTCTCCTCCTCTCTGTCTGTCCCTTGCTCATGCTGTGTGTGTGTCTCTCTCTCAAAAATAAATAAACATTTAAAAAATTAAAAATCGAAGGCTGGAATGCTAGGCCTCCTAATGTAGGCAAATAGAGCTGGGAGCATGAACAGGACTTGAGGACCAGAGCTTGATATAACAAACAAATAGGAGGGTGTGTGTCTCCTAGCTCAGTGAAAGAAGTCCATAAATTAAGAGAAAAAGCACAGCAAAAATGACTCTCAAACAGATCTCAGTAGCAAGGAAGTGATACAAACTACCGTTGAGAGCTGGAGTCCCCATTTACAAATTTTATATTTTTATCCTTTTTAAAAATTTTTTAAAAAAATGTTTGTTTTTGAGAAAGAGAAAGAGCACAAACCAGGGACTGGCAGAGAGAGAGGAAAACTCAGAATCCGAAGCAGGCTCCAGGCTCTGGGCTGTCAGCGCAAAGCCCGATGTGGGGCTTGAACCCATGAGCTGGGAGATTATGACCTGAGCAGAAGTTGAACGCTTAACCGACTGAGCCACCCAGGTGCCCCTGTATTTTTATTCTTCAGAACAGCGAAAGACTCAATACTCTAGAAACAAGCAACATTGAGCACAATTTTTTACTTTTTTGGAAACAGATCCTTATGCTTCATTAAACAACACTGTTGAGAAAATTTGTTTAAAGACTTTCTTTTAGACATTTGATTAGTGAAGAATGAAAAATAATTTAAACTAGCAAACAATAGAGACTTATGGATTCATATATATCTGATTCATATATATCTCAGTATATATTCATATACTGACTTATGTATATCTCTGCACAGTGAACAGAAACAAAACCAAACAAATGTAAAAGGACAACAGAAGGATGAAATATGTACATAAGCATGATTTAAAAATGTTAGTGTTTGTTAAATAGGAAAAGCTTATCTAAATTTGTTAGGAAATTTGTTGTGGAAATGGAAATGATCCAGTGACAGAAAATTGACATTAGAGAAAATGCCAGTAAACGAGCACACTAGAGATGCACTTTCTAACACAAAAAAGTAAGTTAAAGAATTTGGACTTTCAATTTCACATTTCTGAAATTTGAAAAAAAAAAAATGCTGGGAAAGAGTGGAGTAAATTGTTACCCTGATATAGATGATATTTTAAATGGTACAATAATTTGGAAAAGAGTATGGCAATATAAAACAATAAGATAACATATTCCTATTGTGTATGTAATTTTAACTTTTTTTTTTTTTTTGTAATTTTAACTTCTTAAGAAATTTCACAAGTGCTCTATTTGCAGATGTTCATTGTAGCATTAGCCGTAGTAACTAAGCAATCCGGATTAACAACCTAAGTTACACTACACTGCATCCTAGCGTTTTATGCAGCCATTAAAAAAATCATAATTACAAAACTCGGGCAGAAACAGAAAAGTGTTTATAATGTTAAGCCCACAGAATATAACATTTAGTACGTATGTTAAATAGTTATTAGTCTAAATATGTACTATAACATATGCTAGAAGGTATTACCAAAAAAAAAAAAAAGGAAATATAAGTATTATAGAACTAAGGTGTGTTAATTCTACAGATATTTGTTAAATGCCTCCATGGTGCCAACGGTAAATTGAAAAGAGTACGACAGTAAATTGAAAAGCTATACCTTGTGGCAGTAATGGAAAGTATCCAGTTTTACCAAAACTTTATCCAATTTTTTCCAAAATTTTCAATAATGTTATAGCAACTTTTCATTTATAAGTTTAGCTATAAATTAGGGGCAGTAATAAAATATTTGTAATTAATTATATCCTGCTTGTTATTTTCATCTGCTTACCCTCAATACATGTATTTTATAGAACATGAAATTAAGAAATTTTTGTTTTTATTTTGTGAAAAGCACAAATTGTTGGTTCCTCTGTTTTCCTTTTTATTCATGAATTTATTGATTGGTTTATTTCTCGACTGGGTTATTCTTGAAACAAATAATTATTGGGTACTGTGATGGATGTGAGGAGGATCGAGCAGGACAGATGCCCTGTTTCTGTTTTCTTACTCTGTTATGGACTCATTGCATTATAGTTCTGTTATGGATCAGATTTTCCCATTAAGATGTCATTTTAGATTCTTATCAAAATGTTATTTTCTGAAAGGAAGAAGGATTTAGGTAATGAGCAGAAAGCATGCATTTTCATGCCTTTTTTCCACAAACTCTGTTTTATGACATTATCTGGAAAAAGAAAAGAGGAATTTTTTTTTTTTTTAACATTCTTAAGAAATCAGAGGTGCTTTTATACTGGTTACTTTGGGTGGCCTCCAGATTTCTTTTTAAATAAACCATTTCACACAAACACGAACATACAATAGACAAATGAGGATAATGTGAAGTGGTACTTAAGAAAGAATGAAATTGATCTTCCCTTGGAAAACTATATTTGTGTCTTTCCGTTCTTAATGCTTTTTCCATTTGTGGGGGCAGTGTTGACAAAACTTAAGTGCCATGTGGGTGGTTGATCCTGTGTTTATCTGCAGACAAATATGGAGGATACTGGAGGTAAATATAGAGAATGTTATGAAGTAATAGCTAAATGATAAGAAGAAGTAAAGCTGACTTATAGAAAACCGTATTTCTGCCTCTGAGTTCTTAATAACTCCCTTCCCTCCTCGCTTGTGCCTTTTGGGGTGATATTGGCAGTATTGGCAAAATTAAAGTGGCATGTGGGTTGATTCTGGAATCTTTATTTCCGTATGCTCTTTAATTTCATCATCCTGAAGTTGTTGCAACAATAACAATAGCTAAAGGATGACTGGTTTAAAAAATATTAATGGTTGGAGCACTGTCACTTAGAAATAAACTGGACGGGACACCTTGGGGGGCTTAGTTAAGTGTCCAACTCTGGATTTTGTCTCAGGTCATGATCTCATGGTTGTGGGATCAAGCCCTGCCTCTGTGCTGACAGTGCAGAGCCTGCTTGGGATCCTCCCTCTCTCCCTTTACCCTACTCTCTCTCTCTCTCAAAATAAATAAACATTAAAAAAAAAAAAAAGAAATACACTGTGATGCTCGGTTGGGTGTATTCACAAACATTATGTAGCCTAGATCTGCCAAGGTCCCCTCTCCTGTGGACTTTTATAAACTTATGGCTTTTATATGACATTCTAGGCCTTTATGAATATCTGGATATTAGATTGATTTTTCAAAGATTCTTAAATGTTACATAGTCATTTATTTTGAAAAATTGAGAAAGACTTTAAAGAAATAAAGATCTGTCATCACTTTAACATTTTAAAATGTTAGTTTCTTTTAATTATAAATCTTACTACTATGAGTTTTGTTTGGCTCTTAAGTTATTTTCAGTATAAGTCAGAAATAAGGAATAGAATTAATTCAATCAACACATCATCCTTGAGTGCCTCTTAACAGCATAGCAACATATCAGAACCACAGAGATGTGTAAGAAGGGGTGCCTGTTCTCAGGGAACTTAAAGCCCATTTGAAATAGTCATAAATAGTTTTGTCTAGTGCAGCCTCAGTGTTCATTTGAGGAATGATCATTACAATGTATTTTTTTACATTTTTATTCCATATCAATAAGTCATATTAATTTCCTTAATCGGTTGAGAACAAACACAGAGGTCTTACATAGGAAGACTTGTTTTAGGACCATAAACAAAATCAGCAGTCTGTAACAAGCACTAAATCTAACCTTGGGAAATTAGAATATGTAGCAAATTGAGAAAGACATATTTTTCTGAAAAAATAGAAGGTCTTTTATAGTAAACATGAGAGTGTATATGATCTATCTGCTGGAAAAGTTCTTTATACAGATTAAGTTAAAATTAATATGTTCAGATATTTACAATGCAGTCCTGAATGGAGATGATTGAAAATATGTTTTTCAAGTATTTTGGGAGATAACCTAACTGAAGTTATAATTTTTCCCCAGTTTTTGCTTCCACTTTTATTTCTGGCTTGGAGGAAAAAAGAAAAATAAGCATACGAGAGTAGCCTGTGGCTTGTTTTGAATTCACATAGCTTTCAAATAGAGGTGTTGATTTTCAGGTGCATTAGAACCTCAGCATGGTGACACTGTTCCTTTATAAAGAGTATGCGTCTTTAGAAGTCTCCCCTGGAGTAAGGGAAGATGAGGAAACACAAGGAAAAGTTATTAATTCTGTGGTGGGACATCAAAGGAAGTCATCTGGCTTGCATTTCAGCAATGAGTTCACATTAAGACATGGACAGTAATATGGGATATATTCTGAGATCACAGAACTGAAAATCTGAGAGATACTTTAACTGTTGGATATAATGATTATACTAACACTGGCTAAAGAGTAAGAGTTTTCCAATCTTGAGAGAAAGACTTATATCATAAAACATGAGAATTCTCTTTTAACTAATAACTTGAGTTTTTATTCACTAGATCTTTACATGAGCTTCAAATTTGTGGAAAGATTGATTTGCTTTCCTTTTTGTCCAAATGGTTTCTACTTCTGTATAAAATCTGAATTCCTATTTAGTCATCTATAAACACTGGAAGGAACAAACTAGAAGATGTTGGAGAGAAAGGGATAAACCCATGTAAAATATGCAAGCAACTCAGATCTTTTTCAGTCTGCAGCAAAGGCAGGTCTGACCCTCAGCATCACTGGACGTGAGGCGGGGTCAGGATGATGGAACAATGGTGGTTGAAGACAGCAGATACCCAAGTGCCCTTGTCCTTTGACTCTTCTTCACGATCCTGTTTTCCAGGCCTTCTTCTGTCTGCTTACTTGACCTTTTTCTATTTCTCTACATCTGTCTGTAAAGTGGGGCCTGAAGTTGGACCTGGCTGACACACCAGAGACTTGACCACCACTGACTTTACAGGGATCATTGGATGGTAGATAAAGGGTGGGGGAGGGTACAACTTGGGGGATTTTTAAATATCCATTTTAAGCCTTGTATATTAGCATTGTATTCTAACATATTGTCCATCTGCTTTTCTTTGATCAGTTTTTACTATTCATCTGCTGTCAGCCCTCTGGTCTGGAACTGATTATTTAGGGAAAATTGGTGGAGCCATCTGGAAACATGAACAACTTGAGTTTCTGTCTGATTTCTAATGCATGTTTTGATTGATGCTAATTACATGGTTCATTTCATTATTTATTGTTTCTGTTTATTGTTAGAAAAGAAAATCCTAATCTAAAATGAGTTGTTTTCAAAGGCTTTGGACTTGGCTGCCCTCTCCACAGAGTACTCTCAGTACAAGGACTGGTGGTGGAAAGTGCAGATTGGAAAGTGTTACTACAGGTAAAATTTTGATGATTTGTGAAGGCCTTAGATGTAGTGACATATTTTAGAGTTTCAACTCTGATCATTATTTTTCTGGGTAGATTTCCTCAGGAAGAAATAAGAACTGGGCCTTTGACTTACCTGAGAAAGCACTTCCTGAACAATCACATGGTAACACCAAGAACTGATACCTTTAGAATAATAAAATTGTAGGGGCGCCTGGGTGGCTCAGTCGGTTGAGCCTCCGACTTCGGCTCAGGTCATGATCTCACGGCTCGTGGGTTCAAGCCCTGTGTTGGGCTCTATGTTGACAGCTCAGAGCCTGGAACCTGCTTCGGATTCTGTGTCTCCCCCTCTCTCTGCCCTTCCCCTGCTTGCATTGGGTCTCTGTCTCTCTCAAAAATAAACAAACATTAAAAAAAATTTAGAATAGTAAAATTGTAGTGCCGGGCCAGGGAAACTGAGACCATCAGATACAACAGCACTTTTTAAATGAGGAGGCTGAGGCCGGAGAGAGCCTGTGATTTGCATCAGGAACTAGTTAATACTAGACCAGTCAGTAACGGAGCAGTTAGAGCTGAGGCTGTTGATTCCCATTCTTCTCCTCTTGCTCTCAAGTCTTTTTATTTCCCCCAATGCGTCACATCTGTAGTGTGCTTTACAGTTGGGAGATAGCTTGTCCATTTGTTACTTTACCTTAAACCTCACAGCACCTGTAGGTGGTTGCAATTATTAGCCCTTTGTCCAGATGGGAAAAATTGAGCCTCAGAAAAAGTGACTTGTCCAGATTCACACAGCTAGTAAGTGGCAGGACAAGAATTAGAGCTCAGTTTTCTGAGGCCAGTTCTCTTACTATTTGCACAATTCCATGGTGTTTCTCTAGGATCTGAATAATCTTCCATTAATTCACTTAATGTTTAAACATGTTTTTAAGCAAATTAACTGCGAGGTCAGAAAAGTTGTAATTAGTTTTATGAATACTGTACAGCAACTAGTAAATGATCTAAAACTTGTTGCCTAGAATTGAAGTGCATTTGAAGCATTTGAAAAATAGAGACCAACGGGCAATTGTATTTTATAAAGATAAATATGCCTTTCATTATTCAAAACCAGGTAGACCGGTTACTCTGAGCATCCTTCAGATTACCTTATCAGTCCAACACTGTGAGGAAAAGGAAATATATAAATGGAATAAAAAGAATGCTTATTCTTTTTTGGTTGAAATTAAGACTACTTTCCGCTTAGGTATTTTTACATAGAACTTATGTGTTTTCTCTGCTGTTAGATTGAGGAAGTATTTTCTACTAAAAGGTAATTTTGTAGCATTATACCATTAAATTTTTATGAGTATAATTTCTGAAGGCAAGCTTGAAATCCTGAGCTTCTAAACAAAAGCTTAAGAAATCTTTAATAATTAAAGACAAGCACAATTTGGACTCCTTCTGCCGTCCGTGTAAGATGGCATTTAAATGAGTGCACCTTGCCGTATTAGTCAGAGTTCTTCTCTGTCCCTTAATAACCTCTCATCTTTGTTGTGCTCAGCACTCCTGCATTCACTCACTCACTAAGCTATGTAACGAGCTGCTACTCTGCCAGGTACAAGGGTTACCAATATTTATTAGACAGTCTTTCCTTTAAATGGTTTACAGTCGGGGCACCTGGGTGCCTCAGTCAGTTGAGCATCTGACTTTGGCTCAGGGCATGATCTTGCATTCCGTGGGTTCGAACCCTGCATTGGGCTCTGTGCTGACAGCTCGGAGCCTGGAGCCTGCTTTGGATTCTGTGTCTCTTTCTCTCTCTCTGCCCCTCCCCCACACACACTTGCTCTCTCAAACATAAACAGAATAAATGATTTAAAAAAAATCATAGGGGATTAGGGGAGGGAGGGCAGAGAGGGGAGGGAAGAGAGGACAGTAAACAATTATAAGCCTAGCTCCCACCATGATAGAAGCAAGCCCAGAAAAAGAGCTCCCAAGTTGGACTGGAGAGGTCAAGGGTGGATTACCAGAGGATGTAGCCCCAAATTTTGCTCTGATCAGTAAATTCTGCCAATTCTTTGTCTACAGGTAGCTCTCACAGCTGTTCCCTTACTACCCATTCTCATACCAGTGCCTGAATTCTGGCCTTTCGCTTTGTTTGAATTGTTCCATTGGCTTCTAATCTGGATTCTCTGCCCCCATTTTCTTGCTCCATCAGCCCTTCTTAGAAACGACCGTCAGAACAGTGTTGTGAAAAAAACAGCTCTGGTTGGATTCTTCGGTTAATCTCCCCTACCTGGAGGATGAAATCTGGATTTTAAATGGGGCACGCCTGATCTTGTCCAGTCCACACGCTTGCCCATCTGTCTCTCTTCCCCCATTACTTATTGTGTCCTTCCTTCCGGTTGCACCCTACCTACCTCCCTAGACAACCCAGCGTTCCCCTACAGAGCTGTGCACTGTGCTCTCTGTGTGCCTGTGCTGACAGTTTAGTTTGTTTCCAGCAGAGATGTTACCCAACCCCCATCCCACCCTCTCTAGCCTTCAAAGGCTTGCCTGTCTCTTCCTCCCTGAATCTATCTTGGTTCACTCCTCCTCTGTGCTCTCAAAACACTTTTTTTTCTCTTATTGGCCATAATATGATTCCTTTTATTTGTGAATGTTTTGTTTCATGCTTATTTGTGCCTTTAGGACATTGTTGCGATCTTCTCTTTTGTGTTATGAAATGTGCATGCAGTTGATGCTTGACAGTATTTATTGAATTAAATTGGAGAGAAAAGCTAAGCAGTTGGTGGGGTTATCTCTGGACTTTGACTCTCTGATATTGGCCGATTTTCCTGAACCTGATATTTTCATTATTCCTAGTCTTTCTTTATACATGGCCCAGTTAATTTCCTTTGCACAAGAACCCATGTGGTTATTCCTTTTTGATAGTACTAGAAGTTCTCTCTTGAGGGTGTGGTAATAAAAAAATGTGTATGATCCATCCTTCCTTTCTTTGGTTTCCAGGGGAGTTAAATGGCTCTGATTGCTTTTTTGTTTTTTAACTTGTTTATCGTTCCATCACCATTGTTTGAAAAAAATCTGTTTTCTCATTCTTGTTTTGCATGTGTTTTATAGGATTATATTGTAATCCCTTTTAAATCATTTTTGGGAAGAGACATCATATTAGATAAAAATATCCAGACTCTCGTGGATAATTAAGTGTTCACAGAATTCAGTGGCTGAACTTTAGCCATATGCTTGAGACTTGAATGTTCAGTCGAAGCTGTGTAGAGAGCTATGCCGTTTTTCAGAACTTTAGAGTTCTTTGGTAACATTTTATGAATACTCTTGTAAAAGTTATATGGGGGCTTCTGCCGTTTAACACATTCTCTCTAATTTTAGGGCAGTGTTTGCGGGGGGACGTTGCTTTTAACCCCATTAATCTTATATCTTCCAACAGCTGTTAGGATACAGCTGTTTCATTCACTATGAACGGAAGTAGACTGAGGGAACATACTGTGTATTGTTCCAACTTTCACAAAGTAAAAGCATCGTAAGGTGCCCAAGTAGCTCCTCGCTGGCGAGCAATGAGAAAGCCCGACAGATCTAGGACAGGCTCAAGTATGCTTTCACGATTGAGTTAGTGGTAATAGAACGTTCCCTGGGCTGATATCAGGACGGCTTCAGTGAGACAAGGAACAGATCTCAGATTTGTAGACTAGGACAATCTGTATTGGATACGAAGACAAAAAAGGAGAAGAAAATGTTTCTAGAATCACAACATGGTATACCTGTTTCCCTCAAGTAGCAATTACTACTTACATCAAAACTGTTTAAGAATGGCTTTAAAAATGGGCCTTTGTCCCAGAGCAGGTAATATTTTCATAGAAATGCCATCAAGTTCTTCTAATAAAATGGAGACCTTAAGCACTTATTCAGGTCACTTGCCATATGTCCAGCTGATCATAAGCTCTTTGGGTGGTAAACTGGTATGACCTGGCTCACTGGCAGCTGTTAGCCCTGCTGTCCAGACAGACTTTCTACACACCGTTTGAGGGTTGCTTGAGGGTTGCACGGACCGTGAACATGGGAAATAGGCAACTTTTTGCTAAACTGTATAAACATAATGCTAATATTAATTTATATGTGTGTTTGACATTACCTTCTTTAGTACACACTTACTCTTCCAGATAGAAATGTAACTTGTCTCTATTCATATCCTCAGTGTGTGAATAAGTGCTAGAGTATTTTTAAGTTGAATGTCTAATTTTTTAAATGACTGTTCTTAGGTTAGGAATGTATCGTGAAGCAGAAAAACAGTTTAAATCAGCCCTGAAGCAGCAGGAAATGGTAGATACATTTCTCTACTTGGCAAAAGTAAGTATTCTTAAACCGGAGTGAAATCTGTCTTCTCAAAATAAAGGTTCAAATTCTGGCCAGTATACACGGAGAGTTGCCAGTTTCTTCAGGAATATTTGGCAAGTTAATGTGCTCAGACATATTTTTCTTTATAGCAAGTGGAAAAGTGAGAACATATGGAGGCTAACGGTCTCAGGAGAAATTGATTGCCATGAAAAATAAGAAAACCCCTTTGAAAGATTGCCCATCAGAGTAGAAGAAGCTGCCGTAGGCTTGTTACCACCCTCCTGGGTAACAGGCCCCAGAGAGGCCATAGTTCCTACAACCTGCCAGACTCCCACCTCAGCACACGGTAGAGAACGGGGACTGTTTTTACGTAGGTCCTTCATTTCCTGGCTTGGCCATAACAACAAAGATTTCCCCTTTATTGAACACCTATTCAGTACAAGGTATTATATCAGGTCTGTTCCACACACAGTTTAATGTAAGACTCATAGCAACCCTGCAAGGTAGGTTTCACATTTCCATTGTACTTTTATGGCCACAGAGACTTAAAGAAGCTCCAGTAGGGTTTTCAGGGTCACTTGGCTGTTTAGAGCCAGCACTGAAACGCAGGTCTTCCTACTCACTGTCCCCTGCTGCCCCCCACAGCCACAAAAGAGGTGAAGGGCCACTTAGAATTTTCAGTCCTGGGAGAAAAGTTACATCTTGGCCCCTCACCAGGGCTTCTAGAAACATTTGATGAAGTGGCAGTTAGGACATCATCTTACTGTATCTTGAAGAATTTTTTTTAAAATTAAAAAGTGCCGGGGCTCCTGGGTGGTTCAGTTGGTGAAGCATCTGCCTTCGGCTCAGGTCATGTTCTATCTCATAGTTTGTGGGTTCGAGCCCTGCATCTGACTCTCTCTGTCAGTGCGGAGCCTGCCTCAGATCCTCTGTCCTCCCCTCTCTCTGCCCCTCCCCTGCTCTCTCAAAACAAAACAAAACAAAAACAAAAAACACTTTAAAATGAAAAAGTGTGGTAAAGGAAGTTGAAAAGAGATATAAAAGGAAGAACTACTTCCTAAATACGGTTTTAAGAATTTGTATACTAAAAGGACACAATGAAAGTTACATCATATAATCTTACGGTGCCAAATAATCTCGATATATTTACTGTAGTTTTCAGAGATGTTTGAAACTAAGTCCACCTTTGGTACATTACATATTAAAATTCTTAAGGAAGCTTCTAAGCATCACAGTAGACTTTTAAACTTTTCTGACACCTTGAAATGAAAACTTAGGTCACGCTATTTGTCATTTTCTTAACTGATAATCACTTGCCCGGTGGTTAAAAAAATATGCTTTTTAACTATTGTTAAGTACATGGTTTGACATATTTTTCCATAAATTGATTTGCTTAAATCTATTGTTGCCTTCATGACTGTATAAAAGTAAAATTTTCTTATTTTCTTTAATATATAAAAAGAGTAATTGCTAGGTAATAAACATCAATCTGATTTAGGAACAGTATTATTTCTGCAAATATTAGATTGTTAATTTAAAAAATTATCAAACATTTTGTATTACTTAGTATATTAAATTATTTATTTTATTTAAAAAAGCAGTTCAGTAGTGTATGAAGTAAATATTGAAAATTTTTCATCCATACCTCTCCTTTTAATCTCATACGTAAGCATTAGACGCTATACACAGTTTTCCCATGAAGACCTTCTTCAAAACACAATTTGGAAAGAAACAGAGGATCCAAGATCATGAAGAAAAAATGTCATAATCTTATTTTTCCATCCCTAAAACTATAATTCTCTACTTTAGAAATTTCTATGAAGTGTGTGGTTTATCCACGCTACTGTTCTAATTGCTAATTAAGTGGAAGCCATCGAGTGATGACTTTCTCAACTCCCTGACGCCATTCTTCACAAGTCTGTTTGTCCTCTATTTCTGGAGGCCCCTTTTGAAAACCAGCTTCTCCACAGAGTCTCTGCTGCTGCTCTCTTGCAGACCTTATTGTTCCTTGGGTCCTTCCTCTTTCTTCGTCTTCAACTTCGGTCTCGAATTTGGTTCCTTAGTGCCCGCTTATAGACATAGTTATATCTGTCCTATCCGAAACAGATTTTCCCTTGTTCCTTTCTTGCTGAGTTACTGCTCAGTCTCTGTGGCAATACAAGCCCACAATGAGCATTTGTTGAAGGGATAAATGAATAAATGCTTCAGATACAACACGTGAAGGTAAAACTATAACATCACTATTGGAAATTAACTTCTTACTGTAACATCTAGGAGATCATGTGTCACTAAGCAGTAATTATAAACTTGTCGTAACAAATACTGTTATTTTAAGTGCGAGTACTTTTATTGAAATGTATCTTGGTTTTAGGTTTACGTCTCATTGGATCAGCCAGTGACAGCTTTAAATCTTTTCAAACAAGGCTTAGATAAGTTTCCAGGAGAAGTAACCCTACTTTGTGGAATTGCCAGGATCTATGAGGTAAGGCTTATTCAGAAAGTTGGTGTATGGGGCGCCTGGGTGGCTCAGTCGGTTAAACGTCCGACTTCAGCTCAGGTCACGATCTCGCAGTCCGTGAGCTTGAGCCCCGCATCAGGCTCTGGGCTGATGGCTCAGAGCCTGGAGCCTGCTTCGGATTCTGTGTCTCCCTCTCTCTCTGCCCCTCCCCCATTCATGCTCTGTCTCTCTCTGTCTCAAAAATAAATAAATGTTAAAAAAAAAATTAAAAACAAAAACAAAAAGTTGGTGTAAAATTGAAGTTAAACGCTACTTAAGAAGCTCATAGGCCCTTGGGGTCCTAGGAAGGAGAACAGTTTATAAAATTATGATCACTGGCCTGTGGTTTACTAACAGAGTCAGAGTTTTAGTGTATGTGTTTAGTCAACTAAGTTTTTCTTATGAAGTATTTAAAACATACAAAAGACTATAAAGTGTGGTAGGAAGTAGGGGTTTAAATGAGTTTCCCCCTATAGATAGCTTTTTGTACAGCACATCTTTTGATCCTTCTCCAAAGTCTGTAATGTCAAATTATCAACTTTTTTTCTATACATGGTAGGTATGTTTCAGGGGCTGTCTATTCTATTCTATTCTATTCTATTCTATTCTATTCTATTCTATTCTATTGGTCTGTTTGTCTATCCTTGTACCAATATTATACCACCTATGTATTGAAGCCTCAAATACCATTTGGCACAGCTCTGTGTTCATCTTTATCAGGAATGTTTTGTCCATTTTGGACTTTTGCTTATTCTTACAAATTTTGGAATCATGTTGTCAGATTCCATGGAAAGCCCCACTGAGATACCTTCATGTTGCCTAATTACTATAGCTTTACAATAATTCCTCTACCAAGTTGGACAAATTCTACCACCTGTTCTTCTTCACAGATGGTTATTTTTGATCCTTTGTTTTTCCATGTTGATTTTAGGATTGACTTATTGAGAACCACCAATAATCAAAATAACTCCTGCAGGCATACTGATTGGAATTTCATTGAATATATGAATGATGGGGTGGGTGGGCTGCCTTTCTTCCCACTCTCCATCATGTATAATTCTCCATTTATTTAGGTCTTGTTTTGTGCTTCAGTGAATATTTTGTAATTCTCTCCAGGAAGATGTTATTTTGGTGGTTCCCAAAACCACCCTGAGGTTCAGTGCTTTATTAGAAGGACTCAGGATTCAGC
This sequence comes from Panthera leo, assembly GCF_018350215.1. Classification (NCBI taxonomy): domain Eukaryota; kingdom Metazoa; phylum Chordata; class Mammalia; order Carnivora; family Felidae; genus Panthera; species Panthera leo. Next base: position 131,757,994 of record NC_056684.1, read on the forward strand.
ATTCAGTGGCACTCACAGCTAAGACTTATTATACCAAAAGGCTATGAAGCAAACTCAGTAAAAGGAAAAGGCACACAGGTCAAAGTTCAGAGGAAATCAGGCACACAAGTTACTAGGAGTCTTCCACCAGTGGAGTCACACAGGACACATTTAATTCTTCTAGTAACAAAGTGACAACATGTATGAAGCATTGTCTATCAGAGACTTGATACTCAATGTTATTACTGGGGGTTGGTCATATGGGCACCTTCTGCCCACCATGTACCAAAATCCCAGACTCCAAGAAATAAAGCAGGTATTCACACACCACATCAGATTTATGCACCACATTGTTTACACAGATAGTTTAGGTGTGTGAGCCCCTCTTATCATTTGAGGGAAGTTTTATATCAATATAAGAAACCCTCCAAGTTCTCAGGTGCCAGCCAAGGGCCAACCGTATAAGCAGGCCTTTTTTTTTTTTTTTTAATTGTTTAATTTACATCTAAGTTAGTTAGCATATGGTGCAACAATGATTTCAGGAGTAGATTCCTTAATGCCCCTTACCCATTTAGACCATCTCCCCTCCCACAACCCCTCCAGCAACCCTCTGTTTATTCTCTATATTTAAGAGTCTTTTATGTTTTGTCCCCCTCCCTGTTTTTATATTATTTTTGCTTCCCTTCCCTTGTGTTCATCTGTTTGGTATCTGAAAGTCCTCATATGAGTGAAGTCATATGATAGTTGTCTTTCTCTGACTAATTTTGCTTAGCATAATACCCTCTAGTTTCATCCACATAGTTGCAAATGGCAAGATTTCATTCTTTTTGATTGCTGAGTAATACTCCATTGTGTGTGTGTGTGTGTGTGTGTGTGTGTGTGTGTGTGTGTGTGTATACACACACCACATTTGGGCTCTTTCCATACTTTGACTGTTGTCGATAGTGCTACTGTAAACATTGGGGAGCATGTGCTCCTTTGAAACAGCATACCTGTATCCCTTGGGTAAATACCTAGTTGTGCAGTTGCTGGGTCATAAGGAAGTTCCATTTTTAATTTTTTGAAGAACCTCCATACTGTTTTCCAGAGTGGCTGCACCAGTTTACATTCCCACCAGCAGTGCAAAAAGGTTCCTCTTTCTCTGCATCCTCGCTAACATCTGTTGTTGCCTGAGTTGTTAATGTTAGCCATTCTGACAGGTGTAAGGTGGTATCTCATTGTGGTTTTGATTTGCATTTCCCTGATGATGAGTGATGCAGAGGATTTTTTCCATGTGCCTGTTTGCCATCTGGATATCTTCTTTGGAGAAGTGTGTGTTCATGTCTTTTGCCCATTTCTTCACTGGATTATTTGTTTTTTTGGGTGTTGAGTTTGATTAAGTTCTTTACAACAAGCAGGCCTTTCTAAGAATAGCAGTTTCAGACCTATTATGCTCTTTCCTGCATAGATCTATTCCTAAATATAACTGTGGATGGAATCCTTTTCTTTTTTTCTTTCTTTTTTTTTTTTTTTTGTTATTTTCTATTTGACTATTTCTGGTGAGTAGGAATACATTAATTTTTTAAAGTTGATTTGACACTAGAAAACAGGCCTAATACCTTTTTTAAATTTTAATAGCTTACCCATAGATTCTCTTAGATTTTCTAAATAAATAAAATAGTCATCATCTGCAAACACAGTTTCATCTCTTCACATCAATTATTTTGCCACTTAAAATTTTTTTTACTGTTTAGTACTTCCAGTACAATACTGACAAGAAGCATCTCTGTTCTCTCTTAAATTACTTGAAATGCTGGGACAATATTTTAAAATTATTTTGTTAGGAAAAGAGTGGGAGCTATTAATAGTTGCTGTATCTGAGTAGTAGTATGTGAATGATTTTTATTGTCTTTTTCATACTTTTTGTATTTTCCAGATGTTCTGTCATGAACATGCATTACTTTTAAAATTAAAAACAAATATCCTGGGGCATCTGGGTGGCCTAGTCGGTTAAGTGTCTGACTCTTGATTTCGGCTTAGGTCACGATCTCATGGTTCTTGAGATCAAGCCCCGCATCAGGTTCTGGGCTGATAGTGCGGAGCCTGCTTGGGATTCTCTTGGCTCTCCTTTCTCTGCCCCTCCCCCACACTCTTTCAAAATAAATAAATGAACATTTAAAAAATAAAATGAAAAACAATTTTATTAAAAAAATTTTTTTTCAACGTTTACTTTTGAGAAACAGAGCCAAGGGAGGGGCAGAGACAGAGGGAGACATAGCATCCAAAGCAGGCTCCAGGCTCTGAGCTCTCAGCACAGAGTCTGACGCTGAGCTCGAACTCACAAACTGTGCAATCGTGACCTGAAGTGAAGTTGGACACTTTAACCAACTGTCACCCAGGCACCCCACAAGTTTTATTTTTAAATTGTCTCAAAATATTGTTTCCCCTTTTGAGATGTAAATTTGATAAACACATAAGTAGGTGGCTTTGGTGATTCAATAAAAATGAAATACTGTGTTAGTATCTCTGTATCTTTACTTGTGTAACCCTAAGTTGAACATGAACAAACTTTTGACCAAGAAGCTCAAGAAATGAAAGAGAATCAATTTTTGAGAGCAGTGGTATTCACTCATAGTGGGGACTGCCTCAATACAGTCGGAGCTCTCTGACCTTTAAGATCTGCCTTCTGCATATTTCAGTCCTTCTGCCCTTCTTAGGCAGGAGGTGCTGGCAGAAACAGCTAGACATACTATGGAATCTTTGACGCGTGTTTGCTGGTTGAAAGAATTCCTTCCGAGCCTCTGTTATAGTCACTGTTGCTATGGCTGGGACAGAGAATAGACCCTTTAATTAGCTCCCTTCATCCTTTCCAGCTCTGGGTCCAGCCAGGAGTTGGAGGGCCATATCCTTTCCTAAGTGTACAGGAAAAAGTTTGGGGAGGAAAGTGGAATTGGAGTTGGCACTCGAAGTGGAGAAGAAAGCATCCAAATCGTGGGGACGATCTGTCATCCGCAGGAAGCATGATCAGAGACTATGCGCAAACTTAAAATAGTCAGATGCAGTATTTCCCCTGGAATCTAACAGTTAATTTCCCTGGTGCCAAAGTTTACCATATAAAGACAGATTTCCATTGTATTCTTTTTCTCTTTATGTGACTGTAGATTCAGAGTTAATAAGTAAAGTTTGTTCCTTAGCACTGCAGTCTACATTACATACACCTTAGGGATTTTTGTATGTACATCAGGCTTTTCTCTGGAGGGATCCTCTTCCATCATGTTCTTTTTATCTCTTTCATTTTGATCCTGTGTCTTTCCAGTGTTTCCTATTTTAAATTTTTTTTTTTTTGACGTTTATTTATTTTTGAGACAGAGAGAGACAGAGCATGAAGGGAGGAGGGGCAGAGAGAGAAGGAGACACAGAATCGGAAGCAGGCTCCAGGCTCTGAGCCATCAGCCCAGAGCCCGACGCGGGGCTCGAACTCACGGACCGCGAGATCGTGACCTGAGCTGAAGTCGGACGCTTAACCGACTGTGCCACCCAGGCGCCCCCCAGTGTTTCCTATTTTAAAATGAACATGTTTATTGTTCATTGCTTATTTTGAGCAGAAAACTTGTTTAAAATAATGTATTCTTGCTAAATTTATTTGGCTGTGGTTTTAATTATTCTCAAGGAATTCTGTTTATCCACTTAACAGGCAGGTCTCTAATTTGAACTGTTCTTTGTTAAAGATGTTTGAAATTAGAAATGTTACTCTAGCAAATATTATTCTAGTGGTTTTTGAGGTTCACTGTGTTGAAAAACTGACTTTAGGAGAGGTTGAGCAGGACGGCCCACCTTCTGCCTCCTGAATCAGATGCCCTAAAAAGGCGGGACTCAGGCATTTGTATGTTTGAGCTCACTGATGTAGAAACGGAGTTTGAGAATCACTGCAACATTCACCTCCTTAAGTTATTAGCGACTTTATTTTAAATAACTAAAATCGAATTATAGTTCGTATTTTATAAATTAGTTCCAAAACAACCCCGATAAACATCACTTAAATGATACCATGGCTATTCATAGACTTGAAGTGACATTTACATATTTGAAAATATTTTTTTAAATCTACATTAATAAGGGGCACCTGGGTGGCTCAGTCAGTTAAGCATCTGACTTCGGCTCAGGTCATATGTTACAGTTCCTGAATTCGAACCTGAGTTGGGCTCTGTGCTGACAGGTCAGAGCCTGGAGCCTGCTTAGGATTCAGTGTCTCCCTCTCTCTCTGCCCCAACCCCGCTTGCACTCTGTCTCTGTCTCTCAAAAATGAATAAATGTTAAAAAATTAAAAAAAAAAATCTACATTAACAAAAGTTATCCTAGAGTTACTGTAATGTAAACAATTCTGATGCAGGAATAGATTAAAGGAGCAAAATAGAGTCTATGTATGTTCATACATATGAAAATTTATAATATTATAAAGATTGCTTATTAAATCAGTTGGATTATCGGATTATTGAAAAAATAGAGCTGGATGAATAATGAATAATGATTATACTAAAAGAATCTGTTACTGCCAGATGACTCAAAGATTTAAAACCATGAAAGTTCCAGGGGCACCTGGGTGGCTCAGTCATTTGAGAGTTCAACTCTTGATTTCAGCTCAAGTTATGATCTCATGGTTTGTGAGTCTGAGCCCTGCGTCAGGCTCTGTGCTGATGGTGTGGAGCCTGCTCGGGATTATCTCTCTCTACCTCTCCCCTACTCATGCTTTCTCTCTCTCCCTCTCTCTCTCAAAATAAATAAACTTAAAAATAAATAAAATCATGAAAGTTTCAGAACAAAAAGACACAGATGAATTAGTTGTATAGACTTGGAATGGGAAGACCTTTCTAAGCATGATAGAAAACTGAAAGCCATAATAGAAAAAATTAATAAATTTGAGAACATAAAAGTTAAATTTTCTAGATAAATAAGTTTTCTATATAGTTAAATATTCTATAAAAACGAAAAGAGAAATAAAACCAACCAAACAAAAAAAAAAAGTGTAAAAATACCCAACAGGGAAAATATTTGTCATACATGAGACAGACAAAAGACTACTTTTTTAAGTTTCCTCAGTCTGTATGTTGCTTAAAAATTGCTGAATTTCAGGTGGTGGCAGATTGGTGGGAGAATTAGACACATATGTGCGCACACACATACACACACAAATGTGCATGCATACAAACTTACAGGTTCGCATTTAGTCATGTAAGCCCCTATGGAAAGGAGGTATTTTCTCAGAGCAGTTGTGGGTCAAAATCATGGTGTGGCTGTTGCATAGGCCCTCATTTTCCTACTTGCCTGTATTGTGGCTGTGATGCTCTCCATGCAAATAAAGTCACCCTAGAGATGAGACAACAGCCAATTCCTGCTACATTTCGGCCACACCACCACCTTTCATACTGGGGCTTTGTAACACCCATCTGGGAAGAACTTAAATCATCCGTACTTTTCCTCTGAAGGAAATATTTATAAACACGGGGCTTTCCTGGTTTTGAACTTAAGTCCCATCAGCAGACTGGTCAAATCTGAAAGGAGAAAGCCGAGTCAGTGCCCAGGGATCCCCACAGGTCCCTCAGAGCCACATCTCTGCCCTCGGCTCTCTTGTATCCAGGAGGGCAGTTTTCCACCCAAGCCCCACATAGCACAAGATAGGATAGGAAAATAGGCAGAAGACATGAATTGGCAGTTCACAGGAAAAGAAATATAAATATGTGGTGTACTAAATGCCTCACCTCAGTCATAATTAAGGAAAAAACAACTAAAACAAAAATGAGATGCCTTTTTCCCCTTAATCAGGTTGACAAAGATGGAGAAGTTCCATGGCATGTAGGGTTGTCAAGGTTGTGGAGGAACGAATCCCACACATGAACACTGATGCTGGGAGTGTACATTGTCACAATCCATTTGGAGGCAGTTCACAAGTACTGATGAAATTTCCAGTGTGTATGTTCCTTGGCCCAGAAATTTCACTTGTAGGAATTTTCCTTAAGGCTTTCCATACAAGTTCAGAAAGATATGTACAAGGATGGTTTTATAGTGTTTTGTGGTTTTTTTTTGGCAAAGAAAAAAAAATTGAAACAAACTAATACTTCATCAAAAAGGGGCTGGTTAAATAAATTGTGGTCTATGTCTTGGTGGAAAACTGCAAAAATGAAAAAGTAATAAGGTAGAGCCCTTTGTATTGATATGGAAAGAGTCAAGACACTGAGTGAAAACAATGAACCATGTATCAGAATGTGTAGAATGATTCTGTTTATGGGTAAAAAATGCATGTGTGTATGTGTGCACATATATGAACAGAATTTTTTTTTAATTTTTTTTTTTTTTTTAATTTGCATCCCAGCTAGTTAGCATATAGTGCAACACTGATTTCAGGACATTTCCTTAGTGCCCCTTCCCCATTTAGCCCATCCCCCCTCCCACAACCCCTCCAGTAATCCTCAGTTTGTTCTCCATATTTATGAGTCTCTTCTGTTTTGTCCCCCTCCCTGTTTTTATATTATTTTTGTTTCCCTTCTCTTATGTTCATCTGTTTAGTCTCTTAAAGTCCTCATATGAGTGAAGTCATATGATTTTTGTGTTTCTCTGATGGACTAATTTCACTTAGCATAATACCCTCCTGTTCCATCCACATAGTTGCAAACGGCAAGATTTCATTCTTTTTGATTACTGAGTAATCCTCCATTGTGTGTGTGTGTGTGTGTGTGTGTGTGTGTGTATGTGTGTGTATACACCAACCACATCTTCTTTATCCATTCATCCGTCGATGGACATTTGGGTTCTTTCCATACTTTGGGTATTGTTGATAGTGCTGCTATAAACATGGGGGTTCATGTCCCCCTTCGAAACAGCACACCTGTATCCCGTGGATAAATTCCTAGTAGTGCAATTGCTGGGTCATAGGGTAGTTCTATTTTTAGTTTTTTGAGGAACCTCCATCCTGTTTTCCAGAGTGGCTGCACCAGCTTGCATTCCCACCAACAATGCAAAAGAGATCTTCTTTCTCTGCATCCTCGCCAACATCTGTTGTTGCCTGAGTTGTTAATGTTAGCCATTCTGACAGGTGTAAGGTGGTATCTCATTGTGGTTTTGATTTGTATTTCCCTGATGATGAGTGATGTTGAGCATTTTCTCATGTGTCAGTTGGCCATCTGGATGTCTTCTTTGGAGAAGTGTCTGTTCATGTCTTTTGCCCATTTCTTCACTGGATTATTTGTTTTTTGGGTGTTGAGTTTGATAAGTTCTTTATAGATTTTGGATACTAACCCTTTATCTGATATGTCCTTTGCAAATATCTTCTCCCATTCTGTAGGTTGCCTTTTAGTTTTGCTGATTGTTTCCTTCGCCGTGCAGAAGCTTTTTAGTTTGATGAGGTCCCAGTAGTTCGTTTTTGCTTTTGTTTCCCTTGCCTCTGGAGACGTGTTGAATAAGAAGTTGCTGTGGACGGGGCGCCTGGGTGGCTCAGTCGGTTAAGCGTCCGACTTCAGCTCAGGTCACGATCTCGCGGTCCGTGAGTTCAAGCCCCGCGTCGGGCTCTGGGCTGATGGCTCAGAGCCTGGAGCCTGCTTCGGATTCTGTGTCTCCCTCTCTCTCTGCCCCTCCCCCATTCATGCTTTGTCTCTCTCTGTCTCAAAAATAAATAAACATTAAAAAAAATTAAAAAAAAAAAAAAGAAGTTGCTGTGGCCAAGATCAGAGAGGTTTTTGCCTGCTTTCTCCTTGAGGATTTTGATGGCTTCCTGTCTTACATTGAGGTCTTTCATCCATTTTGAGTTTTTGTGTATGGTGTAAGAAAGTGGTCCAGGTTCATTCTTCTGCATGTCGCTGTCCAGTTTTCCCAGCACTACTTGCTAAAAAGACTGTCTTTGTTCCATTGGATATTCTTTCCTGCTTTGTTAAAGATTAGTTGGCCATATGTTTGTGGGTCCATTTCTGGGTTCTCTATTCTATTCCATTGATCTGAGTGTCTGTTTTTGTGCCAGTACCATACTGTCTTGATGATGACGGCTTTGTAGTATAGCTTGAAGTCTGGGATTGTGATGCCTCCTGCTCTGGTTTTCTTTTTCAAGATTGCTTTGACTATTCAGGGTCTTTTCTGGTTCCATACAAATTTTAGGATTGTTTGTTCTAGCTCTGTGAAGATGCTGGTGTTATTTTGATAGGGATTGCATTGAATATGTAGATTGCTTTGGATAGTATCGACATTTTAACAATATTTGTTCTTCCTATCCAGGAGCATGGAATCTTTTTCCATTTTTTTGTGTGTCTTCAATTTCTTTCATAAGCTTTCTATCATTTTCAATGTATAGATTTTTCACCTCTTTGGTTAGATTTATTCCTAGGTATTGTATGGTTTTTTTGTGCAACTGTAAATGGGATCGATTCCTTGATTTCTCTTTCTGTTGCTTCATTGTTGGTGTATAGGAATGCAACCGATTTCTGTGCGTTGATTTTATATCCTGCAACTTTGCTGGATTTATGAATCAATTCTAGCAGTTTTTTGGTGGAATCTTTTGGGTTTTCCATATAGAGTATCATGTCATCTGCGAAGAGTGAAAGTTTGACTTCCTCCTGGCCGATTTGGATGCGTTTTGTTTCTTTGTGTTGTCTGACTGCAGAGGCTAAGATTTCCAATACTATGTTGAATAACAGTGGGGAGAGTGGACATCCCTGTCTTGTTCCTGACCTTAGGAGGAAAACTTTCAGTTTTTCCCCATTGAGGATGATATTAGCATTGGGTCATTCACATATGGCTTTTATGATCTCGAGGTAGTCTCCTTCTACCCCTACTTTCTTGAGGGTTTTTATCAGGAAAGGATGCTGTATTTTGCCAAATTCTTTCTCTGTGTCTATTAAGAGGATCTTATGGTTCTTGTCCTTTCTTTTATTGATGTGATGAATCATGTTAATTGTTTTGCGGATATTGAACCAGCCCTGCATCCCAGGTATAAATCCCACTTGGTCGTGGTGAATAATTTTTTTTAATGTATTGTTGAATCCACTTGGCTAATATCTTGTTGAGGATTTTTGCATCCATGTTCATCAGGGATATTGGTCTATAGTTCTCCTTTTTAGTGGGGTCTGTCTGGTTTTGGAATCAAGGTAATGCTGGCTTCATAGAAAGAGTTTGGAAGTTTTCCTTCCATTTCTATTTTTTGGAACATCTTCAAGAGAAAAGGTATTAACTCTTCCTTAAATGTTTGGTAGAATTCCCCTGGAAAGCCATCTGGCCCTGGAGTCTGTTTTTTTGGGAGATTTTTGATTACTAATTCGATTTCTTACTGGTTATGGGTCTGTTCAAATTTTCTATTTCTTCCTGTTTCAATTTTGGTAGTGTATATGTTTCTAGGAATTTGTCCATTTCTTACAGATTGCCCATTTTATTGGCATATAATTGCTCATAATATTCTCTTGTTGTTGTTTTTATTTCTGCTGTGTTGGTTGTGATCTCTCCTCTTTTATTCTTGGTTTTATTTATTTGGGTCCTTTCCTTTTTCTTTTTGATCAAACTGGCTAATGGTTTATCAATTTTGTTAATTCTTTCAAAGAACCAGCTTCTGGTTTCATTGATCTGTTCTACTGTTTTTTTTTGGCTTCGATAGCATTAATTTCTGCTCTAATCTTTATTATTTCCTGTCTTCAGCTGTTGTTGGGTTTTATTTGCTGTTCTTTTTCCAGCTCTTTAAGGTGTAAGGTTAGGTTGTGTATCTTTCTTCCTTCTTTAGGAAGGCCTGGATTGCTATATACTTTTCTCTTATGACTGCCTTTACTGCGTCCCAGAGGTTTTGGGTTGTGGTGTTATCATTTTCATTGGCTTCCATATACTTTTTAATTTCCTCTTTAACTTCTTGGTTAGCCCATTCATTCTGTAGTAGGATGTTCTTCAGTCTCCAAGTATTTGTTACCTTTCCAAATTTTTTCTTGTGGTTGATTTCGAGTTTCATAGAGTTGTGGTCTGCAAATGTGCATGGTATGATCTTGATCATTTTGTACTTACTTAGGGCTGATTTGTGTCCCAGTATATGGTCTATTCTGGAGAATGTTCCATGTGCACTGGAGAAGAATGTATATTCTGCTGCTTTAGGATGAAATGTTCTGAATATATCTGTTAAGTCCATCTTGTCCAATGTGTCATTCAAAGCCATTGTTTCCTTGTTGATTTAAAAAAAAATTTTTTTTTTAACATTTATTCATTTTTGAGAGTGAGAGAGAGCATGAGCGAGGGAAGGGCAGAGAGAGAGGGAGACACACAATCCAAAGCAGGCTCCAGGCTCTGAGCTGTCAGCACAGGGCCTGATGCAGAGCTCGAACTCATGGACTGTAAGATTATGACCTGAGCTGAAGTCAGATGCTCAACTGACTGAGCCACCCAGGCACCCCTCCTTGTTGATATTTTGATTAGATGATCTGTCCATTGCTGTGAGTGGGGTGTTGAGGTCTCCTACCATTATGGTATTACTATCCATGAGTTTCTTTATGTTTGTGATCGATTTATATATTTGGCTGTTCCCACATATATATATGTGTACACATATATGAACAGAATTTCTTGAAAAATACTCAAGAAACTATTCACAGAACCTCTGTGACTGGATTTGGGGAAGGGACTTTTATAACTTTTTGCAATGTTTACATTTATTTAGCATAAACACATATTTTACAATAACACATTTGAAAAACTACATATGAGACTGCCAAAAAAATTAGTTTCAGTCTAAAACTCCTCAAGGTTACATAAATTAATTATGTGCCCATCAATCAAGTGTACAAACACTCCCAAATAATTTTATAGGACTAATTTTAGAGAACTGAAAGTCTTGAAACAATTATCCATTCAGGCTGGAGTCTTTTTGCATTGGACTGAATTGTGTCCCTCCCAAATTACTATGTTGAAGCTCTAACCCCCAGTGTGATGGCAGAGTTGAGGCCTTTTGAGATAATTAGGTTTAGAGGTGGTTGTGAGGGTGGGGCTCTGATGGTGGGATTAATGCCCTTGAATGAAGAGACACCAGAGTGTGCTGGTAGCTAGTTCTGTCTCCCTTCCTCTCTGTCATATGAGGACACAGTGAGAAGGTGACCCTCTATAAGCCAGTAAGAGAGTCCTCACTAGATTCCTGCCATACTGGCATCTTGATCTTGGACTTATAGCCTCCAAATCTGTGGGAAAATAAATTTCTGTTGATTAAGCCACCTAGTCTATGGTATTTTGTCATAGCAGCCCAAGCAGACTGATACACCAACTTTGGCAGCTGTAACACTGAAGCCCTTCACTGTGGGATGTTGTTACCCCAGAAACCATAAAAGTCATGTTCATGGGGCCCATGTCTCATGGGGCCATTAAATTCAGTGGTCAGGTTGCTGCCTAGGTGTGGAGATTCTTCTTTGGAAGGATAGAATCTTAATCTGCTCAGGCTGTTGTAACAAAATACCATAAACTGGGTGGCTTAAAGAACATAAATTTATTTCTCACAATTCTGGAGGCTGGAAAGTCTAAGATCAAGGTGCTGGCCAATTCATTTCCTGGGGAGGGCTCTTTTCCTGCTCTGTAGACAAACTCCTTCTTTCTACATCCTTACATGGTGGGGAGAGAGATCATCTCTTTGATGTCTCTTCTTTAAGGGCTTCAGCCTTATGATCTAAATACCTCCCAAAGACTCTATTCCAAATACTATCGCCTTGGAGAATATGAATATGAATTTAGGGGGGACAGAAACATTCAGTCTGTAGGAAGGAAGGATTTGGTGTGTGTGCAGGGGTGGGGAGTGAGGTGCTTTCAATGTCATGTGTTCTTTCAAGTCTTACAAGGCTTTTGTTTTACCAAAAAGTAGAAAATACACTTCTAATGAAAGTCTTTATTATTCATGCTTTTCAATGGGTTCTTATATTCCTAAAATGTTAAAGGATATTTGGAATAGCTGCACGTAAAAGCAGTGTAAAATACAGGAGAGAATGACCTCACAACTAATGAATATATCAGCCTTGTGTTTTGAAAAAAAAAAAAATTAGTTATTTTTTTAGCTACAAACAATGAATGAAAATGCCTCTTCTCTTAAAGAACTAAATCCTGGCAGGACTTTGAATAAGAATTTCAAATATAAAGTATGGGAACAGATATACATCCAGCATGAGTTTGGATCAACTCAGAAATGTTTTACTGGGGTTTTATGGAACGAATCAATATCACCCCCCTTCATCACTCCAGGTGATACAAGATTCAGAAAAATGGAAGATAAACCATTAACTTTATTACTGATAACAGCAGAATTGGAGCATGTGGCTTTAGATGTGTGACCAAAAGGACTTGATAGTCTCTGAGTTAGACAGCCTTATCCACCCAGACATGACTGTGCAACCTGCAGAACTTCTGTCCCTGGGAGAGCCCCCTCCACCTGGCAGGGAAGAACAGGGGGGCATGTGACAGGCAGGTTGGCTTCCAAAGAGGTCCAGAAGGGGCTGAGACAAGCATGCTGAGTTTGCCTTCTGGGAATGAGCGAGTAGGAGTGGGAAGAAAGGCCTCAAATATTTTAATATCAATATTTCTCAAAGTGTGGCCCAGGGATTCCCAGGGATCCCCAAGACCCTGTCAGAGGGTCCACAAGGTCAAAACTGGTTTCATATTGCTAAATATTGATGATATTGGTGATAATGGAGGTCATTTTTTGATACTGAATAACAAAATGCATTTAATCTCTGTACCGTCCCCTCAGCTGTGCTGTGAACCTGAAACTGCTCTAAAAATAATAAAGTCCTGAAATAAAAAACCATACTGAGGTCCACAGAGGTTAAAAAAAATTCTGTGTAATAAGAAAGCATTGTGTGGTGCTTGCTTCTCACAATAAAATATGTTATGATTAAAATCTAACAAAAGATAGGAGTTGTCATCTGGTAAGAATGAGTGAGAGGTTCCCGCAATGAGTGTCCTATAAATTGAGAGGCGGAAAGAGTTATGTGAAGTGAGGGCCTTAGGGATATCTTCATGAGGGCTGTGGAGCCTGCACTGGCCTTGAAGGTGGATTTGAGAGCTAAGACAGTAATAACATTAAATGCATTGATTTATGATTATCAGGAGGACTCCCGGTCTCTCTGCTACCGCTCTTCTCCCCTTTTGTGTCTCCTGTGTGTAGCCACCAAGTTATTCTTTAAAAATGTAAATACAACCATGCTGCTTCTTGGTTCCATCCTTCCTTCCCTCTCTCTTCGCCTCTATTCACATCCGTTAGACTTGCCTGACATTATATTACCTACTTGTTCATTTGCTTCTCTTCCTACCCACTGTAACCTTGAGGATAGCAACTTTATCTTTTTGTTTGCATTGTGTCCTCAGGGCCTAGAACGGAGTCTGGCACATAATAGGCTCTCGATATTTGTTGAATCAAGTAAAATAAATCAGCCAGAAAAAAAAATTTTTTTTTCTCAGCAATAAAGTGTCACTCTTCTTCTTGATGGAGAATAGGAAATGAACAATATTTCATCAGCAGCTGAATACTACAAAGAAGTTTTGAAACAGGACAATACTCATGTGGAAGCCATTGCATGCATTGGAAGCAACCACTTTTATTCTGATCAACCAGAAATAGCTCTCCGGTTTTACAGGTGTGCTTTACAGTCTTTTTGTAGAACTCCTTTCCTGTGAAATACTGGTGAAACTATAATGGAATGAAAATGTAGACAGGTAATGCATAGACCACGTCTATAGGAGACTAAAAGTTCAAGCACCCAGATGTTTGATGAGCATTAAAGGGACATCTAATAATTTGAACATGCTCAGATATTGGCATCTTGCAGAAACATACCTGGATAATTGAGTTTTTAACACCATGGCATTGTATGAATCAGCCACCCACTGCTTCCATTAATCCCACCACATACAATATAAAGGCCCCGAAGCTGAAATAGTGACAAGATTTGCAAAGAGCAGTGGATGCCAGCTTCTGAGCTCTGATGAGGACCTGAAACAGGTTCCCCTCTTCTGTGAAGTGTTGTCAACTCTTGTCCAAATAATTTTTCAAAGTCTAAATATGTTCTTATCTCTGGTTCTCTTTTGAGAACATCCTTATTTCATCCTACAGATGGTTTCTGAGATTAATTTTTAAATTTTGATTTTCTCTTCCACCCCTAGCTGATATACCAGGAGATAACTGGCAGCTGACGAGAGTTCTTTCCAAATATATGTTAGAAGCATAAAATATAAAATGAATGCTGCCTTAGGCATATGCAGCTGACTCTACACCTCCATCCCCCAAATGGGTCATGGATTTTCCTCAGGGCATCTGGGGTGGATTTTCCTTGGCTTATTTGAACTCTATTGCCCATTGTCCTTTGGGATTAATGATGCATAGAAGCAAACGGGTTTTTTGAGCCCTAGCATGAAAGCTAAGTGAATAATGTAGGGATCCACTGATGGTCTTGTCTTCCTCGATGGAAGCTCATCAGAAGGTCCCTAGACACAGCTAAATGACGAAGTACAGATAACCAAAACCAAGATTCAATTCAGCTGAAAACTTGGGGGTAAATCCTAAACACAGCTCTTAAATTAGATTAGGGGTATTAGGGGTTTACTAATTGTCACCAAAACTTTATGAAGCAAAATGCTTTGGGTTTTCCTTTAGGTCACTCTTTTGTATTTTGGTTCTCTAACAGAGCTTTTGGAGGAAAAAACTCATGTACGTTGCTTCAGACTTTGTCCTCTGGACATATTTCCCGTGACTAGTAACATTAAAAAAGACACACTTTTGTATTTGCGGAATGTTTTTTCATTTACTATAATACTTTCTATTTCTATTCCTTGGGCATGTTAAAAATTATAAAACATTCATTTCTAACTTTGTAAAAAAAAAATAGGTCTTAATATTTATCAAGTTGGTCTGACACCAATATATGCTCTTTTTCAAAAAGGCGGCTCCTGCAGATGGGTGTCTATAACTGCCAGCTTTTTAACAATCTGGGACTCTGCTGCTTCTATGCCCAGCAGTATGATATGACTCTGACCTCATTTGAACGTGCCCTTGCTCTGGCTGAAAACGAAGAAGAGGCAGCTGATGTCTGGTACAACTTGGGACATGTGGCTGTGGTAGGTTTTTTCTCTCTCGTATTATTTCCGGTGTAGAAAAGGTAGCCATAAATTAGTTTGAAGACATTTTCAGATCCCATCAATCCAGGTTTGGTTATGGGCTTGTGTAGCAATGTAGCGATTTCTAAGGGTCACCAGAACTCATTTTGTTTTCTCAAGTTAAATCCTCTTACCTACAATTCACACTTGATTATGATCGGTACTTGTTGCTTGGTAGCAGCAAAGACTCACGTGAGGAAAGAAGGGAGGAAGCGTGTGGATCCGCGGGTGCGAATACAAGCTTTTTTTTCTTCCTTTTTTTTTTTATATGAAATTTATTGTCAAATTGGTTTCCATACAACACCCAGTGCTCCTCCCAACGGGTATGCTTTTCTTTTCAAGGGCATCGGAGATACGAATTTGGCCCATCAGTGCTTCAGGCTCGCTCTGGTCAACAACAATAACCACGCTGAGGCCTACAACAACCTGGCCGTGCTGGAGATGCGGAAGGGCCACGTGGAGCAGGTCAGTGAACTACAGTGGCTCAGTGGCTAATCCGGTTTCTCCACAGAAACGTCGTCAGGGGTAGCTATCTTTACATGCTATAGTTTATAAAAATGAGCTCTAGAGGCTCACTGGCCTGGATTTGAATCCCAGCTCTGTCACATGAGTGATGTGACCTTGGACAAGTTACTTAACCTTTCTGGTTTTTTCTTAACCTTTGGTTTTGTCAGGACAAACCTGCATCGCCCCAAGTCTTCCCTGTCTTAGTGAACTGTGACACAATTGGTGAATTGTGAACTGTGACCAGCTGGGTGCTCAAACCAAAATCCTAAGAGCCAACCTTGAAAGCACTCAGTTCCTCCACCTCACCCCATCATGTCTGACAAGCCCTGTCAGTTCTTTCTCCAGGTCACATCCCAGATGTGGCCACTTTTCTCCACCACTGCCACCCTTCTCCAAACTGTACTCCTCTCCTGCCTGAACTCGACTACAGGAGTCTCCTAGCTGCTCTTTTGGGATTGCATTGAATGTGTAGATAGCTTTGGGTAGTATTGACATTTTGACAATATTTATTCTTCCAATCCATGAGCTGGGAATGTCTTTCCATTTCTTTAAATCTTCTTCAATTACCTTCATAAGCTTTCTATAGTTTTCAGCATACAGATCTTTTACATCTTTGGTTAGATTTATTCCTAGGTATTTTATGCTTCTTGGTGCAATTGTGAATGGGATCAGTTTCTTTATTTGTCTTTCTGTTGCTTCAATGTTAGTGTATAAGGATGCAACTGATTTTTGTACGTTGATTTTGTATCCTGCAACTTTGCTGAATTCATGTATCAGTTCTAGCAGACTTTTGGTGGAGTCTATCGGATTTTCCATGTATAATATCATGTCATCTGCAAAAAGCGAAAGCTTGACTTAATCTTTGTCCTAGCTGCTCTTTTGGTCTCCACTTGCATCAGCAAGTAATTGTACCCTATAACACATCCTCCTCACAACGGCCGAAGGGATTTTTGTTTTTAAACAAGAAAGATTTGGGGGCACCTGGGTAGCTCAGTCAGTTAAGCATCCGACTTTTGATGTCCGCTCAGGTCTTGATCTCAGGGTTGTGAGCTCAAGCCCCGTGTTGGGCTCTGCACCGGGCATGAAGCCTACTTAAAGAAAAAATAAAATCAAACAATAATTTTCTACTGCTTTGCTCAGCATCCTCCAAATGCTTTCCTTTTTGCTTGGAATGAAATATGGATTCAAACCTTGGCCTACAGGGCCCGCATCATCTGGCCTCTGGCTCTCTGTCAGACCACACGTTTTGTTACTTCTCCCTTCCTGCCAACTCTCAGACTTCTGGACACATCCAGAAGTCTGCTCTGCACATACGCTGTGCCTGTTCTTACTTTACGGCCTTTGGAATGTTCTTCTTGCAGATCCTGCAGCGACTTTTTCTTCTTTTTGTCATTTGAGTCTTAGCTTAATTGCCACCTCCCTACAAAGGTCATTTCAAACATCGGTTTAAAGGAGCCCTCCGCCACTGTCACATCTCCTATTTTTTCCTTCACAGTACTTATTTTATCAAATATGTTCATATGTATATGTAATGTGGCATGGCAGCCACATGAAAATAGGGACCTTGTTTCTCTTCCAGCTGCCAGATGTTCAACATCAAAAACAGTGTCTGGCAGGTGGTAGGTGCTGGGCCAGTATTTGTGAAATGAATGAACAGTATATAAAATGGGGTTAATAACGGAACCTGCAGGTGTTTGGGGAGGATTCGCCGATTATGCACGTAAAGCACTTGGCTTGGTAGCGTAGTATTGAGCACGGGGCAGACGCTTAAAAAATCACTTTATCATAAAAAAGAAGTTTAAAAGGCTAAATACACTTATACAGTATTAGTGACAATCGAGGATAGATAAGTATTGCATTCCGAACTTTAGAGATGAAGAAACAGGGACTCCAGGAGGTAAGTGACATAGTGAACACCATGGCAGGAATGTTAACCTCTAACCTGGTCTCCTAAGCACAGAGATAAACTTGTAACAAAACAAGGAAATGAACATCCTTGGACATTACCTTTATGTCATCAGTTCCCCCAAATAAGACAGATTTGTATTTTATAAACAAAAACTAACTACAGATGACTCTTGAACAACACAGGATTAGGGCTGCTGACCCCTTCATGTAGTTGAAAATTCAAGTTTTACTTTTGACCTTCCCCCAAAACTTAATTAAGAACCCACTGTTGACTAGAAGCCTTACCAAGAACGTACGCAGTCCATCAACACATTGTCTTGTATGTTACATGTACTATATGTTATCTTGTGTGTTATATGCACATATATTTTGTATGTTACATGTAGTCTACAGTAGAGTAAGCTAGAGAAAAGAAAATGTTATTCAGAAAATCATAAGGGAGAGAACACACATTAATAGAACTGTCCTGTATGTATTGGAAAAATCCACATGCAAGTGGACCCATGCAGTTCAAACCCGTGTTGTTCCAGGGTCAACTGTACTCCAAATGGGAACTTATTCTGCCATGGAACTTGACCTATCTCCATATGAAGCAAGTGCTTTTGTGATTTTTCTCTGTCCCCATGTCAGTGATCTTTGTTTCCTACTTATTACAGTTTCTCTAGTATTCAACCAATTTGAAATGTTTTGGTGAAAGATTTCATGCTACTAACCCCTATTTTATTATTAAAAATTATACATCAATTGAAAGAAAAATAGCTAATCATAAAACAAACAAATCAATATCTACCATCCCATATGTTACTTTCCATTAAAAAAAAAAAAAGATGCACAATTTGTCCACAGGTCATGGATGGAGGTTTTGGGTTTAGTTACACGTTGGAGGGATATTCAGCAGTGTGGAATGGGGAGTCTGTGGTCCTAACAATGAATGTGTGAGCATCTCTTGTCTATCAGTGGTCCCTGCAATGCATGATCGTTTGAGCCTGTAGGGGATGAAAAATGATGCGAATTTTGCTTCTTGAGTACGTGAGATGACAGAGAGCTTGTCATTTTCAGTTGCACTCACTTGTTATTGTGAGGTCAACAGTGTATTAAATGCTCATCACCATTCTCCAGCACAGAACTTGGGGCTTAGAAATTTACTATTTTTAATTGTTTTCTGTAGCATCAGAGAACGAGTCATTAGAAGCCTAAGAAATCAACAGCAATAAAACTAGAATAAGCCTTTTTTTTGCATTGAGAAGATTGTATTTTGATTTGTCGTATTAAAATATAAACTTTACAAGAACAATGATTCTTGACTTTATAACTACTCTTAATTTTCTTCATATTTTGAAGCAATTTTATTATTAATATAATTTTGGCAAGATATAAGTATTGTATTTCGGTAAGTTGTGTTTCATGAGGCGTGTCATCTGTATTT
Organism: Panthera leo; assembly: GCF_018350215.1. Classification (NCBI taxonomy): domain Eukaryota; kingdom Metazoa; phylum Chordata; class Mammalia; order Carnivora; family Felidae; genus Panthera; species Panthera leo. The sequence continues at coordinate 131,776,925 of NC_056684.1, forward strand.
ATCACAGGATCATGTTTATTAAGGTCCTATCTTGGATAAAAGACTCTTTTACCAAAAACAAAAACAAAAAACAAAAAAACCCATAATTACAAATATACTGCTGATAGATGTTCATATATCCTTGGTTTTCTTTTCTTTCCTTTTTTTCTTTTTTTAAATACAGGCAAGAGCACTGTTACAAACTGCCTCATCCTTAGCACCCCATATGTACGAGCCACATTTTAATTTTGCAACGGTCTCTGATAAGGTATTTTCTTTCTTTATCAATTCCTCATCTGATCTGTTTCTTTTTCTTGGTTTTTAAAATACAGATAAGAAATTCTAACGTTTTGAAAGAAGCGATTTTTTTAAACATTACATACACATGTCTTTCACTTGAAGGGATAGTTTGATACACTGTAAAGAAATTTATCACTGGATATGGACTAAACTTAATATTATAGATTGCATTATAGATTATCTGTTATAGATTACAGAATTATTTTATTTTTAAAATATGATATTTAGTCATGAAAAAATACTCCTTAAGTAACGCCTGGTTGAGGAGGGATTTAGTAATTGGCTTTTATTGCAAAGAAATCCTGTCATTATTGCTATAAAATTAGGGATATGGGTGAACAATGTGGGGAAAATACAACTGTTAATACTGTGTTACAAGTCAGTTAATGACCAAGAGCTAAAAGGAGCGCCGTTTTCAATAACAAGAGGAAAAACAGATAAAAAGTATCTGATAACTTTTACTTGGAAATCTTTCTTTTTAACAAGGTGAGTTTCAAGGGTAAGGAAATGGCTAAAAATATTTGCTGTGTAAAGACTCTTTATAGACCAGAAGACATTATAAAAATGTCATTTTTTATAGCACGAACATCAAGCTATCCTAACTTGCATTTCTGCTGGGAAATAAGTTGTCATTTTCTTAAACATTATTTTTTTAAGTTTATTTATTTTGAGAGGGAGGGAGGGGCAGAGAGAGAGAGAGAGAGGGAAGGAGAGAATCCTGAGCATGCTCTGTGCTTGAACTTACGAACCGTGAGATCAAGACCTGAGCCGAGATCCGGAGTCAGATGCTTGACCGTCTGAGCCACCCAGGCGCCCCATAGAAGTAGTCATTTTTGAGTGTTCGTAAGTGCTAGCCCCTGTTCCAGGTGCTCCTATACACCATCTCGAGTTCTCCCAACAACCCCGCCACGTACATTTCCCTCACCTTCCTGACTCGTGTTTTTATACAACTGTTGGTTCATTTACTGAACTTCTGCTACGTATCAGGCACTGTTGTAGGCACAGGATGTTAGTGAATAAAACAAAACGTCTACTTCATGCAGCTTACATTCTAACGGAACCCAGGGCTGCTTGAGCTTAAAAGACTCCCCTGGAGTCACATGGCCATGGCAGGTTCAGAATTTGTATCCAGACCCCAACGATGCCCAGGTGTTTTCCACTGCACTGTGCTGCCACTTAGTTAAACCACAAAGGGTTGATACCTTCCTTTCCCATATCACATTTTAATAATCTATAACTCAAATGAGAGATTTCTTTACACAGAAGGCTATACTTTCTGTAAGAGAAAATGGTATGTTAAAAAGAAATGCTATGATTTTTTAAAAAAAGAAACTCATGTTTTTAATATGCGTTATATGTTTCAAAAAAAAAAAAAAAAAACCCTGCCAGATTTGAATTATCTAGGTTTGGGTGTGCACACACTAAAAAATTCTCACTTTTTTATGAGCGCATGCATGAATCTAGATCTATTCAGATGGATCCAGATACCGTGTGTGCTTTTCTTTGGGACTGGACTTTAACACAAAAGTTTATTGAAAATCAGAGACAGGGGCGCCTGGGTGGCGCAGTCGGTTAAGCGACCGACTTCAGCCAGGTCACGATCTCACGATCTCGCAGTCTGTGAGTTCGAGCCCCGCGTCAGGCTCTGGGCTGATGGCTCGGAGCCTGGAGCCTGTTTCCGATTCTGTGTCTCCCTCTCTCTCTGCCCCTCCCCCATTCATGCTCTGTCTCTCTCTGTCCCAAAAATAAATAAAAAACGTTAAAAAAAAAAATATTAAAAAAAAAAAAAAAAAGAAAATCAGAGACAACTGATTACTTAAAAACTTCTAAAACCCCCACATTACTGGCACCCTTTAAAACCTCCCTGAGCATGTTATTGTATCTTTTTTTAAGGCTTATTTGAGAGAGAGAGAGAGAGAGAGAGAGAGAGAGAGAGAGAGAGAGAATGAATGCAGGTGCACATGGGGGAGGGGCAGGGAGAGAAGGAGAGAGAGAGAATCCCAAGCAGGCTCCATGCCATCAGTGCAGAGACCAGGGCAGAGCTCCGACCCAGGAACTGTTGAGATCACGAGCTAAGTGAAATCAAGAGTCTCACACTTAACTGACTGAGCCACCCTAGTGCCCATTATCGTATCGTATATATAATAGTTTTTGCTTGAATTTTCTGTCTAAAAGATTATGCCCGAGGGGCGCCTGGGTAGCTCAGTCAGGGGAGCATCCAACTCTTGATTTCAGCTCAGGTCATGATGTCACAGTTTGTGAGTTCCAGCAGCCCCCGGTCAGGCTCTGCACTGATGGTGTGGGGCCTGCTCAGGATTCTCTCTCCTTCTTGCTCTGCCCCTCCCCTGCTCACACGGTCTCTCTCTCTCTCTGAAAATAAATAAACTTAAAAAAAAGAAGATAATGCCCTAGCCAAAATTTGTCTTTGTGGCACATTACAAATCGTTGTCCTAAGGCATTCTGAAACTATATAGAGCTGGGTGTTGTAGTATGCAAATGTTATTTTATTTTTATAACACTGTCTGTGATAGGAAACGAAAACACAGGCTTATGAATTCATAACTAGACCGCTGTAATGGAGCAGAATTTATATGATTGGTTATTTTATATTTCTCATATTTTACAAGACTGAATTGTAATCTAGGTGAAAGGATTCTAGAATCAAAGAGCATAATCAAGCGATTTACCCTTAAGAACCCTTTGATTTTCTACAGTGTACAGATAGTACATCTTTTTTTGACTTTCTTACTCATTTTTTTCTGGTCTTATTCTGGTATTTCTTACAGATTGGAGATCTCCAGAGAAGCTATGTTGCTGCTCAGAAATCTGAAGCAGCATTTCCAGATCATGTGGATACCCAACATTTAATTAAACAGTTAAAGCAGCATTTTGCTATGCTCTGATTGTCCCTGAGACCAAGTATATTCTTACGATGGGGCATTGCACAAGGGAAAAAGTAGTGTGCTTGTATGTATAGGATATACACACAATGCTTGATATTAGTGAAGATGGCCTAAGGGAGTTTGCACAAGAATGCGTAATGAACACTTTATAATAACAACTTTCTAAGACAGGATGTGCTATTTGTAAGTAGATCATGAAAACTTCTCCCACATTATATGGTACGTGTTTGTTTATAATGTTTCTGAAACATTTTCATGAATTTCCTCAAATTTTTATTAATGCACATTTTTAATGTCCCTGACCTGGCCATTAGCTAGCATGTAGCTTTAGAGGTCCGAAACCTGCCATAAAAATTCCACTTTTATGGCTAAAAATGTGTATATATATTCCAGTTAGAGAGTTTACTTAGAGCTTAAAATTGTATTTAAAACTCTTTATCAAATGCTTTGTGAGACACTATGTATTTTATGTATTATGCTTTAAAATAAATCAGTGTGTAAAACACCATCATTCTGTCATTTTCCATGATTTTTTATTTTAGTTATCTAAGAAAAAACAAGTTTTTTCCAAAGTCCAGTAATCTTAGAAATCAAGTCATTATTTTAATTTTACTTGAGATGATGTACCACCAATTTTGTATTTTCCTCAGAAGCTATTTATGGGATATCACACTTTCAATAGAAGAGTATCAGGATTAGAAATGGAGTCACAGGCCTGGAGTCCCATGGGCGGTGAGACCCGAGAGGGTTAGGCCAGATCACTGGACCACGTATTGCAAAATCCTGCAAAGGCTCTTGAACTTGTCTCTCCTACATTTAGTGGAATTCTCATTAACGTGTTCACACAAGGAAATGTGTCAAAGGAACAAAGCCACCCAAATTTGTAGTTTGGACGTTGGGACCCATCCATGTGATTTTTCAAAAAGGTCTTAATTCCGTGAAAACTAACTTACAGATACCTATTTGTTTCTGTTCAGATTTGTATGAGTAGGATTGCTTAGCTGACAGAACAAAAAGATGTGAATTGGAGGCATTATGGAGTATGAGAGGCTGGGAGGAGTTTTAGAGAAGACATAGATGAATCATGGCGGCCCAGATGAAGGAAGCAAAGCCCAGTGGGCTGGTGGTATGGCCATGACTAGAACCCAAGATTTCACTCTTGTGCTTTTACTCTTCTTGGTTCCCCAGGATATATGCTAGCGCTTGTTTCTTAGCTCATGAGAATTTCCTCAAGCACAATCACATGTCTTAATACTGTATTCAATATCTAGGCTGAAATCTTATAACGTGAGTCATTTTCTTAGTTAATCGAAAATAAAAGTAATCGCAAAGGCTTGCATTTACTGTGGATGTTGTATGCACCCAGCCCTATTCTAAGTACTTGATGTGGATTAATCCTTTCCTTCCCACTGTAGTCCTAGAAGGTGCCGTTACTCTCATTTTACTTATCAGAAAAATGAAGCACAGAGAAGTTAACATGCTCAGGGTTATAAAGCTAATAAGCGGCAGAGCTGGGATTCAAATGCAAGCAGCGTGGCCCTTGAGGATGTGCTCTTACCCCTTATATGAAATCACCTAGTGTTTCTTCTATAAATAAAGCTACTACTGCTTTTTAAGTTTATTTATTTTAAGAGAGAGAGCATGCGTGCAAGTGTGAGGGAGGGAGGGGTAGGAGAGGGAGAGATAGAATCCCAACCAGGCTCCACACCATCAGCACAGAGCCCAACACGGGGCTCGAACTCACAAACCATGAGGTCATGACCTGAGCCAAGATCAAGAGTCAGATGCTCAACCAACTAAGCCACCCAGGTGCCCCTAAAGCTACTACTGTTTAAAATGAATGATATATGCGTTAGTAAAATTGGGTAATAAGCTAATATTAACAGCAAAAAATAAATGAGTCAGTATTCCTAAGGTAATATGAAGATATTTTCGTCTTGAATTTATGTTAATTCGATGTGAACACCAATGCAAAGAATGAGTCAGGATGGCTCCAGGCAGAATGATGGCATAAGAGAACACTGCGTCAAGAGCTACATATATCTTTGCAACAAAAATTACTTCTGGACTGCATAACTGGCTTCTGTGCCAACATTATTTTTAATGTTTATTTATTTTTGAGAGAGAGAGAGGGAGAGAGAGCATGAGTGAGCAGGGTAGGGGCAGAGAGAGGGAGACACAGAATCTGAAGCAGGCTCTAGCCTCTGAGCTGTCCAGTACAGAGCTCGATGCGGGGGCTTGAACTCACTAGGCACAAGATCATGACCTGAGCCAAAGTCAGACACTTAACCGACTGAGCCACCTAGGCACCTGTGCCAACATCTCTATAGAAGGAAGGCTAACAATTGTCTTCTACCCTGGCTAAAAAGGTGTTCAGTCCATTTACAAATTGTCTGACCAAAGTTAACTTCAGCTTCCCACTGATGAAGATAGGATCTGGCAAGACCATTGCCTGCACAATAATTGCTGAGGTTGGAAGTTCCTTCCCAAATATGTCACATCCTAACCTACTCATTGTTCTGTTACATTTCCGAATAGTATGTCCCAGCATCGGAGCACCCAACGTACTTTATGGCCTTGAGATGAGAAAATTAATAAAGATAGCATATCACTACATCTTTAATGTGGTTTCCACCACTAACCTTTATTAACATGAGGGATTTCTATCAAGAGCTTTCAGCTGGGATTGAGTTTAAGCATTCAGAAAAACAACAAGCTTTCCAAACTTCTGTGGTAGGACTCAACATTGGAAAATAACCCAGAAATCGAATTTTGTTAAAGGCCATTACTGGATAGTTTTAAGTTCTAGGGAACATATAAATTGGAATGGTCCATGGATATGTTCCAGAGTTCCAAAGTAGTTACCTAGGCTCAGATATTAGGGGGAAAGTTTTATTTAGCAATTTGAAAACAGTTGTACATCTTTTCATATACATGGCATTAGTCCTATGTTTGGCTGACCAGAAGCAACATTTTTGAGAGATGCTGTGATTTTATGTCCTTGATATTAAAGCCAAATTCTTGAGATGAAAGAACAGGGATTAATAAAAGTTAAATTATAATCCTTAGGGACTATAATATTTCCTGCACTGTGATCCTTCCCCCTCCCTGCATCCTGACTAGTAAGGAGTAGTTTGCTGGTGAAACGTAAATGACAGAAACTTCTGGAGACGGCAACCATATTATCCTAGGGAAGGAAAAGCCAAACCTAGACAGATTTAGGAAGATTTTTTTTTTTTTTTTGTATTTAAATAAAGTGGACCCTTTTCCAGTGTTTGAAACTCAAGTTTCTATGGGCTCCAGCACTTTATAATGGTCACGGCCACGGCCTCTCACCTGCTCTGATCTGATAGCTTCAATTTCTTTCTCTATAGAATTTTTTTCTCTCTTTCTCTTAAAGTTTATTTATTTTAGGGGTGCCTGGGTGAGTCAGTCAGTTAACCACCTGACTCTTGGTCTCAGCTCATGTCATGATCTTGTGGTTCGTGAGTTTGAGCCCCGCATTGGGCTGCACACTTACAATGCAGGGCCTGTTTGGGATTCTGTCTCCCCTGCTATATGACCCTCCCCCACTCACTCTGTTTTTCTCAAATAAATGAATTAATTTTCAAAAATTTAAACTGTATTTATTTTGAGAGAAAGAGTGTGAATGGGAGAGGGGCAGAGAGAATCCCAAGCAGTCTCCTCACCCTCAGTGCAGAGCTTGATGTGGGGTTTGAATTCATGAACTGTGAGATCATGACTCAAACCAAAATAAAAGTCGAACACTCAACCCACTGAACTACCCAGGTGCCCTGTCTCTCTCTGTCTTTAAAATCATGGTCACTTTAAATCTCTTCCTTTCTAGCACAACCCTAGCTCCTTTGTCATAACATCATGAAAGGGCAGGTGATGTTTGTTGCTTACTTCCTCATCTCATTTATTCTTTGACCCTCTTCAGTCTGGCTTCAAATCCAGCCACTACTGGGAACCCTTCCATTGAGGTCACTAATTACTCCCATTTAGCAAATCCAGAGTTGTTTGTTTTTTTAACATAACAGCTTTTTATTCATATTATTTATATACCATACAATTCTCTCTTTTAAAATGTACCATTTGGTGATTTTTAATATGATTACAGTTGAACGGCCATCACTATAATCAATTTTATTTTATTTTTTTAATGTTTATTTTTGAGAGAAAGAGAGAGAGAGAGAGAGAGTGAGTGTGTAAGTGGGGGAGACACTGAATCTGAAACAGGCTCCAGGCTCTGAACTGTCAGCACAGAGCCCAATGTGGGGCTCGAACTCACAAATCATGATATCATGACCTGAGTTGAAGTAGGACGCTTAACCGACTGAGCCACCCAGACGCACCAACTATAATCAATTTTAAAAGACCTGTACACTGGAACTATAAGAAAACTATAAGACATTCACAAAAAACACAGAAGACATAAGTAAATGGAAAGATATTATACTCATGAATTGGAATACTGTTAAAATGTCCATACTATCCAAAGCAATCTACAAATTTATTTGCAATCCCTATCAAATGTTCAATGACATTTTTCACAGAAATAGATATTGAAACGTTTTTCACAATCCTAAAATTTGTATGGAACTACAAAAAAATATCAAAAAGCTAAATCAATCTTGAGAAAGAATAACAAAACTGGAGGTATCACACATCCTGATTGCAAACTATATTACAAAGCTATAATCAAAACAGTGTGTGGTGTTGGCATAAAAACATATATACAGATCAATGGAAAAAGATAAGGAGCCTAGAAATAACCCACACATATATGATCAATTTAGGACAAAGGGGCCAACTATGTGCAATGGGAAAAGACAGTCTCTTCAATAAATGGGGTTAGGAAAACTGGACAGTCACATGCATGAATGAAACCAGACCACTATCAAACCCCTGCACAAAAATCAAGTCCAAACAAAGTAAGTACTTGAATGTAATATCTGAAGCCATAAAACTCCTAGAAGGAAACCGACGGTAAGCTCCTTGACATTGGTTTTCGCAAATTTTTGGACTGGACACCAAAAGCATAGGCAACAAAAGCAAAAATAAACCAGTTGGACTACATCAAACCAAAAGGCTTCTGCACGGCAAAGAAAACCATCAACAAAATGAAAAGGCAACATATCGAACAGGAGAAAATATTTGAGAATCATATATCTAATAAGGGGTTAATATCCAAAATATATAAAGAATTCATACAACACAATGGCAAAAAAAAAATCTTATTAAAAAACGGGCAAAGGATCTGAATAGACATTTTTGCGCGGAAGACACACAGATGGCCAACAGGTACGTGAAAAGGTGTTGAACATCACTAACCATCAGGGAAATGCAAATCAAAAGCACAGTAAGATATCACCCCATACCTGTTAGAATGGCTATCATCAAATTACAAGAAATAAGCGCTGGTGAGAATGTGGAGAAAAGGGAACCCTTGTGCACTGATGGTGGGAGTGTACCTTGGTGCAGCCCCTATGGAAAATGGTATGGAGGTTGTTAAAAGAATTAAAAACAGAGTGGTCCTATGATCCAGTAGTTCCAGTTCTGGGTATTTGACTGAAGGAAGCAAAAATAACAACTCAAAAAGGGATCTGTAGCCCCATGTTCACTGCAGCATTATTGATAATAGCCAACATATGGAAGCAAGGTTAAGTGTCCACTGAATGGATAAAGAAAATGTGGGCTATGTATACAATGGAACATTACTCAGCTTTAAAAAAGAAGGAAATCCTGCTAGTTGCAACAACACAGATGAGCCTTGAGTTAATTGTGCTAAGTGAAATAAGTCAGAGAAAGACAAATACCCATATGGTATCATTTATATGTGGAATCTTACCCCTCCCTCTAAAAAAACCCTGAACCGATAGATTAAAAAAAAAAATCAGTCTGGGGGGGTTTACCAGAAATGGGGATGGAAGGTGGGCAAAATGGGTAAACATGAACAAAAGGTACAAACTTCCAATTATAAAATAAGTCCTGGGGATATAATGTACAGCATGGTGACTACAGTTAATAATGCTGTGTTGTATATTTGAGAGTGAATAAGAGAGTGGATCTTAAAAGTCTTCATCATTGAAAAAAAATTGTTACTATGTGAGGTGATAAATGTTAACTCCTTATTGCGGTGATCATTTTGCAATATACACATATATCAGATCATCGTATTGTACGTCTGAAACTAACATGTTCTATGTCATTTATATCTCAATATTTTTTAAAAAATTAATGGAAGTTTTAATGTTCCATATCATGAAATGATGCCCTTTTGCATGTTAAAAGCCTATCCTAGCAGATCAAACACACTTGTAGATTTTTCCTATAGGAATTACTTAGTTATTCTTGCTAGTTTTATATCTAAGAGCTACCTACTATATTGTATTTTGACTTACACTTTCTCTTTTCTGAGGAAAACAGGTGTAGGTAAAACCCAGGTGCAAGTAAGACTTTTGGGTGGCATTGGCAGAGTAAATAAAGGAAAAGTTAGAGAAGCGCATTTTCTTCCGATGAAAAGGCTTTCACGGTTATGTGTTGGTTGAGGAATCTCTAGGCAAGTTACTAATTTTCAAAAATTTCAAGAAATATACATAGAACTTAAAGGCAAATAGTTTGTTATAAATTGAACTCTCTCAACTATTTGCATCCCCCTGGCATCAGCTTCAAACCTACTTTGAATTTTGCACTTTTCATGCCTTCCCTTTATGCCACCTGTACTTCAGCCAAACATAATTATTAGTTTTCAACATATTTAGTGCATTAAGGTTTTGAGGTGTGGTTTTCTCTCAGCCTTAAATGCTCCTAACCTCAGCTGTGTGTCCAAGGCTTAGGACGCCTTCAGATCCAGCTCCCTCAGGCAGTGCGCCCTAATTGTCCCCTGCCACTGAAATCCCACAACAGTGTGCTTGTACCATGCAGAGAACAAAGGAAAGCAGAAAAGAGAAGAAAGGGAACAGAGAAGAGACGCACAAACTATAAACAAACAGTATGGTAGATTTAAAGTTAACCGTATCAATAATTGTATTAAATGTAAATGGCTGTCATAACAAGCCCACCACAGACCGGGTGGCTTAAACAACAGAAATTTATTTTCTTACCGTTCTGGAGCCTGGGAAGTCCAAGAGCAAGGAGCCAGCCAATTCCCTTCCCAGTGAGAGCTTTCCTCCTGACTTGTGAGTGGCTGCCTTCTTGCTGTGTCCTCACGTGGCAGAGAGAAAGAGAGTTCTGGTGTGTCTTTCTCGTTTTCCAAGGGTACCGGCTGTATTGAATTAATGTCCCACCCTTAAAAGCTCATTTAACTTTAATTACCTCCTTGAAGCCCTATCTGGAAGGTAGTATTGTCAGGGGTTAAATTTGGGAGGGCACAATTTGGTCCATAGCAATTTGGTCTAAATTAACACAATTTGGTCTAAATTAAACGCAATTTTCTCAGCTAAAAGGCAGAGATTTTCAGATTGGACAATCTACCTGCCAAATCACAAAACCTACTCTCTGGAAAAACCACACATTAAAATGTGAAGACATGAGTAGGTTACAAGTATAAGAAAAGATACACCATACTATATTAATGTCAGGTGGAGTAGTACTGTGAGCAGTCAGAGGAGAGAGGGGCTAGGGAGAGGCCAGGGAATGCTAGTGGGTGAACATATTTGGGGGGCACTAGAATATAAATTTGTCTGAATGGGAGTTGGGCAGTAGCAGCAGGAATAGGCTGGGAAGGAGAACAAAATTTGGAGGCACAGAAAGAAATGGAACATAGAAGGTTTTTTTTTTTTTAATTTTTAACATAGAATTTTATTTTATTTTATTTTATTTTATTTTAATTTTTATTTTTATTTTATTATTTTTTAAAATTTACATCCAAATTAGTTAGCATCTAGTGAAACAATGATTTCAGGAGTAGATTCCTTAATGCCCCTTACCCATTTAGCCCATCCCCCCCTCCCAAAACCCCTCCAGCAACCCTCAGTTTGTTCTCCATATTAATGAGTCTCTTCTGTTTTGTCCCCCTCCCTGTTTTTATATTATTTTTGTTTGCCTTCCCTTATGTTCATCTGTTTTGTCTCTTAAAGTCCCCATATGAGTGAAGTCATATGATTTTTGTCTTTCTCTGACTAATTTCACTTAGCATAATACCCTCCAGTTCCATCCACATAGTTGCAAATGGCAAGATTTCATTCTTTTTGATTGCTGAGTAATATTCCGTTGTGTGTGTGTGTGTGTGTGTGTGTGTGTGTGTATATATATATATATATATATATATATATATATATATATACCACATTTTCTTTATCCATTCATCCGTCGATGGACATTTGGGCTCTTTCCATGCTTTGGCTGTTGTTGATAGTGCTCCTATAAACATGGGGGTGCATGTGTGCCTTCGAAATAGTACACCTGTATCCCATGTATAAATGCTTAGTAGTGCAATTGCTGGGTCATAGGGTAGTTCTATTTTTAGTTTTTTGAGGAACCTCCATCCTGTTTTCCAGAGTGGCTGCACCAGCTTGCATTCCCACCAACAATGCAAAAGAGATCCTCTCTCTCCACATCCTTGCCAACATCTGTTGTTGCCTGAGTTGTTAATGTTAGCCATTCTGACAGGTGTAAGGTGGCATCTCATTGTGGTTTTGATTTGTATTTCCCTGATGATGAGTGATGTTGAGCATTTTCTCATGTGTCAGTTGGCCATCTGGATGTCTTCTTTGGAGAAGTGTCTATTCATGTCTTTCACCCATTTCTTCACTGGATTATTTGTTTTTTGGGTGTTGAGTTTGATAAGTTCTTTATAGATTTTGGATACTAACCCTTTATCTGATATGTCCTTTGCAAATATCTTCTCCCATTCTGTAGGTTGCCTTTTAGTTTTGCTGATTGTTTCCTTCGCCGTGCAGAAGCTTTTTATTTTGATGAGGTCCCAGTAGTTCATTTTTGCTTTTGTTTCCCTTGCCTCCAGAGACGTGTTGAGTAAGAAGTTACTGTGGGCAAGATCAAAGAGGTTTTTGTCTGCTTTCTCCTTGAGGGTTTTGATGGCTTCCTGTCTTACATTGAGTTCTTTCATCCATTTTGAGTTTATTTTTGCGTCTGGTGCAAGAAAGTGGTCCAGGTTCATTCTTCTGCATGTCACTGTCCAGTTTTCCCAGCACCACTTGCTGAAGAGACTGTCTTTATTCCATTGGATATTCTTTTCTGCTTTGTCAAAGATTAGTTGGCCATACGTTTGTGCGTCCATTTCTGGGTTCTCTATTCTATTCCATTGATCTGAGTGTCTGTTCTTGTGCCAGAATATAGAAGGTTTTGATTCCCTAATTAAGGAGTTCAAGCTTTACCTGAGTTCAGGTTGAAGAGGAGGCAGGTGTTTTGTAAGAATTGATCTGGAGGCAATGTTGAGGATCAGTTGGAGAAGATAAAGTAAGACAGAGATTTTAAATTAAGTTTTCTAGGAAGGGTGTGAAAATGAATATATTTACATTAGATAATAAATAAAAATTTCCCAACTGCACAGTACATGCATCTGATCGGACAGTATATGCCACATCTCTGCTTGGTTTCACCCTTTTCTCTTTCCCATTTGCACTCAAATGCATAAAAATTTGCCTAGATAGTCCCAACTCATGAAAAGAACACTGACTGTCACAGATGGTGCTTCACTAATCATGGCTTGCAACAAACAGTTTTAACAAGATTGCTGTCTTAAAAAAAAAACAACAAACGCAAGGCTACTAGTTATGTGATATTTTGTATTTCATGAAACAGGAATTTGGGGAAAATAAAAACAGTAATACTTACCCAGGTGACAGTTTTTTTCCATTATAATATTTGTTACAACATTAGAATTAGAGTCTAGGGGGAGGCTGTGGGTAGCCTGATGTATCTAAAGTTTGAGAACCAATTTTCCAGGTGGTTTCTTTCTTTCTTTCTTTCTTTCTTTCTTTCTTTCTTTCTTTCTTTCTTTCTTTCTTTCTTTCTAATATGGAATGCTTCACAGATTTGTGTGTCATCCTTGCGCAGTGGCCATGCTAATCTTCTCTGTATCGTTCCAATTTTAGTATATGTGCTGCCGAAGCCAGCACACCAGGTGGTTTCTAAGAGCACCTTTACCTTTAAATTCCTCAAAAGACACAAACTATTGGGGCATCTGGGTGGCTCAGTTGGTTAAGTATCTGATTCCCGATTTCAGCTCAGGTCATGATCTCACAGTCATAAGATCAAGCCTCGCCTCTGGCTGCACACTGAGCATAGAGCCTGCTTGAGATTCTCTCCCCACCCCCACCCCCAAACTGCATGCTCTCTCTCTCTTTCTCTCTCTCTCTCTCTCTCAAAAAAAAAAAAGACACAAACTATTGAAGCACCTTCAATAATAGATAATCCAAATAGACCTGTAGCTATTAAAGAATCCACGTAGGGGTGGCTGGGTGGCTCTGTCGGTTAAGCCTCTGACTTTGGCTCAGGTCATGATCTCATGGTTCGTGGGTTCAAGCCCCACACTGGGTTCCGTGCAGCCTGGAGACTGCTTGGGATTCTGAGTCTCCCTCTCTGTCTCTGCCCTTCCTCTGCTCACTCTCTCTATCTCTCTCTCAAAAATAAACAAACATTTAAAAAATTAAAAAAAAATCCACCCATTACTACCACTCAAATGGGAGGTGTCCAGTAAAGCTCCATTGGGAAGGGTCCCAGCTTTCTTTAGAGAGAGGCCTTCAAACTGAAGGATCCAGATTACCTTTTGAGACCCTCATGAAATACTTGTGAACAGAGGTGGGGAGAGAGGACATCATAATGATAGGTAATGACTATGTATTAAGTGCTCATTGCTTGTAATCTTTACAACTCCCCAAGTTAACAGTCATGATTCCTATTTTCCTGGCGATAACCTCAGGGGTATTACATACTGTGTCCAAGGGCACTCGATAGTAAAAGGCAGAGCTGGGAATCTCAGCCTCTTGGTGTGCTGTCTCCTTTCAGCCAGTTAAGAACAGATAAGGTGGCAAAAGTAGAAGACAAGGTGGCAGCTCTCCACGAACGCGATAAACATCAAGATGTGATGCAACAAATGGTCCACACGCAATGAGAGGTCTCCCATCAGACTGTGTCCTGATAGTTCCATGAGTTCTATGAGTCACAATGTGCTTTCATGATCTTCTCTGACACTCTCAGCAACCCTGTGGGGCTAGCAGTCCAGCAGTTTGGATCTCTATCTTACAGATGAGAAACACAAAGTTCAGAGACATATAATGCACCCCCACCCCTGCCATAGCCACACATTTATAAGACAGAGTTTGAGGACTTAAATACCTCTGCTCCCCACTATACCAATACATTTCCACTTTCCCAACCATGCAGCCTGCTAATAGCATAGACACTAACTGAAAGGCAAAGCTGAATATTTTAAACTTCCCAGGCTAGGGAGTCCTGTGACCGGAAGTCGTCACCTCAACCAGCGTTGAGCACGTCTTAGTTTCGTTACACCGAATAAGCATGGAAGATGTTCATTTGTTGGAAAGGAAGCAAGAAAAAAATCCCAAATGGCTGCAACAGAGACAGGAGGCATTACATCCCTTCCATTCTGACCTGCCAGGTTTATAGAGGGCTTATTTTGGTTTTATGCCCCTTTATAATGGATTTCCAATCAGAAAAAAATTTCTCAGCGACTTCCATTGAAAAGAACATGTATTCTCAGGGCTGTACTGATTCTCAGGTCTTGATACTGATTTCCCAGGACAAACCTCCTTAGTTTCATATCCTTGAAGATTTTCAGCAAGCAGCTTTTCCAGGTGCACAGTGACAGAGGGGCAGGCAAGATGACAAGAGCTGAGAAAGTTCTAGTCTAGGTCACCCCAAGAGTTCATGGTGAGCATGGCATTTGAAGCTGGAGCCTTCTCGTTTGTTGTCTTTAAAATAGCTATGCGGATCTTGCAACTAACTCCAAAGCATATCTGTATTTGTTTTAATACAAAAATAATATATCCCTCACATCTTCACACAAAGTAGTTGTTCCAGGATGAAGGTCTATAATTTAGCCTGTGGTTTCCTCAGCAGTACCCACACCATCCTTCTATTTTCTCAGCTCTAGGGAGAAGAATTAAGTGGATGAAGTTTGCCTTGTTTAGTGCCTCCCCTCCCGCTCTGGCTCACCTTGCCTCCTTTCCCAGCAGTCAGGTCTTGGGGTCCTGCCCTGCCCCGCCCGGCAGTATCTCCTATTCTAGACCTTTGTGTCCCTTCACCAATACTTGCCAGTTCTGTCTTCCCTCAAGGTGATGTCAGATTTCTCTTTAATGTTGGAGGTTTATATGTTTCTCCCTCCTAAGTAATATACATGTAATTTTACATGGGATTTCAGGCGTTATGGCAGAATTACCTGAGAGATATCTGGGGGCAAGAGGAGCTCCATGGCATCCCTAAGCTCATACCATAAAAGCAGCCACTTTGGCAGGGGCATTGTTCTTGCCGATCCCCAAACCGTGAGTGTGGCTGGTGAAGTTATCACAGCAAAGAGACAGAAAGCTTTAGATCCCATTTATTCAAATAGTTTTTCTGGGCTTTCATCATGGTATTCTTGGAGCTGTACTCGGTGGAGTTTAATTGTCAAATGTGATACAGGCATATGACAACAATGACAGCAGGATTCAAAGAAAGGTTGACCTAAGCCCATGATGGTATCCAGGTTCCTAGGAGCCCAGAAAATGGTGGCTATACTTGGTTTATCCTTCAGGTCAACCATTGCTCATTGAGATCTGAATCTGTTTCTAGTACATCCTGTTAAAATTCTTAGGGCCTACTCTCCCATGAATAAAAGTGTTAATTACATTTTGAAAGCTGTAAACTCAACACAATGTGTTTGGAAGGGGGTGGGAGGATGAATAAGTGTTTCGAGACACTTTCTGTGCTGGCTTTGTTCACACATCCATTTCTGCCCACATGGTGCCACACACATTACACCTTTGGGGTTCTGCGGAGTGTTTTCTTGGTGTGTGTGTGTGTGTGTGTAGGTGTATATATGGTGGGGGGATCATATTCTTTTTTTTAATTGCAAATTAATCTGAAGATCCTAAAAGTTGCTATGTAGATACCATTTGGGAAATCAATATCTTCTATTTGCTTTAAAATACAGAAACAGGGGCGCCTGGGTGGCTCAGTCGGTTAAGCGGCCGACTTCGGCTCAGGTCATGATCTCGTGGTCTGTGAGTTCGAGCCCCGCGTCGGGCTCTGTGCTGACAGCTCAGAGCCTGTAGCCTGTTTCAGATTCTGTGTCTCCCTCTCTCTGACCCTCCCCCGTTCATGCTCTGTCTCTCTCTGTCTCAAAAATAAATAAACATTAAAAAAATTAAAAAATAAAATACAGAAACAATATTTTTTTTTTAATTTTTTTTTTCAACGTTTTTTATTTATTTTTGGGACAGAGAGAGACAGAGCATGAACGGGGGAGGGGCAGAGAGAGAGGGAGACACAGAATCGGAAACAGGCTCCAGGCTCTGAGCCATCAGCCCAGAGCCTGACGCGGGGCTCGAACTCACGGACCGCGAGATCGTGACCTGGCTGAAGTCGGACGCTTAACCGACTGCGCCACCCAGGCGCCCCCAGAAACAATATTTATACTCATGGGGCCTCATGTAAGCTGCATCAATCAACTACATGAATAGACATATTGTTATGGTTCCAGCAGGACCCATGATCTCTCTTGGACATATCTGCTCCCTATCTGCAGACAGGTTTAAACAACATATCCCCATCCCCTCCCCTCCCCTCGGCCTCTCCCCTCCTTGCAATTGGGAGCAGAGTAGCCAATTCCTTGGCTAGGCAGGACTGGTCTGGCTTTCTCACATGGTGATGGCACTAGAACTGAAAGGCAGAGAGGAGTTGAGGCGTCCCGGAGGAGAGTCAGAGAACATTCCCTTTAGCTTCTTTCTACTGATTTGGGAGTTTTACAAGTTCTATCTGTGTCTTTTTCGTAGTTATTCTTAATATTTAGAGGCATCCTCAATTTAAGTCTCTAATGTTTTCCAGACTTTGCCTGTGTAATTTGAAACCCTTCAGTCTTAACGTGGTAACATCTAGCTCAGTTAGCCAGTGTGTGCCATCTTTTCTGTCCTTCTCTCGATCCACACCAACCCCCATAAAGGTCCAAGCCTTTGTTGACCTACAATGGCATGGCACAAAATCTAGAACCATGTTGTCTTATCTTAATATGCTTTCATTTGGGGGATCCCACAGGGCAGGAAGACATCCAAAATCAAGCTGTCAGCAAGGCTCTGCTGCCTCTGAAGTCTTCCTCAAAGGCAGTCAATCCTTGGTATTCCTTGGCTGGTAGTTGTGTCACTCCAGGCTCCACCTTTACTGTCACGTGGTTTCCTTCCCTTCAGGTCTGTACGTGTCCTCTCCTCTTCTTATAAGGACATCAGTAATTGGATTTAGGCCCCACTTTAATACAACATGACCTTGTCTTAACCAATTACATCTGCAAAAGACCCTTTTCTACATAGGCAGTATTCTGAGGTTCTGGGTGGGCATGAATATTTGGAAGACACTAGTCATCCCACCACAGAGGATGATGCAGATGGGGTATAATGGTCTAATTCTCCGAATGAAGTCTGTCATTTCCCATCACCTTTGCTGGGGCCAGCCTTCTCTGGAAGGGGATTTTCGGGTAATCTTCGGAGCAAATATCTTGATAGGTTATGGAGGGTAGAGTGCTGCTCTGGGCACAGCAGGTCATGACGGGTAAGTGTACTAATAAAAGAGAGACTGAAGTTCCCTTCTGCAAATTGGAAAGTCACCGGCTGCACACCCCGCAGGGCCTGGAAAAATGAACCTCCTCCTCACCCTCTTTTTTGTGTTCTTGATAAAGGGCTCTGACTCAGAGGAAAAATACACAGGCAGCCCGGGGCCATGTTTACAGTTAAGTCCACATGGCAGTAACAGAAGCCTGCTGGGAGGAATTAGGGCTATTATGTGTGTGGCAGAATCTGTGTGAATAGTGGCCCATGCCTTTGTGGTGAACTGGGGCAGGAATGGCTGACAGGTGAAGGGACATTAGTGGACAGTGGGGAAAGGTTTGTCTTGGGATGAATATTTAGACGGCAGTTATTTATTCAACAAACCCTTACTATGCCAGGCGCTGTATTGTATTGTATTGTATTGTATTGTATTGTATCCCTTCTTCAGTATAACTCAAATATGAAGTATAGGCATATTTCCTATGGTTAAATCCTCAAAATGTGTGGAAAATCTCATCTGAAGTAGACATAGCTTTGCTTAAAGCTGAGTTAACCAAAGCATAGGATGTTGACCTAAAATAACTAGGAATTGGGCTGAGAGTTAAATGGGAAATGTCAGAGTTTGTAGGAGACTCCAAAAGGCAGATGAAATCAACATGGGGTCCAGAGCAGATGCCCCTGAAATCTACGAACCTAAGATGATTCCTTACAGGGTTACATTAGGCTTTGTGGAAAAGCCTAGAAAAAAGAAACCATAAACTTTATCATATATTCCGGAAAATGTGTTGCCTTTTGAGTTTATGTAAAGAGAATTGCTAAAAGGAAAAAGTTGAAACATCTTCCTCTAAAACAACCTTGCACATAAACCTTAACAATGTGCTCCTCAGCTGGATAATGTCTTTTGCCTTTAAAAGTGTGACTGTTGATCCAGGCTCTGGAAGCTTGTAGAGGTGAGGGGATTTCTTTCTCTTTATGGGCACCTAATCCAAGTAATCACTCATTCAGACATGTTTCTGGAGTGATTACCAGGAGCCAGGCACTAGTTGCTCATGAAGTCATAGCATTTGGGAGTCAGAAGAGCTTGCACAAAGTGTTTGGTCCCTCCCCTTCATGTCTCAGATGAGGACACTGCTCAGGATGTTGAAGGCCTGGCTCAACACCACCACAGCCAGAGGGACCAGGTGTTCTGAGCCATGTTGAATGCTTTCTGTGCAAGGCCATTGTTATGGACCGAATGTGCTCCCCACCAAATTCATATGTGGAAGCCCTAACCACCCAGTATGATGGTATTGGGAGGTGGGGCCTCTGGGAGATGATTAGGTTTCGATGGGGTCATGAGGATGAGAAGAGCAAAAGACCACCACTCTCTCTCTCAACCATGTGAGCACACAGTGGTAAGGCATACTTATGTGAGCCAGGAGGAGGGACCTCGCCAGTAATGGAATCTGCTGGCACCTTAAATTAGGACTTCCCAACCTCAAGAACTGTAAATAAATGTCTGTTCTTTAAGCCACCTAGTGCATGGTATTTTGTTACAACAGTAGAGCTAAGACAGCCTTATTATCCCTTATTATTATTGTGGGGTTTTTTTGTTTTTTTTTTTGCTAAAGTCTTGGTATCGGCTTGTTTTTCCATTATTTCAAACAACTCCCTCCATCTGACCCCATTCTCAAAAGCAAAACAAAACGAGCAAAAAAGCAAAACAGAATTTGAAATATACTTGTAGAAGTCAAATCCAAATAATGAAAAATGAAGAAACAACAAACAACTAAAACCTAAATGACAAAGACACTTGAATTCAAGGGAACCTATCTGAAGTTATCATCAGCACGATAAAGCTCTAATGCAATGCTACAACCCAGGTGTGCTGCGAATTTTGCCCAGGTGTGAAGATCAAAATCTGTGAGTGTAGATAATAGGAATGCAGCATCTCTAAGGGCTTTTCCAAACTAAAATTCCATGATCCAATTTTTTCTTTTTCCTTTTTTTGCCTTTTGAAACCCATAATTTTGCTCACATGGTATAACTGACCCACAAGTTTTCTCTTTTCCAAGGGATAATTAGCAAAAGGTTTGATTAAATTCTAACAATTAATTCAATTCCATCCACTGTCCTGCAGCCCAGTATAACCATATATGTAATGATTTTATGTCTTTCACACCAAAATGTGTGTGTATATACCCTTAAGGCAAAGTAACAAAAGTTTCCATAAAACTTATATGACTCCTTATCTCAACAGCTACGGAGACTTGAAAATATAAAATCCATTTTTTAATGCAATCTTAACATCAAGCTAGGAGATTGGGCTTTCCTTCTATATGAGAATGGGAATCTTCTCGCCCAAATCATTATTATAAGGTTTTTGAAATAGTAATATCTATTTTCATATGAACCAATCTGGAATTAACTTTTCTTTGCCTGTCTGTGCGTATGTTTGACATTCAGGGGTTAGTCATTTTGTATCAGGTGCTCACTCATAAGCAGATACCAGATATCCCCTGTATAAAGGAAATATGGATAAGAAAATTGAGGGCTTGGAAGTGGCTCAAGAACACATACTTAAGTAGCTGACCCTACTGTAGCCATGTTGTCCTACCCCAAAGTCATCTGAGACTCATTAGCATGTTGCCAAACCTGTACTAATACAGCTTAATCTTACTCATGGGAAAGGCTTTTGAGTGTGCTGTGTTTCTTACAATGTTGTGTGAAGACCATCTGAATGAGAAACTCCTTGGGAAGCGTTTTTTTTTGGCTTTATTTTTAATGTTTGTTCAGTTTTGAGAGTAACAGTGTGAGCAGGGGAGGGGCAGAGAGAGGGGGGTACAGAGGATCCGAGGCAGGCTCTGTGCTAACAGCAGCAAGCCCGATGTGGGACTCGAAATCAAAACCATGAGATCATGACCTGAGCTGAAGTCGGATGCTCAACTGCCTGAGCCACCCAGGTGCCCTGGGAAGGGTGTCCTTTTTAAAAACACAAATTGCTAGGCCGTCTATCCATCCCTACTAAATCAGATTGTGGGGAAGGGTCCCAGGCATAAACATCGTAGATGTGTTCTGTGGTTGATGCTTAGGCTTATTAAGGCGTTTTTAGAAAGGACATTGATTCATAGCAGAGTAATCACCATAGTAACCTAGGGACCCATCACCTGAACTGTATTCCCCGTGATTTCATGTTTACTGTCTCCTACTTTAAGTGATAGATCAGAGAGAAATAAAACCCACGAGGATCTGGGCAAGCCATCACTTATTCATTAACACAGCTCCACGTCCAGAAACAGCCTGACATGACAACTTTTCTATCTTGGTTATGGTCGCCTCCAGACAACAGAACGACAGGGTCGTGGATCCCCTTCAACAGACCAGAGATA
The DNA here is from genome assembly GCF_018350215.1 of Panthera leo. Classification (NCBI taxonomy): domain Eukaryota; kingdom Metazoa; phylum Chordata; class Mammalia; order Carnivora; family Felidae; genus Panthera; species Panthera leo. The sequence continues at coordinate 131,798,195 of NC_056684.1, forward strand.
TGCTTGCTCCCGAGTGGCCTCTTCAGGGACACATCGTCATTCTGCCAGCCTTGCCCACGTGCGACATGGCAGGGTGACCCCTGAGGGAAATGCTGTGTGCTAATTCTATCCCAATCCCTCACCTCATCAAGTGCAAGGATCCATGAATCAGACAACAACTCAGAGATGGAAGTAAAAAGGCATTCAGAATAATTTTAGGAAGAGACGGGATGGGCCACTTTTAGAACTCTAGTACCAAAACGTGAGAAAAGAAGAGAAAATGAGACAGAATATGAATTTTCCATCTTCCATTTTCTGAGCTGGTCTGCAAATCCCTCCTGATAAAGCAGTTTGACTAAAGCTCAGGTGATGGGCCTTTGGTTGCCATGGCAATCACTCAGCTGTGTGCAGCACCTAATGCGTCTCTAATTTTCCTGCAGAAGTGCACCCAAGGTCAGCAGAGGACACACAATGCCTGTCCCAGACTCCTGGGGACAAAGTTGGGCTCTGCCTGGCACACAACCAAAACGTCTTTGAAATTCATTCCATTCCTTCAAATATTAGTGATCGTTTTGACATGATACAAAATGAGGCAGGTTGGAACGCTGGCATGAAGGAAACAGAATTTTATTTTTACGTAACTCAACTCGGTTATGATTTCTATCTTTATCCCAATGAGATAGTGTGAAAATCCCATCAGTCTTTAGGGATCACCATGCTTTCTCAGGGTTGTGTGAAGGTGTGGGTTGGAGGTGGGGGGCAGGGGTTGGTTACAGGCTACCGGGTTTGGGGAGGGAACATGTAGACACACAGGTTGCCACTGAGACCTCCCTCCTTCCTGTCCATGTGGCTGTCCTCGGTCCTGCAGAACTCATCAAACTCAGCTTTCATCAGTTTCCTTCAGTCCCCTCAAATATTTTCTAGTATCTGAGTAGGAAGGAACCTCTCTCTTTCAAGGGTCTCCCATGCATTTTGTCTACACCCTATCCTTTCTCCTGACCATGAGCTTAGAGTTTTAGAAACTCAGAAAGACTATTTTCTGCCCGGCTCTATTTCTCCTTTGAGACATTTAGTCAATAACTATTTATTGAGCGGCTACTAAATGCTAAGTACTGTTCTAAGCTATGGAGACACAGTAGGAGAAAAAATACACAAAAAATCCTTGTGATTATGGGGCTTATGCTCTACCAGGAGAGACAGACAACAGTCAGCAAATGTAACAACAAATAAAGGAGAAGATACACGCTAGGGAAAAATAGAACAAGAGCAGGGGGACCAGGAGGGTGGAGGGAAAGCAGCGAGTTGCAATTTTAGAGAGAGGATGGGGTAAGCCTTGTGGAGGTGACATTTGAGCGCAGACATAAGGAAAGTTGAGGAAATAAGCTAAGTGGGTACCTTAGGGAAGAGTGTTCCAGGCAGACGGAACAGCTCAAGCCAAGGCCTTAGGACGGGAACATGTTTGGTATTGTTCGAGAGCTGCAAACAGACCAGTATGGCTGCAGGGTGTGAGGGGGAGAGGAGCAAAGGTAAGGTCAGAGGTGTGTGTGTGTGTTTGTGTGTGTGTGTGTGTGCATCCATGTGTGCACCCGCGCATACGTGTGTGGAGGGGTGTTCTGAGAGATCGTTAGGGTCTCGTAAGCCCCTGCAAGGGCTTTTCTGAGTGAGGTGGGGCATCACTGCTAAATTCTGATTAGGAATATAATCTGGATTTAGGTTTTAAAAGGAACCCTGGCTGCTGTGATAAGAATAGACCCTAAAGAGTGAAAATAAGAACATAAGTTCTTGTGTAAGAACACTGCAGAAGCCCAGACGGGAGCTGGGCAAATGAGAAGTGGTCAGGTTCTAGGGTTACGACCCTCCTCCACCTCCACCTCCACCTCCACCGGATTTTTTTTTTTTATCATGTCCTCTAAGTTTCTCCTTTACCCCCACTGCTAGAGGCGGTCATCACAAAGCCATATTTTATATAGAATGTGTGATCGGTTTTCCAGCAGTTTTGCTTCCTGACAAGCGGAACGCCCTTCAGGGATAAGGCAGGCAATCACTTGTGCCCTGGCAGTTCCTGGTAACATGAGTCATTAAAAAAAAAAAAAAAAGCCATCTAGTAACTTGATTTGCAAATGACCTCACAATTTGAGTCATACGATCTAAACTTCATTAAATCTGGGAGGACGTGTCCTATCACATGCTGTACCAATTAAGCACTTCTTTAAAAAAATACTTTACTTCTGTGTTCTGTAGCAATCTGTCTCTTCTGAACTGCTATATAACAGCCCAGCTTCTATCTCTGAGGGCCTCTCATGACTTTTGAACGAAATCTCAGCTGTTTTCGGGGCATATATGGGTATCCATTCTACACAAGACTTGGAGATTGTTGCTCTGGTTTAAAACATAACAATATCGGGGGTGTTGGAGCAGAAGCGGCTGGCATCTTGGGATTATTTCAGCTGCTTTTTGTTAACATTCGTTCTGAATGCAGCGGTTTCTGCTTGGGAGCCATTTAAACTGTAGTTACAGGAGTGCCCGGGTGGCTCATTCGGGTAAGCGTCTCTTAATCTCCTCTCAGGTCATGATCTCATGGTTCATGGGACTGAGTACCGAGCCGGGCTCTATGCTGACAGTGTGCTTGGGATTCTCTCTCCCTCTCTCTCTGCCCCTCCCCACTCATGCTCTCTCTCTCTCTCTCAAGATAAATAAATAAACGTTAAAAAAAAAAAGTGTAGTTGAAACTACTGTATACGCAGAAGAAAGTTTATCTATTTTCACTGCTTTAAAATCTTCAAGTTTTGTTTGTTTTTGTTTTGGATCTCCTTTTGTAAGTCTCTTCGGTTTATTAGGTGCTGAGCCGGTCAGGATTCCTGGTTGTGAACCACAGAAATCAAGTATGGCTAACTCGAGTGGAGTGGAGAGTGAGTCAGAAGACGTGAGACAGAGCCCAGAAATGACGAGATGGCTGGAGAATCAACCTCGAAGGACAGGCAGGGGACAGGGGAGGAAAGGGATAGCCAAGGCCACTGTGATGGACCGGATGCTTGTGTTCCTTCCAAATTCATATGTTGAATTCCAGTGTGATAGTATTAGGACATGGGATATTTGGGAGGTAATGAGTCATGAGAATGGGGCCCTCATGAATCAGATTAGTGCCCTTATAAAACGGACCCCACAGAGCTCCGTAGCTTTCTTCTTGCCCTATGAGGATACAACCCAGAGTCTGCAGTCTGCAGTCTAAAAAAGGGCTCTCACTGGAACCCAACCATTTTCTTTGACCCCAATAGCCAAGTTCTATTGATTCTTTAAAATGTCTCTTGGCTCCTTATTAGTCATTGTTAATTTTACCATCTTTGTTTAGGCCCTAGTGACATGTTGCCTGAGATCCATAAAGCTCCTAAGCATTCTTCTTGACTCTAGTTTCTCCCTGCCCTGACTCATCCACCCCATCGGACATGGTGTTTGCCAAACCCAATAACAACCTGGCTTTCTTAAAATTTCTGTGGCAGACCCAACACAAGGTCTTTAGCCTGGTGGTAAGTGTCTCTCCTTCCCTTGTCTTCATCTCTGCAAGTTCGCGTGCACACGTCATGCTCCCATCTCAGTACATTTTCACCTTTGGTTGGAATCTTTCCATTGCCCCTCACTCCCCGCAGGAATAAGTTCCCCGATGGAGCATGCGGTACACTAGGCTTTCCGCACCTGTGCCTGCCTACAGTCGGCCTGTTCCACACAGTCTAAAGCTGTTTTATTCCTCAGTGCCAATAACGTATGCTTTTGTGTTCTCCCAGACTAGAATGCCTGCCCATATCTTTCTTCTTTACAAACTCTTATTTACCCTTAAAGATTTACCTTATTTACCCTTAAATGATTTACCATTCATTTAGCCCATAATTACTGAGTCCCTAATGTGTGTCACATACTCTCCTGGGGGGAGTGAGCTCGTCAGACAGGATTCCTGCTCATGGATCCGATGTTTCAGAAGAAGAGACCCAACAATTAATTGGAAACAAGTGAATGAGGTAACAGCTGATAACAGTAAGCATGCTTAAAGAAATAAAACAACGTGTGCTGGAGAGCTGGGGGCAGGGTGGCTATTTACCCTTGTGTTTAGAGAAGGCTTTCTTGGAGAAAGTGCTGTTTTTTCTGAGACCTGAATGAGAGAAGGAACTAGCGTGCAAAGATCAGGGAAGAAGATCATCCCACATAGAGGGAAGAGCGAGTGCTAAGGCCCCGAGGTAAGAAAACCTGTTACGTTGGACGAACAGAGAGGCGGCCAGGGGGCCGACGTCCAGTGAGTGAAGGGGAGAATAACAGAGATGAGCCCGGAGACTAAGAGCCGGATCAGACCATGTGTTAGGTATCAAAGGAGTTTTGGATTTTCGCTTTCTCTGATGAACCTTCACTGACCTTCTTCCACTAATTCTTTAGGCACAATTTTGCTTAAGTGACGCTTAATCCTAAGTGACGTCTCAGTCCTAAGTGATGCTACTACTGAGAACACTAGCTGGCCATAAAGCACTCTCATCTCAACTTTCTTTGTGGATCTCTGGCCATTGTTGCATATATTTTTAGCAAACGAGACAAACTGTTGCTTTGTTTTAAAATGGCACTAAATTAAGAGAGAATATAAGTGAACATTGAAAAGGCAGTGAGGATACACACAGGAAACGTGTTCAAACAGGATTCTCAGCAAACACATTATCCATATTTGCAAATTTAGACACCCCAAAGTCTCCAGATATGGTCCTCCTGAATGGTTAAAGGTCTACTCTGCCATGATTTACCAACCTGGGTTATAATCTGGTTGTCTGTTTTTTCAACTAAATTATAAAATCCTTCAAAGGTAGGTTCTGTATACAGAATCACTATGCACATAAACTTCCACACAGCATAAAACTGGTTTCATTGTTGAAGCTTATTGAATCTCTAAATAATTCTACTTCAAAAATCTTTGCTTACACTGACAGGGATGGTGTAAAGATAGTGCGCAGTAAAGGATGGTCCCCCAGCATTTGGGGGAGAATGTCCCAAAATATAAATCCTCCCCCTCCCCCCCCCACTAACCAAGGTAGAAGCTGGCCTTCCTTTGGCAGCTAGGGTACAGACACATGACCTTATCTTCTCCAATCAGATGCACCCATGTGACGCTTTAATTTGGAAGAAAGCAGTGAGGAAACGGCTGTTCCCCAGAATGCAATTCTCAGATGATAGGGCAGTGAAGGAATCCAGCTTTCAATAAGCTGGGGAGAGGAGGACGGAGAGCCTGGCATCCAGCCCCTGGGGTAAGAGGTGGCAGTCATAGTATCTGCATCTAGCGATAGGGACCATGACCTTGTCTGAGCTGCCCTGCAGCCTGGGCTCCCTGCCTGACTCTAGCCCTCCAGGAATTTCTGTAGGCAATCTCCTATCTTTTAATAAATTCCCTTTCTGTGTAAACGGCCCGTATGCCTTCTATTTTTCTCAACTGAGACCTCTGGTGCAGGCAGGCTGCAGATGGCAGGGAGACTTTCATTTAAGTGTTAGGGTTGAAAATGAATCAGGAATTAAAAACAAAACCTCTGCAAGTTATAATTTAAGCCAGTGGGGGCATGATAGCTGGTTTATAAAAATTCAATTTGCTCATTGCCTCTTGGAGAGCAAAACTATGGAAATAGCATTGCTTTAAGACGGAAGGTGGGTATTTGGCAACATGAAACTTGTGAAGACATTTTGACTGTTAAAGTACCCCAGTGGGATAAGGCACAGAATGAGGCTACTCTGTCACTTACGCTTATGCTGGCATGCTGCTTGATGGTATTACATCCTTTTCCAGCATGAGCTGTTTCTCTTTGCCTGCAGACCCCTGAGCATGTATAAAGCCATGGTGAGTGTTTCTACGTTGAATTCCTGGCAACTGAAGGGGAGGTGTTGAACCACTTGGCAGAGCTTGTATTCTTGTGTTATAAACAGCTCAGGTTTTTTTCTCCCCTGGACTGCGTTCATGGCCTGTTCTTCGCTTTTAATGTAATCATTGTACCAGGTATGATTAGCTCTGCTGATCGGGTTCCAAGGATAAAAGCCAGCATCAACCTTGGGCTACACCCTGAGCTAGAATCAGTCCTTGCTTAATTCTACCAATAACCCTATAAAGGAGGAGTTATTTCCCTACTTTTCAGGTGGGAAACAAAGACTCAGGAAACTGGTGTTACTTGCCCAAGTACTTGGATTGTGAAATCAAGGTAGTAGTAGGTCACTGCTGAAGTCTGTTGGGGCTGCTAGAACAAATTAGCCAATCCTGGGTGGCTTAAACAACAGACATTTATTTCTGGTGGCCGGAAGTCTGAAATCAGGGTGCCTGCACAGTGGGGTTCTGGTGAGGCTCTTCTATGGGGTTGCAGACTGCTGACTTTCTGTTGTGTCCTCGCACAGTGCAAAGGCAGTGAGAGAACTCACGGGGATCTTTTTATAAAAGCACTCACCCTGTTCATGAGAGCTCCACGCATGTGATAGAATCACCACCCCCAAACCCCACCTCCAAATACCATCACACTGGGGGTTAGGATTTCAACATATGAATTTGGGGGGAACACATTCAGTCCATAATAACTACCAAGAGCATTTAAAAGAATTAATGGAAAAATAGAATGACATCAGAGTACATTGTGCTTCTCAGGGGTCCTATTTCATGAAACTAGTCTTTTTTTAGAGAGAGAGAATGTGAGTAGGGGAGAGGGGCGGAGGGAGAGAGAGAGAATCTTAAGCAGGCTCCTCTCTCAGCGTGGAGCCCAACATGGAGCTCGATCCCACACTTCTGGGATCATGACCTGAGCTGAAATCAAGAGCCTGAGGCTCAACTGACTGAGCCACACAGACACCTTGAAACTCTAGTCTTAGTTTTTTTACATGCATGCAGATGTAAGTACTGGGCAGTATGTAAAATATATTTCTTAGAGTTGCAGGAGAAACTGTTTGAAGGCTAATGATTATAGTCTCAAGGCTTCATGTTATAGGTGAAGGAACTGAGGCATAGAAAGAGGAAGCAAATTGGCCAAAATTACTCAGCTGTTGAGAAGAAAAGAGCGAGCAGGGAGGCTCCTGCTACTCTCTTTTTCTATCCCCGTATAAAAAATGGCCACTAAAATTCCTGTCTTTTCCACATTACAGAACTGTTGTAGAATTAGATTTATTTTTAAACCATAAACCATCAGACAAACACAAGGTACATGTTGGTATCAGTCAGGGTTATCAGTGCGAAGACAGAAACTACGCTTTTTTTTTTAATGTTTATTTATTTTTGAGAGAGACACAGTATGAGCGGGGGAGGGGCAGAGAGAGAGACACAGAATATGAAGGAGGCTCCAGGCTCTGAGCTGTCAGCACGGAGCCCGACACGGGACTTGAACTCACGGACCACGAGATCGCGCCGGGAGCCAAAGTTGGACGCTCAACCAACTGGAAACTGCTCTAGGTCTTTAGGCCGAGAGGAATTTAACACGGGATTTAGGTCACAGAATTATTGGAAGGGCTGGGGGAGTAGGAAGCAGGGAAGGGTGATGTGATCCAGAGCCCAGAAAATGCAGAAGTAAACACGCCACGGCCACAGCAGGGGCCCGTGGTCTCTGCACTCGCCGGTTAACAGCTGATAACCCGGCAGAAGAAGAATGGTCTCTGCTTTCTTCCTCCCTTCTGACCTTGGTCAGCGCTTCTTGTCAGCAGCACCTAAATAGAATTTTTCTGCTTGGCTGGGGACAGCATCCCAATTTGGGAGTGTGGTTAAGGGCCACAAATGATGCCCAGCATAATGTTTAATCCAAGTTTTCTCGGTCTGTCCCTTTCACCAAACCAGACAGTATTTCTCTGGCTCTGCCCCCTCCACAATTATGGGGGCTTCAGCTCTCACTGAGACACCCTCCTGCTCTTCCTGTGGGTCTTCTGAGTGTCTCTAAGGGCCGGTGGCCACACCGCTCTTGGGTACCACGTGTCGCTAACCTGGTCTTCTCTGGAGCCCCAGCAGGGGTTCTGTGCTGCCGGCCAATTCTGAGGCTGCTGCTGCTGTGGCTTTTCCACTGGCTCTGCCACCACAGGGTCTGCACCCCGTAAAGCTTGGGTTCTGCCATCTATGGTTGCACCTGTCACCCTGGGGTGCCGCTGCCACCATCTACAGGAGGTGTCAGTGCCACCGCGATATGCCAGCTGAAAACAACAGTATCAGCTACTGAGGCTGTCTGTCTCACGGCTCTGCCCTCGCATGGCACTGCTATCGCCATCTGCTAAGTCTGCGCATCATCACGGGGCCAGGTCACCACCCAGCCCTGCCACCTGCTGCTGGTTCCAGCAGCACACTCTGGGGATGTTGCCGAAGTGGCCTTGCACCCATACGGCATATCCGGAGATGGCTGTTTTCATTGCCCCAAATTTATGGCCACATGTAACCCCACTACCATATGTCACAGTTTTTGTTTGAAAAGTGACCTTTTGGTACTCTTCGTTTTTTAAGTTCATTGCTGATTTTTCTCTAAGAACAGGATGATGGGAGCCTGGGGCCCAGAACAGTACACCCATTCCTTTGGTCAACAAATGTGTGTTGAGTCCCATTCTAGGCTCTGGAGGTAAAGTCGTGACCAGAGCAAAGTTCTGGCTCTTGTGGAGCTTATAAGTCAGGTTGGAGGTTGATAATAAAGGCAGATCATAAACAATCTTACAATATATCAGGGGTAATGAATGTCATGTATCCCAATGGGGGAGGGAGGGAGGGAAAGAGAGACAGACACATCCATTGATTTTAGCAGTGGTTAGGGAATACCTCCATGATAAAGTGACATTTGACTTCTACTTTTACTATGGACTGAATGTTTGTGTCCCCACCTCCACTCCCCCCCACCCCACAACAAATTCATATGTTGAAATCTAATCCCTGATTCCCAATATGATGGTGTTAGGAGGTGGGGCCTTTGGAGGTGATTAGATCATAAGAATGGAGCCCTCATGAGCAGGATTAATGCCCTTATAAAATTGACCTTCAGAGAGATTCTCTCTTTCTCTTTCAGCCATAAGAGGACACATCAAGAGAGTAGCTGTCTGCAAACCAGAGAAGGGGCTCTCATCAGACACTGAATCTGCAGTATCTTGATCTTGGACTTCCCAGCCTCTAGAACTATGAGAAAGAAATGTTTGCTGTGTAAGCCACCTGGTCTGTGGAGGTTTTGTGATAGCAGCCAAAGTCAACTGAGACAGCTCTCTATATACTGGCTGTTGCTATTTATGCTGTTTCTGTCTGCATCCAATCATCTCAGTGACCCTCCAGCAGCCAGTCCTCAGGGATGCTCCAGGCACAATATCTGTTCATCAAATAGAATACAGTAACACCTTGGATTGCGAGTAACTTGTTCTGCAAGTGTTCTGCAAGATGAACAAGTGCTTCTAATAAATTTTATCTTGATCATTTTTTGACATTTATTCATTTTTGAGAGAGAGACACACACACAGAGTGTGAGTGGGGGAGGGGCAGAGAGAGAGGGACACAGAATTCGAAGCAGGCTCTAGGCTCTGAGCTGTCAGCATAGAGCCCGATGCGGGGCTTGAACTCATGAATTGTGAGATCATGACCTGAGCCAAAGTCGGACAACCAACTGAGCCACCCAGGTGCGCCAAGTTTTATTTTGATAAATGAGTGATGTCTTGCAATATGAGTAGTATGTGACACTGAACGTCACATGATCACAACTGAGCCAATGGTCCTTCTCCTTCTCTCTCTCTCTCTGTCTGTCTCTCGCACTGTGGGATTGTGGGTGATCATCTCCCATGCTCAGATGCTCAGTCTCAGGCTGCAGTGTTTGGCAGAAATCAGTGATTTTTCAGAAGTCTGGAAGGTACCCCCAACTGGCACTAGTGTATTTTTGGTCATGTCATCAAAGCATCTATGGACAGTCCTTTGCTTTTCAATATAAGAATAAGCTCAGGAATGCTTTGCTTCATTCTAGTTCAGGCTGCCTGCAGATATAGACCCTGTCCTCTGATGCCTTATTTCCAGGTACATGAAATACAGTATATGATAAGAGTTTATTAATACTGTACTGTAGTCAACATCCATGCAAGTGTATACAATGGTCCCCATGCAGAAACAGGTTGAAAACAAAGGTGGTAAAGAGATGATTACAGTGGAAGTTAAGAAGGAAATCATCAAGAATTATGAACGAGGTATCCAAGTGGCTGAAATTGCAAGATTTTATAAGAAATTTACATTGACAATTTATACAATATTAAAGAATAAAGAAGAAATAAGGGGGCCAGATTAATTGTGGAATGAATCATCTGAGTTTCCATTATTTCTTATGGGGAAATTCACTTTGATATACAAATGATTTGGATTATAAGCATGTTTCTGCAATGAATTATGCTCACAAACCAAGGTTTAACTGTATTAGACAACCACGGTCACAACTCCAATGGCTAATATATTTCAAGCATCTCTTATGTGCCAGACACTGCTCTAAGTGCTTTGGATATAGGATCTAATTTATGCTTATTTCAGTTATATGAAGAAAGTACCATTATTATTTCCATTTCATGATGGGAAAATAGAAATAGAGAGAGATGGAGTTCCTCACTTAAAGTCACATACAGACAGTCTGGCTCCAGAGCCTATGATTTTAAGGGTTATGCCATACGTCATGAAGATAGAATGAGCAAGGGAATGAGCAAGGGTGAAGGATGTTCAGATAAAGAGAAGAGCAAAAAACCTGGGAGATAAGGCTTGGCACATCGGAGAAACAATTGGATGCCAGTGTGGCTGGAGTGAAATGACAGGGACTTTACGGGCTGAGTTATGCTACCCCCTACTCCATGTTGAAGCCCTACCTCCCAGTACCTCAGAATGTAACTGTGTTTGGAGAGAAAGTCTTCAAACAGGTAGTTAAGTTTAAATGAGGTGCATAGGGTGGACCCTGATCCAATACGATTTTGTAAGAAGAGGTGTCTTTGTAAGAAGAGGACATTTGGACACAGACATGTGCATGTACAGAGAGACAATCATGTGAAGACACAGGGGGAAGGTGCCATTTGCAAGCCAAGGAAAGAGGCCTCAGCAGAACCAACCCTACTGACAGCTTGATGTTGGACTTGCAGCCTCCAAAACTATGAGAAGATAAATGTCTGTTGTTTAAGCTGCCATAGTCTGTGGTATTCTGTTAAAGCAGTGCATGCTGACTGAGGCAGGAGGGGGAGAGTGGGATGAAGTGCGGACAGGGAGGTTCCAGGGCACACTCTGCATGGCCTTGGTGGCCATGGTATAGACTTTAGATTTATCTGAGAGAGACAGAAGGTGATCTGAAGGTTCTGAGAAGAGGAATGACACAATCCATCCTGAGTTAAAGTCTCATCCTAGCTGTCAGAGGCCAAGAAGGGAATCACAGGATGGGGGCAACGATCAGGTGAGAGATGGTGGTGGCTGGGATCAGGGCGGTAGCCATGGAATATGGGAGGAGTGAGCAGATTCTGGATATATTTTTGGAAGTGGAGCTGCCAGGGATTTGCTGGTGGATTGGATGTAGAAGAGTGAGTGAGAGAAAGGAGGTACAGACACTTCCATGGCTTTTTAGTCTCAGCAATTGAGACACCTGATGGAGGGGAGAAATCAGGAGTGGAAATTAAGCTCAAAATTTCTATCAGTCATCCAAATGGAGCTGTTGAGGAGACAGCTGGGTACAAGAGTTGGGTTGGAACTTTTGGGGGTCGTTAGTGGATAGGTGGTACTTAAAGCCATCAGGTTGAGATTTCCTAGGAAATACATAATAGAGATGAGAAGATGTCTGGTGACTGTACCCTCCAAACTCTGGGGATGGGACCACCATGCAGATGCAGCAAAAGAGGCTGAGGAGTTGCCAGTGAGTAAGAAGGAAACAAGAGAGTGAGCAGTGGAAACTAGTGAAGTGTGTCTCAGCAGTGAAGGTGCTCGGCGGCATAAAAATGAGTCTTCTCCTAAAGTAACCGGAGAGCTGAAACTGACCATTGGATTTACAGCTCTCTCACCGAACAGGTAGTGATGAAAGCCTGACCTGAGGGGATTCACTAAAGACGGGAAGGAGAGGTAGGAGAGCCCGCAAGAGTAAATAACCTTTTCAAGGTATTTTTAGGTAAAGGAGAGAAAGAGAGGGAGAGTATTAGGAGTGGAGATAGGAGGTCAGGGGTGGTTTTTGTTTCTACATTTTGTTTTGCTTTGCTTGTATTTCATGCTTGTACACTGACTGGCAGGGAGGAGAGAGACCACTGCAGGTGAGAGGGGAAGCATTCCAGGGAAGGGTTTGGCTTTAGATGAAGTGTAGACAGTTCCAACCACAGTAACTTCCAGAGGGAAGACAGAGCGTAAGGGCCCAGGCACCGCCATCTGGACAGGTGTGTTTGTGGGAGCATGTGACTTTCTCTTCTAATTGTTCCCATTGTTTCTGGGAAATGTTTATTTCCCTTTCAGGGTCCTCAGCTGAGAGTAAGGAGAAGCAAGGAGATACTGGAGGTTTGAGGAAAAAGGAGAAAGTGCGAAGTGACTCTTCAGGTGAACGCAAGATGGGACTGCTAACTGGCAGCAAGAGCCCCACTGGGGACTGATGCGGACTTGAGTGTGAGAACAGACAGCGTGGCCATGGGCTTCTCTCTGGCCACAGTCAGTGGTTTGGGTGCAGGTGCAGAGTACGTAGAGGGGCAGGCTTTTGCGAGAAAAGCACATTGGAGAAAGAGAAAATGGCAGAGGCAAGGCAGTGATGATGATGCACTGTTGGAATTAAGCCTAGAAGGGGTAGAGTGACAATAGGAGGTAAGGAACAGTGGAAGAGAGGTAGGACCAATGGGTTGGGGTGCCAATGAGGTGAAAGTGAGGGAATAGCAACATTTAAGTCATCCTCCATCCATCAGTGGGGTCAGGTTACTGGACCAACCTTATGATCCAGGTTTTTGTTATTGTTCTTGTTCACAGAAGAGTTATTTTTTTTCAAGAGAGTGAGACCCCCTCATACAAACAGGATTCTAACACTCCCTCCCCACTGCACATGGGGCGCATGTGGGATATCTGCTCCATATTTTGAACTCTGCATATCCAACTTGGAATTTCTGATTGACCTGCTACGTCTGGATCTACCTTTAAGTGGGCCACTTATAAAGACTTTTTCTTCTGTAGCCCTAAATACCTCCTTCCAAGCAAGCTGATTCACCTGAGTTGGCTATCTTACTTAATCAAGCTATTAAAAACCAAACTGCAGTGTGAAAAAGAACAGGCTCATTTTAGGTGCCAACTCATTGAAAAATTGGCCTTTGTAGACTATAATTAGGAGAGAAAGAGCCCACAGTTGATCCAAATGGAATAAAGGAGCAGGAGAGTGAACTGAAGGCCAAGGAGACAAGGAAGTGTCATCATGGATGCTACCCTCTGCTGAAACATTAGGGTGTGGTGGGGGGTAGGGAAGAACCTAACATCCAGTGCTGGTGTGAGTGGGTGAGTCTGAGGCCCTGCTGAAACCACAGGATAAATCACTGGAGAGTCTCCTACTCTCTGTCCCTCTGCTTCCAGGACTTTGATCCAAAGCAAAAGAGGCTTCGCTGAGTGTCAGAGTCAACCTTCGAAAGAAACAGAAAAGGGAAGAATAAAAACAACAGGGATGGAGGTAGGAGTTTCCTATGAGGCACTGCCCACTGCAGTCCCGCAGAGCTGGCTTTACCAACAATCACTGACCCAAGAAAGAGAAAAGAGGAGCTTAAGAGAAGCTTGCCCAGGAGCTGCCTTACTCAGAGCTTCTTTCAAGTCCTCCAAATGATTTTTCTCATCATTGGACTTAATTTCCCACCGCAGCCCCAGCACTGGGCAAAAGTGCCTGTCACCTAGTTCTTGGTGTTCCATAACTTCCAGAGTGTTTCCATGGTGGTTACAGCCCACTAAGGATGGTTGTGAGATACAAAAAGCAAGCCCACTTTTCCTTTATCACTTCTGCACATCTTTGGTTCTTAATTTAATAGTCACAGAGGAAAATGAAATCAGCTGGTTTGATCACCAAACTGAAGGAAGCACACCAAAGGAAGTGAGTGTCAGGTGCAGCCTGCCAATAGGTGTGGGGTGTGTGTGTGTGTGGGGGGGGGGGGGGTGTTGGCTCATGTCTCATTGTCTCTCTGATGTCTCTCTTACGCTGGGGACCACTCTGTCTTAAGCCATGGAATGGTGTCTTTGAATTGCCAAAGTGGCCACTTGTCCTGTGTATTGCCAGGGAATCTCTGCTCTGAGAAATGAAACAACTTTCAGACCTCATAGGAGAAAACAGAGGGGAAGAAGCATCTGGGTTGAAAAATAACAGAGTCCTCCAAATAAATTCTAAATTATGTTGAGCACCACATCCTCTCCCCACAATTCCTGTATCTGATGGTATGCTAATAAATGTCTAACCATTGGCTCTCTGGGAGTTGGGGAGAGGATTTATAGTCTATGCCAATTGCTGTGGTATAAATACTCCCACTATGGCCACTTCCAAGCCTTCCAATGTGAATTCACTGAATGAAAAATTGAGAAGAGATGTGTATTGTTGGCTCCTGAGAGTCACGGTGAGCAGGCTCCAGCACACTGTCAGTGTTTCATTGTCAACAATGCAAGAGCAGGCAGACTTCATCTCTCACTCTTCTTAAAGTTGTGGTAGGACCCAGAGAAGTAAAAGCTATAGGTGGATGTAAGGCTGGGGAAGTTGGGCCATAAGGTGATTCTGAACCCAATTCCATCGTGGGATGGGAGGGTGTCCTCACACCTCCAAGAAATGCTCCAGACGCAAGCTGGGTGTCCTACAATTGAACTCAATCCTGATGCTATCTATCCAGAGATAGCATCGGGTTACATAGGTTCAGGGCTTAGTCTCAAAGACTGTCCCATGCTCCAACTTCAGATGTTAGTTGCAAGCCCAGGTTGTCACCTGTACTTCTGACAGAATGGCTATTATAAACCAGAAGTTCCCACGATCCCCTCCTTGGGTTTGATTAGTTTGCTAGAGCGGTTCCCAGAGCTTAGAAAACCTATTTACTCACTGGATTACTGGTTTGTTACAAAATGATATAATTCAGGAGCTGCCAGAAGGCATGTGGCAAGGTATGACGAAAAGGCATAGAGCTCCCATGAATGGTGCTCAGTACACACAGTTTGAGTGTTGTAGAGTGGCTCTCTAACATCTCTACAGTGCTCTAACCTAGCACAGCCCAATAGTATTTTCTATAATGATGGAAATGGTCTATATATGTGCTGTCTGATACAGTAGCCATTAGCCCCAGGTGGCTACTGAACACTTGAAACGTGGCAACAGCAATCAATGAAGTGGATTTTAAGTTTAATTTAATTTTGTTTTATTTTAATAATTTAAATCTAAGTGGCCTCACGTGACTGGTGGCTACCATAATGGACAGCACAGCAAAGAGCTTATAACTCAAGTTATGATCTGTGGACAAGCAGCTCTGGCATTAGTATCTGCAAAGCAAAGTAAATAAAGCAAAGTACAGTAAAACGGCATGCCTGTACCTGGGAGCTTGTGAGAAATTCAGAAATCTCAGGCTCTACTTCTGACCCACAGAATCAGAATCTGTATTCCACTCACATGCATTTGTACACACTTCAACGCCAGAGAAGCTCTGCTCTAAAACTATGGTAGCACTTCCACAGACTTTATTTCACCTGATCCTCATAAAAAATCCACATTGTGGTTATGAGTCTTCCCATTTTAGACATGAAGTCATTAAGCCTCTGGAAGGTTATGTGATTTGCTCGAAACCACAAAAGGGAAAGAGAGACTGTCTGCAAGCCCAGCATTTTTTCTATTATTGCACACAGTAGAACAGTCTAGTTCCAGGCAATTTCATCACCACTGTTTCTTCCAGGACTGTCTTAGATGGAGTAAGATCACAGCACTTTGCTGCTGGAAACATGAGCTGCAGATATAAGTGATAGTGGAGATGGGTTGTGCAATGGGATAGAATTGGAGGGGCAGGTAGGGAATTAGCTATTAGTTCCAGTCTCTTCCTCAAGTACATGGAGTGAGGAGGAATTAAGACATGGCTAGATGTAATGTCAGTCTGGCTTTTAACCAGAGAAGGAGGTCATTTTGCTGCCCAGGATCTATTTATATACATATACAGCTCTGTTTTTCTTTTGTTTGTCATTTCATCATGTGAAAGGGTTGCAGAGATTTTTAACAATTTGGAGATTAAATATTGATTGGCTTGGTTAAATGTTTCTTCTGGGAAGTCCCAGGAATTCAGGGCGAGGGTGTTCCCTCCAGAATGTCTGAAGGCGAGGTAAAACGACAGAGAAAAATGAACCGTGGTTTCAGATATGAACCCCAAATCAAAAGGTCACAAGGACTGAGGCTCTGAATTAGAAGGCTTGTTTTGCTGTCTAGCAGGCTCTCATGGAGGCCTCTCTGAGGGACGCTCCAGGTTCATATTAAATAAATACATAAAGGTATTGAATGATGGTGAATGAGTCCTCCAAGCAAAATTAAGAAGTCTACAAAGTGTTTGTGTTGATCAGTCACTGAGTTTTCATTGTGGTACTTTTCTTCTTCAGAGCAACACAGTCCCTGATCAGCCTGACACTATCTCACCAACCCTATCTCTATAGAACTCACATCCTTAAGCGAAGAGCCTTGTTACAGATAATAACACCTACAGCTAGGTGTATGCCTTCCTGGTTTGCAAACCAGTAGTGAGAGAGAAGCAAGAGAACAAATAAGTAAACAAACAGGACAAAAGGAAAATAGTAAGATTCAGTTATCAACCAAGCCTTGAAACGACAGGCATCACTTCCTCTCGATCCACCCACACCATGACCTGCTTGCTCCTCCTCTGTTCCCCAGCACAGAGAACGGCACCCGAGCTGGGACACCTGTGGTCACTCAGGATTCATCTCTGTAGGCATGCTCCACTTATAGTCTCTTTTACTTTTCACATGTAGTTGATCATCAAGTCTGGTCAGCTCTAGCTTTTAAATAACTCTATTACATCATTTCTATTCTTAGGGTCATAATTTGGGTCTTTATCATTTTACCTGGAATTCTACCTCCTAACTACCCCCGCCCAACTCCATCTTTAATCTCATCCCTTAACAATCCATCATGTCTGCAAAAATAGAAAGCTAAATACCAAGGATATTTAAACAATTATCTATATTTCCATCATCCAGAATTGTCATATTGCATCAAGTCATTTATAAAACTATGTAACAGTCTAGACAACATCCCCTTTATTCACTAACTCCTCTTTGTATTCCCCTTCCTGCTCCTTCGGAGGCAATTACCATCATAAGTTTGGTGTGTATGGTAGATTGAATCACTTTTTTTTCCCACAATAATTTGTTGCCTCCTCATCCTGTTGTTCTCCCTGGAGGCAGAACATAAACCCACCATAGTCCAGCAGAGCTGGGCAGAGTTGAGCAGAGCCCTGACCAACCTATAGTCCTTATGTAACGTGAATAAAAATAAGCATTCGGTATTGCAATCTACCAATATACTGAGGTTATTTGTTACACAGCAAAAGCTAACTAATTCAAAATATTTACGTATGTGAAAGTTTACAAAATGAATGCAAATATATCTACTGTGTTAATTATATATATTTTGATATACACATATGTGTTCATTTTTGTATATCTTGATATACATACATATGTATCCACAAGTAGTATATGGTTTTGCTTGGTAGGTGTTCCAAATAGTTACACTGTCTATTTCTCTACATCTTGATTTTTACATTTAAGATTTGTTTTGGATCTCTCTCCATGTGGATATGTATGGATCTAGAGCATTCCCTTTAACAGCTGTCAGAGAAATCTTTCCAAATCACAAATTTGGTTCTTTCAGTTCTCTGCCATGAAGGGATGACAGCTGAAGGCAGTCCCAACAGCACTCCCAGCAGCTGGGGAACAAGGCTTTCCTGAAAGGGGATCTAGGTGATCACCACAGTCCACCCTTTATTCATTTGGATCCGGTCTTCATATGCATTCTGGAAACAGCTCCTTCCAGGGTCCAGTGGGTCTCTTCCCAGGAGGAAAATTAGAAGAGGAAGGTTTGTAAGATGAGCTAGAGCCCCTGCTCTGTATCTGGTCTTAGAACCACAACTAATACTCATCATCTCTCTCCTTTAGCATCCATTTCCTCGCACCCTCAGCTAACACCTCTACTGATCTACAGGGCTTACTTAGTGGTGTGATCCAGATTTGCATCCCTGAGGGATCTTTGCCCCAGGTCATCATGTCCCTCTCAGGTGGGGCTTGCTGTACTTACTGTCAAAATGGTGCAAGTGCCAAGAGGTACTCAAGTGGATCACCTGCGTGTGAAACATATTCCTCCTTGCCCCCATGGCGTGGTGGCAACCCTAGTAGGTTTTGCACAGAAAAAAAGTGAGTGAAATCCTGGAAATTAATACTAAACCATTTCCTAACTTCACCCTCAGATAACCAGTTCACTATTTTGATTTCCTTTCCATTGTTCAAACTAGGCTTATTTTTAAAATCTGATAATTATGTGTATGTGGGTATAAAAGTATATGTATATGTATATGTATCAGAAGCTTTGGAAAGATATAAGGGACATCATAAAAATGACCCAGAATACTACCATCCAGAGGGAAATACTGTTGTCCTTTTGCTATCTCTTTCTCTATGTATTTAATTTTTCTAAAATGAAAAACTACACATAAATATTAGTATCCTGCCTCTTTTTAAAAAAATTTTTTTAACGTTTATTTATTTTTTTTAATTTTTTTTAACATTTATTTATTTTTGAGACAGAGAGAGACAGAGCATGAACGGGGGAGGGTCAGAGAGAGAGTGAGACAGAATCTGAAACAGGCTCCAGGCTCTGAGCAGTCAGCACAGAGCCCGACGCGGGGCTCGAACTCACGGACCGCGAGATCGTGACCTGAGCCGAAGTCGGACGCTTAACCGACTGAGCCACCCAGACGCCCCAACGTTTATTTATTTTTGAGACAGAGAGAGACAGAGCATGAACGGGGGAGGGTCAGACAGAGAGGGAGACACAGAATCTGAAGCAGGCCCCGGGCTCTGAGCTGTCAGCACAGAGCCCGACACGGGGCTTGAACCCACAGACTGTGAGATCATGACCTGAGCTGAAGTCGGACGCTCAACCGACTGAGCCACCCAGGCACCCCTCCTGCCTCTTTTTAAAAAGTGTGACAAAATGCAGGAAGAGCATTTGACAAAATACAGCATCCATTCTTGGTAAAAACCCTCAACAAAGTAGGAATACATGGAACATACCTCAACATCATAAGGGCCATATACAAAAGACCCACAGCTAATATCATCCTCAATGGGGAAAAAATGAGAACTTTCCCCTATGGTCAGAAACAAGACAAAGATGTCCACTCTTACCATTACTATTTACCATAGTATTGGTAGTCTTAGCCTCAGCAATCAGACACCAAAAAGAAATAAAAAGTATCCAAATAGGCAAGGAAGAAGTCAAACTTTCACTATTTGCAGACAACATGATACTATATGTAGAAAAAACCTGAAAGACTCTACCAAAAAATTTCTAGGACTAATACATGAATTCAGCAAAGTCACAGGATATAAAATCAATTTGCAGAAATCTTGCATTTCTATACACCAACAACGAAGCAATAGAAAAAGAAATCAAGGAGTCAATCCCATTTGCAACTGCACCAAAAATAATAAGATACCTAGGAATAAACCTAACTACAGAGGTAAAAGATTTGTACCCTGAAAACTATAGAACACTTATGAAAGAAATTGAAGAGGACACAAAGAAATGGAAAAGCATTCTATATTCCATGGATTGGAAGAACAAACATTGTTAAAATGTCGATACTACCCAAAGCAATCTATATGTTTAATCCAATCCCTATCAACATAACACCAGCATTTTTCACAGAGTTAAAACAAACAATCTTAAAATTTCTATGGAACCAAAAAAGACTCCGAATAGCCAAAGCAATCCTGAAAAAGAAAAACAAAACTGGAGGCATCATGATTCTGGATTTCAAGCTATATTACAAAGCTGCAGTCATCAAGACAGTATAGCATTGGCACAAAAACAGACACATAGATCAATGTAACAGAATAGAAAATCTAGAAACAGACCCACAACTATACAGTCAACTAATCTTTGACAAAGCGGAAAAGAATATCCAATGGAATAAAGACAGTCTCTTCGGCAAATTGTGTTGAGAAAACTGGATCACGACATGCAGAAGAATGAAACTGGACCACTTTCTTACACCATACGCACAAAAAAATTCAAAATGGGTGAAAGACCTGTGAGGCAGGAAACCATCAGAATCCTACAGGAGAACACAGGCAGCAAACTCTTTGGCTTCAGCCAGAGCAACTTCTTACTAGACACATTGCCAAAAGCAAGGCAAACAAATGTGAACTATTGGGACTTCCTCAAGATAAAATATAATGCAGAGTGTAGTATAACAATAACTATCATAATATTAAGTGTATTATCTCATTTAACTCGGTAGCCACATTATGAATTCAGTGTTATTACTGTTACTATAGATGAAGAAGTGAGGTGTAGAGAGATTAAATGACTAACCAGGGTCACACAACTAGAACCCAGAACTAAAGTTCAAATCTACATTTCCTTCCCTTCAATCCCACACTCATAACTACTAAAAGAGGTTACAATGAGTTTTCTGGGGTGACGAAAGCCCAGGAGACACAGCTATTAAGGATGTAAGAAGTCCAATAAAGCAGTTGAGTCATGTCGCCCAGTGAAGACAGGGGCATGCTAGAGAGCTATCAGTAGAGGTTAGGTGTCTGATTCAGAGGGCTCTCCTTAGGGCCCAAGAACTCTGACCTGTAGGTCTGTGGAAGGGACCCCAGCACAAGAGCTGGAGCCCCCAGGGGCAAGTGCATCAGCAGAAAGGCAGCTACCGGCTGGAGTAGGTAGAATACCAGGTATGAGGGAGCTGGTGGAGGAAGGTGGTAGGGGAGGAAGGAAGGTGGGAGCTAGTTGTCAGGCTATCAGAATTCCTTTCCTTTCTCCTTTCCTACCCACCACTTACTCTGGCTCACTGTGCCAAGAGAGAGGACCCCTGTTGGAAAAGAGGGGAGACAAACCCACTGTACAAAACAAGACCAATTACACGCATTTACCAAAAGACATGTTCCAGAAGCCT
Organism: Panthera leo; assembly: GCF_018350215.1. Taxonomy (NCBI): domain Eukaryota; kingdom Metazoa; phylum Chordata; class Mammalia; order Carnivora; family Felidae; genus Panthera; species Panthera leo. The sequence goes on from NC_056684.1 coordinate 131,819,318, forward strand.
CCTAGAAGCACCATTCAAAATAGCGCCAAGCCAGAAACTATTCAGATATCTGTCCAATAGGATGTATAAACACATGGTGGTATAATCACACAATGGAATACTACACAACAATGTACAGATGTACAATGTACAATGTGGAACAAAGTACAAACACATGCACGATTAAGACAGATGAATCCCACAAACATAGTGTTCAGTGAGAACAGACCTGAAACCATACATTCTGTAGGATTCTATTCATGCAGGGAATCAGAACGGTCAGAACCATTCTGTGCTCTTGGGAGTAAGGTCATGCTTAGGAGTGCAGGGTGACTAGAAGGGGTCATGATGGGGCTTCTAAGGGGCTTGTAATATTGTCTGAAAAATTTTGGGGCATAGATTGCAGTTGTGCATGTTATTTTATCTAAAACTCCAACAAGGATTTATTAGATTAAACATAAGAGAAAAAGTAGAAGAAAGAAATGAAAAAGAGCAGCAATGATAACAGAGAAACCCAAATCATTACAATGAAAACATTACATTTCACTCAACTTCTATCTATGGATAGAAAACTTCACTTTTTTTAGGCCCATCTGTTTCTATACAGTTACCCCAAAAAGTGTTCCAACCCAGTGATCCTAAGAGAATCAGCAAGGGAGAAGTTTTGTTCAGTCAAATAATTTATAGTTGTTCCAGCCCACTCTGGAAGGTTCAGAGCTATGGGCTACAGGGCACAATTCCAAGTAGCTTTGAAGTCCTACTGCATTATTTCTATGTAATGCAAATTGACAAGGTCTCTAAATTAGACAACTAACTAGAAAATGAGGTCTGAAAGCCAGCTTTATTAGGAGCCAGGAATATAAGAGAGACTTAAATGATTGTGGCCAGGGCATGGGTGGGGAGTACATTTTCCATGCAGGGAATTACAGTGATAAGAGCAATGAGAAGAAAAGATGAAATGGAGAAGCCAGAGAATAAACCTGGTGGTTGACAATCTTTCTGGGTTCTACTTAACAAATATTTATAGAGTGGTTCCTATGTGCCAAGCACTAAGTACTCACTCTATATAAATAGTCATTTATTCCTTACAACAAGCCTATGAGGTGGGTGCTATTATCCTCATCCTCATTTTTAAAGGTGAGGAAACTGAAGTACAGAAAGGTTAAATGACATGCACAAGGCCACACAGTTGCTAAGTGGAAGAACCAGAATCCCAATCCAGTTAGTTAGATTCCCGTATCCTTGTCCTTAACTCTAAGCTGTGTTGCTTATCTCACCAAGATGGCAGCATGGCTCTAAAGACGAGGACCTTGGGTTTTCTTGCCCATTTATCCACTGACAGACTCTGGTGGTGTACCTGGCATCTGTCTGCATGATGTGATAAAGGATTGATAAAAAAATCCCCTCCCACCTCAACCTCTGTCCCTGCCCCAGTATATATTCCATGTTGTACTATTGCTAATGCCTGGGGGCACCTGGGTGACTCAAGTCAGTTGAGCGTCCAACTCTTGATTTCAGCTCAGGTCATGATCTCATGGTTCATGAGATCAAGCCTTGAGTTGGGCTCCATACTGACAGTGTGGAGCCTGATTGGGATTCTCTCTCTTCTTCTCTCTGTCTCTGCCCACTCGCATTCTTTCTCTCTCTCACTCTCAAAATTAAAAAAAAAAAAAAGCTAATGCCTGAACTTTCATCATTGGTATTTATTCTTCTGGGTTAGTGCTCTGTAGCCCCCAGTGCTCCTTATAACGGTGCACATGTCCCTGCAAAATGTCTGTGAATCAACATCTGAGTGTAAAACTTCACCTAATTTTCTGGGATGGAGAGAATGAGAATGCTGAGGGACTAGCAGGTGGTGGGGCCTCACTGTTCTGTCTCAACAAAGTGGGTCGGTTGCTGGTTAGTGCACATTTCTTCACCCATCCCCTCAGTTCCTATACTTGAGTCCTGAAATGGGATACAAGATCTCCTTTTAGGTGCCATATGGGTTACGATGGCTTTACAACATTCATTATCCCTTATGTACTGCCTATTTAATTCACAAAACCCTTTCTCATGTGATCCTCCAGGGTACTTATTATTATTCCCAATTATCCATGAAGAAAGTTAGGTTCACAAAGTTTTTGTGAGCTTCCCAGGGCCACTTGGTTTCTGAACAGCAGCTCTGGGATTAGGACCCAATGTCTTCAACTCATCTCAGGGGAGCAGCTGGGGAAGGAGAGGGGAGGCCATTCAACAAGTGATGTTTTTTTTTTCTCTTGGTTTTGTTCCTTTGTCTTTACTGTGGTAAAATACACAGAACATACAATTTATGATCTCAGTCATGTTTGAGTGTTAAGTTCAGTAGTGTTAAGTACATTTATAGTGTTGTGCAACCAATCTCCAGAAATCTTTCTATCTTGCAAAACTGCAACTCCATACTACCCCACTCGCCCTTGCTCCCCAGCCCCTGGAAACCACCATTCTACTTCTGTTTCTCTGAATCTGACTATTCCAAAGACCTCATATATATGGAATCATACAGTATTTGTCCTTTTGTGACTGGCTTCTTTCACTTAGCATCATGTCCTCAAAGTTCATCTGTGTGGTAATATGTGCTAGAATTTCCTTCCTTGTGAAAGCTAAATGACATTCCATTGTGTGTATGCACCACATTTTGTTTACCCTTTTGTCTGTCGATGGGCACTTGGATTGCTTTACAGTTTGGCTGCTGGGGAAAATGCTGCTATAAAAGCACAGGGGTTTTAAGATTAAGTATTAACATGAAGATTATCAAGCATGTGATGAGACCTTAGAAAAAGTGTTGTGAAAGCCAAGGTCAGTCTGAGTCTTTAGGGATCAGATCATGAGACTCCTGGGGAAGTAGTCAGAGGGAGGAGTCTTCCCGCTTTCTGTGCAGGTGTTTTCATCCTCCAGCAGGGCAGTCCCTGCCCCTGGACTCTCTCCTCCTCATAGTAGGACTGGCCAGTGCCACCAACACCTAATTCAGTGCTCTCTTCTGTGAGCAACTTGTCCATTTGGAGATATGGCCCAGAATCCCTTGTGCTGCCCTGGACTTCTGCGAGGACCAATTCCTTTTTTAATTTAATTTAATTTAATTTAATTTAATTTAATTAATTTATTTACTTACATCCAAGTTAGTTAGCATATAGTGCAATAATGATTTCAGGAGTAGCTTCCAGTGATTCATCCCCTACATGTAACATCCAGTGCTCATCCCAACAAGTGTCTTCCTTAATGCCCCTTACCCATTGAGCCCATCCCCTCACCCATGACCCCTCCAGCAACCCTCAGTTTGTTCTCTGTATTTAAGAGTCTCTTATGTTTTGTCCCCCTGTTTTTATATTATTTTTGCTTCCATTTCCTTATGCTCATTTGTTTTGTATCTTAAATTCCACATATGAATGAAGTCATATGAAATTTTCCAAGGACCAATTCTTGACCGACTGTTTTCCGTCCCCAGTGGCTGACCCATCACCTCCAGCCTGACCCCCAGCCACAGTGTACAGTTGGGGTCATGGCAGGTGACATTACCTCAGTAAAAACACCACAGAGTTGAGGCTCTACATTAGCAGTGCCAAAGGGCCATCATCCAAGCGAACAACATTATAGTAGGACAGAATGGCAGCTAAAACTAGCTCTTAAAATTGCAAGAGGAAGAGAAAGAAAATAATGATTTTACCTAACTTTGTATTATCTATAATAGGCAAACTTTAAGACTCCCATTAGACAGTCTGTGTTTCAAACACAAGCTGTGTATGGTATAAATGAGCCAAAGTCACACTTGCCATTTCTGCCTTAGCCACTTAGTTTGGCAGGGAGGAACGTGCCTTTTTCGTCATCACAGAGTTAACAGACAAGCTTGGATTGTCAAGGAGCAGGCTGGCCACGGCAAAGATGGAGAGGGAGGAGTGTGGATGGCTCGCCCACATGTGGAGAAAATTCCAAGTACACATTCCCCTGAAAACCAGGGATGCCACTGTGACTTTATGAATGCCTTCTAGTCATTTGCTTGGGCACTTTAGTGTGGGCTAGTTTGGGTGCGGGCTCATAGAAGGCAGGGATCACACCTATTATTTCATCTTGGGTAGATTTTTTCATCTTATCTCCTGACAAGCCCCATTTTCGTAGGATCTCAACATGGCAAGTGGCCTCAGGAAGGACAGTCTATAGATCATTTCCCTCTCAGGTCAGAAGTCCCAAGCAATCAGTTAGCAGACATCTTGATGGAGGCCTGGTCTTTGATGTACAAAGGCTGCAGAATTTTTGTCAATACTCAACATTTCCTTTCCCTTCAGCTCTTCAAATGCCTCAAAAGTGGATCATCAAGACCTGTGTGGAGGTGAAGAAAAGCCTGTGACAATTGTCTAGTTACAGATCAGGAGTGAGAGTGAGACTCCATCCTGTATCAGGGCTTTGGGCTTTGGGCCCTCAGCCTGTCTCTTTGTCTCTCCGACTTTTCTTTACGTAGCAGAGATACAGTTCTTTGGAAGGAGCAGATGAAATAATGGGCCGGAGAGACACTGGTCCAGGTGGCACCTGTGCTGAAGGAACATGGCCATGAACCCCTCTCTGTGAAATCACTGGGGTTGTTTTATGGCCTCTGAGTCTGTAGCTCTGATTAGCCTTCTACCTTAACAGGTCTAGAGTGTGTGTTATCACCATCTCTTCTGGAGCCAAACAAAAGTAACATTCAGGTCAAACAGAGATGGAGCCTCTGCAGACAGTGAGATTTAAATAAAAAGTGGAAACAGACACTCTGAGAAAGGGCACTTTATTTTTAGAAAAGGAATTAGGAGATTAATGGTTGCCATGGCAACAGCAGAGCACTGCATATATTCTATAGGCTGGGCTTTAAACTTGATGCAGGGAACAAAACGGATTCCCTGGTGACTTCCTGAGAAAATACAGATGGAAATAAAAAGGCTGCCCAGAAACAACGTCTCATGTTAGTTCAAGTACCATTTCCCTGCCACCTCACAAGCTCTGTACTCCACAGCCCTGCATTAACTTAAAAACCCATTTTAACGTTTGGCACAAAATCCATGTTAAATGAATGTCTCCAGGTCTTTTTTCTTCTGTGTTCCTAATTGTGCTTTCAAAATTGAACTGGGAGCAGCAGATCCAGGAGTTGGGCTTGGAAACCTGTGATTCTCAGTGTAAGTGGGGAGACGATGTGGATAGGATCTGCAAGCCTCTGAATTAACTGAGAAGGTCAAAATGACCTTCTCACTTGGTTGCTTCTCAGTTGGTTGCTAACACTTAAAACAGCTGCAGATTGCATATAAAAACTCACATTTCTGTCTTCTCTTGAAGATTTAGAGACACTGACCACCCCGGATCTTCCTTTTCAGGTAGTAGAAACCAGCCGGAGCTCACTCATATCTTCATCACATGCCCTTCTGCCCAATACCTTTTATACTACTGCCTGGCCTGTATGGGCATTCAGTTTGGAACTCCCATCTGGTAACAGCCAAAGTCCTCCTTCTATTTTTTTAAAAAAAATTTTTTTTAACGTTTATTTATTTTTGAGACAGAGAGAGACAGAGCATGAATGGGGGGAGGGTCAGAGAGAGAGGGAGACACAGAATCAGAAGCAGGCTCCAGGTTCTGAGCTGTCAGCACAGAGCCTGACGTGGGGCTCGAACTCACGGACCGCGAGATCACGACCTGAGCCGAAGACGGACGCTTAACCGACTGAGCCACCCAGGTGACCCCAAAGTCCTCCTTCTAGATCAACACTTCTCAAACTTTAGTACACCTCCAAATTACCCAGAGGGCTTGTGAAAACAGAATTTGCTGGATCCCACCCCAGAGTTTCTGTGGGTTTGGGGTAAGGCCTGAGAATTTATGTTTCTAACAAGCTCCCAGGTGATGCCCTTGTGTCCAGTCTAGGGACCACATTTTGAGAACCACTTCCTTAGATTAATGCTTCTTATACTTTTGTTAGTAAAGACTGCCCCCCTTCTTTTTTGGATGATTTTCCTCAAAGAAATTTATATTAACTTTATAAGGTGGGGAAAATTTTTCTTCTTCCTTGACATTCATTGGAGGAAGGCAGCCATTTTGTGTGGGGGAGAAGACACCCAATGCTCTAGCTCAAAAGGATGTTGGCTGGACTGCTTTGCTGAGACAAAGCAAGAAGTGAGGAAGGAAGAAGGAAAAAGGGAGACAGAGAAGAAAGGGAGTTTTATCAGTGTGAAGTCAGTAAGAAGAGGGGTCCTTGCTGGTGACACCTCCATCCTTGTGCCCCCCACAACCCTCAGCAAAGTTAATTAAACCCACAAAATGCACAGCGTGAGTACATTGTGTGTGTGTGTGTGTGTGTGTGTGTGTGTGTGTGTGTGTGTGTAAATGAGCTCAGACTGAAGTGGAGTCAAAGAGGAACCAGCATAGGAGCCAGAGGAACCAAATCCCCAGTGATCTGCAGATGCCTCAGCGAGGGCTTTGAACTACCTCAAATTATGGGATGGAGAGACTTGAGGCAGGTTTCCTCAGATCTCAGAGCCTCCAGCTGACCTCTGGACTCCATAAGAAAGATTTCATCTGTGCTATGGTCTGAATGTTTGTGCCTCCCAACTCTATATACTGAAATCCTAACCTCCAAGGTGAAGGTAGTACGAGATGGGGCCCTTGGGAGGTGATGAGGTTATGAGGGCTGAGCCCCCACAAATGGGATTAGTGTCTCTATAAAAGAGACCCCAGAGAGATCCCTTGCCCCATCAGTCAAGTGAGGTTACAGAGAAATGATGTCTGTCTAGGAAATCTGCCAGCACTATAATCTTGGACTTTCCAGCCTCCAGAACTGTGAGCTATAAACGTTTGTTGTTTATGAGCAACCCAGTCTATGCTGTTGTTGTCATAGGCACCTGGACATATGAAGACAATCCGAGGAAAAATGTCTAATTCATTTTGCCCATTTTTAATCATCAAAGATGTGTATGGCAAAGACTCTGAGCTTCTGCCTAACATGGGTTAACACCTGGGCTGACTTAATTTCAGACAAAAGCAACAGCTCTTCAACTTTGAGATAGTCTGTGCAGGTTTATTGAGGGGTAGCTCTGTGTTAGTCTTTTCTTGAAACACTAATGATAGCTTTTGGGAAATCCATTATTTCCGTTGCAGACCATTAGGGGTCTGGGGAGGCCTGGGGAGGCTCCTGGGTTGGTGGGGGGGGGGGTGTCTAACACCATAGGAGAGTCCTGTGATAATGGGCCCTTGGAGTGCCATATTGAAGGTCTGGTACCAGGAGGAATATTCAAACGGCTATTTTATTTATTGTCTCCAATGTGTTTCAATTATACATCTGAAAGCATTATGTAGATAACATGTTAGTCACATTTCTCTCCTTTACTGAGCATCTACTATGTGTCAATGCTTTATGTGCACTTTCTAGTTTAATATTTACAACAACCTGGAAAGGTAGGCATTTTATTTCTATTTTACAGACAGAAAACTATGCTCAGAGAGGTTTAGCAAATGTCCAAAGATCATTCTTCTGATAAGTGGTGGAGGTGGGATTTGAACCCAGATCTGTCCAACTCCAAATTCTCTGTTGTCTTCTTATAACCACCCATGGGTCCCTGCTTCTCAAATAAAAGGGGTTGTCTTTCTTATTATTTCTACAGCATTTGAGAATAAGCAATATTCCAGTTGACTTATACTTTGCTCAGTGTTTAAAACCTACCCCCCAGCTACAATAAAAGCACAAAATACAAATTTGTAGTACATTCCTTTGAATAACAACATTACATCACTGTGCTTAACCCTAAAAGGGTGTTTTCTATAATGACAGTGTTTGAAAATGGCTGTGTGTTCCCAGCTCTCTGTGATTTTTTTTTTACAGCAAGCGGTTCCAGTAGAACATAGATTTGCTTTGCAAGTAAGAAAGCTCCATTTGTGGGGCATCTGGGTGGCTTGGTTGGTTACACATCTGACTCTTGATTTTGACTTAGGCCATGATCTCACGGTTCATGGGATTGAGCCCCACGCTGTCAGCATGGACCCTGCTTGGGAATGTCTCTCTCTCCCTCTTTCTCTGCCCTTCTCCTGCTCTCTCTCTCTCTCTCTCAAAATAAATAAATAAACTTAAAAAAATTTCCACTTGGCTCTTAATCTCTCAATTTTCCTCAGTTGTGGACATGCAAAAATGAAATCCAAATGAGATGCTATGATAATGACCCTTCTTTCCTTAGCCTCTCTCACAGCTGGGCTTCACTTATGTGCCCACAAACCAGCTCCTCTTTGCCACATGGGAGTGACTATGAGCTGGGAAATGGAGCTAAACCCAAAAGAGCAGCCAAACCCTCTCCAGTTGCCATTTTGTTTGAAGAAAAGGGGGAAAAGAGAGTCAATATAGAGGGGCAGCTGTTCATTTATCCTCTGTGTAAAACACTGTTAAGAAAGATCTGAGATAAATGCTGCCATCTTGCCATGAGGTTTCTATGGAGAAAGCTCTCTGGCACTGGGCATCCTGTTAACCAGAACTCCCAACGAATCAGCATTCCTGACTCTAGAATAACCTATGTATAGATGCTTAGAATGGTGATCCTGAGGAAGAGTTGGAAGTATACTCATGGTCACTCACCTGGCTCCCCCCAACCCACTCTCTCCAAGGTCACTCTCCATAGTAGCCAATGTGATTTTTCTAGCACATGAAACTGAGCAAGTCACACCCTGACTTCAATTGTTCTCACATAAGGTCTTTTATGGGGATAGCCCTGCTGAGTTTTCCAGTCATGTATTAACAGGTCTTCCTGCTTCCAAATGCTTTGGAGAGCCTAAATTTGGGTCATGACACTCCCCTGCTCAGACTCCCTCCTCCTCCACCACCACCACCACCATGATGCTCCCCGCTTACATGCAGAATGAAACCCCAGGTCCTACCATTGGTCTTGGAGAGACTTTTATCAGCCATTCTGATTTGTGTGTGTGTGTGTGTGTGTGTGTGTGTGTGTGTGTGTGTAGTGCCTGTTCAATTCTTCTGCACACTTTGTGTATTTCTTACTGATTTTCTGTTCTTAATACAGTCTGGATACAAATTCCTTGTTGGATATATGTATCCTCCAGCCAGTGGCTTGCTTTTCTACTCCTCCAATCTTCTGTTGGTTTTTGCCGAAGTTTTAAATTTTAATGAAATCCAATTTACCAAAATTTTAAAGTTAGTGTTTTTTGTGTTTTAAGGAATCTTTGCTTATCCCAAGATCATGAAGATATTTTCCTATCTTTTTTCTACATACCTTATTGATTTTATTTTCACATTTAGTTCTAAGATCTATCATAAATTAATTTTTGTGTATGGTGGGAGGCAGAGATTGAAATTCGTTTTTTTCCCCCATGTGGACATTCCACTGGCCCAGCAGCAACTATCAAAAAGACTATCATTTCTCTACTGAATTGCCATAAAGCTTTTGTTGTAAATCAGGTGTCCTTATATGCCACACCTCTGTGCTTTTGCTAAATACTCTTCCCTCTACCTGGTAGGCCTTCCTTGCCCTTGTTCACTATTTGAGTCTTTCTCACCTTTCAAGATTCTTCCTAAATATCATCATGCCCGTGAAGCCTCTCCTGTCCTCGACACCCACCCTGCTCTCCAAGCAGTCTTTGATGTCCTTGGCCACTGTGTCAGGCCAATGCCATTACTGCACACTTGCTTGTGTGCCTCCACCACAAGACTGAGAGCATCTCCAGGGCAGGGTCTGGGCTGTATTCATTTTTTGTAGCCTGTGCCTAACACTGTTCCTAACGTAGGTGATCAGTAAATGTTTGATGACTAAAGTTGAGACTTCTGAACAGCTAAAACTAAAAAGGTTAAATTCCCTTCAGTGAATTAAAAGTCATCTGTTCTGGGAGTCTCACTGTTTGAAAAATCAGTATTCAATGACCAGTATGTGGTATAACCCAGTGTTTAGGAGTGTAAGGGTAACTTGCAAGCCAGTCACTTAGATGATAAAACGGAAGACTTAATCATGAATGGGGGAAGGAAGGAAAGAAGCAAAAAGCAAGATGTTTAAACTAGAATATTCCTAAGGACATAAAATAGAAAGTATCTACCCTGTTATAAATGAATTACGATTTTTATCCTTGTTCTCTGTTCAATTCATATCTCAATTTGCTACCCCACCAGCCGTTGTATTGAGATATAATTGGCATACAACATTGTATTAGTTTAAAGAGTACAGCATAATGGTTTGGTATATGTATATATTGTGAAATGATTGCCACAGTAAGTCTAGTTAACATCTGTTGCCTAACATAGTCCCTATTTTTTTTCTTGTGATGAGAACTTTTAAGATCTACTCTCTTAGCAGCTTTCAATATATAGCAAAGTATTATTAGTCACCATGGTGTGTATTACAACCTCAGAACATATTAATCTTATAACTAAAAGTTTGTAGCTCTTGACCACCTTCACCCATTTCCCTCAGCCCAAGCCCCCTGTCTCTGGTAACTGCCAATCAGTTCTGTTTCTATGAGCTCAATTTTTTTTAGATTCCACATATAAGATCATTCAGTATTTGACTTTCTCTGATTTCACTTAGCACAATGCCTTCAAAGTCCAATCATGCTGTTGCAAGTGGTAGGATTTCCTTTTTCTTTTTTATGACTGAAAGATTATATTTATGTATATGCCACATCTATATCATCCTCTTTTTTTAAGTAGGCTTTGTGCCCAGTGTGGAGCCCAATGTGGGGCTTGAATTCACAAACTTGAGATCAAGACCTGAGCTGAGATCCAGCTGAGATCTTTTAACCTATTGAGCCACCCAGGTGTCCACTTATGTATATACCACATCTTCATTCATCCATTGATGGACACTTAGGTTGTGTTCATGTCTTGGCTAGTGTAAATAATTCTGCAGTGAGAAGGGGGTGCAGAAAACTCTTTAATGTAGTGATTTTGTTTCCTTTAGTAGAATGACGTACATTAGTTCCTTTTTTTTTTTTGACATGCATCACTTCTTAAATTCCTTTCAATAGAGTTATAATTTCTAGGAGCAGTCATATCGTGTACCTGTTAAAAACATGGAATCTGGAATCAGATCTGAGTTCTAATACATCATATACACTTGTGATGTGACGTAATTTGATCTTAATTTCTCTCTTCCTCAGTTTCATCATCTATAAAATGGATTGTTACTACATTCGCATGAGACAATGTATGCAAAATACAGAATACAGTCCCTGACATAGTAAGTACTCTATAGATGGAGTTCCTTCCCTGGTACTTCATTCACGATATACAAAGATGAGAAGCTGCAACTAGGACATTTCCAGGAAACTTATAAAACTACGAAATCTTTATGGTGCAGTCATTCCAACTGAACCAAGGCAACAGCTGACATCCATCTATATTTGTTAGTTCAATGACAATATGTGTCGGGAGTGCTTTTGCTTTACGGCAGAGGCTATGTATCCTAATGCCCATTCTTTCCTTCTCCCTTTTTAGAGTAGAGCTTGTTGCCACTCTCATACACTTTTTGTCGGAGCACATGGCCATTTGCTGAAGGTCACATTTTTCCAGCCTCCCCTGCAGTTGGATCTGGCTCTGTGATTAAGTTCTCTCCACTGGTGCTTGCTAGCCACTTCTTTATTCCCCTCTGGGTTGAAATGGTGGGGTTTTCAAGGTGAACCAGCTTTGATTATGTGGATAAGGAAAACACCTTCTGTTCCAAGAGGGGTGGCTAAGCAATAAGATGGAAGAAGCTTGGGTCTCTGAACAACCTATTGGGGCAGCACTGCCTATTCATTCTAGTTGCTAATTACAGACAGAAATGAAATTGCTATCATGTGAGTCGTATTTTGGGGATTTTTATCATAGCAACTTGGTACAACCTTAACTACTACAAGTATCATGTATTTTTCTGGGCTGCATATGCGTCCTCCTCCACCTCTGACAGAACATTTTCCCTCTACCCCTCTACCTAGTTATTTTTCTTCTTTCAGATCTCAAAGACCTCTTTCCTTCCTTCCTTCCTTCCTTCCTTCCTTCCTCTTTTCATTTTTTATTCCTTCCTCCCTCCTTCCTTCCCTTCTTCCCACTCTCTTTCTCTTTCTCAATCTCTCCTTCCCTTCCTCTCTTTCTTTTTTGAAAAACTATGTCCTCCAAATTCAATCCACCCAGCTTGAGCTAGCTAGGAAGGGAAAAGAATTCCAGAGACCTAGAACTTTCCAGTTCACTGGAAGTTCAACTCTGAACCTTTAAGGGGAAGGTTATGTCAGATTGCACCTGCTGCATAGCCACATGGGGAATGAGGCATCTCTGGGATGCAGCTTGTACTTGGCCTTCAGTACCAAACTCCTTAGCGGGGCAAACTCATCTCTTTCCAAGACTCTGCTGTCACAGAATGGGGCTGTTCAAGGGACTGAGCACCTCCAGTGTATGGACAAGAATTCTGAGGACAACCACCCAAATGGCAATGCTGTCTCCCTGAATCTGCTCTTGAGATAGATGCTTCTACTGAATGTAAGGTCTTTGGGTGGAGCTGGAAATGCCAAAAGCATGCAGTTACACAAATATGGCCACCTTGAGCCAACCTTCCCTTCATTTCTGGGGAGGTGCAACCATCAAGAAGAGACACTGTCATCCCTTTGCCTCCCACCAACCTGACACAGAGACACAGAGCTTTGCCATAGGAGGGTAACAGGGCTATAAGCTACTTGCTCTTGATGGCAGCCTGCAGGACGTGATGTCCTTGTGGGAAGGAACAAGCAGGTGCTGGGGATTGCTTCGGGGCTATCAGATTATGTTTCATTGTGATCATCCTCCTGGGAATTCTAGAGGTTACAGCCTTGCAGAAAGTGAATTGGAACAGAACAGAGATCTGGCCTCCTGTCAAACCCCCAGGTCCAGACAGAAGGGCCTTGCTCCTGCTTCCTCAGAAACCAGGTCCTCTCAGGCTTTCTCTGCTGGCTGAGCAGGCAGCAGGTTTGGTGTGGTTTCAGTAAAAGGAATGACTCGGCTGCACCTGTCCCTGTCCAGGAGTCAGGAGGTGTGTATTCTAGTCCCAGTTCCCAGCCTTACAGCTGGGAGACCTTGGTCAAATCATTCCAACTCTGCCTGCCTCGGTTTCCTCATCTGTAAAGCAAAGGTAAAAAACTGGCTCTGCCTTTAACCAGTGAGATGGTCTGAGAATAACACCATATAGTACATGTGAAAGCACTCTGCTGGCTGGCTCAGTGGGTGGAGCATGTAACTCTCGATCCCGGGGTTGTGAGTTCGAGCCTCACACTGGGTGTAGAGATTATTTAAAAATAAAATCTTAAAAAAACAAACAAACAAAAAGAAAACACAGAAAGAATCTGTGTTTCCCTCTTTCTCTGCCCCTCCCTCCTTCTCTGCCCCTCCCCAGCTTGTGCTCTGTCTCTCTCTCCCAAAAATAAATAAACATTAAAAAAAAAATAAAGTGGGTGAACATTTAAAGACACAGCCACACATTCCATGTGCAAAATCCTTCTAATTTTCCCCACTTACTTATAATGATCTCACTCAGATCTCATTCCACAGTGATTCCTTGGGAACTCTGATTTAGGAAAGTTTTTCTTATACACTCAAGGTAGTTTTCATAGAAACAACTCTTTCTCTCTGCACCCATATTGTATCACTACATAATATTTCATTATATCATGGGATGAAGATAGTAAGTACAACTGCCATGAGCTACCTTGGGGTGATTCCTGCAGGCTCTTAGCGACCACACACCTCAGCAGGTGGCAGAAGGTATTCAGTGCACTCCTCTGCATAGCCCACTGGCCTGCTGGAGGGACCACAGCCTTAGTCAGTGGATTTTATGGAGAAAAAGGAAGTCAGTTCAGTTAGGTTGGCTAAGAGAGCTTTCACTTTCCCATCTCTGATCCAACCATGTGATTGAACAATTTGGTGGTTTCCTACTATGTTTTTCTGTTACAAACAATGCTCCACTGAACAATCTTGTTCTTAAATCTTTGATCTAGTATTTAGTACAAAATGAATCATTTAAGATAAATTTTTAGAAGTAGAGAGGTACAGAGTTGAACAGCCTGTATGCTTTAAATTTTTTTTAATGTTTATTTTTGAGAGAGAGAGAGAGCAAGTAGGGGAGGGGCAGAGAGAGAGGGAGACAGATTCAGAAGGGAGACAGAATCAGAAGCAGGCTCCAGGCTCTGAGCTGTCAGCAAAGAGCCTGACATGGGGCTGGAACCCACAAACCGTGAGATCATGACCTGAGCTGAAGTCGACGCCTAACTGACTGAGCCACCCAGGCGGCCCAACAGTCTGTATGCTATTAAAGCTTGTGGCAAGATTTGCCAAACTGTCCTGCAAATAGTGCCTATCACCACTAAGGATGAATGTTTTCTATTTCCTCTCAACTCTGGAGAGCATGGGGGAGTTGTGTCATATACATATTTAACTCTGGGAAGTCTATTCTATGTGTGTAGCAAATCTTCCAACAACAAACCATTTCAGTACAAGCCAATGATCCAACTGCTGCTCTAGCCTTGTTGGAAGGGCAGTCTTACTGGAAAGGAGATTTCCTGAGAGGTGCCACAGCCATCAATCTGTGCAGCTGCCACAGAGGTGCCCCTGTTCCTGTCCACAAAGGTCCTTCGTGTCTCAGGGCTCTCCCCACTACTGCCAGGTTGCAGTCAGCCACCTGCCAAACTCACAAACCTGCCATCTCCTCTTTGGGTCTTGCTGGCTGTAGCAGGAAGCAGGCTGTAGGGCCCCCTGTTTAGGAACCTAGTGGTGCCTGTACCCTCATCACTCACTCTTCATTTCCTATTCCCACAGCCTAAGGAATGCTTGCTTGGTCTTCAGAAAAAGCCCCCCCCCACCCCGCCTTGTTCCAAGATTTGGTGGAGTCCTTGTCTTAATCAGCTTGGGTGGCTATAGCAAAAATACCACAGACTGGGTGGCTAATGAACAACAGAAATGTATTTCTCACAATTCTGGAAGCATAAGTCTGAGATCAGATGCCAGCATGGCTGGGTTCTGGTGAGGACCCTCTTCCAGGCTGTAGACTGTTGATTTCCCATTGTATCCTCACGTGGTAAGAGTAGAGAGGGAAGAAAGCCCCATGCCAAGCCTTACAAGGACACTGATCCCATCATGAGGGCTCCCCCCCATGACCTTACTAACCCTATTTCCTTCCCAAAGGCCCCTAAATCCTCATAGCTCCACACAGGATTTCAACATGTATTGTTGGGGACACAAACATTCAGTTCATAGCTATTCTCTTCAACTGACCACCTAGTCAGGGCCTCAGGCTTTTGGAAACCAAAACCAGGAGGACACTTCTGGGTCATCATCACTGGGAAGGCCTGGCTGCTCGAATAAGAAGAGCAGTGAGAGAAACTAACAGGATAAACAAAGTTATTATTAAAACAAAATGCTCCTGCCCCACATTTCTCAGCTTACAGCAAGCTATTCCTTTGGGACACCTTGCCTTTTCATGGGAGCTCGTAGTGGGAACTCTACCATCATTTGGGACCTATTATTTTCAATGACCTACAATAAATTTAGAATATTAGATCAAGTAATCTTTCATTCAGATAACAATTACTTGCCAAATTATTTTATCTACAGGCTTTATCACTTTAAATTGATCATGAAATTAATATGACTTGAATTCTTACTGGTTTCCAACATTGTATGGGGATGCTAAATAGAACTCAAACATTTTTTGTACATCAATCTATTTATTATGAAAGTTGAAATGTGTACCAAAAGCACAACAAACCTCAGAGGGGATGAAGTTTGTTTGACCTCTCTATCGCTTCCTTTTTTCTTCCCTTTTCAAAAAATTTTTATTTCTTTAAAAAATTTTTAATGTTTTATTTATTTATTTATTTATTTATTTATTTATTTATTTATTGTTTTATTGTTTTATTTATTTTTGAGAGAGAGACAGACAGACAGACAGAGTGGGGGAGGCACAGAGCCTGAAGTGGGGCTGGAATTTGTGAGATCATGATCTGAGCTAAAGTTGGATGCTTAACTGAGCCACCCAGGTGCCCATCTTCCCTTTTTTTTTATTCGATTAAAACACACAACATGAAATTGACTGTCTTAGCCATTTTTTTTTTAAATTTTTTTTAACGTTTATTTATTTTTGAGACAGAGAGAAACAGAGCATGAATGGGGGAGGGTCAGAGAGAGAGGGAGACACAGAATCGGAAGCAGGCTCCAGGCTCTGAGCCGTCAGCACAGAGCCCGACGCGGGGCTCGAACTCACGGACCGTGAGATCATGACCTGAGCCGAAGTCAGACGCTTAACCGACCAAGCCACCCAGGCGCCCCTTAGCCATTTTTAAGTGTACAGTTTAGTGGCATTAAGTACATTCATATTGGTGTGTGACCATCACCACCATCCATCTCCAGAACTCATTCTTCTCTAACTGAAACTGTACCTATTAAAACACTAACTCTCCAGATTCCCCTCCCCCCATGCTACTTTTTTGTCTTTATGATCTTGACTACTCTAGGCACCTTACATAAGTGAACTCCTGCAGTGTCTGTCCTATTGTGCCCAGCTTATTTCATTTAGCATAATGTCCTTAAATTGAATCCATGTTGTAGCCTATCTCCTCCTTTTTAAGGCTCAGTAATATTCCACTGTGGGTATATGCAATATTTTGTTTATTCATTTAACCATAAATGGACACGTGGGTTGCTTCCACATTTTAGCCGTTGTGAATAATGCTGCTATGACCATGGGTTATATCCATGAATATCTCTTGGAGACCCTGCTTTCAATTCTTTTGGGTATATACCCAGAAGAGGAATTGCTGTGTCATATGGTAACTCTATTTTTAATTTTTTGAGGAACCTCCATACTGTTTTCCACAGCAGCTGCACCATTTTACACTCCCACCAACAGTGCACAAGAAGAACTCAATTTAGTCCAATAGAATTGTACTGCTCACCTACTATATGCAAGGATCTGGGCTAGACCTGGTGGGGGCCAAAGAAATAGAGAGTACACTGCCTTTATCCTACAGAGTATGCAGCTGTATCTTACTAATTAGATTAATTGAGATAAGTTAGTTTAAATGCTGTACGTTACAAGATTAGCTTTTAGATAAACAGTTAAAGTGCTTTTTGAAGAAAATAAACAGAGTATGACCATCTGGTCGTCTGCTTCCCCCAATCAGGGAGGCAATAACCAGCACTCCAGGATGCCTTCTGAGAGAGAAACCTAGAATATTTTGCTGTTTCTTCTCCCATCATCACCAGCCAGCTGAGACAGGTGATATTTCAGAAAAGGACATACAAACAAATGCTATGTCCACCCCTCAAGACATTCTAAGTTCTAATTTGGACCAGGTCAGACCTCCTGGGGTGCATACTTCTACTTCATTAATTTTGCCCTTGCATAAACATCTTCACAGAGTGGAAAGAACATTAAGAATGTTTTTGGAGGTGGACAGATCGGGGCTCCCATTCTAGCTGCTTTGCCTACTGACTGTATAATCTTGGGTAGAGAACCCATACTTTTTTGTAAAAGCATCCCTGAGTCCGGCCTCTTCTGAAACAAACCATCCCCTCCTCTATGTTACCCCATAATACAAACTTCTATTACTGCAACACTTGCATCTCACCATGCCTGCTTATTTGATCACTGGCTTGTCTTCTCCTAGTACCTTGGCATCAAGGAGTATAGCTGAATTGTACCTGTGTCCCCAAGATACAGCACAGAGCCTGGTACATGGTGGAGGTGTTAGGAGGCACACCTACAGCTGACACTCTGAGAAACTGCCACACTTGTTAGGTAACACTATTAGTGACCCACCTAACTCAAACTATGACATGGACTCTGATACTATCATCCAGTATTGTAGAGATCAAAGTAATGAGCACTCATCAAGCAGAACCAGATTCTAGTCTTGACTCCATTATTCTGAGAGTGGCTTTATATCTACTTTCTTTAGCTCACTGTGATGTGATTCTTAATGCTGGTCCCTGCTCAGAACCTCCAAGGAGAAGGCAGTCCTGTACGGGAGTCCACCTGAGAACCAGAGGGCTGTAGAAATAAGAAATTCATTTTTTGTGCCTTCTCCTATACTATAGAACATCAGTGGAAGAATGCTAGATGTCTGAAGGAGAAAGTGACATAAAGATGGAAGCAGAGATTGGAAGGATGTAACCACTCCAGAAGCTGAAAGAGACAAGGAATTGTCTCCCCTAGAGTCTTTGGAGGGATTACAGCCTTGCCAACACCTTAATTTTGGACCGATGTCCTCCAGAACTCTGAGAGAATACACTTCTATTGTTTTTAAGCCACTAGGTTTGTGATAATTTGTTATGGCAACCCTAGGAAATGAATATACTTTGCAAGTTTCAGTTTCCTTAGCTGTAAGATGACATAATAATCTTTCCCACTAGATTTTATGGATTTAATGAGAAACTATAAGTAAAGCTGCCTTTGGCCATTGGCCAACACAGTGGGCTCTCAATAAATGATAGCCACTAGAGTCTTATGCTCTTGATATTTATGAAAGTTCATTTGAAGACCATACTTAGGGATTTCACTACAATGGCCCCCATAAGACTCTGGATTGCCCTCTCAGAGTTAACCCAGGAAAGGAACACTCAATGAAGAAGAGCAAAGAAGTGAAAGGTCACCCAAAAGAGAAAAAGCTTTTTTGGGTAAGCAGGACATCATTAAAGAATGCTATGTCCCCAAGGAGGTTTGGGCAGCCATGAGAGCCTCAAAAAAGAGGGCAAAGGAGCAAATGTTGGTCATGCATGTTGAGATTGTATTAAGGAGAGAAGAGTCTCAGCCAAAAGGTTTCTATGATTTCCATTCTCTAGGCAAAACTATCCCATCTATGTGGTAGTAGACAGTCTTGATGCCATTAAATATTCAGGGTATCACTTAACTTCCTCTAATTTCCTGTTTTCAAAGCAACCTTTGGGTTTCCATGTACACTTGCCTAAGAGGGAGATAAATGAATTGTTTGAGTTTTGAGTAATTTGACCCCTGTGATAGAGATTTTTCATGACAGATCCAAAGTGTGGCTTTGGATCAAGATTGGGCTTCCCAAATATCTTAACTAAAGAGAGAAAATGTGCAGATAATGCCAGGAAAGACACTCTTAGTCTTTGTGACAATTATTTTACTTACTGTTGGTTTTTGTCTCCATTTCATGTGCATTTCAGTTAGGCCAAGTTAGTCTTCCAGGACTTGGTCAAGCCTGGTATCAGTGAGGTCCAGGGGCCTATAAAACAAAAGACCTGGGCATGGATGACAACACTATGACATTTCTGCTTCATCCCTTCCTCTGATTTCCACAGAACCACTCTTCATACTGCCTGCAAAATTTATCACAACATTCAATTGTGCCTTTCACTGTTTCCAATACCCAAGGTGACCATGTTTTCTAAGACAGAAATTGGATGTGCAGAGGTGAGTATGTGTATGGAGAACAATGGGATAGAATATTTAATAATGAAAGTAATTTTGAAAGTACAGAGCATGTGTCTATTATGCTTGTATGTGGTGCCAGTGAGAGAAACATTATAGTATTCAGTTCCAATATACATATTGCTTCTACTGAAGAATTGATATATTTGCTTTTTTAGTAAAAACAATGTTTTTTTTTTTTTTTTTTTTTTGGTGGCTATCAAGAAGATCAGTGTTAAAGCTGCTGTTTAATCATAGTAACTGCATGCATTCGTTTACTTTCCTTGCTCTTCATTTTCTAGTTCTCCTCCTCAGATTATACCACAATTGTAGCCACCCAGACGGATGGCTATCTATCTGTTCATGGCAGGGACTGGTTGGTTCCACCCCACATCCATTCTCCTGTTCTTCCTTATTAACAAAAGTCCCCTTTCTGTGAAGTTTTGTCATGTGACTAAGTTTTGACCAATGAGCTTTAACATAAGTTTTCTGTGGGATTTCCAGGAAGGCTGCTTAAAGGGTGCTGACCCATTGGAGAGGGAGTCTTTTGTCTTTCCTACCTGTTGAATGGGTAGTATCCCTGTCACACCAGCAGCTATCTTGGACCATGAAGTATCCCAAGGGATAGAAGCCTGCACTAGGATGATGGAACAAAAAGATGGGTAGTAAGTCACTGATGCCTGGAAAGTCATCCTCTCAGCTCCAGCCACCTAGCTAATGGGTTCTCTTAGGTGAATCAGAAATAAACTTTTACTTTTTTGAAGTCACTCTTATTTTGGGTTTTCCACTAAAACTGCTACACCATTTTTACAGCATTTCCCAGAACTTTTCAAAAATTAATTTCAGATTCACCCATTTTTTTAAGACAGACCATCCCCAAAATGTTCTCCCGATTTAATGAAAATCTGGTTCAACATTTTTGTGTGATGTGGTAATCAGACATACATTTAGTTTTAATTACATAGATTGCCCTCTGTTGTAGGCTGGTTCAGACACTTTTTGGAATGAGGAAGAGTAAAAATTAAAAAGCAATGGCAATGGGGCGCCTGGGTGGCTCAGTCGGTTAAGCGTCCGACTTCGGCACAGGTCATGATCTCACGGTCTGTGAGTTCAAGCCCCGCGTCGGGCTCTGTGCTGACAGCTCAGAGCCTGGAGCCTGCTTCAGATTCTGTGTCTCCCTCTCCCTCTGGCCTTCCCCTGTTCATGCTCTGTCTCTCTCTGTCTCAAAAATAAATAAATGTTAAAAAAAAATTAAAAAAAAAAAGCAATGGCAATAGTAAATAGGAAAGTATTTCAAGAGGTAGCCTCTATCCATCTTCTTTAATGAATATATGAAAAATTTTGAAATTAGTATAGTACTTGTATATAAAAGAAAGTGTCTAATAAATATTCTATCAAGGATATAGAATATCCCCTTGAGACTTATTGATATCATTCACCTGCAGAGAAAAATCACTTTTTCATAGATTAAACGAAGATAAATACCAGCCCACTGTCTGTCCAAAGTGTTATAAATTTTGTATTAGTGAACTAATGAGATTTAATAAAATCCAAATTAAATCTTACAGTACTTTGGAAAGAATCTTTCTTTCCTCTCAACCTTAGGTCTTCCCACTCATCTTCAAAGGAAGCATTAATGAGAAGCAATAAATCCCAGCATGATCATGATTAAATTTCATGAATTAAACAGAGGTAATTTTGCAAAATGGTAAATTCAATCAGTAGAACAGATACTTTTCTTTTTCAGCCAAACCAAGGGCCAAATGTGTCTCCAGATCTTGGCATAAAGGATGACATTTTGATTCTTCATATAAGTGAGTATAATGCTTTAAAATACCTTCAAGAGTAAAGTGCAAAATTGTAATTAGTGCCTTTAAAAAGACAGCTTAGCACTCTTTCCTTCCCCTCCTTTTCCCATTACTTCCATTCCCACCCCTGAACCCATACACGTACAAAGTTGGTAGCTATCTGGGGAACACTGAAGGAGAATCATGACTCTGAGTATAGAATACAGCTTTAAAATTCTGGATTCTCTGTTTTAAGAGAGAAACACCAGCTTGGAAATAATTTCTCCTAGTCATTATAGGTTTTCCAGTGTCTTGGCAGTAAGAAACACCAGCTTGCTGACAGCATTTTAAATGACCTACATTTGTGTGGAAAGCCATGTGGTCCAGCCCAGCAGGATTAGAGGGGGGGAAGATGCTCTGGCACTGATTACTTATCGAGAGAAGCCGACTCCAGACCTTTCCTGCTTGGTTTCTCCATTTTACCATCTGCATAACTGCTGATTCATTAGGCAGGTGTCTCTCCTGCTGCTGGAAGGAACATTTGTTCCCTATAATTTGCCACTTTTCCAAATGGTTAAGGGAAATTGGACTCACTGCTGGATACTGCAAATGATGTTGATGAGCTAATGCCAGCACCTCCCCCATGTAAATGTCATTCGTTGAATCAAGGCTCAAATGGCTAATGGCTTCCCAGCTAACCTGGAGTGGACACCTATAGGAGAAACCAGCAACTATCATGACATTTTGGGAACAAGCCTAATTTAAACGTTGCATCCTGTTGTCCCCACATTTATCAGACTGTGTATTTGAATTTTGGTTTGGAGAATATTATCACTGCATCCAAGGTTTAAATAGATTGCCCAGAGTCTGTGTCTCATAAATATGTCCAAATTACTGTAACTCAGAAGCCAGGAGATTGGAAGGGACAATGCCCACACATTTCCAAGGAGAGGTCAGGGCTGAGAATAGTTTACACTCAGCAGTGTCTAAGAGACTACTTCTTAGTGCCATTTGCCCGTAATGTTGTTGGCCAAAGATCTTCTCTATGCCCATAGCTTTTGTCTGTCCTACTTTTGGTTCTGTGTCTCCTCCCACCCCCAGACACAGGGGCATGACTCAAGATGAGACAATGATAGTACCTCAAACCCCTGGGCATAGTGATTAGACTCAGAGGTAGGCAAATTGAGACAGAATCCTTGCCTTTTGCATGAAAAAGCCTTTCATTTGCTCATTCATTCATTCATTCATTCATAAAATTTTTACAAGACCTCCACTCAAAGAGAGGCACTATTTGAGATGCTGGGGAAGTAGCAATAAACAAGATAGAAGTAATTCCTGTCTTTATGGAGTTTACATGATAGGGCATGGGGTAGGAAGGCAGGCAATACACAAGTACATGAAGAAGATGATTTGTAAAAGTATTACATGAAGAAGAATGTAAAAAGTAGGAATGATAGTGAATGAGGCTAACACCCAGAGAAAAGTGGAAACTGGAGGGGAAGAAGACCCTAGTAGGCTTTGAGTGTTGGCTCTAGCTGTCTCTTAAGGCCAGTTTCAGCCCTGCTCTTCCTTGGTTTTTAGATCATGAGCCAACAAATTCCCCTTTGGGACCAAAGCCACCTCAGTCTCCACTACACATTCCTTACCTACTATTTGACACCAAGATATTGACTTGAGAATGGTCATTTAGTCAGCAAGTCTGTGCTGACAGCCCCATGCTGGGTGCTGGGTGCTGTGTGGGGGTTCAAAGAGGAGCAGGTCAAGCTTGCTCCTCTCCAGGAGTTTTCAATTAAGTGGGGGCTGGGGAGTGGGCACAGATGCATATGGACAATATCAAACTGTGATTGTGCCCACTGCCAACCAGTTCCTCCTACTTTTCTTTCTCAGCAAATAGTTCCATCTACCAGGTTGCTCAAGTCAGAAAACCTGGGAATCCTTGATTCATCTCTCTCCCTCATCTCCCATTTCCAATCCATTAAAATTACTTCTTGAGTTCATTCCCACTGACACCAGTCTGGCCTGACACCACCTCTTACACAAACTGTAGCAACACCCTCTCAACTCCTCTGGAGAAGTCAACTTCTTTGGACTCATGTGACTTTCCATGGAAACTGGCTGCAGTAGGAGAGGGGAAGGATTCCATTGCCCATTTATTACTCTCCCCAGGAAGCCACAAATTCTAATGCATTCCTAAACCAAACAGAAATAATGCTTGGACCTTCCAATGCATTTGTAATTTGTGATGAGACTCTCATGAGCACATGTATGGCTAGAGTTGAGGATACTTGATGAAATGTTAGCCCTGGAAATCACTCTGACATCCAGACCAACCACCTCATGGTACCAGTGGGGATACTAAGGTGTAAGAAAGTTAAATGACTTATCTGAAATCACCATAATTAATTAATTATATGTATAATGTCTCATTTTAAAATTAAGATACCTTATCTGTGAATTAGAAGGCTGTAGGCACAGTACTTCAAGACATCATCACTAACGTTATTTGTACAAACTAGACTGTTGATAAGAATCAGGTAGCAAGCATGCAAAGATATATCTGAAGAGAACTGAAGGACATGCATTATGGGATGGATTAAGTGCTGAGACATACGCCAACTCTTGAGAGGGTCTCTACCCTTTTGGGAAAATGCATTCATTCCACCTCCTCAGACCTCACTGTAAGTGTGTCCCCTGGATATGGCCAAGATTTCCCTTAGAAAATACCTCTGGTCCACACTACACTGGACAAATAAATGACCGAGGGCCTCCATTTTCTGCTAGAGAAAACATCTATGGTCATTTTAGCTTAAGAATGTTCAAATTAGTACCTCCTTGGCCATAAAAACAGAAGTATACCTTGAATATCCAATATTATGCAGTTCAATATTGCAAGATAAACTAACTGCAGTGGCTCCTGGGTAGCTCAGTTGATTGAGCATCTGACTCTTGATCTCAACTCAGGTTGTGAGTTCAAGTCCTGTGTTGGGCTCCATGCTGGGCATGAAGCCTACTTAAAAAAAAGATACACTAATTGAAAATGTGCAAATAAATGAATTGACTGTCTATTTGAGGTTGAGAGCTATAAAACAACTAAAGGTTGGGGGATATCTACACCAATGAGATTTTTTATTTTGGAGTGATTATTTTATGCCATTATATTCCACTTATTTGTCTGTAGGACAAATAATTGACCTTTCTAAGCCTCAGTTTACTCTTTATGTACAGTGGGTCAGTAATATTACTGATGTTCCAGGGTTGTTGGGAGGAACAGATGAGATAATTCACATAAAAGGTTTAGTACAGTTTTCAATAAATATTAACATTGTAGTACAGAAGGGCTATATTAAGAACAATCCTCATGACAATAAAATCTTGTAATCAGTATACAGAAGCTTGAGGTGAGGATGGGAAATGGATCCAGCTCATGCCAAAACAGCCTACACATGAAGCAAGCGCTAAAGTCAAGACTAAAGTAAATTATCTGGACAACGCAGGACATCTGTCATCAATTCAGCACTATTGGGACAACAAAGTTGAGTAGGACATTTTCCCTGCTTTTGGCATCCTCCCATGTAGAGGGAAAGTAATAGATTAGTAATGGAGGTCTTTCCCTACAGAGAGAGTTTTCATAATTGAATTAGATATTGACCATAAGGTCAGTGAATTAAGAAACACAATTTGCATTACCCTGATTGCCATTGGTAACAATAGGCTTGTCCTTAGGGATCAGTCCTTGATGAGCAGGATGACAGGTAGTGTGAGGACACACAGTCTCTTCCTTTGTACACCAGTTCATGCCTGTGGTTCTTTTGTTTGCTCTGTTATGAACTGTGATGCTGGCAAAGTTGTAAGGTCAAGGCTAAGATGACTGAGGTTTGGAAGGCTCTTGGGTGTGTGAGGCTTGTGAGTCAAATAAGATGTTTGGGTTCATTTTTGTCTTTCTCAATCAAGCAATTTGATATTTTAGCTTGCAATTAAATGCTGTGAAACCTATAAAGCAGCTTTATTATTGAAAATCCTGCAGGAGAACTTTGTTATTGTAAGCCTTGAATACACTGACTGCAACCCCTTTTATCTCTCACCAAATCAATTGGTTTGTAATTTAATTTTGATAAAGTCAATTTTCTTAGGAACCCAATTATCTTTTTATAGCATATCAGGCTATATAAATATGCAATGTGGCAACTGCTACTGCAGTGGAATGCATAAAAGAGGAGGGTAACCCAAAATAATTCTGCCTTGCGGTGTGTGGGTGGGTGAAGGGAGTGTCAAGGGAGGCTATGGAAAAGAGCTGACATTTGAGTTGGAGGCTTGGGAATAAGTACCTGCTTCTCAGGCAGATGGAATGGGAAAGGCTATTCCTGGCAAAGGGAAGGGCTTGAATGTACAGAGCCTGGAGAAGTGTAAATGCACATTAAATGCAGGAGATGGGGACTGGTATGGCTGATTAGCATTTGCCGGACAAATGAAACAATACGCAGCAGGTGCTGTACTAGGCAAAGGCCACTGGTTGCAAAGAACAAGATGATATGGAAAGGCAGGCTGGAGAAAGCAGATGGCTGGGAGGCCTTGTGCATCTTGCTTTGGAGTTTGTACTCCCTTCTGAAGACAATATAGAGTTCAGTGTGGTTTTTAAGCAGAGGAATGGTGGGATGAGAACCCAGTGTAGAAAAAGAACATGCGCAGAATTGTAGAGAATGGATGAAAGAGTGACTGGGAGGATATGCAGTAGTCCAGGCTGGCGTAGTTGTGGGCAGCAGTGATGTGTGATTTGGGGGAGCCCCACTGACATATGCAGCCCTCTTTCCTGGCACCCACAGGACCCACTCTCTCAGCTTCACAGATCTGCTAGCACCTGTTCTAATTTGCAAGGAATTAAAAACAACAACGACAACAACATCAACAACAACAACTACCCCAACCTAGAAAGCTAAATTGGACTCTCGCTCTCTCAGAGCTGAAATTACTTTAGCAAAGATAATGACTTCTTTTAGTTTGCAGGGTTTCGTCTTCTCTTCTAAAGGTTAAAAATAGAAAACAGATTAAAATCCTGAGTATGAATCCTAAAAAGGATTTCTACTCCCTCCCTGTGGGGTGATAAATTTAAAGGGCCATGGGCTCTGGAGACTGCCTGAGAGAGGCTCTTTTGCTTGATGCATTCTTTTTTCAGTTGAGCCAACGGTCAAAGAACTGGCCAATGTGCTCTAGTACAGAATTGGTCATTGTCGTGAAGCAGGTTTATTTTGTTTTGCATAGCAGACCTGCTCCTAATCACTTCTATTATTATTTTAGGTTAGGTGTGGGGTGAGAAAGTGAGAAAGGAAAAGATGAAAGCCTATTTTAGCCTTTGCTTCAAAAAATTAACTTGGTTTCCAATGAACAGGTCTATTGTATTAGCTTCGTTCCCTTGGGGCATGCCCAGAACTGAAGCATCTCCTTTCCACTCCCTCAAATGCTCCCCTGCCCCAGAACTGCAACCCACTTTGTGCTGCTGCCCATTTCACAAGACCCACCCTGCCATAAACACCTCCTAAGATGATCACTCAGGAGCCCCTGGCTGGGGGGAGGGGGCTCTAAGTGGGCCTTTAGGCTCACATTGGGTGAGCCAACTAATCCAGTCTGGGAATAATGAAACTCATCTAAAAATCTCTCTTAAACCTTCTTAGCTCTGGATATTAACTGCAGGGTGGGGCCAGGGGAAAGGGGGGCAGCAGAGGCTCCTGGCCATTTAGCCTCAGTGGTTATGTAAATCAGAAACTGATTCCTAGCATATTCCATTACTATGGGAAGGAGGAAGGGGGAAAGGAGGGGGAATGGCAGCCTTAGTTCCTTGACATCCCCAAGAGAAATATCACCTATGCTACAGATGACAAGGCACATGTCAGGATGCTTAAAGTCTCCTTCATCCTTCCTGAAATTTCTGATAAGGTCAAAAGTTGTCATTGTTATCTCAGAAAGGTGTTATTTTAAAAATAATTGCCACTGACTTTCACTTTCCAAATCTCCTCTTCAATATTAGTATTCTTTTATTTAAGCCCCACACACTTTTCTTTTTGTTTAATTTATGCCTTTTGGACCAAAGGTTTGTAGAGTCAGAAACAGTCTATTCGGGATTGTGGTGGCAGTCTATTGTCTTTTCCTACTTGGCATGCTTCCCCCTCTTTTTGTAGTAATTGATCCCTAACTTTACTTTGGAAAACCAAACTTACCACCCCCCATACCTTCACTCTCAATCCCTATAGCAGTTTTCAGGCCTTCCTTGCTAATAAATCTCAGTTCTATTTGGGGAACAGAGGACAAAATACTAGCTTCCACAACCTCCCTTCCAGCTAGCAGTGACCATAAGATGCAATTCTGGTCAATGAGATCTAAACAGAAGTTTGAGGAGAACTTGGGGAAAGCTTTTACATTTTGTGGTAAAAGGGGACAGACACACTGTAGCAGTCCTTTCACCTTCTTCTTCCCTTGAATGCATATGTGAGCTGCAGCATTCCATGTATTAGAAAAGGCCAATAAAATCACAGTTCATTGGCCCTTGATATAATTAATGCTGGTGACTGCTTGCCCCCTCTGGATATACTGTTACATGAGAAAAACAAACTCATGCTTGTTTAAGCCACTGTTAGCCAGGCATTCTATTCCTTGCAGATGACTGCATTGCTGATGCACTTGAACTCAGGCTAACAGGAAACCAGCCACTAAAGCACTGCATTCCCGAAGGGCAAGTCACTTCAAAGTCCATGTCTCCTATGTTTATGGAAGGCATCAAGGAGAACAAAACCCGGGGCAGCTGGATTGGCTAGTCAAGGCACTCATTCCACTGCCCCTGCAGGGAACTTTCCTACCTTCCTCCAGCAGGATATGCCATGGGCTAATAACCACTGTTTCCTATTTTCCTTTTTCAAATGAATGCTTTAATAGAGGTTACCTTGCTTTTTCTTCACTAGTGTCTACTGGGTGGATGGGGAAAATGTCACTTATTCAAAGGCTGTAGAAATTGAAGAGCCACACTCAATCTGACAGAGAGGAACATGCATCACCAAGAAAGCCTGGAATTGCATGGACACAGTAACTAGACAAAACCTGGGCCATGTCTCCTTGGAGAAAAAGATGACTGTGTTTAGTGTTGCACATGGAATAGCTGCCTTGTGTGTGGCAGGGCACTCCGAAGCTGGATTTATAGGAAGATTGGTGTATGGAAGATTATCAGCTAAGGGGTGGACTGTAGTAGATAACTAGTATTTTTGCATTCTCAGAATCCATTGCCCCTTCCTCTGACAGCAGTACCCAGACTTTTCTAGAGAACTATCCCTCTACTTTCAGCCAATGCATTTTGGTGGGGCTGGCCATATCCTCAGCTCCAAGGGTGGGCATGTGATAAAGTCTAGACAAATGAGAATATTTATTTTTCTGTCCACTGTGACTGATTCAGGGATGAGCTCATGCCTCAGTACAGCCTAATGAGAGTCAGCATGGAGAGTTTTGCTGACATTATCAGGAAAGAAGGTAGTTATTTTTATTGCCAGTTATTATTGATGATCATCTGAGCTTCTGGATCCAGCTGACCTTGACTGTAACCTTGGACTTTTCAGTTATATAATGCAATAAACTCCGTTGTGGTTTAAGATATCGGAGTAGCATTTTTATAATTTGTAGCAGAAAGTCCTCCAGTTAAAGAATTATATAGTTTCACTGCCTGATTTTATAGATGGGAAGTATAAAACTTATGGAGAGTAAATGACTTGCCTGAGGTTACATAGCTATTTAGTGGTAGAGCCAGGAATATGATCCATGTTTCCTGACTCCTGGGCCATAAGCTCTTTTCCTGCCACCAAATAGCAAATAGACCAGAACTATGGGAATTCACAGGAGGAAGAGATGATTTCAAATTGAGATGAGCAGGAAATATTTCACAGAGGAAAGAGTATGGAAAGTAGGAAGGACCCTGAAGTTTTAGATCAGTGGGAAGAGGGAGAAGTCACGCTAGGAGAGGGGATGAGATGAGGACATGTGTGGAGATGAGAAAACGGAAGGAATATTTAGGGAGAAGCAAATACCAGTTTTCCTTGATCAGAGTTTGTAGAGGGGAGCAGAATGAGAGAGAATAAAAGGGAAAGAGAAAAGGTAAGAGAAAAGGTAAGAGAAAAGGAGAAAGGAGAAGACAAAGGGAAAAGAAAAAAGGAAAAAGACACAAAGTGAAGGGAGAGAAATAAGAGAAGTAAATTATATGTAAGCATCTATCATGTGTTCCAGAAACTAAATCAAGTCCTTTATGTTCAGTTTTCAATTCTCTCAAACCTTGAAGGAATGTTTCTATTCCCATTTTACTAATGGAGAGATGTTACATTGAAGCCCATGCTAGAAGGCCAAAAATCCAACCCAGAGCCCCTGTTCACAAAGTCTCCTACCCTCAACACTGGGGTCTTTAGCCACAGAGCTCAGGGAGAGGAAAGAGAAGTGACATCCCAGTCAATTCTACAAGGACAGAAGCACTGTAAACAGAGTTATCCCAGGGTAATGATTCAAATCAGCTTGATTCACTAGATTTGCCCTATGCAGAAGCCAGCAAAGTCATTCCTTTTAGTTTCAGGAGCATCCATAATTTATTACTTTAACACAGCAGCTACTCTCCCTTTGCCTATGGAAACTGACATTCTTACCTTTCAAGCAGAAGACACGTAGACTGGTAAGTACCTACAGAACTTCCCTGTAACAGGACTGCAGTTTGGTCTCAGAATGCTGAAAACTGTGTTTCCATTCGAACCTGTCCTGGGACAGCTCCTGCAAGTGGGCCACTGCATTTTCTTGGGGTCACAAAGAATCTATGCTCTCCTCTCCTTTACCTATGGAAGATTGTTACCAATTGAATGTTTCTATCTCCCCAAAATTCATTCCTGGAAACCTAACCTCCTAGGTGATGGTATTTGGAGGTGGAGACTTTGTGAGGGGGCTCAGGTCATGAGAGTGAAGCCCCTATGAATGATATTAGCACCCTTATTAAAGAGAATGCCCTTGCCTCTTCCCCCCATTGGAGGATGCAGCAAAAAGATGGCCACCTATGAACTATGAAGCAAGCTCTCATCAGACACCAAAATCTGCTGGCCCCTTGATCTTGGACTTCCCAGGTTCTAGACCTGCAAGAAATAAATTTCTGTTGTTTGTAAGCCACCCAGTCTATGGTATCCCAATAATGGAAGCTCAAACAGACTAAGAAAAGAATTAAAGATTGCCACACATTCTTTTACATTCCTTCCATTGAGAGGTGGGTCCATGTCCTTCCCACTTTGTGAAAGAATAAGCAAAATAAGTCTGCTGTAGCAGTTTCCAGGCCTGAATGGATGACATCTCCAACTTTCTCTGGGAGCAAGTACTTTTGAAGCCCTGAACTGTAATGTAAGAGGCCTGATTTCTGCTGGAGAGGCTATAGGAGAGGCCCTAAGACTACATGGAAAGACAGGGATCCAGATGTGCCCACCAGACCTCAGATATGTGAGTGAAGACCTTCTTGGACCTTCCAGGCTGAACCATGCACCAGCTCAATACCACATGGAGCAGAACTGCCCAGCTGAGACTCACCTAATTTCCCCCATAAATCATGAACATCACAAAATGATTAAATCATTTTTATTTAAGCCATTTGGATATTTTGCTACATAGCAATTGATAACCAAAAGAAAACATCACCAGACAATCAAGACTTTCATGGACCGAGGAGTGGAGAGGAGACTTTGGGGGAGGGGCCTCATTTGAGAGAAGATGTCAACATTGTTCCACTCCTCCTTGAAACAGTCACAGAACCAACAGACTGCAAGAAAGGTGTAATTAGAGGCCTCTCCACCTCCCACCCAGCAATACAGAGTAATTTGGAGAGGAGGAAGCCTAACTACAGGTGTCCTGGAAATGAGCATGTCAGCATGTGGGTTGTGTGAGCTTCTTTTGTCATTTTGAAAAGGCTTTCTCCCCTGGTGCTGAAACACCAGCCTGAAGCTTCAGCCATCCTGTGAGCTGAGCCAGAGCAGGGTCTTTATTGTCCCATCTGAAAAACAGGATGCATACCCCCTGGGGCCCCTGCAAACCACAGCAAGGATGCTCAAGGGTTGGCAAGAGAAGGTTCTGGGACAACTGGACGAAGCTTGGCATACCCAGGAGGAGAAATCCTCTGTCCCAAGAGGATGTGGATTTTGACATACAAGATGCTCTGGAATCCTGGGCAAACATGAGAAAGGAATATTCTTCCTACAAGGTTGTCAAAATGCATAATTATTCATTTCTTCCTTCTACAGATATGTGCTGAGCCAGTACAGGGACTTAGTAGCTCCCAAGCAATTATTATTATTATTGATAAGGATTCCTTATACAGATATAGATACAAGCTAAAATAAATCTGGGTGAAATGATAGGCTACTTGGGATTTTCATCAAAATAATCCTGGGATAGGAGAATATAGGTGCTCTAAGATTTGCCATCAACTGACTAGTTAGTATAGCCAGGAGATGGATATGTGGGCCTTTAGTAAACTCTCTCTGCTTGTATATATGCTTGCAATTTTCCATATTATAATTAATATCAAAGCTTATGAGCAAGGTGTATATGGTTCATATATACTACCTGCAAGGGCCAGGAGGCCTTAAGTGATGGCCAAAGTGGGCTCCAGCCCCCCATTTATCTAAAGGGCTCCCTGTGTCTACCCTTGGCCCCTGCCAAACCATTTTCCAAGGGAAGCTCATGCAGCATCTTCAAACGACACATCCGATTATACCCCACTCTTGACCTAGGAAGGACGAAATCCTTTCCAAGGCTGTGGAAGCCCTGCTCCTTCCTTCTTTCCTGCCTAATGTCTTGCCTTCCCCTCCCCCACTCTGTACTCCAGCCACACTAGCTTTTTAAAAAAAAAATCTTCAGCTCATTACCCTCCCCCCTCTCCCTGCCCACCCACCCTGTCCCCAGAAACTTTGCTCATGCTGTTTCCTCTTGGGAAATGCTCTCTCACCCTCCTTCACTCACTTCACTCAGTTAATTCCCTCTTTTTCCATTTATGGTTCAGAGGTCACTCCTTCAGTGTGGTGGGCAGAATAATGCCCCCCCCCACCAGATGTCCATGTCCTAATCTCCTGACCCTATGATTATGGCACCTTCCCTAAAAGGACTTTGCAGATATGATTGAGGTAAAGATCTTTCAATGGGGAGATTATCTTGGATTATCTAGGGACCCCAAGTAATCACAAAGGTCCTTATAAAATGCAGCTAGGAGAGTCAGAGTCAGGGAAGAAGAGATCATGGAGGAGATCATGGGAGCAATGTAATTGCTGGCTTTGAAGATTGTAGGAGGCCATGAGCCAAGGAATACAGGTGGCCTCTAGAAGTTGGAAAAGGCACAGCACAGATTCTCCCTTAGGGCCTCCAGAAGGAACACAGCCATGCTGACATTTTGATTTTAGCCCAGTGAGGCCCATTTTGGATCCCTGAGTTCCAGAACTAGAAGAGAATAAATTTGTGTTGTTTTGAGCCACTAAGTTTGTGTTGATTTGTTACAGCACAATAGGAAATTAACACAGGTGAGCAAACCTTCTCTGACCCTGACTTCTGCCCTTACTGACACATCAGGGGTCCCTCTCACAGAGTCATAGCTCTTACTGCAGTTTGTAAGTGTTTTCCTGAGTGATTTTTTGTGTGATATGTTTTAATTCCACTAGATTGTGAGCTTCAGGAGGCTAAAGACCCTGGTGGTGTGTTTGCCAGTGAGTGTCCAGAGCAGTCTTTGCTCCATCAAGAGAGGCTGGAGGCTGGCTGTGGTCAGCCTCACCAATGGGCTAACTGAGCCCAAGGCCCCAGCTCTGGCCATTGTGCTTTCCTTGTGTTTCTCCAAGCTTGCTCTTGTCCCATATTCACCCAATCCTTCCAGACTTAAGTCATATCTGTCTCTCTCCACCCCCTACAGCCTTAGGCTTTCCAAGGACCACATCCTATGCCTGTGGCTGGGGCCACACAAGAGACACTTGAGTCACACCAGCCTGGTTTGGATCACGGCTTTGTCTCTTACAAGCTGCGTGACTTTGGACAAGATATTCTACCCTTCTGAGCCTCAGTTCTTTCATCTATATAATGTGGACACAATACCTCTTCTGTGGATTAAATAAGAAAATAGATGTAAAGCATCTAGCACAGAACCTGAACAGAATAGCTAAACTAGGGTGGTAGCTCCTTTTTTTTTTTTTTTTTTTTCCTGATGCTGGGTTCTGCTCATCCACAGGCACTATCTTCTGTTGCCCATTGTGGTCATATCTGTTGACTCCCATCTTCCCTACCTGCTCCAGTCACCTGTCCAATCCAACCACAGGCTTCTCTTAGTCCTCTAGGACCCAGGCACTGCAGGAGGCCTTGAACCAAACACAGTTTCCATGATTTGGGGAATAGTATTAAATTCTAAGGCCCCAACATAAGTGATCCCCAGACCAAGGGGTCTTCTAACCCCTCAGGTTCACTTTCTAAGTACATGCACTCATTAGTTTGCTTTTGTTCAAAATGTCCCTTGAAACAATAGGGAGGAGGAGAGAGACAGCCTTCCTAAAATGACCGGTATTTTGACATTGGGCTCAGAGTCTGCCCTAGCATCCATTTAGTTCCTATCCTTGAATAGACTCAGCCACATCAGCTGCCTCTGACTCCTGGGGTCAGAAACAACTAAAACAGAAGACCCTGGGCACACTCCCACCTATTGAAGGAGAGGCAGCATCTAGTCAGGCAGAGTGTAGACCTAGGAGTCAAACAGGACATAGATCACAAAGCTGAGTTAGAAGACAGTTTGTCAACACATTTTTCGGTTGTGATAAGTAAGGCTTGTAGAGAAGAAATGAGGATCCAGCCAACTACTAGGAGATGCTATGTCACCTATTTCCCAGGGCAGGGGTATATCCCATTGGAACCCTTTAGGCTTCTTTACAATGTAGAAAGCTGTTGACTTTTGAAAGTAAACTGCTAGGTGAGACTGGCTTCAGGTATGACTGGATCCAAGAGTTCAAGCCATGTTCCAAATCTCTATTATCCTGTATACTGACTCTGCTATCTTTCTTTCTCTTTCTACACAGGCCTCATCCTCTCAGGCCTTGAATGGAGTCTCTTCCCAGAGTTCTTTGGGGAATGGCCCAGAGACAGCTCTTCCTGGATGCATAAGATTGCTAGTGTGATTTTCTACATATGGCCATGTATTTCATTGTTTTTATCAATTACTTAAAAGTATTGCATATGCTGATTTTTTTAAAGAATCATATCGTAAAATGAAAATTCTCTTCCCCTTACCCCTTAATTCCCCATTTTCACTCCCCAGAGATGACACTGTTAACAGTTTCCCACCTACTTTGTCAGAACATTTTCTACAAATAAATATCTATTTTTGAACAAATACAAATGGGATCATGCAATATATATATATATACATATATATATATATATATATATATATATGTATATATATATATATCAGCCCTGATTTAACTATGTTTAAGCCATTGTTTGCTAAACTTATTCGCATGGAAATTAAAAAAAAAAATTTAATGTTCATTTATTTTTGAGACAGAGACAGAGCATGAGCAGAGGAGGGGCAGAAAGAGAGGGAGACACAGAACCTGAAGCAGGCTCCAGGCTCTGAGCTGCCAGCACAGAGCCCGTCGTGGGGCTCAAACTCACTGACTTGAGATCATGACCTGACCCAAAGTCAGACGCTTAACCGACTGAGCCATCCAGGCACCCCTACATGGAAATTTTTTTTATTAACACATCTATTAACATCCTTTAAAGCAGTTTGGGAAATACCAAACTTATTTACTAAACAAATAACATCTACTGTAAACTAGGTAATAGAAAATAAATAGGATGTTTGTTCCTATTTAAAGTTTTGCTATGTAGTGGGAGAGTCAGAAGTAAATACATGGAGACTATACAATGTAATATGTTAAAATATAAAAATGCACTATTTTTTAGGAAATGATGAGAGTCCAGTATGGTTTCAGAATAAAAATCTGGGGAGATGAGACAGAATATGAATTCAGAAAGAAAGTCTGAGGCCAAGCATTGGGAAACCTGTAGGAACTTGGGCTTTAGCAAACTTTGAGCGATGTAAAGTCACTGTTTTTTTCCAAGTAGGGGAGACATGCTGGATTTGTAGTTTAGAAAGATTAGTCAGACCCCAGTATGGAAGCTGGGTTGGAGGTGGGGTGAGCCCAGAGGCAGAGAGAGCCGTTGGAAGGCCATCATAATGGCCTAGGCCTGAAACGTTAATACCGTTTAACCAAGGCATTGCTAATGGAGGGGAACAGGCTGGGATGCATGGGGAGCCCCTTAAAATGTACAATTGGTAGAACTTGGTGGCTGACTTGAAATGAAGTTTCTGACAGTAGCAAGTGAATGGTGGTTCTATTAGCAGAGGCTCAGGGTCTCTGGTTCTCTACTGACCTTTTGCTTCTCTTGGCCACTGGGGGAGCCTCCTGGATGATGAATCCCATGAAAGCAAGTATCAGGCCTTTCTCATGTTTGTAGATCTTCCACATTTGCCAAGGCAGGACACACATACAGAGTTGCTGTGCAGAATTTGCTTAATAAATGATGGACCAGGACATCCGTGTTCACTAACAAGAAAAAC
The DNA here is from genome assembly GCF_018350215.1 of Panthera leo. Lineage (NCBI taxonomy): Eukaryota > Metazoa > Chordata > Mammalia > Carnivora > Felidae > Panthera > Panthera leo. The sequence continues at coordinate 131,855,104 of NC_056684.1, forward strand.
AAATGTTCCAGGATGACATAGCTGGAATAAACTCTTGCTTGTGTGATAAAGGCTGGGCATGATCTGGCCCCTGCTTACCTCGCTGACTTTGTCTCCTACTGCTGACCCCCCTAGGTGAACACAATCCAGCAAGAACTCCTCTTCAACCACCAAATTTACTCCCTCATCAAGGCCTTTGAAATTACTGTTCCCTCTGTCAGGTACATCCTTCCCTTAACATTTTAAAATAGTTTGCTCCTTCACCTAATTAAATTCTTCAGACAGGCCTTTACTAGCTCTAAAATAGCTCTTCAAAACTGCCACAACTCTATCACCTTTCATGCTCTGTTTTCTCCATAGCACTAATCACTCTGGAGATTATATCTTATATTAATATACAATTACATATTAACCACAGTTAACATGTTATAAATAATATATATTATGTATATTTTACATGTATTATATATTATAATACATATTTCATGTATTATATATTGATACAATATATTGTATATTGATAATATCATATATAAATATATTATACCACCCTCACTAGTTCATGAGCTCCATGAGAGCAAGGACTTCACAGCTCTTGTCCCCTGATGTATTTCCAGAGCTGGAACAGAACCTGATGCACAGAAGGAGCTCAATAAAATTGTTTCCTGACAACTGAGAGTAAAGATTGACCTCTTAGAGATGGCGGTTTCTAGTCTTAGAAACCTTTCAAAAGCATCTTTTCTTTTTCTTTTCTTCCTGCTCCCCACAGTGCCTTGCACCTGGGAGACCTTCATGTATTTTTGAAGTTGACTTAAGGCTAAATTTGAGTACTAAATTTTTTAATAAAATGTGTAAGTTTGTTTTAGACTCCTGCATGGCTGCTGCTGGTTTTGTTTTTTTTTAAATTTCCAAATAGTATTCTCTCGACTCTACATGAAGTTCCTTAAGAATTTATCAAAGAGAGTGTGGTTGAGCTGCCCTGCATTCCTGCTATGTAACCGGCCTGGGAGCCCCTGAGTGGGAGCGGAAGAAAGTGGACTGGTCTGCCTGGACTTAGCACTGGTTGCTGGCTGTCAGTCCAGGCCTCACACAGCTGCAGCCTGGTGTTTGTCTTAAAATTCATGCCTGTGTCAACACGGCTGCCATCCTTCTCAGACTCCCGTTACCATTTTCATGATCTTCCCTGCTTTGCATCAACATTTGACCTTTTCTGACCTATTGCAGTCAACAGATCTGCCCTGAGGGTTATAGACTGGCTTATCAGTCCAGCTGACTCCCAATTTTGTCAAGCTTCAGGCAGGAGCTTGACAGCAATTCCTTGTACAATCTCTCTATTAAACAGCTCTTGTTTGGAGTAAAGGCACCGAGAGATCATAAGGTGGATTTTGGGATCAGCCAGACTTGAGTGGGTGTCCTGACTCCACTATTTTCTAACTGTGGGAGTCTGGCCAAATTACGCTATCTTCTCTCATTTCAGTTCCTGTCAAAATTTAATTTTTGAAAGCATGATTCTAGAACAAGTTTACAGTGAACATATGTAAAAGATTTATTTAACTCGTTGTGATAGTTAATTTTATGCATCAACTCAGCTGGATGACAGGACACCAGATATCTGGTTAAACATTACTTCTGGGTGTGTCTGTGAGAATGTTTCTGGGAGAGATTACCCTTGGAATTAGTAGACTGAGTAAAGCAGATGGCCCTCCCCAGTGTGGGTGGGCCTCCTTCAATCTATTGAGGGTTTGAATAAAACAAAAAAGGTAGAGGAAGAGATTTGCTCTTTATCTGCCTGGCAGTCTGAGCTGACACATGGATCTTCTGCCCTCAGCACTCCTGATTCTCAGGCCTACAAACTGTGCTATCAGCTTTCTTGGGATCCAGCTTGCAGATGACAGACTGTGGGACTTCTCAGTCTCCATAGTCATATGAGCCGGTTCCTTATAACAAATTATATTCTCTCTTTATATATATCCTGTTTCTGTGGAGAACTCTAATACTCTCATTAAGGAGGGGACCTGCAGGATGATGAAGTTAGCTCAAAGAACATTCAAAACAGATATTTACTCAAGATATTTAGAAACACACATTTAGTCTGTCAGGAAAGGAATGCAGAAATAAAACTGCTAAGTTAAATGTAAAAGTGTTGAATATTCTACAGGGAAACATATCTGTAATCTTTAGGACTACTTTTTCTACTAGAGTAAGAAATACAGAAATAATTTGCGTCTCTACTGAACAAAAAATTTGTAGCTTGCCAATCTTTCTCAAGCTAAGATAGAACTTTGCACAGTCTAGGTAGGCTCTAATTAACAATACATAGTAAATGAAACAGAGATACATTTTCCTAGAGAATTAAGTAACCCTTGAGAGTAGCTGCTAGACAACACTCCAATGTGAAATTAAAGGACATGCAACATTCTTTGCCTTTTTTCACGTTTTGGATAATTTTTAGGTTTTCTTATGTAAAATAGGGTACTGTGAGATACATTTCATAGTATATTGAGCCACATATGAGACACTTCTTTCTTGGTCAACTGGACTGATAGCTTACCAAGCCATTGCCAGTCATTTAATTTCTTATTATTAATCAATAGCACCACGGGGCAGAGAGGTGCCCCTCTTCCAGCCTTCAAAATTTTGAAGACTCCAATCTCTCCCCTTTGTTGCTCCAGTCCTAAGGGTTAGTACGTTCTTCCTGCCATTACTATCCTCTCTAAGTCACCTCACTATTCTCTTTTAGCTTTATCCTTCTTTCACATTCTGTTTAGTAAATTCATAATATTCTCTGTTAAAATAACTAGTATGGTTTCTATTTTCCTGTTAGAGAAAGATCATATATTTCCACAACTTCCTGGTGACAAGAAAATGTCCTGTTAAAAATCTTATAGGACTCCTAAAATTACATTAATTATTACATTCAGAACTATTACTTTTATCACTTCTAAAAAGCCCTTATTGAATTTTCCTATAGACAACACACTGTCAAAGCACTTTGTATATATTATCTCATTTAATCCTCAAAGCAATCCTACAAACTATTACTCTTATCCTCACTTTAAAGATGGAAGGGGTGCCTGAGTGGCTTAGCCAGTTAGACGTCCAGTTGGCTCAGGTCATGATCTCATGGTTCATGAGTTCGAGCCCTGCATCAGGCTCTGTGTGACAGCTCAGAGCCTGGATCCTGCTTCAGATCCTGTGTCTCCCTCTCTCTCTGCCCCTTCCTCGCTTGCACTCTCTCTCTCAAAAATAAATGAACATTAAAAAAATTTAAATATGGAGAAACTGAAGTCTGGAGAGTCCAGGTATCCCCCACCAAGATCCCACTAGCAAAGGAGGGGGGGGTATTTAAACCCAGACTGTCTAAAGACACTCTCCTTCATAAATTGTAACACAGGACTCATAGGTCTCATTTGTGTTGTGACAGGGTAAAAAAGACAAACTCCTCATTGAGATAGAAAGATAGGAAGGAAGGAAGGAAGAGAAGGAAAGGAAAGGAAAGGAAAGGAAAGGAAAGGAAAGAAAGAAAGCCAGCCAGCCTATGAGCAGTGGAAGCATTCAAGAATCACTGGGGACTCAGAGCTAGAATACAGAATATTGTTGCGAGCAGGGATTCTTCAGGACCACGGACAGCAGCCTCTGTTCTTTCTCCATATGGCCATCCCCATCTACCCCCTTGGCAAAGCAAAACACATTTCTTGCTGTACAGGCCGCTCTGTATCACTCTGTAGGTTGTATCCCGCATAGATGTGCCTGGCTAAGGGGATAAGGGTGGGTTCTGATTAAGAGAGAGACTTGTGGGGGGCAGCTGGGTGGCTAGTCTGTTAAATCTCCGACTCTTGATTTCAGCCCAGGTCATAATCTCATGGCTGGTGAGATCGAGCCCCCTGTTGGGCTCATGCTGACAGTGTGGAGTCTGCTTGAGATTCTCTCTCTTCCCCCCTCTCTCTCTGCCCCTCTCCTGCTCACGTGTACTCTCTCTGTCATAAAGAGAAATTTAAAAATTAAAAAAAATTTAATTAAAATTATAAAAGGAGAGGGAGTGTGGCTTGGAAAGCATGAAGATGTTAGATGTTTAAGGAAAAGGAGAGTAAAAAAGAGGGAAGGCTGCTTGGTGAAAGCAAATTCCTCAGACGTGATGATTTTGCCTAAGACTGGCCCTAACCTTAGCTCTGAGACAGCAAAGGGTGACAAGACTTGTAATAATAATAAAAAAAAAAACCCAGCGAATTGCTCACATTTTCTCCCCTTAATAAATGCTTATTAATCTTTAAAAAATATGTCAGCAATCTAGGAAGAGAAGATTAACTTCCTTAATCTCTTAATGGATATCTATTTAAAAAAAAAAAAAAAGACTTGGGTTAAATTCTAATCATTAGACTTTAAAGGCAGAAGTTGCATTTAATTCATTTTTGTGCCTTTAGCTCTGAGCAAGGTGATTGTGTATTAAACCAAACTATCTACAGAGTCTATGCAACCTTAGGCCAGCCCTTCCAGAAATGTCTGAAAATGTTTCCTCACCTGCAAAATAGGGTCCTGTTTATTCATAGAGTTATTATGAGGGTCAAATGAAACAGTTGACTATTGTATAGGTTTAATGGTGCAAATTGGTGAGTCCCTGTTTTTATTTATGGAGAGTAGAATATGCTGTGGAGTCCATCAGAAAGAATTTTAGGAAATGGTAGTAGATTTCAAAGGCTGACACTACAAATACTGTATGAGAAACCAGAGTTCCATACTGAAAGAGAAGGATTCATGAGGTATTTTTGTTATTAAAACTGTGTAAACATTTTTACACTCCACTTTTAAAAACCTCAGTTCAACTTAGTAAACGCAACCTCTACACCTTTTGAAGGGAAATTTTCTCTCCTAATTTCTTTATTGGTTTGAAAAGTCATTATTTCACACTTCTTTCAAGTCCAGAATTCAAAACAAACCCACCAGGCAAACTCCACCAGGAGATGAAACTCCTTGATCTCCAGATCCAGACCAAGATACCAACAAGATGCAGAAATTATTTCAAAACCACATAGTAATGGTGAGATTTTGGCAGGTAAATGAGAAAACGAGGGAGACAGAAAGGAGGAAAAGGAGAAAAACCGGAAAAAGATCAAAAGCTTCCTAAGCCCAAGCAAATTTAGAAGCTTTTCCATTTCAGGACACCTGCCGTTTAAGACTAAAATACCCACTTTGAGGCTTTAAAGAGATGAGCACCAAAGTGACACCAGTGATGTCATTCTGGAAAACACTGAGCCATTAGGGTGACTTTTTACAACATTCTTTCCAAAGATGGAAATGTTATTTGTTTCAAACGAGGAAAGGAAAAACACCAGTCCAAGTCACACTTCCCCAGCTATTCTTTTTACAGCATAAATTAATGATCTCACGGTTTGCACTGACAGATACTCAGAGGTGTTTAATCAGCTGTCTCTGACAAAACATGGCATTTTTTAGGCTGGCACATTTACAAATAAAGAAAAAACAGCCTGTAATCCCTCATAAAGTGGAGCCATGGTTCAGCTCTATTTGATGATATGACATTATCTTGAGCACTTGCTCATGAATGCATAAATAGGGCACAGCTTGGGAAGTTCAGGTACGTGCAAAGCATAAATATTGCATGGGATACATTAGCCAGGGCTCACAAGGAATAACATCTCAACCTTCCTATCCCAGGGAAAATTGGAAAGGGGAAAATGGTACAGCCAAGGCAAGAGATCACTTATTAGTTTCCAAAGAGTTTGGGTCATGAAGAGAAAAAGCCTTCAGCCCAGCAGAGGAAGTAGGGGTGGGAGAATGGAGGTAATGGAGATACACATTTCTTTGAGTAGGGGAGAGAATCTGTACATGCAAGAGACAGATAATTATTATCTGCCCTGATTGCTGCCTCATTGGAAGCAAAAGGATGAAAATGTTCAAATGTATAATGTCTCCTTGAGTTGGGCCTAGACATTGTTGGCAGTCTATACACAAATGCAACAATTACTGAATGTCCACTGCATGCTGGGACTGTGGATACAAAGGTAATGAAGATACTGTTGCTGTTGAGGAGCTCACAGTCTCAACATGGAAAAACACAGGGTTCTTGGTGGTAACAGAACTCAGTTCTGACTAAGCAGAAAAGAGATTTATTAAAAGGATATTGGGGGACTTGCAGGCTGGGGCACAGAATAGGACCAAAGCTTGAAATCATGCCCCAGCTTACACTGCTGGTACCACCGACAAAGGACCCCAGTTGTGGCCACTAGAACAGCTACCACTGCTGCAGCCACCCTCACCAGCATGGGGTCCCCACCTCTCTCTGCCATAAATTTCTGGTTCAAGCCTGGGGAAGGGTATACAACTGGAGAAGACAGATCAGGAGTCCTCACTTCACTGAAAGAAAGATTGAGTGAGTGTGTATCTGATATTTTCTGATTCTGCAGTGGTAATTAGGCTTATAAGGAGTGGGGGATGCCCTAAGTATAGGAAGAAGGTTCAGATCCTAGGTGGTCAAAAGGAAATATGAATGTCCACTACAGATAAATAAAATATGTATTTTACAGTATTATGGGAAGTGCTCAATAGAGGCACTCACAGGGGGTTTTAGGAGCACTAAGTAGGGAGGAGGGGAACTTAGGCCAACTGGTCCTGGAGGGAATGATGAGGACTAATAGTAACCCCATGAATACAGGAGAAAGGGCACTGTAAATGGAGAGGAGCACAGGCCATTTGGTTACCACAACAGAGAGAGTGGGGTAGAGATAGATGAGCTGGAGGCTTACAAAGGAGTGCAGAGAGGACCCTGCATGCCATGGTGGGAGCTTAAAGATATGGTAAAACTTTGCACTTTAGAAAGACAATTTTGACAGCAATATGGAAAGGGGGTCGAGGCAGGCAAACCTAAAGGCAGGATGGCCAATAGGAGGCTGCTGCAATTGCTAAGTGTGAGATAATAAAGGCCTGAGCTAGAGTGGAAAGGACTAGGTAGATTTTGGAACTATCTGTGAAGCCAAAGTAGCAAGAATTAATTTTTGAGTAGTTGCAGAGGGTGAGGGAGGACCCATGATAACTTTTAAGTCCAGGGTGGGTGACTGGGAAAGTGGAGATGCCACAAACCAACAGAGAGAAGGAGTAAAAGAAGTAGAGGAAGAAGAGGCAGTTTTGTAAAGGGGAAGTAGGCTCAGTTTGGGATAGATTGAATGGAAGGTGTCCATAGTATGTCTACAATGTCAAATCAGCAGTTGGATACATAAGTCAGAGTTCAAGAGAAAGATTAGAGTGGAGGTATGATTTGGTAGGTCATCCTGGTGGTCAAAATTACAAAGGGATCACTGGCTTGTCCAAGTCAAGCATGTAGAGGAAGAAGGACAAGAACAGAATCCTTGAGAACAACACCCATGTTTGAGGAGTGGACACTGGAGCCAAGGAAGGAGCTAGAATGTAAGCTGGAGAGATGGATCATTCTCATGGTGTATCGTCCTAAGAGTTAGCTGAGAGGACAGTCAGGAACTGGACTGGAAAATCCCTCTTGGGTTTAAAACCATGGAGGCAATAGGTAACTCTAGCAAAAACAGTTCCAGCAAAATGGTGACAATGAAAGCCAGATTTCAGAGGGTCGTGGAGGAAGTGAGAAGTACAGAAATGGATACAGTAAGCACCAACTTCTTTCTCTTTGTAAGAATCTTTGTCGAGAAGCAATGGAGAAAGAGAGGGCTGTGGATAGAAGGGATAGGAAGGTCACAGAAGGTGTGAGCAATGTGATGGACAGCGTGTGCAGGTTGAGGGAACACAGCTAATAGAAAGAGAACATGTAGAGATGTAGAAGAGAGAGGAGAGATTCACTGGAACAAAGTCATAGGGTAAATGGAGAAGCACATCAGGGAGGAGGGGAATTAACCTTAGCAATCAGAGATACATTTCAACCTCTGACACTAGTGAGAAGGAGGCAATCAAGGGTACAGATAAATGAGTAGGTGTGTAGGTTATCAGGGTAAAGGCTAAGCTGCTATAACAAAGAATTTAGTGGCTCAAATAACACAGCACTTTATTTTTCTCTCATGTGATGGTCCAGGAAGAGTAGGCAGGCTCTGCATCATGAAATCGCCCAGAGACCCAGGCAAGCAAGGTAACACTGCCATCCTTAACATGTGGCTCCCAAGGCTATTCCCAGCCCATGGGAAGAAAACGCATGAGCAAGTGTAGGGTGAGATCTTAAAGAAAACAACTTGCACACACTGCTTTTGCTCATCACCTATTAAAGAGAAATTAGTCTCATGGCCACCCTAACCTGCAAGGAGGCTGCAAAATGTGATCTCTAGCTAAGCAGCCATATATCCAGGAAAACATGGAAAATAGATCTAGGGGGTGGGGGGGGGTAGTAGGAGAGGAGGTGAGAATGGGGATGGAAAGGTCACTTGAAGAGAGTGGTGAAGGTATGGCATGGCCAGGGAGGGAGATAGAAAGACAACTAACAGACTGTTGAGTGGTCCTGACATTCCACTTGGCTGGTGTGGTGCCATTTGGGGGTGTCCATCTGTGTCAGTACAGCTTTGGCAAAGGCCAGATGGCAGCCCTGATCCAGATGTGGGATTTTGACAGCAGGGAATAGATTTGAATTCTACAGAATCTTAGCAGAATGTAGAATTGAAGGCCAATGCAGCATTGAGACTTCCTAACAGACTGTAAAGTGGGCATATATTGTGTCTATGTGTATTAGTGTAAGTCTAGTGGGAATATAAAGTGTATAGGCTAGTGTTCTAGGCTAGAGGAGAAGCATGCAGGGCTAGGGTGGGTGGGAGAAAATACAGTAATCAAGCTACTAGGGATCTCTTGGAGGTCAAAGGGTACACATATTTAGAGGGGGTTCTGGGAAGGGGAAAGACAAGAGATTGTTCAGAGTGAGGTATTCTAGAGTTTTAGACTTCAGAAGCAGTTGAAGGAGTAATAAGGCAGGTGGGGGCGGGGGAGAAAACAGGGGAATGGCTTAAGTAGAGGGAGGTAGAAGCTACCAAGGTTGAGGCCAGGGTATTGGGTGGGTAATGTCATTCAGGATGATGGCATCTGGTGGAAAGGAAGAAAGAGATCCAGGTGCCAAAAGACTGAAGAATCAGGGGAGCAGCCAGGAAGACTGTAGGAGAGGTGGGGGCAGGGAGGTTTAAAAGTTTCAGGGGATGGAAGCAGAAGCCTTCCACAAGAACAGAAGCAACAATGTGGCATGGGCCCCACACCTAATGGAATGGTGAGCCCACCTCCAGTATGTGAGTTGTGTGAGATGTGGGAAAATGACTCCTATATTGTAGAGGGCTGTAGGGGGAGCAGTGTCCTTGGAAAAACCTGTTGTAACTAAGACGAGGAAGTTGAGGATGCCAGGGAAGTGTGATATTTCTGATGGAGAAAGGCGAAGTGTAAAGACTGGTGATGATGATGGCAGGGGAACATGGAATACAGAAGCATGTTGAGGAACCAACTCTGAGGAGCTGAGTTGGCCAAGAGGAGACAGAGCTGATAAGGGTGTAGGCCGTGGCTGGATTGGCTGCCTCAAAGGTCCCAGTGGGACTCTTGAAACTGCCTAAGGCCCAGCCATAAGTGGATTCTGCTTTGAAGTGCTCAGGTTGTTCTATGAGAGCAGTTAGGCAGAGGCCTGCCAGTCCTGGGCTTGTGCTACCAGAGACTGGGGTTGGGGTGGGGGTGGCGGTGAAGATGGTCTTGATGGCAACCTCCACCAAAGCATAGCAGTTGGGTGGGTGGGGAGGGGGTTCTTCCATGAGCTGATACTCTGGATCTGGGGTTCTATGAACAGGCTACATGGAATCAAGAACCTCTTTACTATTTGCTATTCCTTGTGATACGGTCTGTGAAAACATAAAGTATGGCTTTCTAGCCCATTGTAAGTTCAGTGAAAACTTTTCATGCATAGGGCCTTCAGCTATTCCCAACACAGGCCACTGTACTAATGAGGAAGACACACAAACACACATGGGCATATCCACATACAAATATACACACATAGTTTATTAATGAAACTAAAATATTGTACTGACACACACGTTGATGTTTTTCAGTTATCAATGCTTTGTCCCATTAACCTTAATCTTACCTTTTATTATTCACAAACATACCTTTGTGCAAACAGCTGGAAGTCAGGATTTCAGAAGAGTGTAAAGACACCTGAGCATCACCCATTATCTGGAGATCATGGTAGAATAAGGACAGGGTCCTGTACCTAGTCTTCATGCCATTGGGCATGGGGTCCCCAGCCTCATTCTACCATGACTAGGATGCTCATTTCTATTCATTGGGAAACCCTAATGTACTCTGGCTTATTTTGCAGAAAACAAAAAACACCACTACCAACAACAAACTTAGATCTGGCAGAGGGCTTAACGATCATCTCATTGTCCAGAATCTTATATTCTGATTCCACTTTAGTCCTCTTTGTACTCAGTACATGATTTAGCATGAGTCACAGATTCTCTTAAATTCCAGTATTCTACTGGGTCAATCTATCCTACATCGACAAGAAAAATGCCACTTTTGGCTAAGATGCTTAGACTCCAGGTTAAATTTCCCTTTGAGAATTTATATATATATATATTTTACTTTTAATTGGAGGAGGAAAGAAATTGTATCAATTTTTACAGAAAAGTATGCTTCAGTAGTGTATAGGACACCCAGACCCATTTTTTTACAATGTCCACTGATCATTCTGACATTTCAAAACAACTGCCAAACATACTACATGTCAGTCCTTCAGCCTTCCCCTTTCATTATGTGTTTCCTTTGAATTAGGCCAGAGATGACAAATTGTTTTCATCTCATATGCCCCCTTGGACGGATTAGTAGTGGCTGCTGAAAAGGAATCTAGGGCACTTGCACATTCAGTGAGAAAAGTACTGTAGTTGATGAACAATGTCTGTTTTGCATATAAGCATGGAGAGTGAGACAATGGAAGACACAAAGATGAGCAATCTCTTGAAAGCAAGCAAGCAAGCAGGCAGAACTTTGGAAGAGTGGTCATACCTCTTGGTCTAGAGGCACCCCCTGAAATCTCCTCCACCTTCCACATCCTCTGCTTTTCATAATTTCTGCCCCTGTCTCCCACTCCAGGGGTGTGCTGTGTCCTATCTCAGGGACATCTATAAACCACATTAAGTAGATTCTTTAACCTCTATTTTCTCTTAGAACAACAACTAGGTTGAGCTAAAATACCAACTTGAATCTTAAAGGAAAAAAGAGAAATTACTTATATTACAGATTTAGCTAGATATCTACTGCATGAATGAATTGATCCTTAACCCTGTTCAGACACTCCCTACCCCTATTTGAGTGATTACTGAAGCATTATTTTGCCCTTCCCCTTAGAGATGAAATTATCTCTAACTTTACCAATAGAAAGAGAAGTTCTGCCCTCAAGTATCAGAGCATTTACATATGGACTCATACTCATTTACATAAGGACCCATCCTTGCTATCCTTTTTGCCTCTGCTTACAGGAAGGGAAGGGTTTTTTTGGTCCTTGAATTCACTCCTCTGCCTAAACTTATGACTCATCCCCTTTGTATTCTAAATTCCCTGACCTTTGGTTGCTGTTGGTGCCATTGATGAAGACAGAAAAATATAAGAGGCTGAGAGTTGGGGAAAATTGAATTCAATTTGGAGTCATTAAATTTGAAGTATTTATGGGTCATCTATGTGGAGATGTCCCCTAAGTAATTGGCTATCCTAGAGTTTAGGAGGAAGGTCATCTAGTGGTCTTCTGGTAAACCTGCTCTCTGAAGGGAAAAAAATCCCACAATATGTAGCATTTGCCAATTTTTGTCATGTCAATTCGGCTACCATGGCTGATTTCAAGTTACCAATGGCTTAAAAACCAGCTTGCAAATTTCCTAAATATTTAATAATCAACTTTTGTGAGTACATCTAAGCCACCTCCAGCACACCACTAGAAGTTGAGATTACAAATGGAGATTTTAGAGTCAAAGATGGCAGACAAAACCCTGAAAGTGCTGAAAACGGAGAGTGTGTGGCATAGAAGGTGAGGAAGGTCAAAGTTCCAATCCCATAATATCCACCACTTCCTTTCACCTTCCTGGGACAAAGAACAACCTCCACACCAAAAGAATGAGAATCGCTGCATGGGATCCTGTACTCGGTATATAGAGCTTAAAGTCAAGAGCCCACTGAACTTGGGCTCATAGGGGAAAAAATAGTTTACTCTATGAGAATGAATGTTCTAAAAGCCAATATTAAACATAATAACAACAACCTGCAGAAGATGCCCCACCTCAAGGCACAGTCTGTAAATGTACCATCGGGGAGGCCTGGAAACAATCAATCCAAGTGGGGTGGCCTGGAGAGTTCTCAGGACTTGCTATAGGTCATTGGAGCAGGATGGCACTCAACAGGTAGACAGCAGCTGGGCAGCCTGAAGGAAAGATGCCCTTGTGGAAGGACAGGGTCTCCATAAAGTCTAGAACAAAGCAGTGAAGAAAGGGCCTTAGCCAGTCTGTCTATCACTGGCTGGTCAGAACCCATATCCTTATATCCCTGCAGTGGAGATGGTAGCTTTGGGCTATAAAGTGGCTTTTCATCACACCCCTTAAAGATCAGTTGACACTCTTTGCATGGATTGCGCTCCCACCAAGCTCTCATACAGACTTGCAGGATTCTCTGCAGTGGTAAAGATGCTGCAGGACTTGAATATTCTACACTATCTGGCAGACATATTTCCTATCTTTAACACTCCAGTTAGTCATTGGTCAATATGAGTTAGGTGAAATCAATCCTGTTGGAATTTAATAAACTCTGGATTAACTATCACTACCACCATTATGACTTCTTCAGCTCAACATTTGTCTAGCACAGGGAGTCCCAGGCACTGGGCAAGCACCTGACATATATGATCTCAGTTTTTCCTTATGATAGTCTTACCAGATAAGAATTGCTAACTCCATTTACAGATCAGGAAAGTGCAGCTCAGAGATTTCAAGTAACTTGGATTCTCTGAAAATGCAATCCTGAGGATAAGACCCTGGGTCATAAGACTCTACTAAGGCCAACCCAAGGCCTTGCCAAAGCAGCCAGCAAAGCTAAGTCTCCTTTATCTTCAAACCACTATTGCTCTGGGCCTAGGCAGGTGGCTGTGCTTCCTCCCCCAGGGAGAACATTCATTCAAGACAAATGATGAAGAAGTTATGGAGCAACAAACGAGGAGATTCAAACAAACAAAATTGATACTTGATGGACAGCTGCTCTGTGTTCAAGCAGGGCCCTCCAGCTATCTTTACTTAACTGTGACAGTGTAGGCTGGCTGTTTCCCAACTAGTCTGAGATCTGTTATTGTATTAGGCTTCACATAGGCATTAGGACCATTCTGAGGGTGTCTGGTTTTCCTCAGGGCTAAGATATACTGACATTCTGGCAGGAGGGGAATAGAATTAACCACAACATTCACGGTAGGCCTGGTCCTAGGAAAAGCTGGGTATAGCAATTATAATGGTGATAGGGATGGTGACAGCAATGGTGGGAAGAAGAAGGAACAGATGTGATTTGTGGAACACACTTTAAGTGCCAGCTTCCGTGCTGGGCTCTGTGGACATCCACTGAGTAGACAGCTCATCCAGGCAGTTATGGACACCTACAATGTCCCAAATGGAGCAGGATAAATACTTAACTCAGTGGTTCTTTTTCTTTATGAGTTATGATCTCCTTCAACTGATTATCATAGGAATTTTCCTCTCAAGCAGGCAAAGTGCCAAGGGTGAGCTGTGGACACTCAGGGAGAGTGCTAAGGGGTCATCTGGAGGGCACTGCAGCCAGTGAGTCAGAGAAGAGGTAGGTGGCCGGGCACCAGCTTGCTGCCCTAACTGCATTAACACCTTGGCCCAGTTCGTGCCCAGCTTGCATGGAAGGTCAAGAATTAAAAGGCCTGACTGAATTTCAATCAAGTTGATGCCCTCCACCTCCTCGTGACAAGACCAGCAGACAACCTGAACCCCATTCCTTCCTCCTATCCAGAAGGCCATTAATTTTCTCAAGGACAGCCCACAATGACCAAGAAAGATATGCATGCAGGGCACATGCCCTTAGTTCCCAACCTGATGGAACTTCCTGACCCCTGGCCAACAGTGACCTTTGCCTCACGGAGTCCAATCCACTAATCATGGTGCCTTTCAGTGGCCCTCCCCACATATGAGCCCAGATGGTATGCTGGTAAACACTTCTGTTTGGAATGGTTTTGCAGGGAGAAGGGACATCCTACCTACTTGGTAAAAAGTTGATCCTTCTTTACATAACCTATTTTACCTTCTTCATGGAACCTCAAGGTCCCCACCCATCCAAAGAGTTACTCTTTCCCTCGTATACTGAAGGGAAGGGGTCTGTCTCACATCTACTCCCAAGTCAGCTCCATGTCTCTACTACTTCTGACACCATATCTCACTTTGGGCCTCTGCTTATCTGTCTGAAGCCAACATGTGTCCCTTTCTGGTGACACACAGACCAAGGGTGAGTGAGCACCTGCTTTAGTGATCACTTGGGAGAGAATAACGGGGGCTTTTGCTGCAGCAGACACAACAGATACCTTAAAAATGGTTCATTAGAATTCTCTCCTAAAAGGCCCATGATGTCCTGCTTCCAGGAACCTCTGTCCTTTCTCTTCCCAGCCCTCCTATCTCACTCAGTGCTGTTTCTCTCCCAACCTATTCTACTAGAGCACCCTCCCCAAACCTCCAGTTTGGTTTAGTTTTTTTAGCATAATTTTACTTCTCTTTATGCCATAACTTTTGAGGTTGCATGCTGAGCACTGTCTTCTCGCCACCAAAGGCTCACCAAAGAATAGGTTGAATAAAAGCCCTACAGTCCAGAGGAAAATCATGCCACTTCCTTAAGGAAGCAGATGTGGCCACAGGCAATCGTGGTTGGAGACTTCTGTACTAAATCACTCTTTCCTGATAGGTAGTGAAATAGGTGCATGAGGATATTCCCAGTAAATATTCATTCATGTGAACCTCCTTGCTATCATTGTTCTCAGATCTCTCTGGCTGAGTAACAGTGGAGGTACCTGTTTGTCTATCCATCTTAAGCAGGTCTATTGCTAACCAGTAGCTCCCCATATCTCAGTTACTCAATGTGGACGTTATTTCTCACTCACATATACTTCCAGTGTGGAGCAGGTAGGGGCGTTCTACTCCACACAGTCACCCAAGGAACCAGGTTCCTTCCATTTTGTGGCTTCCTCCACCTCTGCAATCTCAGAGTCCTCTCCATTCAGCAAGGAGATAGGGAAAGGGAACAAGGATTGGTCGGGGGAGATTTATATGGGTTGTACCTGAAAGCAGTGGTCATCATTTTGGCTCACATACCTTTGATCACACTAACTTCAAGGGAGGGTGCGGAATGCAGTGTAGCTTTCCAGAAAGAAGTTTAGACGTGGATGTTAATGGGCTTTAGCAGTTCCTGCCAACACCCTTTTAGGGGTAGCATCCCTCTGTTCCAAGTGGGAGCTCCTTTTAGTGGTCCATTCAAGTTTCAGAAGAAACCCTGCCTCCTCTCACTGATTCTAGAATAGCCATACAACTGAAGCTTCCTGAATATTTTTCTGGATAATTCCACTGGAGTCAGAAGCAAAGGTGTGGGCAGAGGACAAACCTCCTAATGTTAGAAGGAAGACCACTGAGAATTTTGATAATTTGGCATCTTATTCCTCCTTCCTATTTTCTTCCAAACACAGGAGAGAAACAGTCATTTATTCCTTCCTCTTTGCTCTCTTATGCCTGGAAGTCTTGCCTTCAAAACTTTAGGAGGGCCTATGTTCACCCCAAGATAAAAATAAAAACAAAAATAAAAAACCCTAGAGAAATCACAGCAACTTAGTGGGAGGAGAATAAAATGTTCTCAGCTATCTCTTGCTCCTGAAGACATGAAAGGAATATAAATAAATGTAGACAGTACAATTTACTTTGCTGAAGCACAAAAATTATAGGGTTTCAATCTGCAGAAAGAGAATGAAGTTTTTTGACACTAGGTAAGTACATCATGTGCAGTTGACTACTGATTGTCCCAGGAATGAAACTCCCTAGAGAGAAGGCTTGAAATCCAGAGAGAGAGGGGAGGGGTAAGATGGCCATTCATTCTGGTATGCCTAACACAGCTTCAGATTATGCCTGTTCTGCCATTGTAACCACTTAGAAGCCCTTTGCTCTCAAGTGACCCAGCTGGATAATAAATCATATGGCCACATGTGGGCATCTAAATACAGAGTAAATCTGCTTACACCTAACACCACCATGGTAAAACTACACTTATAAACATCATAAGGAAAATGGGTAAGTAAATCATGGTTTATCACTAAAGAGAAAGCTATTAAATCATGACTATGCAACATTTGCAAACTTTGGACCCACAGTATTGTCATGGCCTCCTAACTGATTTCCTTGCCTCCTGTCTTGTCCCTTCTAATGCGCTCAGTTGTATACTGCACAACTCCAAAAGGGACTATCCTGTACACCAGGATGGAAATGATGCCTACACTAGAGTTGTGTACTATACAACATGATCAACTGTACAGGGCAGTCCTGAATGTGTTTCCTACCTATAGCCTCAATGCTAGTTCTTAAAATGAATACACTGCATAGGAAGTTTTTTTTTTTTTTTTATTAAAACCACTCAATAACTACCCTTTGACCTTGGAAACAAGTCCAAAGCCCTTATTTTGGCTAACAGGGAAGCTCATGATGATCTCTGGCCACTGTCAAACTCCCTAGCCTCTTCTCTTACCCTTCCTCATCATGGAGTCTGTGAGGCTTAATTTTACATGTCAACTTGACTGGGCCAGTGAGAGTGCCCATGTAGTTAGTCAAACAGTATTATGGGTGATTCTGTGAGGCATTTTTTTGAATCAGATTAACATTTAGATCAGTGGACTGCATAAAGCAGATTGCCCCCCATAATGTGGGTGGATCTCATCCAATCAGTTGAAAGCTTGAATAAAACAAAAGGCTGATACTCCCCAGGGTAGGAGGAGATTGTCTTCCTGCCTGATGACCTCTGAACTGAGACACTGGCTCTTCCTGGTTCTACAGCAGTCTTCAGCCTTTGAACTCCAACTGGGTCATTGGTATTGCAGATTTTGGACTTAATGGTCTCCATAATCACATAAGCCAATTCCTTACAATAAATTTCTTCCTTTTTTCCTTACTTCCAGGCTTGCAGGAATAGAACCCTGCTCTTATGACCATATTTAACCTTTGTTAGCTCCTTAAGGGCCCAACTTCAGATATAGTAACATTGGGGAGTAGGACTTCCACGTGTGAATTTGGGGCAGGGAGGACAATTCAATCCCTAAGAGATTCTAAATTCTCACATGCTGAATTACTCTCATACCATGTTTTCCAAACACCATGCACTTGCTCAACTTTGGTCTTGCCCATGCCATGAGAAACACTTCCTTGTACAGAGACCACAGCTCCCCATCCCTCCCAAATCCCTGCCATATACTTCTATTCACTTATCATATTGCATTGTCTTCATTGTCTGTCATTGCCAATGTTGTACTCCATTGAACTCCTGCCGTCTAACACTCAGCCTGGTGCCATAACACATACACAGTAAATAATTCTTAAATTTAAGCTGAAAAAGTAGAATAAAAATAGCGTGCGTACTATGATTATAACTATGTAAAAACACTTGAGCAAAGGAAAAATGCTGAGAAGGATTTGCACCAAAACAACAATGGTGGTTGTGTTTGTGTGGTAGAATTATTGGTAGCTATACTTGTCTTTTCCCTGTTTCCCAAGTTTTCTGTAATGTGATTATATTGTTTTACAACTTTAAAAAGCATAGTTTAAAAGTACACACAGCATGACATTTAAAATCTCAGCCTGAAGCTGGCTTGTTTCAGGATGTATTCCAAAAGAGCTGATTTCCTGGTTACAAAGGATTCTGAAAGATACCCTGGAGTTGCCCCTAACAGGATTTGACATATATGTTGTTAATTGGGGGGTGTGACCTCCCTGGATAATGGTTCATTACTGCTCTGTGGGGTTTCAATAATGAGCACAACAGTCACCTTGGCAGGTGGGAATTCTCCAGATGGAGAACCTGCCCTGGGGATATTCATCACTTAGATGTCCTATTGCTGGAATGCTGGAGGACCAGGGAGGTCTGGATTTTTTTTTTTTTTTATTGAGGTTAAGCTACCTGGCATTATTGCCTAGTTTTTAGATATACCCAAAGGGAGAGAAAGCCAAATACCGGGGGATATTTATAGCCTAGTATAATGGCTTCTCTGGATCTAAACAATCTTACACCCACTGGTGTTCAGAGCTGAGCAGCCATACTGTTTCTGTGCCGTTGGGGGAGGGGTCAGTTCTGAGATGAAAGTTACAGTTACTGAAGGTAACTGGATGATGTGGTGGGTTAGTAATGGTGAGATAAGAGGATGAAGGATAAGTTCTGTGTATGCCAAGCACAGTGCAGTGTCTTTTAATAGACCTGTTTGTAGCCTCCCCAATAGCCGTCACCATCCCCTCCTTCCTGGCCCCACAGCCACCTGCCATTGAAAGGCTGAAAATGCCAGAAACCTGATTCCTCAGGCTCCCCTGTAGCTAGAACATGTGACTGACATTTTGGCCAATGAGGCCCAAGGAGAAGACTGCTGGGGACTTCTAGGAAGATTTTCTTACCCAGTAAAACGTGACAAACAGAGAGTGCTTCTTTCATTAAACATTGTCATGTCTATATGCAACGACTCAAACTGTAGCAGCCATCTTGTGAGCATGAGGAAGCAAACATAAGTCCAAAGTCAAAAGACCCCAAAGATGTCAGAACAGAACTATGGAAAGAACCTGAGCACTTGATGATATTGTTGAGTTGATGAACCAATTCTGGAAAGGCCTTACCCCTGAAATTTTAGCCATGTTAAATAAATCCTTTTTACTTGAATATTCTGTGACTTGTAGCATCCTACACTCCTTTAGTCTTCATGAGAACCCTAGGATGATTGTGTTCTTGTCCTCATTTTACAGGCGGTATAAAGCTCTCATTCTCAGGTACTTCAGACCCCACCTTGTGCTTAACCTCCTCCCCTGCCCTCCTCCTCCCATTAAGTGTGCATTCCTTGCTGGTCTGCACCAGAACTCCCTCTAGAAGTCTGGAATGCAGTTTACTTCTCCCTGGCCTGAGCCCACCTTCTGGACCTGGCCCTGGCCTAACCAGCACCCATGGGTAGCCTCTGGTCAGCACACTTCTCTGCACATCCAATGACTCTGGGCTTTGCCCACCACCATCTCAACATTCTTGGCTCATGGCTGAATCAAGCTGCTTCCCTTTGCCTTGGTGATCCAAAGAGATCACTCCTTATAAACATGATCTGTCTCATGAATCATAGAATCACCTGATTTCCTAGCCCCTGCTTGGCAAGACTTCATGATATTAAACCTCATTAATCCTTGTTACATCCCCAGAGAGGGGCGGTTATTTATAACCTTACACAGGTACAAACTCAGACACATGGACCCCACAGGTATTTTGCTGCTTGGATGGGAACATTGCTATTGTAAGAACCAGCTTCCAGGTCTGTAAAAATAGGCAGGCATCCCAGACTTCACTGATTATCTCCTAGGAAGCTGGATAGGGGAGACTTCACAATATTGGGAAAATCACTGGGGTCAAAACTAGAAGGAATGTTAAGGGTCATTTACATTAATTCCCTATAGACTACTTGAGGCCAACAACTTCTGTTTTATGCATATCCATAGGCCCTGTGCTTAACACTTAAAAAATATCTGGAGCATGAGCCGTCCCAGGGAAGTCATGTACATTGTCCAAGCACCACAGCAAATGACAGTGGACTCCCGGCCTCGAGGTCAGGACCCTGCATGGGATGCTGGTTTCCATCTCTGATAAAATCAGTGCTTTGTTGGACAGGAAGGATGAAAACCTTCAAGAGGCATTCAATTCCAAAGATGACTCTAATCCACATGCAGCCCTAACCACTAGATCTCCAGGCAAGAGGGCTTTTAGGCTGTAAACCTGACAGAAAGAGATTGGTAACTAGAAGTCTTTATTCATTCAAAAAGCATTGACCTAAATTGTTTATCACTGTGAGGTGGGATTTGCAAAGACCTTGTTAAAATTTTTAACTCAGGGACCTATGAGAGATAAAAGGGTTCAGAGGTATCATCTGTTCCTATGGTCATCCAAGGATGGAGTGTTTTCAGTGGATCTTTAGCATTGCTGATCCAGGTAGGAGGCAATTAGGGAGGGCCCTTCAAGAAGCCAAATCCATTATCACCCAGTTTTGACTCCAAAACATACCCCAAACCTGACCACTTCTATTGTCCCCAACCTAATCCAAGCCACCACTACCTCTCACCTGGACGACTTCATGAGCCTCCTCAGAGCTCTACCTTCTCCCTTTCTTCTCTCCATTCTTGCCCCACCCAGCTTCCCATCTCCCTTTAATGGAATTCAAAACCACTTCCCACAGCCTATGTGTCCAAACATGAACTGGCTCCAGCTACATTTGGTCACCTCCTCTCCTGTCACCTCTCCCTTGCTCTCTGTCTTCCAGCTACACTGTCCTTGATTACAACTATTGAAACCTACTGGTTTTCCTCTGCTTGGAGATCTCTTCCTCCAGATTTCCCTCTGACTCCACCCTGTCATTCAGGTGTCAACACAAACACCACCATCACCCCCTGACCCACATTGTTAGACTTAATATGGTCAGAGCTTATCTAGTTTGACTTGGTTATATCATTTTTGTACTAGAAGGTCTATGGCATGAAGGTCCTTATCTGACCAAGTTTATCCCTGCCTCCCACACTTAGAACAGTATCACCTTATCATAAGTGTTTAACAAATAGCTATCGAATGAGGGAATTCTCTGGGGTTCAGTTATATCCCAGGTCAAAATGTGATCTCCAAATTTCATGCAGTAAAACTCGTACAAAACCTATAACATTAATAAAGACAATGATGTAATATGTACAGCAGAGATTCATTAAACATTCTGCCTGCCTCTAATATTTCCCAGGCCTTTAGGGCACTCATTAGGCAGATTCTGAATGAGACTTGTTAGAAATCACACGTGTCACTTCTGAGTGGGTTTCTACTATCTCTTCTCCTACTGCTGCATGTTCCTCTTACTTTTTTTAATGTTTGTTTACTTTTGAGAGAGAGATAGAGTCAAGCGGGGGAGGGGCAGAGACATGGAGACACAGAATCTGAAGCAGGCTCCAGTCTCTGAGCTGTCTGCACAGAGCCTGATGTTGGCTCGTATCCACCAACCGTGAGATCATGACCTGAGCCAAAGTCGGACACCTAACCGACTGAGCCACCCAGGTGCCCCTGCATGTTCCTCATAGTGTAGCTATCAAGTGGTGGGTCCCTGAGTGTCTCTGTAACACAGCCCTCTTCCTCTCCCCTCCACTGACCCTCGGTGGGGGCTTGGCTTGAATGAGAAGTGAAGTTCATTGAGTAAATCCACGGGGCTTCAGCAGCTAACAGCATGAGCTCAGACTGCCCACCAGGACCTGTGCATCTATTATCTCATTTACTCTTCACAATATCTTATAAGGTAGATCTGATTATTACTGACATTTTATAGACATAGAGGAAACTAAGAGACAGAGAAGTGGAACCACTTGCCCAAAGTCACACAGTTGGAAAATGGTAGAGCTGTGATTTGAATCCAAGCAGTCTGACCCTAAAGCCCAGGCTTTTAATCACTGAACTGTATGTTTAAGGAACATTCTATCTTAGGGAGTCAAGTTTTTCAACAGTAAAGGTAAAACAAAATCCTTTGCCATTAAGAAGTCTCTCCCTAATGGTCATAAGAATAGATCTTTGAGATGAAACCAATTTAAGGAGATGTTATTCTTGACATGCTTCTCTTTGTCTTGTAATAAGCACTAATTGAATGATGTTGCCAGCAGGTCTGCTTTATGGAGCCAGTCTGCTATTACACCAACTAATTTTAAAATGTATGGATCTTACTGCTTCAGACCTGAGGCCATATTGATTCTGGAATATGCACCACTAATTGCTGAGAGCCTGATGCTGGGAAGAAAATAAAAGAAAAAAGCTCTCCTGTCAATATTTGTTACTAACCTTGACAAATAAACATTTTAAGTGATGGTGACTTTTTCCTCTTTTAAGGCTTTAATTACTGGCTTGCACACACTGCAATCATTTTGTTCTTGTTTGTGTTTAACAGTCTGTAATCCATTTTAATTATATTCTTTGCTTATCAAGATTAGACTCCTGAACAAGGATAGAACAGAATTTAACTTCTGCCTCTCCCCTTCCCCCCTTCCTTGTCCAGTGCCTGGGAAATCTTTGGGGATTTGACAACATCTTAAAGATAAAAGTTATTCTTTAAGCTTAAAGCCAACAAACGAAACCATTAAAAGGAAGTTTCTTTCTACCTTTTCCAATCTGTCAGTCCTTTGACTAAAGGCATCAGACAAATCTCCTTCCTCTATTAAATTTAGAATGTGAACTTGTCAAACATTTTGAGAAGGGATGTGCAGTGGGGAAGGAAGGAGACATCCAGGGTGAGAACATTTTTTTTTTTCTTGACCTGGATGGTGAGTACAGCGGTGTTTGCTTTGTAATAATTCGTTGATCTCAGGCATTTATATTCTGTGCACTTTTCCATATATGTGTCACATTTTTATGAAACATTATTTAAAACACTGAACATAGCTGGGTTTTCAGGGTTGTTCTGAGCTTTTGTTAAGGGCAACCACTTGCAGACAGCTGCCATACACTGAATGCTTATGTCTCTCCAAAATTCAGATGTTGAGTCTTAATCCTCACTATGATGGTAGTTGGAGGTGAGGCCATTTGGGAGGTGATTAAGTCACAAAGGTAGAGCCTTCATTTATGGGATTAGTACCCTAATAAAAGAGACCCCAGAGAGCTCCCCTGTCCCCTCTCCCATATGAGGACACAACTTGAAGACAGCCATCTGTGAACTAGGTAGTGGGCCCTCACCAGACACATCTTCTGGCACCTTGATCTTAGACACCCAGGCTCTAGAACTGTGAGAGATAAATTTCTGCTGTTTATACAGACATGCAGTCTACAGTAGTCTGTTATAGCAGCCTGAACCAAGACAACAGCCAAGCTCTTTTTAAAACTACTTCCAGGGCACCTGAGTGGCTCAGTCAGTTGAGCATCCAACTTTGGCTCTGGTCATGATCTCGTGGTTCATGAGTTCAAGCCCCACGCCAGGCTCTGTTCTGACAGCTCAGAGCGTAGAGCCTACTTCAGATTCGGTCTCCCTCTCTCTCTCTGCCTTTCCCCTACTTGTGTTCTCTCTCTCTCTCTCTCTCTCTCTCTCTCTCTCTCAAATAAATAAATAAACATTAAAAAAATAAGTACATAAATAAAAATAAAACTACTTCCAATATTTCCCCTTTTAAGATTTGTATTTACCAGAGTAGGAATTATAATAAAGTATGCTGGCAATGAGGAAAGATACCACCAAAGATAGTTTTTGGCTTTCCTAACAGTCCAATGTGGGTATTCTTGGTCAGAGGAAGATCTTCTACACAGCAATTCAGGGACCAGGCCTCAGACTGAACAGCAGATTTGACAACATCTCAGCCAATTCAACAGGGGGATCCAGAGCAACAATTGCCCATTAGAAGTGTCCTGTGCTGGGTAGAAATGGCCATGCTCATCAGCTGGGGGATGCCCTGGAAGAGCACGGCTTTGACTCCAAAGCTAATTGTAATCCTTGCAGCTAAATGGCAGTTATTTCTTGAAGATATGAGTGATACATTTCCATGACTGCCACACTCTACAATGGAAAGGGAGACACGTATATACATATATGTATACATATTTGGTGACCAGTAAGCCTCTGTCACAGTAATGGAGGCCAACTCAAACTGGACTCCAGAACCATGTTGGTCTAACTCCCCTCCTGTGCTGAGCTTTCTTCCACTGCTCCTGAGATGTCCCATTGCCTTATTGTCTCTGGGCCATGGTGGAACCATTTTAGTTTCATTCCCCAGCACTAATTCCTTTTTTTCTGATGGAAGTCCCAATTTTCGTGTGGTTATCCAAAGCTCCCTAACTCTTAGTCCATGTGGTTTCGTTGTGTCTCCTCATCCCCACCACCCCAGCTCTATAATTAGGCACATGCTGCAGGCCTGAGCCAATCAGTCCTACTCTGGCCACAGTAAAGGTTTCAGCATTGGACACAAGACCCAACCAGAGACTTCTGCTAGGTGGGGTAGAGGAGCATAAGTCTGAGAGGATGAGGGGCTGGAGCTATGCAGCCATCTTGCCACCATGAGGGGAAAGGGTGAAGAAGTTAGGACCATCTTGGGGAGGATGAGGGTAAAGCCAGTATGGTGGGAGTCAGAGTCTAGAGGTGGAGAAAAACTGAGTCTCTGTGAATGTGTCTAAACATCTGCCAATAAACTCCTTTTTTACCCAAACAGTTTGAGCTGGTTTCAGTCCCTTCAAAAGTGTCCTAACTAAAGTCCATCAGGCTCAATATATACTCAATTTGGAAATATTTTATTTACCAAAGTCTCTAGATTCAACCACCACATTAGTCCCAGATGGTTAATAAAAGTCTACTAAGTCCTTCAAAACTAGAAAGCAGGATTTTTGCTTTAATTAAATCCATGCAGCAGTCAAGTTCTGCCTCCTAACCACCTCCCTCCCACACTTAGTATATCAGAACTTCCACCTACCTATTTATCAGCTGTAGTCTCCCTTGGAAAACATGCTGAGTGACTGAGCTGTTGATTAACTTTGTCTCCCAAATGGACTCTGACTCCTTGAGGGCAGGGCATATTCCCAGAGCCCAGCACAGAGTCTGACAGGAAGTGGTAGTTCAATCAGTTAGATCTAACAATGCTCAGCTGGCATCCTCAGACTTGAGGCAGAAAGGCAGACACCCTCCCACATCCTGTATGGTTGTCTGCGTGAGTCACCAAGTTCCTGCAGAGAGGGTCAGCCAGGGCTTACCCGGAAGTGAATCAGCAACATGGTTGGCAATGCAAGGACCACCAGCCTCCTTGGCCATACTACTTAGCCATACTGCCCCCTCTTTTTCTTTCTAGCTCCTTTATCCCCCTCTATTTCTTTTCTTTTTCCATTCCAAGATCCCCCAACTCTGCTCCATGCTTCTGCCACAAACATCTATGGGTGCTCCCATAGGCCCTGTCCTCAGGGCTATGCTGGAACTAGTGTTGCCCCACAAGTCAAGACGCATGACATGGGAGGGTACTAAGCTGTGTGAAGACAGGTTTCAGAAGCAAGGACTCTTTAATCTGCAAAACAAAGACTAAAAAGGAACTTGCATGAAAGTTTGATAGGTTAGTAGTTATATGTTGCTATGAAACTACTCCAGAAATTAATGTTTTAAAACAACAATATTTACTATCTTTCATTTGTGGGTGGGGTCATGAATTTGGGCAGGGCACAAGGGGATAGTGTGTCTCTTATCCATCATGTCTGGAGCTGCAGCTGGAAAATCCCAAAGACAATGGCTAGAATCATCTAAAGGCTTGTCTACTCACATGGCTGGAGGTTGATTCTGGCTGTTGGCAGAGGCCTTAGTTGGGGCAACTGGTTATAACACCTGCATAGGACTTCTCCAAGTGACTTGAGCTTCCTTACAACATGGTGACTAGGTTGCCAGGACAAATATCCTGAGCAAGAGAGTGAGAGAGACAGAGAGAAAGAAATGCAAAGCAAATGCTATATCTTTTTTCTAACCTAGTCCAGATGTCATACAGCATCATTTCTGCCATACTCCATTAGTCACAACAGTCACAAGTATCCACTCAGATTCAAGGGACTCTTAGTGGGCAGAGTGGCCTGGTCTGAAAAGCATGGAGGGCCAGAATACTGTTGTGGCCATTTGGGGAAAATAAAATATGTCACAGGTATTAATATACGGGTCTTGCACGAGTTTCCTCAAAAATGGTGAAACATTCTACTAAAAGTTAATTTTGAGTACTTATTAAGTGTCAAGAACTGTATTAAGTATTTACTCATAGTAACCCGTTTAATCCTTCCAACAACTCATTGGGTTGGATGCCATTTTTAGGTCAAACTCACAGGTGAGAAAACTGAAGTACAGACAGATTAAGTGATTTGCTCAAAGTCTGAGAGCTAGTTAGCAGCAGAGCCAGCATTTGAATCCAGGCTATAAAGAAAAACACCTTCATAAAGGTCAGAGTTGCAGAGGCAAGTTGAAGTAGCTAAGGAGCCACTACATATCTTCCCATACAGTTAACTCCAGATATCTTTTAGGCATTCTACCTCAGATCCCTCATGCTTACTGGTCTCACTCCCACCACTGCTGGGAGAACTAGCTCTTCAGAGATACCAGCCAAATTCAGTAGGGGCCACCTGACAACATCCCACTCAAGCCTGTGCCTCCCACTTGCTGGGATATGGCTTTTCCATTGGTGCTTAGAGTCCTTGCAAGCTCAACCTGGAAGCACAAGAGAGTTAATGCCCATAGCCCAACTTTTGACTCAAGATGGGGAGGCAAATGGATATAGGTATCTTTTCTCCCTCTAGCTAGTCCCAGAGATGCAGTTCATGTGACTTCTTAGGCAATGGCAGGGGCAGCCAGTCACCTTCACTGCATTCTTGCTTTGCCTCTTCCTCCTCCCTGCTTCTCAGTCTCCTGCTCTTCACTTCTGCACCCTGGACTCTCACTACCTATATCAAGTCCTCATGCAGACTTGCTCTTTGGGGGAATTCAAACAACAGTAACTTTAGGAAATGCAATTTCCAAGAGGCGTTACAGGCTAAAGTTGGATACCAAATTCTAGACTACTGGAAATGAACTTTACTTTGGAGGTAATCAAAACCAAGGATGGGAAAGGGCCATCAAGCGACAGTGTGCTGGAGCTCATGAGAACTGATAATGCACATTTCTTCCCAACAACGTGTTCAGGGACTTTGTGATGGAAGCTGGAAATCAGCCACAGTGGGAGTATTTACACCACAGAAATGGGCGAACATGGCAGACTAGGACTTTTTTTGCACAGAGATCCAGTTGTTAAACACCTACCCAGCACAACACTAATGTCAATTCGCCTGCAACTCTGATTGATAATGACTGCCTAGGGTAGTGCATTGGGAGGGATTCCAGGGCTATTACCAATGTCTATTTGCTATCTCTACTCTAAACCAAGGCTCTCATTTTTACAAATGAGGTATAGAAGCCCAGAGACTTGTTTAAGATTACCTAAAAGTGACAGAATCAGCCTAGAACCCAGGCTTTTTTCGCTCCATATGCAAGGTATGTTGTGTAGATAATGGGCCTGTCGCCTGGTTTCAGGCACAGCTCTCACATCTTGGGATTAAAATTTGAAACCCACCTCTCATCCTGAGTCAAAGACACTCCTACACTGGGAGTCCTTGTTCTTGCTAATGGAGGTATTTCTCAACCTTCTTTAACATCACATGGGGAGAGAGGATCACTGGCAGTAGCCATGGTGTCTAGGTCATTATCACTCACATACCAAAAAAAGAAAAGAAACAGAGAGAGAGAGAGAAAGGAAAATATAGGGAGACTTCTTTTTTTAAAAATTTTTTTATGTTTATTTTTGAGAGAGAGAGAGAGAGAGAGAGAGAGAGCAGGAGTAGGGGATGGGAAGAGAGAGAGGGAGACACAGAATCTGAAGCAGGCTCCAGGCATTGAGCTGTCAGCACAGAGCCTGACGCGGGGCTCAAACTCATGAACCATGAGATCATGAGCTGAGCTGAGGTCTGATGCTTAACTGACTGAGCCACCCAGGGAGACTTAAAAAAAAAAAATTAGCAGTAAAACTGTCTGTCTCACTTTTTGAACAATGAGCTTGAAATCTGTCTCCTGCTCTAGGGAGATTAGGAACATGAATCATTTACCTTCGGCAAAGTACAAAGACACACACACAAAAAAAAATCACAGCCACCAACTAAATATTAAATTACCCATACCATGTTAAATACTTTAAATGGCACCATAATGTTTGTTTAGCTGAGTCAGCCAGAGCCACTTCTCCTTCCCCAGATTCCCACAGCTGCTGAAAACCCATGTCAGCCAACCGAAGCCTCCTGTCTGATTGTGAAGGTTGGTGAGGAGGTGCTCTCCTTGCTGTTTGAAGAGACAGGTTGTGCTGGTTGTTGAAAGGAGGGTGGAGGGGCTGGGATTCCTTTCCTTCTGGGTAAGCCCAGCATGGTTAGTGCTAAGGTGAAGCAAGTAAGGGGGTAATGGTGTAAAATTCAAGGACCCTGCACTTGCCCAGTCCTGAGAGTGAGCAATGCCTCTGTAATTTATGTGCCATACAGCTGCCCACCCTCACTCCTGTCCTGCAGCCCAGCCAGAAGTTTGCTCTGGACCCACTAACAGAACTCCCAGGTTCCCAAGAAGCAGAGCCTCTGAAGCCAGGTCCAGAGTGAGGACAATGGAGACCCAGGGCTGTGTTCCTGAGGTCCTCAGAGCCACAGAACCTGGACTGGAACCCAGGTCCTCTTTCCTAGTCCTGTGACGTGGGGACATTCATTCTACTTCTCCTCTGTTTCCTCATCTGTAAAACAGGAGGGCTATTAGAATGCTTTTCTTGTGATGAGCAGTAAAGGGGTTATGGGTATAAAAACCCTTCAGAAATTGTGAAGCACTACATAAAAGTTGGCTATTACTATTAATTTTACATTAATAATATAAATAATGAATTGCAGTTTCTGATTAAGTGGTGGGAAAAATTCCTACATGTGATTATTTCCCAGATTTCTTCTCCTCTATTTGCCTATTAAGCCCTGAATTTGCTTTCTATCTTCCTCAAAAGGAAATATTATTTCATGTTATGAGAGAGACCATGCTAATTTCATATTAAGGAGATGGAAAGAGGTGCTGGGGAATAGAGGGGGGGAGAGAGGGAGGGAGAGAGGGAGAGAGGGGGGGGGAGAGAGAGAGAGAGAGAGAGAGAGAGAGAGAGAGAGAGAGAGAAACCACAAGGGTGTACTGGGGGAACAGAGAGAACTTTATTAAATATTGTGATAGATTTTGATGGAGATTTGATGTTCTCTAAGAAATGCACATGTAGGATTTTAGTTACATTCTTGTTTGTTGGATTATGAATGTAACACTGTTCTTAGCCTGGACCACATGGATCTCCAAACATATAGGGAAAATGAACATAATAGCCAAGAGTGGTTAGTAAATTCTGTCTCCCAGCTCAGGATGTTCAAGGCCAAATCTATAACAAAATGAGATGAATTACCCAGAACCAAGTGACAGGCACTGAGAGTTTTGCAGAGTGGGATGGTGGAACCAATGACTATGCATGGCTGAGGAGAAATCTCCAATCTCTACCTCCATCCAAGACCTTCCATCCATGAGAACTCTCAAGGTCACATTTAAACAAAATCAGTTTGCACTTTTTGCATAATCAATTTTGTGGCAATGACGGAAAATTCTGAAGGGGAAAAGAAAATCACAATCCTCCTGACCAGTTTTCATTCTTGATCTGTGATTCAGCTCAAGAGGATATTTTTAACCTCTTCTTGTCACTATGAGCAAAAATTGGAAAGATTTTCTCACAGCTGGACTGAGGACTAAGGTCTGGATGTTTTCAGACCAAAGGAGTATGTTTGGGGAAAAGAAAGAAATGGCCAAATGTTTCCGCAGCCAATGATGACAGGCACTCTTCACCCTGCAGGGCTTCTGTCACTGTCCTTCATGTGTCAAGTAAGGACACAGCCCAGCCTCACTTGGGCATAAAGAGTGAGTTACAAAAGCCTGGGCTCCAGAAGGGGAAAGAAGTTATTCCCCAAGACTGAATTTTAATTGTGCTGTCTGAGCTGTTAGACATTAGATCATACTCCAAGAGGCAACAGTATTTTGATTAAGCATCTTTATCATTTTGGTAAATTCTTTAGTTCTATGTCTTCAATGTTATATGCAGACCTCAGATTTACATCTGAATTTATATTCCTCCTCTAGAATTTGCCCTTCCTTCTGGGGTCTCCCTCCTGGTCAGTGGTAGCTGGTAAAGTCCAGTGCTCCTACCTGTAAAATAGCCCCCACATCCAGCTCTACCTTTCCACCCTCACATCCCTGGCTCAGGTCCCTGCCCATCTCACTAGGGCTCTCATGAGTCTCCTAAATGACTTCCATTTCAATTCCCAAGCCCATCTTCCTCCAGACACAGGAGCCACTGTGGAGAAGATCACGTCCTACCCACCCCCACCTCAAGTCCCACAGCTCCTGCTCCTGGTATGAGGGCTCTGCCTGCTCTGGTCCAACTTCTTCCTCTTGCCCCTGTCCTCCCTCTAACTGTACCCCATGTATTGTCTCAAACATGGATTTAAATTCCCACCTTATTACCTTTGATCTTAGTTTTCCCATCATTCAGGGGGCTTTCCATGCCCCCCACCCCATGCTATGGCCTTTATTTCCCTCCTTAGCAAATGCCAATCAAAATTCCAATGCCCAGCTCCAAAACTACCTGCTCCATAAACTCCTCTCATTTCAGCTAGAAAGAATCTCCTCTTGTTGTAGGATTCAAAAAGCCCTCTATTAGTAGTTTTCATTAATTTACAATTGGTAATTTAAGTATGGAGAGAACTCTGGAGCTTATAGGGTCCTTCCAGATAACTCATCTTATTTGATTATAACACAGTGAGACGTGTTTTACAAATAGGAAACTGGACAGGGCTGAGGGCTAGGAGCAGGTTGGTGGTAAAAATGTGCCAGAGACTGCTACTGATGCATTTTCCCCTCCTGTGATGATAGAATGCCTTAGGTGGGAACAGGACCACTAAGCTAAAAATAAATTTCTCACACTTCTTGGCAGTCAAGTGCGCCCATATGTCTACATTTTACCCAATGGGATATAAACAGGAGTGACGAGCGTAACTTCTGAGTCCTTGAAGCAAGGACTTCCCTTCCCTCATTCCTCCCCTTTGCAGGCTGGAATGTAGACATAAGAAGAGCCAGAGCACTGTTCTGGGCAAGTTGGAAGCCACATTTAAGGATGGCAGAGCAACAAGACAGAAGGAGCCTGGGCCCCTGATGATTGCAGGGCCACCATACCAGCCCCAGACTACTGCTTAGGACTTTAAGTGAGAGAAATAAATTATCGTGTTGTTTAATCCGTGACTAATGTAGCCCATTGTTAGAGCAGCTAAAGTGAGTTTAGCCAATATAAATAATTTGTCCAAACTTTTTGGGTAATTGATGGTAGAGTAAGATTCTAGAACCTGTGCTCTTTCTGGTAGAAGACACTGCATACATTTATCACAGGTCATTTTTGTCCTGGATGCACACTTTTTCTTTCTCTTCACCCCCTCCATCTTTGCCTCATTGTAAGCACCTTGCTCACTTGTTACAAGAATATTTACTGAGCATCTACAATGTACTAGGCACTGTTTTAGGAGTTGAGGGTACTGTAGTGAATAAGACAGATTATATCCCATTCTTGGGGAGCTTACATTTTAGTGGAAGAAGACTACAAACAAACGAATAATATACAACATGGCCGGTGGTGGTAAGTGCTATAAAGACAAACTGGGATGGTGTGCTAGTGAGTAAGCCAGGGCAAGCAGTGGCTGCCTTATCCAGAATGATCACAGAAACCTCTCTAAGAAGGTCATATTCCAGCTGAAACCTGAATGATAAGGCAACCATGTGAGGATCTCAGCAAAGACCATTCCAGGCAGAGAGAGGGAACAGTAAGAGCAAAGTTCCTGAGGCAGGAATATAAGTGGTTTTCTGGGAGAGCTGTGAAAAGACAGGAACTTTTAGATACCCTCCCAGTGTTCTGCATGTATCAGATGTTCAATAAGTGTTACTGATGATGAAGTGAACACGTTGGACAGGACTCATCTCTCATGCTTGGCATCTAGACCTCTTTCCAGCTGTGCAGCACTCTAGAGCACAGTGAGGTCTGGACTTGCCCAGAATTTTCAGGGGCGTGCCCACTGGGTGACCCTGTTTTTCTTACAATAGCTGCAATGGTGCGAGATAAAAGTTCCTTCTTTCATTTGGAAAATTTCCAACACATATCAACTCATATGGATCTGCTCTATCCTGTTCAGAGGGCTTTGAATTTTGCTTCAGCCTAAGTATCCTAATTTCTACAAATATGCTCTGTAACAAGCCATCCCAAAACTCAGTGGCTTTGTTTTCTTGCTTTACTGTATTTGTTTCCTTGCTTTACTGCTCTGCAGGTCAGCCGTGGCTCTGCTGGGCTTACCTAGGACAGTTGAGGCTTTGACTCGGGCTCATTTCAAATCTGCTACTCTACAGTCAAATCCACACAGACCCAGAGAGATGTGCTGCTGGTGAGACCATGTAATTGGTTGGTGTGAGAACCTATGAAAGAACCAGTTCTCCTTACTTCCAAATGAGCCTTCTGACTAAGAACACACTGATAAAACAAACACTGAGAAAAGGTGTTTCGTTAATTCCCACTGTCTTAGGCTGAGTGGCTAACCAGGACATGCTTCCTTACAGCAGGTAGCAGAGATACAACAACACAAGCACATTGAAGGCCTCTGCTCACATCAGGTCTATGTTAGTAGACATGATCAACATTCCATCAAACGAGTCACATGGCCAAGTCCAATGTCATTGGGGCAGTGGTGACACATCCCTCCTCCACAGTAGGAGGGGGAGGAGCATGATGTTTGCTCCCCAGGAGTCCAGTCTGTGACAGCATGTATACAATTTGGTTTTGCCCAGATTTGGAAGTTTAATCTTTAGCCAGAGATTTCAATCACATGCTTCTCCATGGAGACTTCCTCTCTACTCTCTGAAAGTAAAAAGAAGGAGAAGAAGGAGAAGGAGAAGGAGAAGGAGAAGAAGAAGAAGAAGAAGAAGAAGAAGAAGAAGAAGAAGAAGCCGTTACTTGAGGGGCTGGTGGTTGTAAGAGGCAGATGGGGAGCAACCCTTTTCATTAGCTGCTGAGAGGACCTCAGAGCCACACCAAAAAAAGAACTTTCCAAACTGAACAATATAGACCATGCCACATTATGATAAATGAAATAAGTCAGAGAAAGACAAATACTGTACAATCTCATTTACACATAGAATCTAAAAAACCTGACCCAAAAACAGAGGGTCTGGTAGTGGTTGCCAAGGGGTGGGAGGCAGGAGAAATGGGGAAATCGGGCCAAAGTTCCAGTTGTAAGATTAGTAAGTTCTGGAGATTATAGCTGATAATTCTGTATTATATACTTAAAAGCTGCTAAGAGAATAGATCTTCAATGTTCTCACCACAAGATAAAATGGTAATTATGTGATGGGATGGGGATGCTGGCTAAGGTTATGGTGGTAATCATTCTACAATATAGAAGTGTACTAACTCAACACATAGCACACCTTAAACTGACACAATATTATATCTCAATGGCTGGGGAAAAAAAGGCCATCCCTAAATGGGGCAATTTACAAATTGTGGTAATCAACACTGCCTGTTAGTGGCAGGGACTTGAGACTGTCTTAGTTAATATTTGCCATAGGATCTGCTCTGCATCTCTAAGAATCTGGAGATAAATGTGTTGTTACAGCAAAGTAAGTGAGTTAACTGTAGTAAGGGCAAATCACAAGCTCTACAAGGCAGCTTCACTTTTTAATAGGACGGGGAAGAATTCTCAGTAAATATCAGAAGGGGAATTGATGTGCTCCTGTCTCTTGGTATTTATTTTCTCAGTTTGCTCTTAATTTGAAAGCTCATTTGGGGGTGAGGACACTTAGACTTTTCCAGGATTTCACACTAACTAGCTCTGTGATCTCACTGAATTCACGTCTCATTTCTGTACCTTAGTAGGCTTCCATGGCAGCTATTCCCAGTCTGGGGTGCCCAAGTCCCAGGTAGGTCCCAGAAACAAAGGAATCTCTGCAAATGCCACTAGAGGGGCTCTCACTCGGGTGATTGATCTGGAAGGATTTGCCAAAGGAGAAATTATTGGGGCTGGTTCAGGGGGGAAAAAAAAGGAGAAGTTCTCATTTACAGGGAAAGACAAGGAAAAACAAAGGTCATGGTCTGAGCAACTATCATATGTTAGGCAATTCTAGAGGTTTGATATATGTGACCAGATGTTAGAACAATACTATTCCAGCATGAGTTGCAAGTGATGAGCCCATATGATGGATGTCAAGAGCCCAAAGGGATGGGAGAATGATACCTTCCATGTGCCAACTCGCTAACCTATCATGCTACTCTGTTTTCAGACCCCTCAACAGAATAGGGATTTAAATTAAAGTAAGGAAAAGGGTACCAGGGTGGCTTAGTTGGTTAAATGCCTGACTCTTGGTTTCAGCTCAGGTCATGATCTCACAGTTCATGAGTTCCAAACCCCCTGTTTGGGATTCTCAGTCTCCCTCTCTCTCTACGCACCCCCCCCTCTCTCTACGCCCCCCCCCCCTCTCTCTCTCTTTCTCTCTCAAAAATAAACAAACATTGGGGCACCTGGGTGGCTCAGTCGGTTGAGCATCTGACTTCAGCTCAGGTCATGATCTCACAGCTCGTGAGTTCGAGCCCCGCGTCGGGCTCTGTGCTGACAGCTTGGAGCCTGGAGCCTGCTTCAGATTCTGCGTCTCCCTCTCTCTGTGCCCCTAGCCCACTCACATTCCGTCTCTGTCTCTCTCAAAAACAAATAAACATTAAAAAATAATAAACAAATATTAAAAAAAGGTAAGGAAAAGGTGAGAGGATTTTTTAGCTGCCTCACCAAGTCTCCAGGGGGAGGGATACAGGTATCACCTTCTGATTCCAAGACAAGGGCTTTGAAATGTTGGAGCCCCAGAGGACTGGGGCCTGGCTTATGTCCAAGAAATCTTATGTGGCCCTGGGTGGAGGATGGTGTTCTTCCCTTTGAAGATGAATGCTGATGGAATGCCCTGGTGGGGGTGCAGGACATGGTTGCCATGTTGGATTGGTCATCTCCCGAGGAATGGTCAGAGCAGGGGAGAGAGAGTGCTTCCCCACAGAAGTAGCCATACTAGAGTTACCATGACAGCAGAGCACAAAAATCAAGGCCATCAGTAGATAACTTTGTCTCTAAAACTGCACTGTCTTCTAAAGACAGAGCTGCCGGTGCACAGCTATGGGCTAGGAGGGATCCCCCAGAACATAGATGTATCAGCCTGAGCCAAGGGGGCTGCAGGAGATGGGGCTCAGCAGGACCTCTCAGAAAAGACCAGAAAGGTACTGCCAATAAGAGCCAGCCTTGACCATCATCAAGCCCAGAGAGAATTGAGTCACCCAGAAGAGTGCATGCTGTCCTCTCCCATAGCTCTCCTCCCTCCCCCAGGAAAAGCCCAAACTGCGGTAAAGAGTGGATGAGGAGGTGAGCAGGGAGCCAGAGGGAGGAGGGGTCAGCAGTGTCCCCCTTCCCCCACTGCAGGGGGCAGCTTAAAGTACATCTGAGCTAAGGTGAACAGCTTAGAGCATTCTAATTCCTGAACTTGGATTCCGTTTGAGACTTAACATCATTATAGTACTCTATTATTCAAAGGTGAGCACAAAAGTCAAGTGATTTGCTACAATAGGTAGGGGAGGTTACTCCTACTGAATAAAGTATAAGGGGTGTGGGAGACAAAAAAACAAAGGGGTTTTGTTAGATCAGTAATAATGCTTATTCCACATTCCAGGTGCATATGCCTTAGCTCACTCAGGGCTCACTTTTCTTTAAGACTGAGCTTCCCAGGGGTGTTTAGGAAAAACCTTCCTGGGCATGTTAATGGTATGCTGGGGAATAGATGTCTTCCCCTGAGGAAACAAGTTTGTTCACTAAACAAAATTAAACTGGCTTGTTTATCACAGGACTTCTCAGAAACTTTAATATGCATTTTGGACCTACAAGAGGTAGGCTTCATAGCATTTCCTACATTCATTTCATCACATGTTGTTTTTACTGCATGTATGGCGATGGTTCAATGAAAGGACTGAAAAATGCTGCCCTATGACACAGAATACGATGTCTGTTTGGTTTATGAAAGATGTTTTGGTTGCATCTTATTTTCAAAGAGTAGAGATGCATATCCAGGTCACCTTGGGAGATGATGATTTATTAACAGGATAAACATGGAAATAAAGAAGTCAAAAAACTGGGACAAAATTTGGAAATTGGAAGGTCATTCAATAGACAATACAACTCTTTGCCAATAATTTCTTACATATGACACCAAGAGGAGAGGCAAAAAGAAATGGACAAACTAGACTACATCAAAATTTCAAAGTTCTATGCATCAAAAGACAATCAGTAGAATGAAAAGGCAACCCATGGGAGAAAATATTTGCCAATCATATCTGATGAGGGGATAATATCCAAAATATATAAAGAACTCCTATAACTCAACAGTAACAAAAACCAAACAATGCAGTTTTTAAAATGGACAAAGGACTTGAAAAGACATTTTTTCCAAGGAAGATACGCAAATGTCCAATAAGTACACAAATCAGCATCCTGTCATAATCCAATCAGCCCAGGCCAGCATGGTGGTATTATATGGTATAGAAAATAGCTAGAATGTACTATGGCAGAAATGGCTAGTTGCTTGATAAGGGTGCCAAGATAAGATTTTTCTTTTCCCAGTGAATTTTCCAAAAACAATGCTGGAACTACTGGATATCCACATGCAAAAGAATTAAGTTGGACCCATACCTGACACCTTATACAAAAATTAACTCAAAATAAATATAGACTTCAATGTAAGGACAGAAACGAAAAATCTCTTAAATGAAAACAAAGGCATAAATATTTGTGACCTTGGATTAGACCATGGTTTCTTCTCTATAATGTCAAAAGCACAAGAAACAAAAGGAAAAATACATCACTTGGACTCAAAATTAAAAACTTTTAGGTTTCAAAGGACAACCACCAAGAAAATATCCACAAAAATGGGAGCAAATATTTGCCAAATCATATATCTGATAATAGACTTGTATCTAGAATAAAGAACGCTTTCAATTCAACAAGAAAAGACAAATAACCCAATTAAAAAACGGGCGAAGGATCCAAACAGATACTTCTCCAACAAAGAAAAATTATTAATATGTAAAGATGTTCAACATCATTAATCATCAAGGGAATGCAAGTCAAACCCACAATACTACCTCACATACACTAGCATGGCCAGAATTAAAAGGACAGATGAAATCATTGGCAAGGACATGGAGGAAATCAGACCCCCCATATGCTGCTGGTAGAAATGTAAAATGACCAGTTCCTTTAGAAAATAGTCTGACAATTTCCCAAAAGATTAAGCATAGAGTTACCACATGACCCAGCAATTCTGCTCCTAGGTATACACCCAAGAGAAATGAGAACACATCCACACAAAAACTTGTTCGCAAATTTTCATAGCATTATTCATAATACTCCAAAAGTGGAAACAGCCCAAATATCCATAAATGAATAAACAATTGTGACATACCCATGCAGTGGAATATTATTGGACAATAAAATAGAACAAAGTACTGATACATGATATGACATGGATGAGCTTTGAAAAGATCATACTAAGTTGAAGAAGTAAGCACAAAGGACCTCATATTGTGGAATTCAGAATAGGCCAATCTACAGAGGAGGGAAACAGATTAGTGGTTGCCTGGGGCTGGAGGGGCTAGAAGGGAGGGAGTGAGGAATGGGTAAGGGTCATTGGGGTTTCTTTTTTGTGAGTAATGGAAATATTCTAAACCTGTGAAGATTGATGCACAACTATGTGAATAGTTTTGAAGGCAAGACTGCCTGAAATAAAAGCTTCTACAGGAATGAAGGGGGAGAGGATATGGGAGGGGTGATCCAGGAACAGACTACGGACAGTTGAGGAAGTTATACTTTATTCTGCAGGTAAAAAGCCAGGAGATACGAGGATGAAAGGAATACTAGGGAAAGATTAATCAGTACATACACTACGCTGAGTGGTTAAGGCAAGCTAAATTTGCCCAGTGGGAGAAGAGAGAACAAATATAATAATGAGCTCAGATATCAACTGTTCTAGCCACATGGCTTAAGTCACAAACTGTCCTCAAATGGACTCGAAGAATCCTCAAAGAGGCCAATAAGATCAAGACACATTTATTTACACAAATGTGTAGAGAAGGGGGTGTTTTCATTAGACAAAATGATCCATCCTCTCAGCCCATCCCCATCACGGCCTCATGGGAGACGAATGGCTTACAGCCTATCCTGGAACGTACCCATCACACAATAGGTTTCCGGCTGACTCTTTGCTGGTCTTAGAAGGAATCTAGGTTTTAGCCACACTGACTGGAGTGAGGTGATAGCTCAGTGTGGTTTTGATTTGTATTTCCCTGATGAGGAGTGACGTGGAGTATCTTTTCAGGTGTCTGTTGACTAGGAATTTACCCAAGGGATCCAGGAGTGCTGATGCAGAGGGGCACCTGTACCCCAATGTTTATAGCGGCACTCTCAACAACAGCCAAATTATGGAGAGAGCCCAAATGTCCATCAACTGATGAATGGATAAAGAAGTTGTGGTTTATATACACAATGGAATACTACTTGGCAATGAGAAAGAATGAAATATGGCCTTTTGTGGCAACGTGGATGGAACTGGAGAGGGTGATGCTAAGTGAAATAAGTCATACAGAGAAAGACAGATACCATATGTGTTCACTCTTATGTGGATCCTGAGAAACTTAACAGAAGACCATGGGGGAGGGGAAGGGGAAAAAAAAAGTCACAGAGAGGGAAGGAGGCAAACTGTAAGAGACTCTTAAAAACTGAGAATAAACTGACGATTGATGGGGGGGTGGGAGGGAGGGGAAAGTGGGTGACAGGCATTGAGGAGGGCACCTGTTGGGATGAGCACTGGGTATTGTATGGAAACCGATTTGACAAATTTCATATTAAAAAAAAAAAAAAGAAGGCATCTATGTTGCAGTCAGAAACCGGCCCATGTGGGTTGACTATCTAAAAGTAAAGCTGGATTTTTCTATTACCACTCTTTTTTTCCCCAAGAGCTCCAAAACTCATCTTTTATTTGGGCATTCATTTCTTATAACTTTTTTGGAAAGTGGATGGATCTAACGGGTATCCCCATATCTCGGTTGGTGAAACTGAAGTGCGGTGCTTAACATGGTTCTTTGGCATGGCCTAGAATAAATTCCAGGTCTCCTGAAGCTTTGACTAGGACAGTTGCACTATAGTGTCTTCTTAGCCAGTAACAATTCAGCTTTGCCCTTGGTGGTGGATACTCAGGTGCTGGGGGGCTCCAATATGGCTTCTGCCTCCTTATCCTCTCTCGGTTCAGTCTCCATACTTCCTCTCCACTGTTTATAAATAAAGTTTGTCCTCTTCCTTGAGCCCTTCAGGAGATTTAAAAGGCCATAATGAAGGTTATTAGATTACTCGGTACATTGGATTTATATGGTTTACTTTGTTTAAAAGAATTGGGAAGCTCCTGTGGTTAGAAGTGGGAGCTCTGGCATCAGACCAATCTGACAAGTCAGCTTGGCGACTCCTTGTGCCCCAGTTTCCTTACTGACAAAATGGGCATTAAAATGCCACCTATGTTACAGGTTGTTGGGATGCTTAAGTGAGCATGCACGTCAAACGGCACAGCCCTAGACAGAGTACATATGCAATAAACATTAGCTAAGAGAACATAAAAGCAGTCCTCCAATATTTAAATGGCTACAGAAGGTGAGAAATTTTATATGCCAGAACTAAGACAAACAAGCAGATTATCCTCCAAGTACAGAACTTTACAACTACCAGAGACGTCTAGCAATGGAATGAACCAGCTGGAGAGTGAGCTTCTGATCCCTTGAAGTATTTATGCTGAGATCATGAGGACCTCGTGATTCTGTAGCATAGGCTTCAGTCTCAAATGAGCCAATGGACCAGGTAAATTCCAAGGATCTTTTTGCCAGAAAACTTCCAAAGGCTTTTCCTCTCTCCTCCCAGTTTAGGCAGTCTATGAATTATGCAGGCGGGAAAAGGGGAAAAAATCCAGAAAGGTTCTCTTCAAAGCTTCAAAAGGCCAGAAAGGAGAAAACAGGCAAGTTTTCACAACCTCTGATTAGACCTTCTAACAGAGTCTGGGCTCATGCCCAGCAAGGAAGTCCAGGAATAGGGAAAGCAGGTCTGCCAGAGGTCGCAGGTGGACAAGGCAGAGGCCAGTGGGGCTGTCCCTTCTTCCCTGTGCTTATCAATGTCCACCCAAGGAGCCCCCAGCCATTGCCATCCTCTGGAAAGGCAAGAATCGCTTCTGACCAGTGAGGTTTCAAGGACCAGAGGCAGAGCCATCTAGTCCCCTTTACCAGCACCATGCCCTGCGAATGGGGAAATCAACCAGCTTCCCACACGTTCAGAACCTTCCCTTCACACGTTCAGCCACCTCTGGAAGGCTGGTTGTCACAACGGGCAATACAGTCAGACTAACAGAGGCTATTCAGAAGAAAAAGTGGAGACACAGGACCTACCCAGGTGACTACATTTGAAATTGTTTCAACTCTAATGTCTGTAGGGGGATATAGGTTGTCTTTCTCTGGCTGGTCCCCTCTGGCAACAGGAAAGGATGCTTCAACTATTTCACATGGTCCTGGTGAGACTTGCCAACCACAGTGCCTTCTGATCTTTCTGGTCACATGACAGAGTGGGGGAGGGGCTGGCTAATCACACAACTCCATTCTCCTGCCTCCAGTGCTGGATTCAGGAGGAAGGCACGTGGCCCAGGCTGGACCAGTTAGAGCCTTCCACAAATGCTGTGGTAATAGGATTCCCAAGAGAGGGGTATGCTCCTTCTCTGGGAGAGTGGACCACTAAGGAAAGGTTGGCCTTGCTAGGGGGCCATCTCTCCTACCCCATGAAGAGAAAAACTTCCCAGAAGGAAGGCAGTATGGAGAGCCGGAAAAAGGGTGACAGAGCTGTGTCCATACTGTTTAAACACTGAAATCCAGCTATGACTCCAAGCAGTCTAAGCTCGGGCTTCTAAGTTATATGCACAAGAAAAAATTAAGTACATTCCTGTCACCTGCAACCAAAACATGAATTTTGAGGGGGCCATTCAGATCATAGTAGTCTTTTTCATAATGGTGTTGAAAGAGAATAGGTTAACCTAGGGCTGAGGAGACTTTTGGTGAAGGTAAATAATAAACACAGAAAGCTGTTGTTTTTCTTTCATCATTCCCACTAGTTACCTAGGATCAGAGTGACTGGAAAAAAAAATCAGATTCTAGCCCATGTTGGGTGCAAACTAGGTCTCTGGCATCATATAACTGAGCTAATTTTGAAGGCATAGGTTCTCCTCAATCCTTAAAATAAAAAGCCCCCACACGCCTTGTCAATCATGCAGCCAATTAAGAGGCCTCGAAGTGACAAGCCACCGGATTGTCAAGGTAGATTAAAGACACAGAAGAAGTTTCTGATGGTTGGGATAATTAGACTGTCATCCTGTTGCATGGTCTGATCTATTTGCCTGGGAGGGGGATGTGGAGGAACCCAGGATTATTCTAACAGGTGGTTTAGTGAACAAACTCCCCTATAACTCTCACCTGCTTGGCCCAGAGCAGGAATTGGTAAGCCAGAGCCAGGGAAGGAGTAGAGGGAGGAAGGAGAGGGACATTCCTGACAACTAAAAATAGACAAGGTGGACTTTAATCAAGCATCTATTTGCAAACCACAGGTACCTTCTGTAACTCATTTGCCCCGGAAGGATTTCTGTGAGACAAGGTTTATTTGGTCAACGATTTAGTTCCTTCTCTTTCTTCGGGGAGCTCTCACAGCCAGATCTGAGCTTTTGAATGTATCAAACTTCAGATCTGATTCCTCCCAGCCAGATCACAGAAATCCCCACAAACATTGATTTCTTACCTTACCCCAAGGGCCAAGAGAGCCCCAATTCAAAGAGACCTGGCAGCTTCCAGAGACCAAATAGGCATGCTGTCCTGAAATTATATCCAATTAGGTCCCTCCCCACCTATTGCTTTGTGGCAGGGAGTCGCAAATCTAATGCTGTAAAAATCCCAAATTTATGTGCACAAGGTCCCCACGGGCAAATCTACAGGGGCTACTGGAAACAAAGGAACATGAAGAAAATGGCATTTGTCCATATCTTCTCAGTGAGATCTGTGGGTGGTTGGAGGAAATATTTTAATGTGCTGTTTGCAACAGACATCAGCCTAGGTTGCCTTCCTTAGAGTGGGGCTAATAAGCAGCAAGGCTTTGAGCATGCTCTGCTCAGGGAAGGGTTACAGGCATGGGGCCCGAGGGGACTTGCTTTGGTCGACTGACCAGGGAGCGAAGGAATGTGTGCGTGTTGGGGGACAGAGAACAGCGGCTTTTCTTTTGCCCCTCCTCCCATAGCAGTGAGCCTTCCCTCCCGTATTAGCTACCTATTGCTGCTGTAACAAATAAAACTGCAGAATTTTTTCTCTTACAGTTTTAGAGGCCAGAAGTCTAAAATGGCTTTACCGGGCTAAAATCAAAGTGATGACAGAGCAGTGCTATCTCCGGAGGTTCTAGGGGAGACTCTTTCTATACCTTCACCAAATGGCATCTTTTTCAGTCTCCAAAGCCAGTACTGTGGCATCTTCTCTCGCTGCTGCCTTCTGCTTCCATCACATAATCTTCTCTTTTGCCTGTAATCTGATCCCCAGCTTCCTCTTACAAGGCCACCGGTGATTACATTGGGTCCATCTGACTAATTTCCCCCTCTCACAGTTCCTAATCCAATCACACCTGCAAAGACCCTTATTCCATACTGTGAAACTTTTCACAGGACCCAGGAATCAGGACCTGATGTATTTAGGGGTATTCAACCCACAACTTTTTCTAACACAGAGAGAAAAATTATGTCACACTGAGGGGAAGCAGGCATTTCTCAGAGCCTGGTGGTAGGAGTTCAGATTGATGCACGACGGACAATCTGGCGATCTCTATCAAGAGTAAAAGATCCTTTCTCTTGCATTTAGCAGTTTCTTCATCAATTCAGCTTCTAGGAATTTATCACAGAGACAAGCTTGAAAATGAAGATACAAGGATTTGTTTTTTCCAGCATTGTTTATAACAGCCCAAATTTATAAATCATCCAAATGACCCCAGCAATGGGCTGGTTGGATAAACTAAGGAACATCCGTAGAATGAAATACTTGCAGTTGTAACAGAATGAAGAAAAAGGGATGGATCTGTGTGAGCTCGTATAGAAGAGTCTTCAATTAAGGGAATAAAATGAGGTAGAAGACAGGGCACAGAGTATTGTAAAAATACAAGGGAAGGGGTGTGTCTGTGTGTACGTGTATCTAGAATGTTCCTGAGGGAGACACAGGACAGGTTGTCCTCTCTTGAAGGTATCTGGGAGGGTGTAGGTATAGGGAGAAGTAGTTTAAACCTTTTTACCATAGACATTTATTACTTTTTCAATTAACAATAATTAGTGAAAAAAGAGACAGGACACATTGTTAGCCTGTTCAAGGCACCTACACTTTTTGGTCTTGTCCCCCCAACTCCCCCACCCCCATCACCAAGAACAAGTCACTGCCTCTCTCTTTCTCACACACCCCACAGTCTTATATTGGCCACTCATGTCTCCTTTCTCCCTCAAGGCCCTCATGGGTGTCCTTTAAAGCCAAATTAATTTCACTGGGTTTCAAATGGGGACGTGGGGGGCAGGTGAAGACTGAGGGGGGGGACATACATGATTTTCTCTGGCCAAGGGGAGGTGGGGATGGGCAGGAAAAGAATCTTGGCCTAGAGTCTAACACTCTAAAGTTCAAATCCCAATTATGTATGTGATCTTGAGCAAGTCACTGAGCTACTCTGAGCCTCAGTTTCCTCATCTGAAAGATAGGAATAACACTATAACCTCAGGATTATAATGA
The DNA here is from genome assembly GCF_018350215.1 of Panthera leo. Classification (NCBI taxonomy): domain Eukaryota; kingdom Metazoa; phylum Chordata; class Mammalia; order Carnivora; family Felidae; genus Panthera; species Panthera leo. The sequence goes on from NC_056684.1 coordinate 131,898,891, forward strand.
GAATCAAGATGGAAAATGAGAATATAGGAGACGATGCTTTGGAAGCTTTGCAGCACTGCCCAAGTTAATGCCCTCCTCGAGGATGGTCCTGACCCCACACTCAGACCTCACTGGTGGGCGAATGACATGGATGTGAGGAGTGTAGCCCCCACAGGATTTGAGAGCTGTGCCTTCTGTGTTGCCCAGAATGAGACGCATGGCCTCTGCACTTGGGTTTCTAGTCCAAAAAATACAGAATTCATAAAACATAAAGTTAATAGACAAGGAAGTACATGGTTTGATTAACTTTGCAGTACATCAGGAACCTTTGAATTAAAAAAAAAAAAAAAGTCTATTTGGAACCCATGGCCTCTTGACTACTGATACGGAATGAGCAATACTGCCCCAACTCAAACATGACCAGTCCTTTTCGGCTCATACACCGAAACCATTGTAAAATCAGAATCAGAGGGAAAATAAATACAAAAGACAGTCATGAAGTGTATAAATCAGTCTAGCTAATGGTCCAAGGGGCTGGGTAAGGGAATTGGAGAAAAAGCCAGAGCCACGTGGGGAAAACAATCTCTGCCCCAGGCCCATGGATAGTTTCGGAGCTTCCCATGCCTGCTGCTGCTGGGCTGGAGTCCTCTGATCCCAGGCCTGGGATGCGCGGCTCCCCACCTTACATCCTGGACACGATGCCAGAGCAGGCAGAGATGTCTAGCTGGGCTCCAAAGGACGGAATCTCTTGGAAGCTCCCTGAGCCCATTGTCTATATTCAAAACAACCCACCAAACTTTTAATAGGATCAACACTGTTTACTTTCCTTAGACTAAATTTAAGGTGAAGAATTCACTACTCCTGGAGTCAACACTACAGTGGTTGTCCTGCACCCAAGTCCTGGCTTTGACATTTACTAACAAGATAACCTTGAGCAAATTTTTAAACTCTCTAGGACTTGATTTCTTCATCTACGAAATGGGTGTCATATCAAGTTTTCTCAATTCCAAGATGGCACTTCGGAACGTTTCTGAAATCATGACACATCTTCTGATTAAAGTGTATATTTTATTCACTACTGCTTCTTTTATTCCCAAAGATTCTTGTAATATCACTGATACTTTTTTCCAACAGCTTCATTAACATTAGCAATTTTATTCACATACCATATAATTCACCGATTTAAACTGAACAGTTCAGTGGTTTTTAGTATATTCACAGAGTTATGCAACCATCAGCAAAATCAATGATATTACTCCAAAACGAAGACCAGTACTCCTTAGCTATCATTTCCCACTCTTTTTGTCTCTACAGATTTACTTATTCTGGACATTTCATATAAATGGAGTCATACGATTGGTCTTTTATAACTTTTTATCCTTAGCATGTTTTCAAGGTTCATCCATGTACCAGTACTTGACTTCTTTTTTATTGTCCAATAGCATTCCATTATATGAATATGCTACATTTTTTTTATACACTCATCAGTTGGTTATTTCTACTTTTTGGTTTTTATATGAGTAACGTTTCTGTGAACTTTCATATACAACTTTTTGTGGGCACATGTTTTCATTTCTTTTGGGTATACAGGTAGAAGTGTCATTGTTGGGCCATACAGTAACTCTATGTTTAGCTTTTTGAGACAATGCCAGACTATTCTCCAAAAAGGCTGCACCGTTTTATATTTCCACCAGCCATGTATGAAGGTTCCAATTTCTCCATATTGTTGCCAACGTTTTTTATTTTCTGGTTGTTTTTTTTTTTTTTTTTAATTATAGCAATCCAGTGTGTGGGAAGTGGTATCTCACTGTGGTTTTGATTTGAATTTTCTTGATGACTAATAGCAGTAAGCATTTTTGCTTATTGGTCATTTGTATAACTTCCTTGGAGAAATATCTATGCATATCCTTTGCCCATTTTTAAATTGGATTGTCTTTTTATTATTGAGTTGTTGGAGTTATTCATATATTCAAGATACCTGTCCCTTGCCAGATATACAATTGTAAAATTTTTCTCACATTTTTTCACTTTATTGATGGTGTCCTTCGGTGCAAAAAAAAATGTTTTTAATTTTTATGGAAACTGATTTACTTCTTTTTCTGATTGTCACTTGTGTTTTTGGTGTTATGCCTAAGAAACCATTCCCTCATCCAAGATCACAACAATTCACCTCTATGTTCTTCCTAAGAGTTTTATAGTTTTGGTTCTTACATTTAGGTCTCTGATTCATTTTGGTTTAGTTTTTGTATATGGTGTGAGGTAGAGGTTCAAATCCATTATTTTGTATTTGGATATCTGGTTGTTCCAACACCATTTGTTGAAAAGACTACTCTTTTCCCATTGAATTGTCTTGGAACTCTGTTTGAAAATCAACTGACCATACATATGAGAGTTTTTTTTTAGATCCTCAATTCTATTTCATTGATTTATATGTCTATCCTCATGCCAGTACCATACTGTCTTGATTATCATAGCTTTATAGTTAAGTTTTAAAATCAGGAAATGTGAGTCCTTCTTTTTCAAGATTGTTTTGGCTATTCTAGATTCCTTATTTTTCCGTATGAATTTCAGGGTCAGGCTGTTGAAATCTGCAAAAAATGCATCTGAGATTGTGATAGCAATTGTGTTGAATCTGTGGATCAATACAAGGACTAGTACTGCCTTAACAATATTAAGTCTTCCCATCCATGAACATGGGATGTCTTTCCATTTATTTAGGTCTTCTTTAATTTCTGTCAACAATGGTTTTTTGTTTTATTTTAAGAGTATGAATTTTGTGCTTCTCTTTGTGAAATTTATTCCTAAGTATTTATTTTTTTGATGCTATTGTAAATGTAGTTTCTTAATTTCATTTTCAGATTGTTCATTGCTAGTGTATAGAAATGCAATTGATTTTTGTATATTGATCTTGTACTCTACAACTTTGCTGAACTTATTTATTCGTTCTAATAGTTTTTAATGGAGTCCTTAAGATTTCCTGTATACAAGATTATGTCATATGTATCTTCTTCCTTTGCTATCTGGATGCTTTTATTTCTTTTCTTGTTTAATTGTCCTCACTAGAATCTCCAGCACGATATTGAATAGAAGTGGCAGGAGTAGACGTCTTCCCTTGTTTTTGATCTTAAGGGGAAAGCAATCAGTTTTTCACCATTAGGTATGATGTTAGGGGTGGGTCTTTTATGGATATCCTTTATTGGGTTGAAGAAATTCCCTCCTATACCTAGTAGTTTGTGGGTCATTTTTGTTTTTGTTTTTAGCACTTTTTTCATGAAAGGTGTTGGATTTTATCAAATGCTTTTTTATGTAGACATAATGATGTAGTTTCCTAGAGTTCTCTCCAGTGTTTTGCTTGAGAATAGGTATTTGGGACATTTCAATAACTTTAGCACAAGGCCCAAGCAAGGAACACCTAAGTTCTACCTAGTTGCTGACCATCTGAGAGGAGATGAGAAACCTTTTCTCATTACACCTTTAACTCTGGCTGGTCCTCCACTTGGACTCCACTTAAACTGTCTTCTAGCAGCTTAAATGAAGTATAAGGACTGATTTCTGTCACCCTGGATGATCAGAGCTTGGCAGATCAAGACTGAGTTTCATGAAATCAGGTCAGATTCTTCCTTTCCCTTTGGAGGAGGAGGCAGGGTAAGGAATGAGAAGTTGCTTTTTTTTCCATCTTGACCAATCTCTAATTCTACTCATGGGCATTTGAATCTGGGTAGAAGACATATTCTCAACTGTTTTGTAAGTTTTTCATAGGTCTTCCTTTGTCCATGCAGTCAGGCACTAAACTCTTTAAGGGCAGATACCAAAACCTTAAACTTCCCTTGAACCTTTCACAGAACCAGGTAAACTGTTACATAGCACAGACTTGATGCACACTAGTAACTTCTGCATTTTAGCAAAATTTTCGGATGTGAGACTTGACCTTTCCACCACCTAGTGTATGGAGACACCAAGGAGACAGATCCTCAGACAAGAAACTGAGACACAGACCCATGGGATCACCTGAGTCACTGGTTTCAGCTGTCCTCGTGTGGCTTTATAGCTTCCTATGCACAACATCACAGGAGGGTTTAAGTGAGTGAGTTGAATGTGCTGTTGAAAGAGGAGAAACAGTGTCATGCCAACATCCTTTCAAAACTTCATGAGAAAAGCAAGACTGATAAAAGAGACTTTGTCAGTATCCAATGTCACAATACAGATCAGTCCACACAGTATTGCCTGTCACTCCTGAGGCAGTTTGAAAAGAGATATTGACAAAGCATGGCATGATGGCATCATTAAATGGCACTGCCACACCTGCCCCACAGGATATGACAAACGCCACCCTGGGCTCAGGGAAGCTGCGCTTCCAGGAGTCTCCTCACCAAGTGATGATAATATGACAAAGCTTTTGAGTTAAGACATCCTATCCTAGCCTCCAAACCTTCCCGACAAATTCTGATTGGGGCCATCACTAACACAGAAACCCGAACACATTGCTCACTGAAAAAAAAAAAAAAAAAAGCAATGGTTCATTTTATTTTGCAAAAACTAAATCCATGTATATCACTTGGCCCAGTTCCTGGTAGGTGTTAAATGCCCAATCCACAGTCATTCTGGTTCTATTAGTATGACCGTTACGGAGCTTTCAGGGTATCCATCTGTGAATCCCAGTTCTCAAGTTGGGCAGTCCTTCAAGTTTCTTTGATCAAGATGAGAAAGAATTTCTTGTTTGTGTTTTAGAGGATGGCTGTGAGCCATTCTGCACAAGCTGTGCCCTGTGCATACAGGTGAAATGAATTACTCACCTGAGTTAACGGCAAGTATGTAGCTCAGGGACTGAGCAAGGCAGGTGCTAATCAATATTCATTTCTGAAAAGCCACATCAGGTGCTGTTCTGGGTGCTGAGAATACAAATGTGCATTGGCCAGTCTCTACCTTAAAGGAGCTCACAGACGAAGTGGAGAAGGCAGGATACAAACGCACTTCTATGACGGACTGGCATGAACTGCTCTCACGGAGGGCCTGGCCAAACGAGGTGACATTGCACTGCGCCTGGAGGGATGCATAGTTCGTCAGGTAGACAAGGAGAGAAACTCTGAGAATCTGGTTCTTTATCTGTAATTTGAAAACAAAAAGAACAGCTTCTTCACAGGAAACAGGACAGTCTAATGGCCGAGGGTGTGGAGTCTGAACAGGCCTGGGGTCGACTCTTGCTCTGCCCCCAAGGTTTTGGGAGAATGACAACCACAACCGTGACAATAACAAGAGCAACTAACATTTAAGCCAAAGTCTTAAACATCATAACATCAATACATTGTCTACACAATAGGGAAGACAGTAATTATTAAGTCAGTTTACTTAAGAAAGAAAACACACGTAAGGCATTTGACATGATGCTTGGCTGATATAAGCACCCAGTAAATGGCAGACAGTCACAGGGGGCTGGGGAGGATTGAATGAAACATAAGGAGAATGATTATTGAAACCAAATCTCTGGGGATTATTCCAGTCAGAGGGACTGGGAATAAAGGCAGGGAAACTAAAGACTCTGATTGTTTCTTTCTTTTTATTTATTTATTTTTTTAACGTTTATTTATTTTTGAGACAGAGAGAGACAGAGCATGAATGGGGGAGGGGCAGAGAGAGAGGGAGACACAGAATCCGAAGCAGGCTCCAGGCTCTGAGCTGTCAGCACAGAGCCTGACGCGGGACTCGAACTCACAGACCGTGAGGTCATGACCTGAGCCGAAGTCGGATGCTTAACCGACTGAGCCACCCAGGCGCCCTGTTTCTTTTTTTATTATTATTACTTTTAACATTTATTTATTTTTGAGAGACAGAGCACAAGCAGGGGAGGGGCAGAGAGAGAGGAAGACACAGAATCCGAAGCAGGCTCCAGGCTCTGAGAGGTCAGCACAGAGCCCGACGCTGGGCTTGGGCCCACAAACCGTGAGATCATGACCCCAGCCGAAGTCAGATGCTTAACAGACTGAGCCACCCAGGCGTCCCAAGCTCTGATTGCTTCTTAAAGGAAGAGTCCTTGGGTGTGGTCAGGATGAAGAATGCGTGGTGGGGGGGGGGGTGGTATTTGAATTGAATGATCAGTCTATCAAAATCCAAAGGTCTTGCTTTAATTAATCAGTTATGTGATCAAACATAAAAACCCAGAAAATCACAAGGGACAAAATTACTGTGACCACAATTCTATTCGAGTGGAGACTTTTAAACATTTTTGAATAATGAAATATTCACATAACTATTAATAACATAACATCAATACATAACATATATAAGAAGTATAAAGAAAAATTTTCAATAACAATACCCATGTATCCCCCACACCCAGATTTAGCAGATGTCAATATTGTAATATTTGCTTTAGATCTTCATTTTTTTTTTTAAGAAATAAAATGTGTGTGTGGGGGGGGGTGTGGGTGTGTGTTTGAGGAGGGGAGGGGCAAAGGGAGAGGGAGGGAGGCAATCTTAAGCAGGCTCCATGACCAGCTCAGGGCTCAACTTGGGGCTTGGCATGGGGCTCGACCTCAAGATAGACCATGAGATCATGACCTGAGCTGAAACGAAGAATCAGTCACTTAACCAACTGAGCCACCCAGGTGCCCCCAAGAAATGAAATCTATGGGTACTACTAAACTTCACACTCACTCTTGTATGTGTATTGCCCCCCTGTATGTTTTCACACCTTTACTACATGTATGTAACATAAACAATATGTAACATTGTTCTCAGTGTTCTTAGAATTCTACATATGTCATTCCATACTGCATCATCTTACAACTTGCATGTTTCACTGATATTGCTTTCAAGATGGCCCCATGTTGTTAGATGTAGATATGGTTAATTCATTTTAACTGCGCTATAGGATTCCCCTTGAGGTTTATACTTGAACCCAGGAATGCTGCTTCTAGACGTCTCTCTAGGGAAATCTTCAGGTATGTGCAGAAGACAAGAGTCCTAAAGAAGGTCACTGCAGAACAGTTCATAACAGCAGAAAAAGTGTAGAGAAACAGTTCCAGTCATCCATTGCTATGTAACTTAGTGGCTTAAAACAACAGCGATCACTTATTCTGTTCACGAATCTTCCATTTGGGCGGAGCTTGGCAGGAAAAGCTCCTCTTTGCTCCATGTGGCATCAGCTGGGGCGGCTGGAAGGTGAGGGGCTGGAACCATCTGAAGATTCAGTCATTGGCTCACATATCTGGGGACTGATGCTGGCTGTGTGTCGCCTGGGACCTCAGCTGGAACTGTAGGCCTGAGTTCCTGCATGTGGTCTCTCCAAGTGGCTGATTGGCTTCCCCACAGCATGGCAGGTGAGTTCCAGGAACAAGTGTCTCAACAGAGCAAGGTGCACATGCATGGCATTTTTATGATCCAGCCTCAGAAGCTATATACCATCACTTATACCACAACTGGTTGAGGCAGTCACAAAGGTCCACAAAGTTTCAAGAGGAATGTCACAGCTACAATTTAAGAGCATATAGGATGGGAAGTATTGCGGGGACCACTTTTGGAAAATACAATCTACTAGCAAACCTAAATGCCCACGGTACGGGACACATGAATACACACAAAAACCTGGTTTCTTTGCTGTTGTTTTACAATTTTTTAAGTTTATTTTTGAGATACACACACACACACACACACACACACACACACACACACAGACCGTGAGTAGGGGAGGAGCAGAGAGAGAGGGAGATGCAGAATCTGAGGCAGGTTTCAGGCTCTGAGCTGTCAGCACAGAGCCCTGACGCGGGGCTTGAACCCACAAACCATGAGATCATGACCTGAACTGAAGTCAGACGCTCAACTGACTGAGCCACCCAGGTGCCCCTATTTGCTGTTGTTTTAAAAGCTATAAAAGGGTGGATATCTTTTTGCAAGACATCAACATAACTCCACGTAGAATAAAAATAATAAAGTGTTTGGGAGGGTGCATATAATAGAGACTTTGCATTTATCTCTATGTAGGATAAAAAGATATTACTGCCAGACACAGAAAACATCTTCCTTCCATAGAGAACTCTTACGAACGGGTACAAGGAGAATTCATTTTTAAGATGGTTTGCTTTTTTCCCCTCATGAATGGTGTGAACAAAATCTCCTGGTTCTAAAAACTGACTTCCACAGAACGGTTGCAAAAACTGTATTTCCCTGAAGGCACAACTTTGTTCTCTCTGGCTCCGGAAAACCCCTAACAGGGACTCGGAATGTCCTACACAGCAACACAGTGGAGGAAGTGACACCTGGAGTTATGTAGCCTGATGTGAATCCTGACTCTGCCAGTTGCTCTGGGTGGCCCTGGGCAAGATACTTAACTTCTCTGGGCCTCAGCTTCCTTCTATGGACAGTGAGATGAATGATACCACTTATAACGTTTTTGTAAACACTCACTGTGTTAACTCAGTGATTCTGCTTAGGATTTGACAGTTGCTTTCAAAGTATTACCTGTTACCAGCCCCTTGGTGGTTCCATCAGTTGAGCCTCTGACTCTTGATTTGGGCCCTGGTGGCGATCCCAGGGTCGTGCGATGGAGCCCTACATGGAGTTCCATGCTCATGGAGCCTGCTTGGGATTCTCCCTCTTTCCCTTTGCCCCTCTCCCTGCTTACGTGCTCTCTCTCTCTCTCTCTCTCTCTCTAAGGAAAAAAAAAAGTATTAGCTGTTAGTAGTAGTCACAAGGGAGAGCAGTTCAGAAAGTTGGAAGTAACTTGCACCAAATCCAGATTTAATCATGGTCACCATCCCCAACCCCAAGAGTACCCCCCCCACCCCCCAGAACCATCCCAGGCCAGATCCTTAGCCTTGGGCTCTCACCGCAAAGTTCTTCTTTGTCTCCATTCCTTCGCGTGTGAGCCCTGAAATAGTCCAGACAGGTGGCAGGAATGTTCCTGTGTTCCCATTGCACAGAAGACGAAGCTGCGCGCGAGCTCCTGCAGGGGGCGTGGTGGCTAAGGGAGCCGCTAAGGGATGAGGTAGGCGTTTTCTTCCCAAATCCCCCAGGTTTCCCCGATCTCGCTCAGTAACGAGCGCCTGGTCGCCCGAAGGCTGGGGGTGGGGAAGCAAAAGAGCAAATTACTTAATGTCTTTTGGCGTCATATTCCTTAGCTATATACACTGTCGAACTCCCACAGGGTTCCTTTAGGAGAGGAATTTGGCCCAAAGGTTGACCCAGGGTGAGCCTCTGTGACTGCGAGCTCAGAGTGGGGCTGGGGGCGAGGGGCGTATCCTCCTTTTCCAAGGCCGCTGAGCTCGCAGGCAGAGCGCGGGAAAACTGCCACGTCTGGAGCGCGGGCGCTGGGGCGGAACCGTTCCCGGACTCGCGGACCCTGGGCCCAGGCGCCCCGGAAGCCGCCTGGCGGTTGTTGTCCAGGGCGAGGCCCGGTTCCCGCAGCTCAGGATGCTCCTGGCTGCCCTTCACCTGAACTGTGTCCATGGTATTCCTCCTTCCCCTGCGGGATCCGAGAGTAAACATAGGACCTGACCCGCGATGGGCGATCCGCTCGCCAGGGAGCGCGACTGGAAAACTTGCGGCTGGACCCAGCGAGACTCGAACCCGTGGCCCCGTTTACAAGACCAGTGCGCTCTAACCATGAGCTCTGGAGCTGGCAAGGAGACTCTGGCCGCATCCTCCTGCAGATGTGTCCCGTTGGGAGAGGGACTGTGCCTGGCCGAGCTGCCATGAGAGCGCTGGGAGGGGGCACCGCCCCTGCCCCGTCCACTCTGTACCCGGTGGCGCGAACAGCTCCGCAACGGGAGGGCGTGCATGAAAACGGGGACCCGGGTGGTGCCGGAGGAGATGCCCCCGCCCGCTGCCCTCCCTCCCTGCAGGTCTCAGGCAGGGCTCGGCCTATCCCCAAGAGTAACCCCCCGAGTCCTCCCAGCTGGCCACATAATTAACCTTGCGCCCTCACCGCAAAGTTCTTCTGTCTCCATTCTTTCACGCGTGAATGTTGCAGGGGTCAAGACAGGTGGCCGAGCGGCGGCGCTTTGATGTTGTGCGGCCACACGGTGGCGCTGCCGCACCGCCCGCTCTCAGAGGCGAGGGACGAGGGGCGCCCTGCGCCGAGGAGGTTCTTTCTTGCTGCTGGGGGGGGGGGGGGGGGTTGCTGGAGGCGGGGGGCTAGGGCGGGAACCAGGGCGTCTGCGAGGTGCAGAGGCACAGTGAGGGTCATTCCACCAGTGAGGGTCATTCCACCACCGCCCCTCCCACGCCCTAAACACGTGCCTTCTGGACACATTCTCTTGCACTGACCCTGGGCCTGAACCCCTTCAAAGGTCTTCTTGGCAAAAGTGCCTTTCTTTACAAACAGGGAAAGTGAGGCTCAAAGAAAGAGGAGTCTTGGCTTTAGTGTCAGCTGAGAAGCCCAGGCAAGCCACTCTCCTGTCCTAAAAAGAAAGGGGGTATGACTAACGGCAAAGGAAGGACCCACATGAGATTTATGCCTCATCCCGGTCACAACCCGGCAGGCCGCAGTTAACCTGTTGTACATGTGAGGAAATGAGGCTCAATGCTGGTCAAAGCCACCCTGTTCAGAAGTGGTATTCATCCCGACGACTGTTGCTGTCTAGTCCGTGAACTTCTGCCGCAGACCCCTGCCTCCTACATCCATGGCTTTCAAACGCCTTTTTGGTTTTTGACAGTGACCTGCACCTAACTGCAAACACCCTTAGTGTGATGTGCCCTTTCTTTTCTTTTCTTTTAAATTCTATACTATGTCTTTTCTACTTTTCTTTCAATGCTGGGTATGATCTGCTAAAATATCCCTACTCACTAGTGGATTCTTAAAAGTTGGAAGATCACTGTCATAGATGCTGGCTGGGCTCTCCCAGCTGTAAAAATCAACGGAAAGGGGCGCCTGGGTGGCGCAGTCGGTTAAGCGTCCGACTTCAGCCAGGTCACGATCTCGCGGTCTGTGAGTTCGAGCCCCGCGTCAGGCATCTGGGCTGGCTGATGGCTCGGAGCCTGGAGCCTGTTTCCGATTCTGTGTCTCCCTCTCTCTGCCCCTCCCCCGTTCATGCTCTGTCTCTCTCTGTCCCAAAAATAAATAAAAAAACGTTGAAAAAAAAAATTTATAAAAAAAAAAAAAATCAACGGAAAGCTGTATATGTATGAGGCCAAAGTCAAGACCAAGTAAAGTTCCTGGGACACCTTGCTTCTCCACCAATCACCTCGAGGTTGTTAAAGGACAACCAGTGTTAAAGGACAGGCCCTGACTCAGCAGTCTAGGGTGGGACCTGAGCCCTGCATTTCTAACAAGTTCCCAGGTCATGGCTGACCAGCCTCCACTACCTTGCCATCAGTATGTTGCAATGAAAGGACTTCTGAGACCAAATTCTGCTGTACCTACATTTACTAACATGTAGGCACAGAAACTAGATTCAGCCTGTTGTGAGGTCCCAATGCTCTGTCCTTTTAGCAAGAAACTTAGGGAAGGGTGCTGTGGCAGAGTGGTAAAAATCCACCTTCCCCTTCTTTCATGGTGCTGAGACTGAGGGTAGGCGGGTGCCATTGAGCCAGAGACCTCATTTCCTGGTCTTCCATTCTGGGTGGATCTGTCAGGAAGTCTAAGCCAGTGGGAAGGGAGCAGAACGGGATATATGCAACGCCCAGGCAAATCTCCTGGGAGATAGAGCCCAACTCATCCAACTTAAAAGGCAACTTAAAACTTACACTCCAAGTTGAGAGCTGACGTGCGTGCACCTGAGCTTCCTTCTTTTCCCTTCCCATGGGTAGGAAGATGCAGAACCCACAACTGAGCTCTGACCCTGCAAGGCAATGCCCTACAGGACGACAGAGCACCAAGATGGGAGGAGCCTGGATCCCTAAATCATTGCCTGGAGCAGAGTTGCCCCATCAGCCCGGATCTCTCACCTAGAGATGGTTATCTGAGAAAGTAATCAACTTCTGTAAGCCCCTCTATTTTCGGGGGGGGGGGGGGAGGTGGAGAGCTCTCTTTTACAACAGCATACCCTAACTAACTTAGGTTCAGCTGAGGCAAATGCAGTAAAATTCTTATGGCAGAACCAACCAATTAGGTGACAGGATCCGGGTGGGGAGGGGGAACACGGGATGAAAGACAGGACCAAAGTTCTGGACCAAAGCATTAGGTTGTAATGCCACTTTCTTGTACGCATGGAGAGATGCCTGTATATCTTTCTAGCTATCCTCATGCATTAGCACTGCTCTTTTAGCCAACCCCAAATACCTAATCATTCTTAATTAAACTCTCTGGGGAAGCTTTAGAGAGCAATATTTGAAACTTGGGATTCTTCACATATTTACTAATTAGCACCCTTCAACCTTGGTCTCCACTTAATGTTAACGTACCTACGTATATTCCTCCTACATCCATCCTGAGCTATTTTCAAGTAAACACAGACAGCATCTAACCTTGTATATTCTCATTCAGAGTACTGTGACAGCCCAAGTGGCCATTCACCTCCCTCCCATCATTTCCTTTATTGCATTAAAGAAATATGGCTCAGGCCCCGTTTCAACATCTCCCTCTACCCAATATCCGCAATAGTCCTCTGGGGAGGACCTACCTTCCTCCTTTTCACCCCATCCCCCATGTCTTGCTCCTTCCAACTCTCTGGCTCGTCTTTGAGTCTCACGTCCTAGGGTTGTCCCTTCTCTTGGACCCACATCAACACAGAAGTCACTTTCGGTGAGGATTGGTGGGTGGTGGGGCTGGGGTGGGGTTAACGCTGAAGTGTGGTGCCCCTAATCCTTTCACATTTAATACTGGACACCCCTATTTGCTGGCCTTCAGCCACCCTCACTCGAGGGTATTGATCACTGGTGAGCTTCCCCCAGCTCCCTTCCCCCTGTGCTGAGCTGCTACTTCTCCTGGGTCCCTTATTGAGGAAAAATAAACAAGTGCTCTCAATTTGTTAAAATACTGGTTTATCCTTTCACATCACCTGTGCCAGAGGGGAGTTTTGTTTAACACAAATAAATACACACACAAACAAATAAATCCACAAAATAGATCTCTTCCTGTCTGGCCAGCTCACACACACACACACACACACACACACACACACACACACACACACTTCCCTCTCCCAACGGCACGTAAATCTGATCAAGGTGTTCCTTTGCTTAAATCTCCGCAGTAGCTCTTGCTAGCCTATACTCATCACCATTGCTATGGTTACGGAGCCCTTGGTGACCGGGTCCTGCCCCCTCCATTTCAGCCTCATCTCTCACTGCTTGCCCACAATGCCTCCCTAGCCTCTCCTGCCCAGCTACTTAGTGCTCTCTGAATGCACACAGCCCAGCGATCTCACCTTCGCTCACTTCCTCTTTTGCGCTCCTTACTACCTCTGCCTGGACTGCCTCTCCCTTAACTCTGCCCAGTGGCTCCTGCCTCACTGAGAAGCCCTTCTTGACTTCTCAGGCTGGGAGAAGGGCTCCTTTTCAGTGGTAACTGCCTCTGGACTGCCAGTCCTAGCTCTTAAAACTCACCTGAGGAATTCCAGTCCTACTGGTCGCTCTCCCCCACTAGATGGAACTCCTTCAAGGCAGGAGTACATCTGGCACAGTATCCTAAAGACAAGCACATAGGAGGACATCAAGGGCTGTCTGTTAAATAACTGATTGAACCTGAGACCCCTTGCTTACCTGGCAAGGTAAAATCTGACTAAAGGACTATCGGCAAGGGGTGAAAAAGGGAAAGGAAGCCTTGGGAAGCAGCATGCAGCTATAGGGCTGTGGAGGAAGAGGGACATTCTGGGCAGCAAGTCCAGGGTCAACCAAGATGTTCTTTGACCCTAAGCCTTTAGTTTTCTTTAGCACCGGTGGGCCAGACCCCTATTCTCTTCTTTCTCCTTCTGGGGGTACAGATCTAGGTGTTTCCTCCCCACCCCTCCGCCTCCAGTATTCAGCACTGAGTGCCGACTATGTATGTCTTCCATGGGATGGCCACTGGAGCTGAGTTTCCCAGCAGGGGGCCCTTAAAATCTTAGGTGACCACCGAGAGGGTTGTCCTATGCAGGGTATTCCAGGGTCTCTTCACATCTATGTTAGAGACATCACTCTCCTGGCCCCTCTTTCAAACCCATCCGCCACAAGGAAATTGTGTCCTCTCTCAATGGAAGGGTTGTAGCAGTCAGGATAGGCTAGGTCAAATCATGGCAACAATGTCTATGGAATAGGATTTAAAACCACTACAGTGCATTTCAGTCTCCCATGACATGCCCACTAGCAGTCAGCAGAAGGGCTCAAAGCATATAGTTAGTGACGGAGGGCCACTATCTCAAGCCAGTTCTTCAAAGAGAGCCCTTCACAGAGGGTCTCACACTGATAACGACTGGTCTGGGAGTGACTCACTTCACTTGTCGTCACATTGGTCAGAACTAGTCACATGATGGGGCACCTGGGTGGCTCGGTGGGTTGAGCATCCGATTTCGGCTCAGATCATGATCTCACAGTTCATGGGTTCGAGCCCCGCTTCGGGCTCTGTGCTGACAGCTCAGAGCCTGGAGCCTGCTTCGGATTCTGTGTCTCCCTCTCTCTGCCCCTTCCCCGCTCATGCTCTGTCTCTCTCTCTGTCTCTCAAAAATGAATAAACGTTAAAAAAAAAAAAAATTTAAAAAAAAGGAACTAGTCACATGGCCCTGCCCAGACACACAGGGGCCAGGAAGTGCACTCCTTCCAGAAGATGGGAAACTAGGATTCCCTATACACTGCACTCAAGACTACCATAGGGGGTGAGGAAAGAAAAGTCAAAATCAAGGGCAAAGAGGCAAAATGGAGGCTTTCAAAGAAGTAGGCAAATCTAATTGCCCTTGCAACATCTCCAATTTTTGGCTGGCCTTGAATAGAGCAAAGCAACCACAGCCACGAATCCAGACTTAATGAATGTCGAAGAGAGAGGATGCTCATTGGATCTCCACAGTACATTTGCCCCTCCCCCAATGCCTTTCCCCTGTACCTGCTCACACCCCAGCCAGCCTTGAAGGGTCTGCCATTCCCTAGAAATTATCCCTAGTAAATACAGCCAGCTTTGACTTCTCTATTCCCATCCACCTTTCACTGTGGCATTTAATCACATTTAACCCAATACCATACTCTAGACATCAGGTGACATTCTCACATCATTCCATTTTGATATGGCTTCTTCTGATGGCAAATTCCTTGAGTTCAGAGTCCATCTCAATTCTTGTTCTGTATCCTGTCTTTCTCCCACCTATCAAGTGGGGCTAGGCTTTCACTCAATTCCCATGTTCTGGGTTCTCATCATATGAGGAAAGATGAAAAACAATACAAAAAATGAATGCAAAGGGGGGCTTAAGATAAGAAAGATGTGATCCCTACCTCGCTCAGTCTGTCAAGGTGCCCAGTTACTGCTTAAATTGAATCAGATCATCCTTTGACACACTAAACACCATAGCCTATTTCTTTTATGATAATGTTATCATTTCTATTTAAGTGATGGCTTCCTAGCGGTCCATCAGCATTCTGTGCCTCTGTGCTGCCAGGATAGAGGTCTCTAGTCACATGTAGCTTTTGGGTATCTGAAATGTGGCTAGTGAGCTTGAGGAACTAAATTTTTAACTGAACTGAGATATCTTGGGAGTGTGAAAAATACATCAGATTCAAAGTCTTTGTACGAAAGAGAACAGAAGATACCCCGTTACTGTCTTATATTTTCCAATGGTAGTATTTCAGATCTATTCCATGAAGTCACATGATTAAAAATAATTTCATTATCTCTTTCTACTTTTTTTAAAATGTGGCTACTGGAAAACTTAAGATTACCTATGTGGCTTGCAGGGTATCCCTGCTGAGCAGCACAGCTCTGGAAAGCCTAGGGCAGGATCTGGGTAATATTATCCACTTTCAAGGTAAAATCTCCAAAGCTGCAAATGGTAACATTTGATCAGACTTGGAGAAGGTCTCACAAGGATGGTGATTGAAGTTTGGGGCATTTAAGTTTTCTTGCTCTTGATTCACCTTTCGGGTTTTCTCTCAAACCTGTAACTAAAAACCAAGCGAAAAGCATCTCATTTATTCCACAGACTGATCTCCAAATCTTAACTAAATAGCCACTGCTGCTCTGTATTTTACCCAACACGCAAACACGCACACACACACACATCCCTACGGGGACCAACATTTTCCCATGTGTAAAGCGACATGCCTGATTGCTGGATTAAGCAATGGAAATTAATTATTACAGTAATTACTCGGCCACTAAATATTTGAATGCCAGGCCTGACACAGTGTCCTGGGAATCACCTTCAGTTTCCTGAATGCATTAGTATCGACAGGGCGGCAATGTATTTCAAGAACACTTCTTTTGCATCTCGCGAGCGTAAGCCAAGTGTCTTTGCTGTGCACTGTGCCACAGAAGAAAAGACAGCTGGTTTTTGGTACCCATCTCTGCCGGCCAGGAGAACCTCAAACGCCAGAAAATGAGAATCTTTAGTCTTCAAGGTGACCATTCAGTAGCTAGTTTGGCAATGGTAGAAACCATAGGGTAGCTAGGGGGACAGCTCCCACCCAAGCCACTGTCTGTGAAAGAAGGGATCTGTTGCTTGAGAATTCTGGTGCTACCCGAAGACTTGCCAACGTGCCTGGGGGCCATCCCATTGGATTCCTTCTAAACCATCTTTTCTGTTTTTTCCATTGTACCCTTGGTACCACCTTCTCCCTCCCCCACTCTCCCCCCATCATCTGCCTTCTCCCCTGAGGCCAAATCTATTCAGAATGGAGAAGAGGTTTCCTTTAGTGAGCATACCCAGGTCAAGACCAAAAATTTCTTTTTTAAGTTTTATTTATTTACTTTTGAGAGAGAGAGCACACAAGTTGGGGGGGGGAGGGGGGGCAGAGAGAAGGAGAGAGAGAATCCCAAGCAGGCTCCTGACCATCAGCTCAAGGAGCCCGATGTGGGGCTCAAACTCACAAACCTCGAGATCTTGACCTGAGCTGAGCTCAAGAGTCGGACGTGTAACCAACAGCACCACCCAGGCACCCGAAGACCAAAGGCTTCAGAAAACAGTTCTACAGCATGGGCTGGGCCCCCTCCCGCAGGAAAAGCTGTCCCACCTGTTGGTCACTGTCTCCATTTCTCCCGTGGGGAGAGGCGTGTGATGGTTGACGGAGCTGGTGCTGGTCCTGACTGTGCAAAGTGTGGATTAACCCTTTTGGCCACGTGTTCCTTTTGCACCATGGGGTAGGGTTTGAGCTCGATGGCAAAGTGTGTGTCCGCACAACTTTTGACGCTTTTATTTTCCATAAATCAGTCAGTTAAAAGACCATCTTAGGATGTCCAGGGTCTCCAGGTAATTCTCCCTGACATGATCTTATTGCTCCTGCTTTAAAACTGTCAGTTCAACTCAGAAAACTCGTAGGCCGCATGTCAGAGGGTCTTAAAGGCGGTGGCTTCACTAAAATCCAGACGAGAAACTCCAATGTGCCCAGATGTCTGAAAGGCTGTCCTAACTCATCTAGAGTTTGCATTCTGTAGGTCAGAGCCAGAACTCTTTTTATCTCCAAAACAACGAGTTCCTGTAAGGAACTACGCAAGCCCAAATGCTACAGTGTTACCCCAAATGATTCCTATTCCTCTTGAAAAGTAGCATCATCTATTAATAAAAAGAAATTAATAACAATTAATAGCCGTAGGCAGTTTCTTTTCAGATACTGTATTACACCTTAGAATTTTACTTTATGTAACCCTTATATATTAATTCAAACTTTGTTTGAAGTAAACTCTGCACCCAACATGAGGCTTGAACTCACATCCTTGAGATCAAAAGTCGCATGCTCTACCAACTGAGACAGTCAGGTGCCCACAAAATATACTTATTGAGTCACTCTAGTCTTGACAAGTCCCTCCCTCATGGAGCTCCCATTCCATCACCACGGAAAGGTTTCTATCTATCACCGTGGAAAGGTTTTTTTTTTTAATTTGTTTATGTGTATTTATTTGAGAGAGAGAGAGAGACAGAGCATGACTGGGGGAGGGGCAGAGAGAGACAGACAGACAGACAGACAGATAGAATCTGAAGCAAGCTCCAGGCTCCAAGATGTCAGCACAGAGCCTGACTCGGGGCTGGAACTCACGAACCGCGAGGCCATGACCTGAGCCAGAGTCGGACACTTTACTGACTGAGCCCCCCAGGTGCCCCACCATGGAAAGATTTGAGGCAGGCACAGAACAGTGCTCTGTGCCATATCCCCTCTACCCACCTCCGTCTGCAGCCGTGGCTGGGATGCACAGCTCCCCACCTCCAGTGGCCTCTTATTTGAGGAATAAGGGAAGGAGAGGCCTTATCCCACAAGAAGATGAAGCCTGGAGGTGCCTGGGTGGCTCAGTCGGTTAAGTGTCTGATTTCTGCCCAGGTCATGATTTCACGGTCCGTGAGTGCGAGCCCCTTGTCGGGCTCTGTGCTGACAGCTGGGAGCCTGGAGCCTGCTTTCGATTCTGTGTCTCCCTCTCTCCTTGCCCCTCCCCACTCACACTCTGGCTCTCTCTCAAAAATAAAATAAAATAAACATTAAAAAAAAAAAAAAGAAGATGCAGGGAAGTTTGCCTCAAAGGATGGAGATGGGAGGTGGTGGGGAGATGTCAGGACTTTCACTCTTTAAGAGAAACACTTTCCACATAATCCCTTTAGGACAGCCAATAGGAGTGAGTCCTACTAGTTTAGCAAGGCTTAAGAGGCCCCCTTGATGGGCTTTTCCTCCTTCTCTGGCCCCCACTCACGGCTGCTTCCCTCCTGCTTCCTGGATGACCTCCCAAATAAACTACCTTTCCTCACGTCTTTGTCTCAGGCTCTTCTTTAAGGAAACTCAAACTGGATTCTTACGCCCATTTTACAGATGTGGACGTGGAGGCAAATTGCTTTAAAGTCTCACAGCCATAAGCAGCAGAGCCAGGACTCACACCAGATTTGTCTGCCCCCAAAGCACACGGATTCTACATCTGTCTCCCACCACCAGATGCCTTGGTGCTGCCCCATTCCAACTGGAATTTACATCCATGGTCCTTTTCAAAGCAGCCCAGTCCATCGCTGGGCCATTCGATTGATCAGAAAGCTTTGAGTGATATTCAGCCCATATCTCCATCCATCCATCCATCCATGCATGCATTTATTCTTCATCAGCAAGCATGTATTCGTCAGGGTCGCGGGGCCAGGCACGGTGCTAGGAGGCACAGTGCTCTAAGGAGGCAGACCTGGTCCCTTTGCTCACAGAGCTTCCCGCCTATGACTGATGTGCACAGAGTGGTGCTTGCCGTGTGCTGAGGGAGCATGGAGTGAGCACCTCACCCAGCCACGCTGCCCTCTGCAGTATCCCCGAAAGGCGCTCCCTTGTCTACGCAGCAGCCCTGCAGGTGGTGGCTGCCGATTCCCATCCACGGAGATTTCTGCCCTTCATGTCCATCAGCCCAGCTCTGGATGGGCCTCGATAGCAGAATGGGGTCCACACCTCCGGTACAAGCCCACAAAAACCCAATGCAACGTGCGCTCCCTTGACAGGCAAAGAGACCCAGCTCTTGGCTGGGAGTGTGGAAACCATGGCCGAGTCTCCAAACCCGTCCCCAAGTTTAGTGCTTGGAAGACCCCACTCTCTGGATATGTCCTGCTGCTGAGCCATCCATGCCCCACTCCTCAGCTCTCCTTCCACCAAAAGAGTTGACAGCACAGGCCTCAGATGCCTGAATAGATCCTAGGGAGCCGAAAACAATATCATATTCCATTTTCCGTCATGTTACGTACCTGAGGTATTCATTTACATGGCCAATTACTGGGTCTGTGGAGCCTGCCTTATTAAAAAAATAGGTCGTGACACTGCTAGACTTGTCTGCTTTCTTACATTTCAGAAGGTCCCAGGGCAAGGCAACACATTGTTTGGCAATTAGGCTGCTGCGGAGGCTGGAACGGCTCAAAAGCAGCCACAGAAGGGACTTATTTTCATATAACCTTCCCTGCAGCGTGAATGAGTGCTCAAAGTTTGATTTCCTTCCCTCTGATCTATAAAGTTTTCTTTTGGATTTTTCCTTTCCTTAGATAACATTTTGAGGAATGGGATTCTGCACACTCAACCCTGGAAGTCTTGGAAAGGCAAAGCTGAGGAGCGTGGGAAATGAAGCTACAATCTAGAACGATCTATCCATACAACACACCCTCCTTCTCCCCCCCCCCCCCCCGCCAAGCCTTTAGTGATGATACCAAACCCACAGGCCTTATCTCTTCCACTGTGATAGGCAAGGGGTGGAAATCGACTGGAAATCTCAGAAAGTCCCATCCACCCATCCCTCTATCCATACATCTCTCTCTCTCCCCCTTCCATTTATTAATTTATTCAATAAATATTAAGCACCTATTACCTGTCAAGAACTGTGTTAGGGGCTATGCTAAGAACTTGAGACACTGAAGTAAATAAGAGCATCAGATCTCTTTTCATGGGGCTTGTCGTCTAGCTGGGAATGGACATTATGCAGATAATTTTACAAATAACTAGTTACAATTATGATCAATGTCCCTAGGGAGAGTTTAAGGTGCTCTGTGAGCCTATAAGCACAAGGTCCTAACCAAGCCCCAAGGAGGTGAAGAGACACAGCGGGAGGGAGATGTTAACAAAGTAAAGAAGAGAAGGAGAGGGAGGGCGAGGGATTCAGGCAAAAAGGTCTACACAAGGGCCACTGGGCAGAGGTATTACTTCAAGGTGACACATGGAGGCCCATGTAGCTATGGGGTCAGAGCAAAGGGGAGGGGATGGTGGGAGTGAACACCAGGGCGTGGGGTGGACCGAAGGTTCGGGGGGCAAGGGACAGATGCAGGGAGAACTGTTAGGAGGCCAGTGCATTGTCCAGGGATAGGTGACCATGGCTGGGACTGAAACGGGAGTGGTGGAGATGAAGAGAAGTGGAAAGTTCAAGGTGCATCTTGGAAGGGGGGCACTCGGACTCCCCAGTGCTCTGTGGCAGTCTGCAGGGGCCCCCGGATAGGGCACCGCTTCAGAGTTGAGCCAGACCCTCAGAGCAGCTCTCCGCCTTCCAATCCAAGGCTGCGTGAGGGTCTACAGGGTCAGAGGGAGATGATGTGGTTGCTTAACCTTCTCCCCTTCCTGCTTTCTGTGTTTCTCCTGAGACCGCGGTATGCATCCAGGACCCTGTTCTCTAGTTGCCTCTTATGGGTCAAGTAACTAAGGAGAGTATAAACTTAGGGTTTTTGGTACCTCTCCCCTCTCTTTCTCTGCACACCCATAGCACTTACCAGCCTACTGGGTACACAGTCAATATTCAAGTGTACTTGGGGATTGAGCCATCACTGTATAATAATCTCAAGACAAGTGAGAATCAGATGAATTCTCACCTCCACCCTGTTGTTATTCCACATCAGCCTTCAAGTCAGCTGAGACACTACACAAACTAAGGAAGAAGACAGGAACAATAAGTTCCCCACACCCTAGAACAGGAAGTTGGAAAAACCACATCATCATAATTCATGATTGCAAGAATGACAAAAAAAAAAAAAAAGAAAGAAAAAGAAAAACAGCATCAAAAGATGAGGTGGCTTAGCTCTCTTGATAATTTTTTATGATTATAATTCATATTATTCTAATTCTTATACGCTCCTTTTTCTTCTTGTCTTGTTCGCATGCGTACCGTCAGTATTCTGTCCTGTGCTCCTGGCAGACATCACTAACGTCTGTACATAATATTAAACCTATTTGCCATCCCTATTCTTAACTTCTTGATCAAAACAGTCAATCTGGAAAGATTCAAGGTAGGTAAGCCTCCTACTTATCCTAGATAACGGTTGTCAATTCTTCTTTCAAAGATTTCTATGGTTCTTGACACCCACGTCGTACTCCATTGCCCATCCTGCCTTGGCTTATCCTCAAAACAGATTTTCTTTCTCATATTTACCTGAACTCTCTTCTGCAGACGTTCCGGAGAATGATTCATGGAATTACGAGGACACAAGGAACTTGGGGTTCGGATCTTCTCGACCTTCCACAGCTAGTCTGCTGTTTGGGAATCGGCGCCCTGGGGGACCGCGGAACCCGACAGAAGCGTGCACACATGGTCACAACAACAGCAAATCAAACGACGGCGACTTTCAGAGTTTCTCAGTTCACCACAGTGAAGCTTCTGCACATATTAACTGTAAGACAGGCCTATTCTGCGGCTTCTCAAAGAGATCCAAGTATTTTGACTCCTTAGTCCTCACCTGCTCTCGGGAATAGAGATGCAAAGAGAGCCTCTTGCTCTGTAGCAGGCAGAGGAAGAGAGGAGAGTCCGAAGAAAGTGACCCAAGTTCCTGGGTCACGAACTGAATCGAAAATGCAAAGGTGGCTTCCTCTTACCTGCCCGGGGCCTCATGGAGTTGGACCCTCCTACCCCAATCCCCAGTCACCAGGAAACACTTGCACGGTCCCACTTGCCTGGTCTGGCCTCATCCAGACCCAACTTTGCACGGTGCCGGGCTCCTGTGTACACTAGGGGGCGCAAGGAAGCTGTTCTCCAGCTTGGCCCTAAGAAATTCTCACCGGCGCAGAAGAGACAAGATGATGACTACCAGGAGTCACTCTTTCACTTCGGAAAGTGCCGAGAGTGGAAGGGTGTCTTGGACTGGAGTCTAGAAAGGAGAACAACATCCTCATTAATTGCTTTAAGCTGTTTTCTGATTTTCTTTTCAGAGCAGACCTAGCTCCCGACAAGTGGGGATGAAGGGAAGGTTATGTAAGGCAGCAGACCTGCTCCTTGGCTGGGCTGGCAGCCTTTCAGCCGCCCGGGGTGAGTCAACACCTGGGAAATGGCATCCAAGGGCGGCTCTTTCAAGCTGGCTGGAACTTTCTACCATTACGCTGAGGCCACTGTTTGACCCATTCCCAGGCCAGGGAGGCAGGAGCTGATCACGTCCCCCGGTCGTGCCTGTTCCTGGCACGAGACCATGGAAAGAAGCTGAGAGAGCTCTTTCCAAACTTTAGTGCTGGCGTTGGGGAAATGGGGCAGTACTTTCCACCCCAGCTTGGTTCACATAATAGTCTTCTGCTCCACTGGCCTACTTTTCGCTTGGAGTGGAAGGAAGCCAGCTTGGGGAAGCAGAGCCATCCTCCCTGCCCTGCTCTCCACGCACTCTTCCAGAACCTTCAACAGAGGCCTTGTTCTCCGGAGCTAGAGAACTGCGGATGGTGACCACAGCTTCCCAGTCTATCGAGGGGAAATGAGTTGAGGAAATCAGCACAGGGTTTTTATTGCCAAATATTTCTTTCCCTAGGAGGACAACACATTCAAACTGCCGAGTGGAGATTGGAGTTGGTCCAGCCATAAACCAACTTAATGAACACTAATAGAGAACTGCAATTATTGTTGACTTCAAAATGCAAACAAGAACTTTAGACACTGATCCCTATCAGCCGGTCAGGCCCGGCACAGATGCCAGGCTCTGTTTTTGCTGTTGCTTAGCAATGGAAAATGAAGTGTTCCTGTCTCTTATCACTGGAGGTAGAGGTAGGACAATGAGCCTTATTGGACTGAATAGGTATGAAATTAGTTTATTCTTTCGCGCTTGGAGAAGGCAATTGGCAGAAAGAGAGTCGCTTGGACAATGGGCAGTTCAGAGGTTGGGAGGTGGCCTTCCTTTCCTGTTATCTCGGTAAATCCTAACCGTCGTGGGTTTTCTCTACAGATAAGGCTTGAACTTTTGCCAGGAGTGTTCATCCAAAACTAGCATTAGAGAAAACAGCTACAAATATAGATCCGCAGACCAGAGTGGGAATGAAAGTAAGGAGAGTGAAATCTAGGGTGTGAAATTTAAGGGGGTGCCAAAAGAGTCAGTAATCAAGATAACTAATATTTTAATGCAATATTTTGTTTTAAGTCCAAATGAATGCAACAAGATTCACGGTGAAGAAAACATCAAAATTTTAAATTAAGACAGGATCAGTACCACTGATTGTTTTTCCCCTTTGGCCTCAGGTCCCAATATGGCGCGGCTCAGCACCGGCCTCACACACATTTCCAACATGGAGGATCCTTAGAGTTGATTTCTCCTGGAGAATATTTGTGCTGTGGGGTAGAGGGTCTTGGAGCTGGGCAGAAGGATTCTCCTGCCCCATGGGAAGAGGATCTTCCTGTAGTCCTTTAGCTGGCCTCTACCAAGACAGTGGGGAGGCATGGTCCTTGGGGAGACGGACATACCTATGCTCCCAGGGCAGTGACCCAGGATCCAGGATCTCTACTGCAAGTTGCTGAAAACAACAGGGACAGCCCTGGAGCTGGCAGTTTATGGTAAAATAATCTCCTCTTTTGTTGTTAGTATGAATAGTAATTTCTATATATTGAGAACCTTCAGGTTGAAACACAGAGAATTGCTAATATTCAACTTTTTTTATAAACCTCAAACACATACAGTGTAATCAAATACATGCAAGGATGCTGAGCCGAATAATGGACCCCAAAGATGTCCCCATCCTAATGCCTTGAACCTGTGCATGTTACCTTATAAGCAAAAGGGTC
Source organism: Panthera leo (assembly GCF_018350215.1). Lineage (NCBI taxonomy): Eukaryota > Metazoa > Chordata > Mammalia > Carnivora > Felidae > Panthera > Panthera leo. Next base: position 131,923,363 of record NC_056684.1, read on the forward strand.
TTTGCAGATGTCATTAAGTAAAGGATTTTGAGATAGAGAGATAATCCTGGATTATCAGGGTGGGCCCAATTATTGACAAAGATCCTTCCATAGAAGGAGGCAACTTTGCTGCAATGAGAGTAGAGCACAATTTAAAGATGCTATTCTACTGGCTTTGAAGATAAAGGAAGAGGCCACTGGCCAAAGATTGTCAGCAGCCTCTAAAAGGTGGGAGATGGGGTGCCTGGGTGGCTCAGTCCGTTGAGCCTCTGACTCTTGATTTCAGTACACGTCATGATCCCAGGGTTGTGGGATCAAGCCCTATGTTGGGCTCCACGCTGAGACCCTGCTTAAGATTCTCTCTCTCTGCCCCTCTCCCTTCTCTTAAATAAAAAATAAAAAACAAAGCAAAAAACCTTAAAAGGTGGAAGATGTAAGAAATAGATTCTCTCGTGGAACCTCCAGAACGAACTCAACCCTGCTCACACCTTGACTTTAGTGAAGTAAAAGTGATTCCAGATTTCTGATCTCCAGAGCTGTAAGAGATTCAATTTGTGTTGTTTTAACCCACCAAGTCTGTGGTAATTTTTTACCACAGCAAGAGGAAATTAACAGACCAGGCATTATGTAAAGTACTTTACATGCATAAAGAAATACATAAAAATCCACCCTCAGTCTTCTCAAGGACTTGGGTATTCAAGTTATCTTCTCCCTGTTTTGTATCTTCAATTTCCTTTTCCTTAGTGAACCTTTTTCATTGACATAATACACATTCTGGTATCTGTCCTTAAAAAATAAAACAAAACAAAAACCCAACAATATTCACTTCTGATTTTAAAACAAAATCAATGAGCTATAAATAAAAAGCAATGTTTGCAACCCAATACAGAACATCCGCCAAAAGCCCACAGCAAACATCATATTTAAAGGTTAGAAGTGTCAAAAAAAGAATCATGGCTTTTATTCAATACTGTACTGAAGGTGCTGGTGAGTGAAATAAAACAAGAAAAAGAAATACAAGATACAAGGTTTAGAATCAAAGAAACAAAACAGACATTCATTGAAGGTGATATAATTATTTTCATAGGGAACTCCCTGAAATTCTACAAACAAGTAGATTTAATAAGCAGGTTTAAAAAGGTTGAGAGATAAAGGAACAATATTCAAAAGCAATTGATTTTCTATACATTAACAACAAAGAGAAAATATAATATTAAGGATATAATTTCCAACTGCAACGTAGATAGGTAAGTAGGGGAAGGCAGAGAGAGAGGCCTAGAAGCAGCCTAACAAAAGGTGTATGTGTCTTTAGTGAAAAAAATACATAAACTTTTATTGAAAGGTATAAATAAATGGTCTATAAACTCAATGAAATTTCAGTCAACAACCCAATGGGCCTTCTCATGGAACATGTCAAGCTGCTTCTAAAATTTACATAGAAAAGCAAAAGACTAAGGGAAGCCAACACACAGGTAGGGGGACTTGCCTTACTAGATGTCAGACTTTAAAGTTATAGTAGCTAGGGGCGCCTGGGTGGCTCAGTCAGTTAAGCTCCGACTTTGGTTCAGGTCACCATCTCATGGTTGGTGAGTTCGAACCCCACATCTGGCACTGTGCTGACAGCTCAGAGCCTGGAGCCTGCTTCAGATTCTGTGCCTTCCTCTTTCTCTGTCCCTCCCCCATCCGTGCTCTCTCTGTCTCTCAAAAGTTGAATAAATATTAAAAAAAATAAAATAAAGTTATAGTAACTAAGATACTTGTAGCTTACACAGATAATTAACTACATAAGCAGAGTAGAATAAAGCTTCCAGAAACAGATGGACCATTAAAAAGAACCATGATTTAAGCCAGGACATACATTATAGATCAAAGGGGAAGGAATAGATTAATCAATAAAAGAGAAAAAAGGAAATGTGATATACCATATAAAGGGAAAAACCTCTGATTGATAAAAGACAAAAACAGGATAAAACATTAACATTTTTATAAAATTCAGGGGTTCATTACTTAGGTCCCACAGACCCCCCCCCCCAGTGGGTCAGGGAATAGAATTCAATAGGTTTGTGAACACAGATGGGAAAAAAATTGATATTTATTTTCACAAATCTCGAGCTAAATCTCAGAGATCCAATCATGAACATACACACCACACCACAGCACTCTCACCTGTACCTGTGATTTTGCCACTAATAAGAAAACAGATATTTTCATATCATATGATACCTGCTGTAGGTATCACAAAATATTATTTATGTTCATCAGTACACGGAACTTTACAGCAGCTATTAGATTTTCTGCTAAACCTAGTTATTGAATACATTTAAAAGAAACACACTTATATGTTATAATTTTTAGTATTTTGATAACTACATTTCAATACCATTGGTTTTCTTTGTAATCCAATGAGTTTCATTTCATACATTTGAATTTTTTAATGTTTATTTATTTTTGAGAGAGAAAGAGAGAGAGACAGAGTGCAAGCAGGGGAGGGCAGAGAGAGGAGACACAGAATCTGAAGCAGGCTCCAGGCTCTGAACTGTCAGCACAGAGCTCGATGCGGGGCTCAAACCTACCAACCATGAGATGGTGACCCGAGCCGATGTCAGACACTTAACTGACTGAGCCACCCAGGCACCCCTCATTTCACACATTTAAAAACATGCCAAAGGGTCCACAGCATAAAAAAATGGCTAAAAGCCCATGTTATAGAAGTTATATCTGCATGACCTCAGTGTAAAGAAGGATTTCTTAAACAAAAATGCAAGCCATAAAGGAAAAGAGTGATAAATTTGACTAGAGTAGAATTATAAAATTTTCCCATCTGAGTCTACTATAAAGAAACTGAAAGATATTCCACAAACTGGGAGAAGATATCCAGCTCACCTATTTAGCAAAGGATTGGTATCCAGAATATCTAAAGTTTCCTACAAAGCAATATATAAAAGAGAAACAATTCATTTTTTTTTTAATGTCTATTTATTTTTGAGACAGAGAGAGACAGAGCATGAGCAGGGAAGGGGCAGAGAGAGAGGGAGACACAGAATCCGAAACAGGCTCCAGGCTCTGAGCTGTCAGCACAGAGCCCGACGCGGGGCTCGAACCCACGGACCATGAGATCATGACCTGAGCCGAAGTCGGACGCTTGACCGACTGAGCCACCCAGGTGCCCCACAATTCATTTTTTTTAATGAACAACAAAATAAAAGATTTTTCACAGAAGAGAACACAGTGGCTGACAAACATCGGAAAAGATGTTCCTCCTCAATAAGCAGGAAATGCTAATTTAAAACAAGGAGCTACCATTTCATACCCACACTGACCCAAGTGAATATGAAAAAGTATTTAGCAATGCCACGCGTTGGCAAAGATGTGGAGCCAAGGCAACATTTACGAGCCGCTAGTGGGAAGATAAATCGGTTCAACAACTTTGGGAAAACACTCTGGCATTACGTTTCAAGTGAAAGATGCCCATACCCTATGATCCACTGGTTCCACTCCCAGAGAAATGTCCTGGAAAGACTTACACTCAGACACCAGGAATCACATTCAACCCAAATTACCACCAGCGGGAAAATGGGTACATACCCGGGAAGGCATGGCTGTCGTTCCATCGACACGTATGAATCTCAGCAACCTGACGTTGAGCAAAGAAAGCAAATGCCTAGAGAAGGCAGACGGTGTGACTTCACTTATAGAAAGATCAAAAAATAAGCAAAATGGGCAGCGTATTTTTCACGTGTACATGGAAATGTGTAAAATTAGGAACGAAGACAAGGAATCATAAGTACAGTTTTGGGGAGAGTGTGCCCTTCACCCCACCGCACGGAGGCAGGAGGCAGGGCCTTGGATCTGTAGGAGGAGCCTGCAGGGGGCGCCAAGGGGGCGGTGGGGGGGCGTGATTGTCAGCCTTCCTTGCTTTCAGTGAGCCAGCTCATTATTAAAAACAAAAATTCAAACACTGAAAACAAAACTCAGAAAATAGCACTTCCCTTTAGCATGAAAGCACTCTGAATTAATGGAAAAGTTTGTCCTATTCTTGGATAGGAAAAGTTAATATTATAAAAAATGTCACTGGTCCCTCCCTTAGTTTATATATTTAATGGGTCCTCGTTAAAACTATCAAAAGCTGGTACCGCACCTTTCAGTTCCCAGAGGCTTTTTCCTTCATTCAACGCAGAGCAGGCCCACCTGGTTCTTCTTCCCATCTTCCTGCCCACCTTTCACCACAGTTGCAACTTCCTTGTATAAATCTCCTCTTCCCACTAGACTGTATCATACTGGGAGGCGGGAACTGTGTGTATTTTGTTTAACCTGTGTATCAGCTCGTATAATTAACACCTGGCATATTAAAGCTGTTTAATACATATTTGTTAAGTAAATGATTCCTTTCATCCAATCCCCTAAAAATCTGAAAAAAAGGTGGGTTTTGTTTTCTCTGTGGATGAATCAGGTGAGGCATCAGTTCAGCATCTTGGGAAAGCTGTCAGTCCCAGGCAAACTGATTAAAACTAGTTGCTAGGTTTTGTTTTGAAGTTCATTTATTTTTGAGAGAGACAGAGACAGTGAGAGTAGGGGAGGGGCAGAGAGAGAGGAGAGAGGGAGAATCCCAAGCAGGCTCTACGATGCCAGCATAGAGCCAGAGGTAGGGCTTGAACCCATGAAACCGCGAGATCATGACCTGGGCCGAAAGCAAGGGTCAGATGCTTACCCGACTGAGCCTCCCAGGCACCCTATTCTAGTTGCTAGTCTCATTTAGCTGGTAAACAGACCAGCAATAAACAGAGGGAGACCATTCAAATAATCTCAATTTAGAGACGAAGTTGCTGGATTCTTTTCCCGGAGCTACTCCAAGAAATTATCCCAAACTCGTGACATAAAGCGAGGGAAATTCCTTCTCTCACAGTTTGGGAGGCTGGAAGTTGAAATCAAAGTGTAGGCAGGGCCCTGCTCCCTCTGAAGGCTCTCGGGGAGAATCCTTCCTGCCTTCCCCAGGTTCTGGTGACTGCTGGTGATCCTTCTTGTTCCTTGGCTGATAGCGGTCTCCCTCCAATCTCTGCCTCCGTGGTCACCTGGCCTTCTTCCCTGCTCGTCTCCATGTCTGGATTTCCCTCTGCTTTCACTTGTAAAGACACTAGTCATTGGACTTAGGGCCCATCACAATCCAGGATGACCTCATCCGTAAAGACCCTCATCTGAGGGTTTGGGCGGCCATGAATTGAGGCGGACACGATTCACCTCACTACGGATACTCAGGTGGGAAAAGTAGCTTTCCACGGTCAAGGAGCCAGAAGAGGGACCGGGGTTCCAGCCCAGGTCGGCTCCGCCTCCGCTCGCATGCGATCACCACCCTGTACTGCCTCTCAGTCGGCTCCATTTGTGGAATTGAATCAGAGTTTTATTACCTTCAAGTTGCTGTGCACAAGCATCCTAACCGCATTTCAGGAACCAGGACCCTGGAAATCTCATTTCTGCTGGCCCAGGCCCTCCAGGGAGCAGTGTGTTTTCAACACTCCCTCCCAGATCCTTGGGACCGGCCTTCCGAAGGCCCACCCACTGGTTTGGAGGTCTTTCCAGGTCGCTTTCTCCGGTCACTTTCCCCAGTTACACTTCCAGGGTCTGCTGTCAATCTGAAAGCCCCGAAGGTGAACAACCGCTTACTGTCACTGTTTAGTAAAGTTAGAAACATGGTCTCGAGGCTCAGTTACAAACTACTGAAAACAAACACACACAAAAATATCCCACAAGACACCCAACCGACCCCCTCCTGCTTCTTCTTTCTGGTCAACTCATTACTGCTTCACATTTACTTAGAAACCCGAGTCCTGTTTGCTTTCTGGATTGTTCTGGGCACTTTGCCTGTCAACGTATTCCTTCCTCTAAGTGGAATTCTAAACAACCCAACAGAGCTTCCCTCTCTTCCTTTGGGTAACAGCTCACCATGTAACAAGTCTCCCTGAGATCTGATATCACCAGGGAAAAAAATTCTCTCTTAGTTGAATGGTTTCCCTCTGTGTATCGCTAGGTTGTTTACCGGCTAAACAAAACCAACAGCTAGTTTTGATCAGTGCGCTGACCATTCTCTAAATGAACCATGTCCCAGTGCCCACCACCAGCCTCTGTCTCTTCAGCCTTCCACGTGATGGCACCAGGCTCGTTACATATGGATCCGCGTTTCTGTCTGCTCGCCTCAACTAGAATGTCGGCTTCATGAGAGCAGGGCTGTTTTGGTCTGCCTTGTTCCCCCTGTATCCCTGGTGTTTTAGGGTAGCAGCTGGCATGGACCAAGTGCTTGGCAAATATTTGCATAGACAAATGATCTCTAGATTTTAATATAAACAATGAAATGCAATATGTAGATTTCTGTCTCTTTATCTAGTCTCCCAAGAAAGGCAAAGAATGCGCTTTTGCTTTTTGTTGTTGTCGTGGTTGTGGTTGTTGTTTTGTCCTCCAGGTGTTTGGGGGAGGGGAGTGTGGAGTCACTCAGCCGAGGCAGAAATTTTGGCCATCAGTATTTACATCAAAGCTTCTTAACTTTGGGGGGATGTGAACCTTTCAGAGCCCGACGCAAATGATAAAAGCTCCTCTTCAGAAAAATGTGCACATTTGGAGCATTTGGCCTATGACTGAGGGGGTGGTGTGGGACCCTGAGTGTCCCCCGGCCCTCGTCTGCCTGCCCCCTGGCTCAAATGTGCCTGCACCATGGCAAATGTTTGTCGAAGGTATGAATAATGTAGGTTATCTGTTCTCAGCAATATACCAAATGTATTCGTTTCCTGGGGCTGTGACGAATTGCTACAAATCTGGTGGCTTAAAACACAGAAATTTATTCTCTGCAATTCTGCAGGGGTTGCAGGGGGGAGTCCAAAATCAGTACCACTGGGCTGAAGTCAAGCACCCAGAAGGATGTGCTCCCTCCGGAGGTCCTGGGGACTCCATTCTTTTGCCTCTTCTAGCTTCTGGGGGTCCTCGCCATTCCTTGGCTTGTGGCCACATCACCCCAATTCTGCTTCCTTGGTCACAGGGCCTTCCTGTCTGTGGTAGTCAATTCCCCCTCTGCCTGCCTCTTATTAAACTATGTTAAACTATGTGTTACAGCATTTAGGGTTCACTCTGGAAATGTAGGGTGACAATCTCCCCATCTCAAAATCCTTAGTGATCACTTCTGCAAAGTCCCTTTTTTTTTTTTCTTAACCATATAAGGTAATGAGTACAGACTTCAGGGATTCTTACCTGATATTCATTCCTATTATCCATCAAGGGCACTATTATTCAGCCTACTTCACCAAATAAAGAATGAGGCATAAATGAAAACACACCACACACACACACACACGCACACACACAGCTATCTGGGGATTTTCACTGTGTTTTGAATCTGGGTGTGACTACATTTCCAGCATTCACGGTATGTAAAACAAGGAGGCCAGAGTGTGAGAGACTGACTCCATCCCAGTCAGCCCAGCCCAGGCTTCCTCCCACCCACCTCTCTCTCCCCTGGGCTTTGTTTAAAAGTCACAGGAGGAATTTCAGGTTGCCTAGGGACCAAACATAAATAAGAGGGAGCAGGCAGAGTTGGGTAAGTGGCTCTATAGCCGAGTATGTCCACTCCTGTCAACAGGAGGGTGAAAGCCAGTTTGTCCCGATGCACCGATGCCCAGTTCCATTGCAGGCTAACAGTATCGAACGGGTTCCCCACCTTCCCAGTGCCCCTAAGGCAGCACCGAAAATAATCTCCCTGCAGTCCACTTTGCAGTTGTTTAAGAGGAGAAATAGGATTTAGAGCCATAGCTCTCAGGCAGTAAAGTACCAGGAGCCTGAGCAAGACTGATCTGGACTGTGCAGCGAACCTTTTGTGCCAAGGGCGGCTGGAACCCCATCAGGTATTCTCTCCTACTGGCATGCTAATTACAATCACCGAGAGAGCATCCTCAGTCCAGAAAGTCACAAGTCTTTCTCCCTCCTTGGCAAGCTAATGCGGCCTGATATTTGCCTGAAGTCCGCCTACTCTGTTAAATAAATGTATTATGTCATTTTATCCAGCATTTATGACAACTGCCATATATCCCGGGTTCCTCCAAGCAATGAAGCGGGTAACTTTGGGTTCTCTTCTGGCATACACACAACGAAGTCTTCCAGAAGGCTCGCTGGCTCGAGGCACTGTGCCTGGCACCAATATTTGACAAACAAGAAACAGACCCTGCCCTCAAGGATCTCTTGGCCGGGAGTGGGAAGGCCGGTGTATGGCGTGTGACTTTTTCAGATGCTTAGAATTCCAGTTACGGCCTCAAAGCCGAGGGCAACAGGCAATAACCACTCTGGATCCTAGAGAGAGCTGTCCCCACAGGAGTTACTGAAATGAGGCTGAGACTGTCCTATTGTTGTCAATCCCACTGCTCTCCTCCAGCTTATGTAAAACAACAGCAGACATTTGAAGGAAGGGTCATGGAAACAATGGGATGTGGTAGAATATTGCTTCCCCAAAGATGCCGTGTACTAATCCCCAAAACCTGTGTACATGTTACCTTACTTGGCAATAAATAAATAAATAAATAAATGCACTTGGTGCCTGGCGGGACTGATTAAGGTTGGAGACCATGGCGTGTGGAGATTATCCTGGATCTTTCAGTGGGGGTTGGGGGCGAATCTAATCGCCTTGCCTGGCTGTTGTCAGAGAGGCACATGTGGCCCTGGGGGAAAGGTCAGGGAGATACAATGTTGCTGGCTTCGAGGATAGATGAGCAGCTGTGTCCTTAGCCGAGAAACATGGAGGCCTCTAGAAGCTGGAAAAGGCAAGGGTGTAGACTCTCCCCTCAAGCTCCAGGAGGACAGCGGCTCTGCCGACACCAGATGTTAGCACAGTGTCACCGTGTCAGGCTCCTACCCTTCAGAAACTGTGAGAGAATACATATGTGTTGTTCTAAGCTACTAGGTTTTTGTAATTTATTATACTATAGCCGCAATAGAAACAAATGTGGGGCATTTGTAGGAGAAAAGAGCACTTTCAATCTGGGGGGAACCCCCAAGAGAACAGCTCCTAGAGACTAAGGGGGGCTTTGTGAAGGGAGTTGAGCCCTTACCCCTCAACTAGAGGCACTTGCCAAGCTGCAGAGACTTGAACGCCTGTCTCACAGAGGCCACTGGCACGAGGAAGATAGTTCCTCGGAAAATGCAATGTGTCCCTAGGAGTCTGGATGACACAAACATGGAATTGGGGTATTTCCCTCCTGGCTGTAGGACACTGAAGGCAGGAGGCTGGCCCCAGCTTCCCATAAGGAAAGAGAGAAGAGAGAAGGCCGCAGTGGAAGCAGGGCCCAGAGAGCTCCACGGAAGGACCTTCCCAAGGGCTCCTGCCAGGTCAAGGGCCCTCATTCTAAATATCCAGTGAGTGCCGGGGAGGTGAGCATAAGAAATGCAGGGGCTTGTTGGAGATCAGAGGGAGCGTGGACCAACCACATCGTTGAGGAAGTCTCTAAGGCATTCACAAATGCCTTAGTGTGAGGGAGGGCCTGCTGTGCACATCTCAAGAGCACCAGCCCTGTCCTTCAAGTGATCTCCCCCTTCTCACCTCTGGAGGAATCAGCAGGAGGCAGGGAAGGAGTAGCAGAACGACCTGGAAGGCTGAGCCCAGCCCTGTTCCTGTCCCCACTGCATCCTCTAACCACTGGCCTGAGCTGGGATGGGAGCCCCATGGAACAGGATGTGAGACTGAAGTTTTGATCCATGCTGGAATGGCCTCTACAGTACCCCCAAAAGAACTGCTGTCACAGCTGCAAGTGACTGAAAAGCTATGGGGCAGGGAGAGGCCACAGACTATGGTGGATGGCAGTGGGGGGAGAGAGCAAAGCTGTTTCCTCTTATGTACACTGAGCTCAACCTGTTGGATAACCTGGTTTTGCTGCAATGTAATACAGTGGGCATCATAATGGAGGTATCTTGACTTCTAAAGGAGACCAAGCAGAGAGTTACATAGACTTCACTGCTCTCAGTATATTAAAAAGAAAAGAAAATGCCAAAAAGTTATAAAATCTGTGAGATGTTTCGAATATTGCATCCATCAAACATACAGTACAATGTGATTGTGTCTGTCATTGCATAATCACAGCTTATTATTTAAAAGTAACCATCAATGTATAGCACCTATTGGCCAGTGTGGTTGGGTAATGAGACATGGTTAGAGGCACATGATGAATCTTCTTCCTTTGCAATGCAATCAGGCTATTATCCTGTGAATGTATGTGTGTACATATGCATCTTTTTGAAGACAGCGTCAAAAGTCCGAATTTGAGACTATTCCTGAACATGTGGTCCAGTTCAAATGACCTTCCTGCCCCCCCTGCGCCATCACCACCCCCCCACCTTTCAGGATTGGCCCTAGGAGGGATAGGGGGTTAAGGAGAATGTTCCCAAACTAAAGACACCTAAACTGGGTCTTGAGAACTCAGGATGCCTTCTAAAGACATCTAAATTGGGTTTTGAGAGCTCAGGTGAGGAAGGCTGTTCTGAGACAAAGGTCAGCCCTGCAAAGACGCAGAAGCTTGGGTGTTTGAGAGCAGCTGGCATGTTGGTGGTGCCCTGGAGGGCAGCCAGGGCCAGAATGAAGCAGTGAAGGGATCTTGATGGTGAAGGGCCTTGACCATTGAGCTAGGGACTTGGACTTGTTCCTGGGGACCACAGGAAGCCCAGAAAGACTTGAAAGCAGGAAAGGGGCAGGATCAGATCTGTTGTAGAAGGTGACTCTGAGAGTGAGCCTCACCCCACAGCCTGGAGAGGAGCAGCCAGTTAAGAAAGGCGAATCCTTCCCTCATATGTGAAATTTAAGATACAAAACAGATGAACATAGGGAAGCAAAAGTAATATAAAAACAGAGAGGGGGACAAAACATAAGGGACCCTTAACTATAGAGAACTGAGGGGTGCTGTAAGGGTTGTGGGGTGGGGGATGGGCTAAATGGGCAAGGGACATTAAGGAAGACACTTGTCGAGATGGGAACTGGGTGTTATGCGTAGGTTATAAATCACTGGATTCTACTCCTGAAATCATTATTGCACAATATGCTAATTAACTTGGACGTAAATTAAAAAAAAAAAGGCAGAATCAGTCAGGGCATAATGGTTACATTCTGCTTAGAGATAAGAAGGGCCACGTGTGACCGTAAGCTCCCATTTAGAAGCCCGAGAAACACCAGTGACCATGACCTGGACTAAGAATCAAGATGGGGCAGATGATAAGTTTGACTGTAGATGTTTTACATGTTTCTATCCGGTGTGAGTGACCTTGCAGAGAACGCCCATTGAAGAGGTCCCATGCCCTAGTCCCTTCTTGTGTCTTGAGATTCTACAGCTTGGGAGCCGGTAGAAGGTCAGTCATTTTCTTCTCCACTTAGTCCCGGTGTGAGGGTGGGGGTAGATGTGGATTGGACATGGCGAGGGGGGAGGAAAGAGAAACAGGCTGGAGCTGCTCCTCTCCTAAAGCATGTAAAATAAACCTAAAATTTATTTTCAAAGACCGCTCAGTTGAATCTAGAAGAAGAAAAAATGTGTGTGTGTGTGTGTGTGTGTATACACAACATATATATACACACACATTGCACGTATATATCTTCTGAAATGATTCTATTCTCAGTTCTTTAAAAATAATCATGATCCTGGTGCCAGGCCCAGGCCTCCTATCCTGACCACAGAGCATCTGGAGGAGGTGGTGTGCGGGAAGAAAGAGAGGCTGACACCTGTCTCCCCTGTTGCACGTTACGTCCATCTGTACACAGACTGAGATAGCGAGACAAGAACATGGTAAGGATGTTACCTGGGTGGTAGAACCGCGGGTCGTTTTAACTTTCTCCTTAGTATTTTATATGCAATTAGGACTTGTGTGATGAACATATTTTTCTTAAAAAAAAAAAAAAAAAAGGAAGGGAGGGGGAAGCAGCAAGACTGGGGAGCAGCCAGCCTGCTCTTCTATCCATGGGAATCCCGGCAGACAACTGAACGATACCAGAAGCTAAAAGATGAAGCACCCATGTGAACCAATCATTTTAATTCCAAGAATGCGTCCGAGTGTGACACAATAATCCCTGACTTCACAAAAGTTGCTTTATTAAAGAAGTTATTTCTATGATTTCAAACAAAAAGGATGTGAGTAGCTACTAAATTGACATTTACAGTAAAAAGTTCTGTTTTTGTCCTGTAGGAACGTTGGTAATAAAGTACATTTTAACTCCGCGTGCATTTTTTATTATTGTGAAAGGAATGGTGGATCTAAACGGACCAAAAAAAAAATTTTTTTTTGAAGTCACTGAGCAAATCAGAAGAGAACACAGATAATAAAAATAGCTTTGTTTCCAGACCACTTTTGCTCAAACCTGGCTGCACACTAGAGTCACTGGGGAGCTTTGTAAAAATACTGGTGCTGGAGCCCCACCCCCAAGGGGCTCTGACTGAGCTGATCTGGAGTGGGGCCGGACAGCGGGATTTTTTAAAACACATCCCCAGGCAATTTTAATGTACAGCCAGAGTTGAGAACCACCAGACCATTAAAATAAATTGCTACACAGCACATAATTCATAACTGTCTTTAAAAAAATGCAATGCCAACTGCTCCAGTGGTACTCAAAGTTACTGTGTTCCTAAGCTGCCCGCTCACTAGATTCTCCCTCTTTTAATTTTTATTGGAGTATATTATCCGTACAGAAATATACATTATCATAAGCATATAGTTCAATGCACCTATTCACATCGTATGACATATCCATGTCACCAGCACCAAAATCAAGAAACAGAACATTACCAGCATTCTAGAAGCTCCCTTGTTCATTCCAGATTGTTCCACAGCTTTTTCCCTTGCATGTTTGACACGACTTCTCACTAGGCATTTCAGTTGTGATCATTAGAGATCCCTGTGATGCAAATAAATTTCCTTAATTCATCTTTCACATTCTATCTAATTTGAATTATGAAAACTTGTATAGGAGAAAATAATTGTGGACATGTATTTAGCCACAAGAAGTTTATTGCCCAGACTGTTTATAATAGAAAGGGTAGGAGGAGGGGGGGAGGGAAGTACAACTAAATATCTAATCACAGGATTCAACTAAACAAATTTGCTAACCTCCATATGAGACTGTCCAGTTTGTATACTATGGCATAAACAAGATAGAATAAAGAGAGGCCTTACAGGAAAAAGAGGTTTTTTTTTTCAGCAGAACCCTAGAATAGGACTGTTATGGGCTGAGTTGTGTCTCCCCCAACTTCATATGTCAAAGTCCTAACCCCAGTACTTCAGAATGTAATCCTACTTAAAGATAGTGCCTTTAAAGAGGTGATTACATTAAAATGAGGCTGTTAGAATGGCCATAACCCAGTATCACCAGTGTCCTTATAAGAAGAGACTCGGACAGACGGGCATAGAGGAAAATCAAGTGAAGACACGGGAGAAGGAGGGCACCAGCAAGTCACAGAAAGAGGGCACAGAAGAAACCGACCTTGCCCACATCTTCATCTTGGACATACATCTAGCCTCCAGAACTAAGAGAAAACTCCCACAGGAGCCTCTTGGCCAGGATAGCTGAGCAGTACCCCAGCCATCCCTGGCCATCAGAGTGGATGGAAAACCTCATGCTCACAACACAAACCCCTAGCATATGTCTCTTTTCTGTCTCCTGTATGGGGGAGTCAGGTTTCTCTACTAAGCACCTGCAGGCATGGCCAGGTAAATAGGGATTCTCATGTGGGCTGAGAAATCCACTCTAGCCAGAGTGATATGGACAAGCAGATGCTAAGAACTGCCAATACTTTTAGAAAAACTAACAGAATGAAAGAGAGGTGGGGCGCCTGGGTGGCTCAGTCGGTTAAGCATCCGACTTCGGCTCAGGTCACGATCTCGCGGTATGTGAGTTCGAGCCCCACATCGGGCTCTGTGCTGACTGCTCAGAGCCTGGAGCCCGTTTCGGATTCTGTGTCTCCCTCTCTCTCTGACCCTCCCCCGTTCATGCTCTGTCTCTCTCTGTCTCAAAAATAAATAAATGTTAAAAAAAAAAAAAAAAAAAAAAGAATGAAAGAGAGGCACCAACTCACCTCCAGAAAAACTTACACCTGAAGAAACAGAATTCATTCAATGGAGAACCAAAAAAAAAAAAAAAAGGGGGAAAGGTATTTAAAATTTTTTTTAAAAATATTTATTTATTTTAGAGAGAGACAGAGACAGAGCATGAGTGGGGGAGGGGCAGAGAGAGAGGGAGACAGAATGAGAAGCAGGCTCTGGGTTCTGAGCTGTCGGCATAGAGTCTGACGTGGGGCTTACACTCGAAAGGCAAGATCATGATCTGAGCTGAAGTCGGATGCCCGACTGACTGAGCCACCCAGGTGCCCCAGGAAATGCTTTTTAATAAATATAATTAATATCCTCAGAGACATTTGAGACAGCTGCATATCCAGATAGATAGATAGATAGACAGACAGACAGACAAAACTTCTATGAAAAGTAGTTCCTAGAAACAAAAGAATTCTTGGAAACTAAAATCTTGATTAACAAAAACAAAAGCCCAGTAGAAGAAACAATTTCCACTCATCAGCTTTCCTTTTTTTTCCTTTCACCCATCAGCTTTCCTAAACGGAAAAGTTTGACAAGATCTACAGTTGGTGAAGATGGGGGGAGCCACAAATTCTCAAACGCCATTGGTAGAAACATATAAGAATGTCACCTGTGTATCATCTTTGGAAAGCAATTTAACAGTTTTTTTAATAATTGAAAATGTGCGTATCATTTGACGAAGCAGTTCTTTCTCTGAATATAAATCTTAGAGAAACTCTCATGCATGTACAAGTAGACAAGCACATGTATTCTCTGAAGTGTTGCTTCTCAGAGCAAAAAACTTAGAAACAGCTTAAATATCTATCATTAGTGGAATGAATAAATACATTGCACATATTCCTACAATGAATGAACTAGACACCCAACAACCTAAATAAGTTTCCCCAAACTTATTGTTGAGTGAAAAAAACCCCAAACTACTAGCTACAGAAAGGTAAACCCAGTGTGATACTACTATTTATCTTAAAGTGTGAAAACAAAACAAAACAAAGCAAAAGCAATAACAAAAACCTAGGAAAGACTGAGGGGTGATGGTAGAATATATACACATATAAACAAATAATATTTATGATAGTAATTGCTCTGGGGAAGATGAAGAAAAGGAGTAGAGAGAAGAGTAAATTTAGAAAGGAGAGGAATAAACTGCAATTTTCTCAACAATATTTTATTAAAAGGAACTAAAGCAAATATGACAAAACCTCAATGTTTATTATTTGAGTGATGTGTGCATGGGTGTTATGCTATCTTCTGCAATTTTCTATGGCTTACAATATTTTCAAATGAAAAAATCCCCACAAATGATGGACTGATATAAATAAAATCCATACAAATGAAGAGTACATAAAGAACTGAAATATTGAGGCAAGGAATCTACCCAGGACATAATGTCAAATTCCAAGCATTGAAATGCGGGAGATATAAAATTGAGTATAAAAAACAGCACCAGGAAGTGCTTGGCTGGTTTAGCGGGTGGAGTGTGTGATTCTTGATCTCGGGGTGTGAGTTCGAGCTCCACATTGAGTGTAGAGATTACTTGAAAATAAAAAAGCCTTAAAAAAAAAATATAACACAGAACCGGAGTTCCAACCTCTGTCTCAAAGAATATCCAAAAAGAAAGTAGATAGAGAAAATAATCAAATAAATTTTCAAAAAAATGTCAAACTTAAAGAGATTCTCAAATTTTCATACTAAAAGAGCCCACAAAATACTGAAAAAAGAGAGAGAGAGAGAGAGAAGTGTGGAGGATTTGGCCCCAGGCATATTGGTAAAATTTCCAGGAATAAAGAAAACAAATTCCAGAGAGGAAAAAAAATCCCAATAGTTTAACTTGCAAGGAAGAACAAACAGAAGGACATCATCAGACTTCTCAAGTGCAATAAGTATAAAATCCCATAAGATGAAGTACTATAAAGCTCTGCAGGAAAAAACAAAAAACAAAAACAATTTTCAATCTAGAATTCTATACCAGGCCAAAAACCATTTAAGTGCAAAATAAAAATAACTATTTTAGATGAACAAGGACTCAGAAAGTTCCTCTCCATGAATGCTTTCTGAAAGATTCTCTAGGGGATGTACTCCAACGATAGGAAAAATGAATCCAAGAAAGAGGAAGACAGGTCACACGCCAACTGTGGTGAGCAAAGAAACTAATAAAACCAGTAAAGCCCAATAGAACACCAAAAACATGGCTGTGAAGCTTAATTAATTGTTAAGAAAAAATTCTACCTGTTAAATTCCAAAAGATTTCAACAAAACCTGGGAATGAGGGAAAGGAGAGAAAATGGAAGAGGGAAGAAAGACACGATGAACTATCAAGGTCTAACCTTCTAAATGGAGGTGGATAATAGATACTAATTGGCTCTCAACATTGATGGAAGTATATATAGTCAAATATGCTGAGTCAAGTGTGAAAAAGCAAGTGCTTGAGGAAAGAATAAAAACAACGTGTATTTAGCAAACTACTAATGAACAAAAAGGAAAAAAAGAAAACAGCCAATTTATTCTAGTTCGACCCCTCCTATCCTCAACGTGAAAAAAGAATTTCAAATCCAGATTGATTCTACCAGTTACTGTGGTTTGATTTCAAACACCCAGTAGCTGCATCTATAGTAATTCAAAGAGGAAACCCCGGAGCTAGTGCGTCTCAGGGTTGTAAAAACAGAGATTGCTGGGCCCCACCCTCAGAGGTTCTGACGCAGTAAATCTAGGGTGGGGCCCAAGAAGTTTGCATTTCTAAGAAGTTCCTGGATGATGCTGATGCTTTGGTCCAGGGACACTTTGGGAAATACTGCCCATAGTGAATGAATCACGCATATTGATTGTCATTGTTGATTTTCCTCTGGGAGGAGTTCTCCAACAGCACATTTCTGGGACACAGTGCAGGGAAGGCCTGTTCTACCTGTTCCTGATACACAAAAAGAGGTCATTTTTTATTCAGAAGAATCTCTTTCAAGGGAGCCAGTTGCTGATGGAAGGAACCCCTAAAGTTATTTTTTAGAAAATGAAAGGAAGAGGAGGGCGGTTGCAGAAGCCAAGTCATCCAAATGGAAACACTGGTTGAACATTACTTTTACTCTATGTAGGCACAGAACAAACACTCTCTGACATGTATATATGTATTTCATAAGGCATTTCTATTTATTTTATATATTTCTTTTTAAACTATTTATTTGAGAGAGAGAGAGAGAGCATGAGCAGGGGAGAGGGGCAGAGCACGAGTGAGAGAGACAGAGAGAGAGACAGAGAGAGAGAGAACCCTAAGCAGGCTCCATACTTAGCGAGAGCCAGACACAGGACTCAATTTCGCAACCTTGGGATCATGACCTGAGCTGAAATCAAGCGTCAGACGCTCAGCTGACTGAGCTACCCAGGCATTTTTAAAGTTTGTTTGTTTATTATTTTGAGAAAGAGGGAGAGAGAGCGCATAAGTGGGGCAGGGGCACAGAGAGAGAGGGAGAACAAGAATCCCAAGCAGGCTCCACACTGTCAGCGAGGAGGGTGAGGCAGGGCTGGATCCCATGAACCAAGAGATGGTGATCTGAGTTGAAATCAAGAGTCAGTCCCTTAACCAATGGAGTCCCCCAGACACCCCCCCCCCCCTTCCCAGGTAAGGCATTAAAAAAAAAAAAAAATTCTGAGGTTGCCAGGTGTATTAGACAGAATTTTTGGTTTGATTAAAAACAACAACAACTAAATTTAAACGGACTTAAGCGATGAACAAACAAAAAACATTATTGGTTGCTGTAATTTAAATCCCAAGGATTAAGTAGCTTCAGGCATAACTAAATCCAGGTGTTCAACTGATGCTATTTCTATCTCTTTGTTCTGTTTTTCTCTGCCATGGCTTCACTCTTAGGTAGGTATTTACCACGGGTAGCCGCTGGGAGCTGGAAATTTACACTTGCCTTTTTACCCGGGATCCTAGTAGGAAGAGAACTCCTCCTTCTCAGATCACCCACGAATTCTAGGCTGGGCTCCCATTGGCCTTGTCTGCAATCAAGCGCTTATTATCGTTGAACCAATCAGCGCCCACAAGGACTACTCTGATTGGCCAGACCAGCTCAAGGGGGGTGTGACCACCCCCACCCAAATCAGAATTACTGAGAGTGGAGGAGGGGTGGCTCAACAAAGGAATATTGTTCCTTAGGGAAGCAAGCCGGGAACCTGAGCAGGGGATAGGTGAACCCAGAGCTGTTTTTATCTTGTCCGGTTACTAATACATAAAAAACAAACAAACCAATAAATAAATAAATACATACATACATACATACATACATACATACATACATACATAAAATTACTATGTAATTTCATGATCATTCCCTGAGGGAAAGCCCGTTTTAACCACGAAAGAAAACAAAACAGAAAAAGTTTCAAAATAAAAAGCTCTCTTTTACTTAAATAAAGGTAGCTGTGTGCAAAATGCAATGCATTTTCTTGTTTTTATAAAATTTTCACTTCCATAGAAAATGCTTGGAGCGCCTGGATGGCTCAGTCAGTTAAAAGTCTGATTTTTTATCTTGTTTCGGGTCATAATTTTACGGTTCATGGGTTCTGACCCGCATGGGGCTCTGCACTGACAGAGAGGAGCCTGTTTGGGATTTTCTTTCTTTTTCTCTCTCTCTCTCCCCCCCTCCCCCCACCCCCACCGCCTGTGCTCTCTCTCTCTCTCTCTCTCTCTCAAAAGAAAGAAACTTAAAAAAAAAAAAGTTTTACTTTCCATGCTCCTAACTCGGGCCCACCAATAGGCCCTGGGCCTAGACGCCACAAAAAATATTTTAATTTCTTTCAAAACCAGAATAAAAATGATTATGAAGAATATATAATAATGAAGCCAACCTATATCACATGCATCCTTATACCAATGTAGTCACACAATGTAATTATTTTATTTTTTCTTTCCTTTTCCTTTCCTTTCCTTTCCCTTTTTCCCTTTCCCTTTCCCTTTCCCTTGTCTTTCCTTATGGAGGAAAAAGGCCTATGAGGGCAAAGGTGCCATGAGCCCAGGAAAGTTATAATGTGACCTTTTCTTCTTCAGAGCCAAATTTCTGAGGGTAATTGTCATGTTCTCTCATCTCCCCAAAAAGTCAATTAACGGGGCGCCTGGGTGGCGCAGTCGGTTAAGCGTCGACTTCAGCCAGGTTACGATCTCGCGGTCCGTGAGTTCAAGCCCCGCGTCAGGCTCTGGGCTGATGGCTCGGAGCCTGGAGCCTCTTTCTGATTCTGTGTCTCCCTCTCTCTCTGCCCCTCCCCCGTTCATGCTCTGTCTCTCTCTGTCCCAAAAATAAATAAAAAACGTTGAAAAAAAAAAGTCAATTAACTACCCAATGTGTTACTGTCTTTGAGGAAAGTCTTAAGCCCCTTTGGAATTGACTGCTTCCTTGGGGCACCGCCTGGGTGGCTCAGTCAGTTAAGCGTCCAGTGTTGGCTCAGGTCATGATCTCGAGGTTCATGAGTTCGAACCCCCATCAGGCTCTGTGCTGACAGTGTGGAGCCTGCTTGGGATTCTCTCTCTCTCCCTCTCTCTCTCTCTCTCTCTCCACCCCCCTCGCTCTCCGCCCCTCCCCCACTCGTGCTTTCTCTCTCTTAAAAAGAAATAGAGTGACTTCTTCCTTAAAAGCTTAATGGGGGCATTGGGGCAGCTCCTGCGAGGTGATGCATGTGACAGGGACACTTGGTGTGTGCCAGAACAGCATCACCTAACACACCCTTGTTCACAGCATTCGTTTCTCATTCTGATATATGTACAGGCTTCCCCTGCTGTCCAAAAGGGGAGCTTTCCCATGAAAGCTTTCCTAATTCCTTAGGACACCTCTTACTAATGGATGCACAAAATAAATTGAGATGAAGCACGGATGTTCAAAGACACAGTTCAAAGCTCTGGCGCCTTGATGCTGAGATGCTGAGTGTAGTTCGACGGGAAGGAGCTTGGCGACACCTTTCTCCATGCTGGGGGGGTGTGCTGCCTCTGTAACAGCTTGAGAGGCAAAACAAATGCCGAACTATTTTTACTCTTCGCCTTTTTTCATAAAAGCAAATTTCCTCTTTGGATTCCTTTCAGTTAGTGAAAACAGGTACTAATTTAAGTCTTTGTAAAAAGACTTATTTAAGTCTTTGTAAAAAGATTTTGTAAAAGCAAAGCGACATAATGTGAACTTTTGAAAAGCGGGGTATACCTGTCTTTTATTCACTGATATTTACCTCTGTGCCAGGTACGGTGCTAAGATCTCATCTATGCCTCTTGAATTGGATTACCCCAACACCCGAGGCAGGTAAAGTGAGCTAACTCCTACGGTTACATAGGAGAGAAGAGAAACTTGAACCCAAACTTGAACCCAGGCCTCCCTAAATCCAAAGCCATGATCTCAAATGCTATGCTACATTCCTGCTAACTTTTCTGAAGTCCTGGTTTCTAGGTTCTCCCTGAAATGGAAAAGGAGCCAATGGTAGGTGCGGTGGGCGTGGGGAGACCCCTCTTCCCATGCCCGGTGTCCTCTGCCTTCTACCAGATTGATGCCTTTCACAGGGAAGAACTTCTTCATAAACCAGTTAGTCCTAAAGTCAAAATTTCCTGCGCTCGCAGTCTTATTATTTCCGTCTTTTTTTCCTTTCACCTATGATTTAATTTTTCTGTCTAGCGACTCCACAGCGAATTCCCATTAGCACCGAAAGCCATCTACCCACTCCGTTGACCTTGACTCGTGTACCATATGTGCCCCACTTTATCCACGTGGCTCCAGGCATTCACATTTTCCTCAAGGTCTCCTCTGCAAGCCTATGGGACGCCGGCACGGGCACCGGTATCCTGAAATCCCCTTCTATCACCACCACTGCCATCGCCACCCCCTTCTCTGCTCACAACACTCAGCCTGCTATAATTAAACAAACAGGGTTATTTGTGACATCCTGGTTTACACATCAACAAGTTATTTTCTCTGATTTTGCTATGGATGGATTTGCTCTGCTTACATTAAACAAAAACAGCTCACCCAAAAATGCAGAGTAAGCAAGGCGGAGGAAATGTGGCCCAGCAGCTGTCTCTTTCCCCACGAGGCAAGACCCAGCCTTCTCTTTCCCAGACTCCTCGTCTCAGAGGAGCCAAGCCAGGCGACTCCGGAGGAAACGGCCATCGAGGGCTCCAGAAACACAGAAAGGTTAGATGAGAGTTCAGTTTGGAAGCTTCCAGACGAAACAGCGTAGGGGACTAGTGGAAGCACGTGGGACTCCCTAAGCAAATGTGCTCCGTGAAGGTCTCCGGCGAATCCACTGCCCTGTAGGCTACGCTGTGAGGTCCATGTCTGGGGACAGGAGCGGGGGAAAGGGACTCAGGCCCACCACCTCTTCTCGGACTAAACACGCCCTGCCTGTCCATCTGTGTCCAGGCATGCCTGCTTCCACCCACCCTGAGCTGCAACCATGAGGGGCTTCTAAAAAGGCAAAGCGGTTGACGCCATATGTCCATGTAGATGGAGCCTCTTTGTCCTCAAGAAAAGCCCCAGCTCCTTAAAGTGGCTCTCTTTGCCCTTCAAGATCCGCCCCTGCCTACCAGTGCAGCCCGACCTACCCCCACCCCATTGTCTAGGCCTCAGCATTAGGGAGGTTGGAGTCTGACGAATGTGCCCTTTGCACAAGCTGTTCCTTCTTCTGGAACATACTCTCTCCAGCCCCCTTTGCTTGATTCCCTTCAAATCCTCCCTTTGCTGGTCCTCTTCATCCTTGCCTAACTCTAAATCTTTGTGTTCTTGAAATGCTTTTTTTTTTTCATGTTTATTTTGGGGGGGGGGGGTGGCGAGACAGAGGGAAAGCGAGGATTCAAAGCCAGCTCTGTGCTGAGAGCAGAGAGCCCGAGGCAGGCTTGAACTCACGAGCGGCGAGATCATGACCTGAGCGAGTCAGATGCTTAACCGACCGAGCCACCAGGTGCCCCCTCTAAGTCTCCTGTTCTAATTATCTGCCCACACACCCACCTCCCATACGGATGGTCAGCTCCACAAGGGCTGGGACGCGTGGACCTTGCTCTCTGTCGGGTTCCAGCGCTCGTCCACCCACCTGGCACAGCAAAGTCACTACAGATGTTTGCTGAGTGAATGAGGGACTCTTTTGTGTCCCTCCAAGTAACTGGCCTTTTGCAAGTATCGGGTTCAAAAGCAAAGGCTCCACCGTCACTCCCAATTAGAAACAATCTATGTCCATCCACAATAGAATATACAAATAAATTACGGCATAGTCACCGAGTACCAACTGTAAAGAGGGGGTGCTATGTATGACCGCATCCCCAAATGGGGGCGCATAGCACAAATAAAATGCTGAAAGATGCCAGGCGTGAAGGAGGGCCAACTTTAGTATTCCATTTATGTAAAGTACAAAAACAGGTAGAACAGATCTGGGCAGTGAGTAGTCAGAAGAGTGCTTCATGTGGGGGCTGCAAGGGGAGTGTCTGGGTGGTAGCACGGTCTGCTTCAAGGCCTGGGTGCTGGCGTAAGGTACACAGGCACAGTCGGTGTGTGAGTGTAAATACAAATCTATATTTATACGTTTAATGAATGTATTTCATGCGTATTATATAGAGATAACTATTGAATTACATGTATTTACAAATAGGCGATACACATACATATTATAAAATACAAATATATATGAAAAGTATATATATTATACATAAACGTATGTCATATGTATATAGGCTAGTTGAATAAAAAGTAAACAAGCAAACTAGGGGCCAATGCGGTGCTGGGGCAGAACGGGGTTCTGCTTTCCCTCTGTCCTTCCTGTCCACCTTGGGTCTGTCCCTTCTCTCAACAGGCTGCATCACTGGTGGCCAGAGGGTATGGTCCTGCTCTCCTGGCCCCAGGCTCATATCCCTCCTGCCAGGATCCCTCTGACTGGAATCTGCCTCTCTGCCCTGCCTCCAAAGGCCCCAATCCTGGAGAATGGAGACACGCGGTTGCTGTGAAAGTCGGCCTCCTGAAGACCCTTGGGTCCACCCCCACCGGGAGAGTTTGGATCTGTAGGGCAGGACTCTGGAAGTGAGCCCGGAAGACGTGTGGGAGAAAGGAGTTGCTCCGCAGAAAGGAGTGTGAAGGCTTTGGACAATGGAGAGAATGGGAAGGAGAGGTGGGGAAGGACGGTGAGAGGCAAAAAAGGATCAAGAGCGAGTGAGATGGGGATGTGGCCGGGGTACCACGTGGTGACATCCTCAGAGTCGGGGCGGCCAGGAGACTTTGTGATGCAACACTCGACTTTAAGTGATGCAGTTTTGCACCGGAAACCCCTCCGTGTCCTCTTCCTCCCAGACCTCCAATAAAGTCTGCTACACGCACACAACAAACACACGCATGCACGCGGGCACACGCGTGTGAGCACAGCGCTGTCAGAGTTGGGATATTTGGGAAGGGAACCGAGGCTCCCCTGTGTCTGGCTTACCGAGGCAGCGGACAGGGACAGAAAGCTTGTCCCTAAGTTGATCTACAGTCAGAGGCTGCGGGGACGCAGAGCCGGCCGGTGACTGAGGGGCTGTGATCCTCCCAGGACGGGACTTCTCACAAATCTTGGGGATGGTTTTGGACTTGCATGGAAGACTGTCTGAGAGCTTTCGGCAAATCTTATTGAGATTTTAAAGGGCCAGGGGATGACAGTGGACATCAAGGTCATACATTAGTACATTAAGTAGCTATTGAAGGTCTTAGCTCCTGTACTTAATTATAGGTTCCTTGAAGGCAGAAACTGTGTGTTCGTTTTGGTGTCTCCCACAAATGCCAGAGTCTGGTCTGGAATAAATACATCTCTTGAAGTCCCTAAGAGGGGGTGTGGATGACACACAATACTTTGCACCCTGTACCCTTAGAACACACCTGTGGGCAGGTACTACCTTGTCACAGCAGCAGCCCAGAAAGAACGAGCCAGCCCCAGCTTCCTTTTGCGTCTTGACAGCCTCACCATATTTTCACACATGTAGCTGCCCCTGGTTATAAGCCAGGGAGGAGGGTATGTGGTGATACCCATTTACCACTGAGGAAATGAAATTTCAGCGAGGGGGTGGAGCTTCCTCCGGACACCCCATTAGTAAGTGGGGGCAAACGGGACTATTGTTTTCTTTCTGTTGGCACTTTTGTCACACTTCTAAATTACTTCCGGATCACTGAAACACTCACAAAATATCTGCCCCCCAATCTATGGCAAGGCTTTACTGGGGAGACATCCCTCCGCCCTCCCCCCTCTCTGCTGTTTGGGGCCACTCACCCGTCACGTGGCTGGGGGTCAACTGGGCTGAGAAGGGACTACTGGCCCACAGCCCTCTTAGGATGTGACTGCCCTAAGATGACCCTGTCAAGGAGCACCTTGGGGTTCCCATTCATTCATTCATTCACTCATTCATTCATTCATTCGATGTTGTAGAACAAAAGAGACCCTGCAGTGGGCTCTGGGAGGAAGGTGCGAACTGGACTGTGCTCCTCACCTAAGGAGTTCTCAGACTGGTGCAGGAGCCCTCTGAAGCGGAAGGCTCAAATCCCAGTGAGCCCATGAGGGAAAGTTGACTCAACTTTTGGGGTCCCAGGGAAAGTGCTATCTCGACTTTGGAGCAGAGGACTGACTCAAACTCACCAGGAGAAAGGGTGAGGCAGAGTATTCGGGGGGGGGTGGGGTAAGCTGCATGTGCAGCAGCCTGGGGGTCAAAGAAAGCCCAACACACTTAGTGAACTGATTCAATGCTACTGATTCAATGTGACTGAACGAAGAATGGACAGAAGTGAGGCTAGAGAGGGTGGCTTGCCCCACCTGACTCACCCGTGGTCCTTGGGACACGGGCAGTTTGGTCAGGTGAGAATACAGTTATTTCCCACAGCACGGCTCTCTTGGGTATAAGTCATACACTAGTACGCCCTGCCCCACAGCTCAGAGGCATATCCCAAGCCAAGTGCACATTGGCACCTCTTCCACCAGATTAGAGATAAAAATAGAAACCCCTGCCCCCATCACCTCCATGGAGACAGGGCTCTCCAAAGAAACCCTTTCCCTAAACCCAGCCCTCTTTTGGAGGTGATGGTCATCAAAGGGTCACAAACTGATTTTCCATCAGCCTTTTACAAGTCCTCCATGGTGGTGTGGGAACATAGCTTCTACTGTCTGTGACACACGTCACATGGGAGACTGTCACCGAAGTCCAGAGGGAACCACAGAAAAGACGGATAAGAGGTAAGAGGGCCAGGAAGCCAAAGAATGAGCCTCGGAGAGGGGAGGCCCAGCGCAGAGTGCACCCACGGACTCTGGGCGGGGCAGCACAGTTTGTGTGCCCAGATCAGCCTCTGCGGTCTACCGGGCTGGGGTTTAGGCCGCCATTCCCCAACAGCTACACGGTCTCCAAGTCTGTTTTCTCATGTGTAATATGAGAAGAGTAAGACCTAACTCACAGAACAAATGACTGATTGATTCTGAGACTACAACCTGCCAGGATCCCAAATGCTTTCCCCATGAAAAGCTTTCAGGCACTTCCACGTCAGGAACAATCCTTTTTTGGCTGTCTGCTCCTGATTTACCAGGAATCCAAGAAGCTGTCTTGAACATTCTGAAATTGGAACAATGAGGAGAAGAATCATGATGTCACATACGAAAAAGCACAGAGAAACCTGCCTCTGCCCTGGCCTACCTGAAGCCTTGGACAGGACAGTCTAACCTCTGGGCCTCACTCTGCCCTGGCCTACCTGAAGCCTTGGACAGGACAGTCTAACCTCTGGGCCTCAGTTTCCTCCTTTATATAAAAGGAGGGGAGACTTCGGGACATGCCCACACACAGCAGGTGCGAAGGCGAGTACTGACCCTGCCTTCGCAGACAAGGTTTGGACTCAGACAGACCTAGTGGCCCTCTGCTTCGTAACCATGTTGTATTAATTTGCGGGGACTGCCAGAACAACGGAGCACAGACTGAGGGCTTAACCAACAGCATTTATTGTCTCTTAGTTCTGGGGGCCAGGCATCTGAGATGAAGGTGTTGGCTGGGCTGGTTCCTCCTCCGAAGGTTTGGGGGAGAATCTGTTCCCTGACTCTCCCCTATCTTCTGGGGGTGGGGTGGGGTGGTTACTGGCAATCTTTGGTATCCTTGGCTTGTAGAAGCATCACTACCATCCCTACCTCCACTCTCACGGCCTCCTCCCTGCGCGTATGTGTGTGTCTGTCTCCAAATTTCCCCCTTTGCATCAGAACATCAGTCATATCGTATTTGGAGCCCACCCTACTCTAATACGACCTCATCTCCACTAATTACTTCTGCAAGGACCCTATGCCCAAGGAAGATCATATTCTGAGGCATTAGGGGGCCAGGATTTCAATGTATGAATTTTGAGGGGACACAACCGAACCCGGGGCAAGGCAATCAGCCTGACCTCGGTTTCTTTGCCTCTAAACTTAGCGGTAATCCTGAGGGATGAAGGAGACAATGTGTGTGAAGTTCCCTGACACATAATAGGTGCTTCCCAGGGTAGCAGCCCAACAGATATTGATTCCTTCCATCAGCAGAAATGCCCAAGGCCCACTCTGTGTTTCTTTGCTCTGGCTCTGCTCACTCCCCACCACCCTCTAGCCCTGTGGAGCTGACAAAGTGATTTCACTTAAACTTAACAGTTGGATCTGTTCTCTACAAAGATGTTTGCTGTGGAAGTCTGTTCAGGGGCATTACTTTTGTACTCCCGAAATTGTTGCACAGGCGTGATCCAAAGAGCCCCGCCTTGCCATGAAGGTAAAGGATGTGACGGACAGCTGCGCGGAGGGTGACTGCTCTTCAAGCACCGCCCAGGACTGTCGGCGGCCTACAGTGTGAACACCTGCGCCCTCCTTTCTCCCCTGTTCTCCCCCTCTTGTCGGCTTCGATGCACAGGCTGTATAATTCAAGTCATTAATTTTTTCCATTCAGTGCGCTGCCGGTTTCTTCCCATGTCGTTCCTGGAACCCTCTTGTGTGCATCTTCTAAATTTAAAATAAATACAGTGTACATAATTGGATGCTAACCAGACAACACCGAGCAATCATACACTCTCATTGTTGCCTCAGACATGAGTGGGGAAGGTCTCCGCATGTTCCGGATGAAATGCTTAATGTGACAAGTTGCCCTCACGTGCTTCAGTATCGGTATTAGCCTTTAGAATATTTCCCGTTATAAACAAGGAAAAGTTCTTGCACCAAAAACAGACATCCAAATTGTTCCAGTTGCTACAATTTCGCGCTCACGGGGCTGAGTGGACAGAGCTTAAGGGTAGAACCAGATCTCTGGCTGCAAACTCACCGCAAAGAGGATATGTAACACCAACTAAATGCTCACATTGGGATTTTCAGCTTTGCGATGAAGAAACTGTACCAGATCTTTTCTTCCCCCCAAACATGGATGCAACCTTGAGCTGAGATGGTTTCTTTAAAGTTTTATTTATTTAAGTAATCGCTATACCCCACGTGGGGCTGGAACGCACAACGCCGAGATCAAGATTCAGTCGTTTCACCGAGCTCACCGGGCGCCCCTTGAGATGATTCTGTAAGGACAGAAAGATGACCTTACGTAGCATCAGACCTTATGGAAGAGACGGTAACACATCTCGAAGAATCCACTCGTTTGCTTACATTTCCTGGTCCTCTGCCTAGTAGGGGTCACGTGTTAAGTTCCGGCCAATGAAATGTGAGCAACAATGATATGTGCGTCACTTCCGGTCTGAGAGGGTGGGAGGGCCAGGCACAATTCTCCAAACTTTCTTTCCCACACGTGGTGAGAGAAGGTACCCGTGAGTTCTAAATGGTGGAACTTTCATCAGCCTAGGGTCCCTGACCTGGGAAGTGGGGAGACCCCTTGCCAACCTGTGCAGGACACATAGCAGGTGTGAGAAATACATTTTTCATGTGTTAAGACACTGAGATTTTTTTTTTTTATGTTTATTTATTTTTGAGAGAGAGAGACAGAGTATGAATGGGGGAGGGGCAGAGAGAGAGAGGAAGACACAGAATCTGAAGCAGACTCCAGGCTCTGAGATGTCAGCACAGAGCCTGATGCGGGGCTCGAACTCACAGACCGCGAGTTCATGACCTACGCCGAAGTCGGACACTCAACCGACTGAGTCACCCAGGCACCCCTAGACACAGAGATTATTTCTAATACAGCATATTCCAGCTTGACCAGTATAAGTCTTGAAGTGAAAAAGTTCCCTTTTAAATTCTACTTCATTTTTTGTCAAGGAGAAAATCTCAGTTGGTGGTAGTATATCTTTAACACTTCTCTTTCTTTTAAAACCTCAGGTTTCAACCAAATGAGATCTGCCTTTGGGCTCAGTGTCCCTCACCAGCAGTAATATGCGGTGTGTTAGTCAGCTCTGGCTGTCGTAACAAGGTATCACACATTTGGGAGTTTAAACAACAGAAAGTTATTTTCTCACAGTTTTGGAGGCTGGAAGTCCAAGATCAAAGGGTCTGTCGGCTTGGTTTCTTCCCCAGCCTCATTCTGTGGCTTATTTTCTTGTTTTGTGTTCATGGCTCATGTCTGAGGTCTACACATGTCTGGCGTCTCTGTGTCCTAATCTCTTCTTATAAGGGCATCAGCCATATTGGATTAGGGCCATTCTCACAACTTGACTTTACCTTCAATACCTCTAAAGTCCTATCTCAAATATAGTCACAATCTGAGGTACTAGAGGTTGAGACTTCAACACAGAAATGGGGAGGAGAGGACACAGTTCAGCCCATAAGACCAAGCTAGATTTTTATTTAGCTTTCACTGGTTTTTGGAGGGGTGGGGATTGCTTTCTACTTCTGGTAAGCCATGCCAGTTCTCCACTGATTATGATGCATATTTTTCTTAAAATACGAATGCATTTAAGCAGTAGAAGGATTGATTTAGAGAAACACATAAGAACTAACAGTATGGGGGCGTCTGGGTGGCTCAGTTGGTTAAGCGACCAACTCTTGATTTCGGCGTGGGATAGAACCCCGCGTCTCGGGCTCTGCACTGACAGCACAGAGCCTACTTGGCATTCTGTCTCCCTCTCTCTCTACCCCTCCTGCATGCATGTGCACGCTGTCTCTCTCAAAGATAAACTTAAAAAAAATAGTATGCCCAAAATTTTAATGGGAGATGCAAATAATTAAATTTTAGGAAACGTTGCCTAAGGTGATTTCTAAAAGCTTGTCCCAATTCAGACAGCTTTTCCTCACATAATTTCAATCATCTATGTATTCATTTAATCGAGTGCCTATTAAGTACCTCATTGGTGTTAGACACCAGGGTGGTTATAGACTCAAGTGAATAGTGTTATGAGAGCAGAGAAGAAAGAAATTCTGCTTGGGAGAATCAGGAAAGACTTCCTGGAGGTGGCGATAGTTATTTTAAACTTCTCAGCCCTTCCCAAACCCACAGATCACAAACACTGCCTCCTCATCCTTGCCTCAATATTTTCTGAATTTTGAATGTGTGTGCAAGTCCTGTGTGATAGGTGCTACCTAGAAGATACTGTAGCTTTAAGAAGAGAAAAGATGCTAATCAGCGGCAGAAACCATGCATAAAATTCATGACTTACATCTAAGGTTATCCTCCCAGAGATGATTTTTTAAATGTTTGGGGTTTTTTTCCCCTTGATTAGGAACCTTATGTTTTCCTAGAGTCTAGTTGTCTGATATAAAATACAGATTGGAAAAATTCAGTCATAATTGCGAAAATATATTTCTTAATCAAATGTAAACTCAGGGAGGAAAATCTTTCATTGAATAAGCTTTTTTGGGAAGAGAATATTTATTTTGGGGTTAATTCATTGGGTACTTTCATCATTAGTCCCTGACTTGGTCTTTCAATGATGTGCAAATATTTATTGAGCTGCTACTATATGTGGGAGGTGTTCTAGAAGCTGCAGATAATGTGGGAGTCAGACTGGCTGGGTGCTCTTTCATGAGGCTTACGTTCTAGCAGGGGAAATTGACAAGCAAACACGTAGATAAATGGGAGGATATCAAAACAAAATACATGCTGGGAGAGAATTAAAATGAGGAGACATGGTATGGGATGATGGGTGTGGGGGGAGGGGGCTGCATTAGATTGGGATGTCTGGAGAGACTCTCCAAGGGGATATTTAAGGTGAAATGTGTGGGGTTGGGGGGGGGGGGAGGGGGTGCCTGGATGGCTCAGTCAGTTAAGCGTCTGACTTTGGCTCAGGTCATGATCTCACGGTTTGTGAGTTTGAGCCCCATGTCAGGCTCTGTGCTGACAGCTCAGAGCCTGGAGCCTGCTTCAGATTCTGTGTGTGTGTGTGTGTCTCTCTCTCTCCCAAAAATAAAGGGCCGGGCAAAGTCCCCAAGCTACAGATGAGCATGTGCATTTGAGGAGCCAAGAGCAGCTTCGGCCGAGGAGAGGTGGGGAAGGTGAGGTCAGGGAGGAAGGCAGAGCCAGACTTAACCCCGGCAGTCTGACTTTTCCTCCAGCAGAGCACACACAGAAGCGACTTGCCAGGGGCTCAGTCGGTTAAACGACTTTGGCTCAGGTCATGATCTCGCAGTTCTCTGAGTTCGAGCCCCACGGCAGGCTCTCTGCTATCAGCGTGGAGCCTGCTTGGGATTCTCTGTCTCCTTCTCTGCCCTTCCCCCGCTCGTCCACGCACACTCTCTTTCTCAAAAATAAACAAACATTTAAAAAGTTTTTTAAAAATCAAAGAAGCCACCTGCCAGTGCTTCCACAAAACATCTTCAGGCATCCTCTTTGCTCTCATGCTAGCTTCCTAGCTTTTAGCTGACTTTCTCATTCCAGCATAAAAACGTGTACGGTAATTTTTTTCCCCCAACCAAGACGTGCAATCTTTTCTTCTCTGGAGATTAGTCAGCTACTAGAAACGATTTTAGAAAATAGCTCATCTGTCTCATTTCTAATTAGTGGAGCAATTACCCCCTTTTTCTCTTATGAACATTCTTTAAAAAACAAGACCATAACTTTAATAATCCTGTCTGTATTGCTATCTTTTGCGGGGAAGCTAGTGCGAACGGAGCCATGGGAGTGAACCGGGCTAAGGAGCCTCTGGGGTTTGCCAAGAACACTCGATGAGCTGGGGACCGTGGGCGAGCAGGGCTCTTCCTTTTCTACAACCTCACGTGGCCCCCCGTTCCTCTCCACCCCTACGGGCACCCTCCGAGACGAGACCTCTTTATTTCTCAGCTGGACTGTGACAACAGTCGGTCCCCACGCCTCCGAACTATTTCCTTTCTCATTTCTTGTGTGTGCTACTATCAGATTCATCTTCCTAAAACACCTCCTCAGCCCTATCATTCCTCCACTGGAGAGCCTGCAATGGCTCCCCGTTGGCTCTCAAATCAGACCCCTCGGTCTGGCATCCGCCCTCTCAAATGTGGCCTTTTAGATTTATGTGAGTAAATACGGTATTTCTCTCAAGGTAATGCGTTTCAGGCTCCAGCAGAGCACCTCTGATTTGTGTAAAACAGTCCTCATGCTGGAAGTGTCAGCATTGCCTGCAAGAATTCATGGAAGTGGAGAAGCAAACAGAATTAGCAGGGCATTAAAGCAAAAGCAGTTCTACCAAACTCACCACATCAGGTGCGACACGCGGGACCCACACAACCAAGGTCCTACCAAGGTGGGGAGAAAAGACAACTGGGTCTGAAGTTCAATTCGCACAAAGGAAATATTCCACCCAAGTAAAAGATTGGCTGTGTACATGAGTGACCAGGGAGAACACTGGATCGGTTTTAAAAATATACGTTCCATGTAGCTATGAATCCGTGTAACACAGAGGCCGTAACAAATATGCCCCCAGATTTTAGCAGTTTGACAGAATAGTTTGTTTCTTGCTCACATAACAGGAGGGTGGGGGGGTGGGGGTTCCTAGGCAGGTGTCCCTGGTAGATGGACACGGTCATTCGGAGTCCCATTGTGGCCAGGGTCATCTGCTGGAGGAGGAGAAAAGCTCTGGCGTGGAGAGAGCACACCTGATTCTTGACAGTGCTGGCCCAGAAATGGTGCTCCTCACCGGGGCTCACTCAGTTCTACTGGTAAGAACAACGGCACCTGAAGACAAGGGGATCTCGGAAAGGAGTTTTTGGTTGGACAGCGACTCTCTAATAACAGCCCTGTACCCTGGGAGGGGGAGTGAGGATTTTGATGGACAGCTAGGTGCTCCTTCTATACAGCCTCTTGTATTAAGATCGACGGTAATTTAGTCCTCGGGCTCAATATTACCTGTTAATGTTATGGCAGAACCTGATATATAAAAGCAAACTTATTTTCCTAAAAGCCAGGCTCTGTTACACCAGCTCACCTGGTTAGCCCCCCATTCTGCAGAGGTCAACTCGGTGGTCACATCCTCAGTGACGCCTCTCCTGGAGCACCTGCCTGAGTCACCTTTCTGTTCTCTGCATACTCCTAGCCCCACACGCTTCCCGTTTGCAGTACAGCTCGTTGTTGCAGCTCACATTTGTGTGTGTGATGGTTGGATGGGTGCCTGTCTCCCCCATCGGACTCTAAGTCTGTGAGGGCAGGTATTTCAACTTTTTCCACCACCTCATTCCCAATATCTAGGGCAGGTATACAGTTGGTGCTCAAAATATATATACATATACATGTATATGTATATATATATATATACATATGTATATATATATATACACACATACTACTGACTGAGTAAATTAAATAGCATTTTTTCACTGTAGAAAAATCGGAAATACGGTTCTAGAAAAAGAAAATAGGGGCGCCTGGATGGCTGTCGGTTGAGCATCTGACTTCAGCTTAGGTGATGATCTCAAGGTTCGTGAATTCGAGCCCCATGTTGGCCTGTCTGCTGTCAGCACGCAGACCGTTTCAGGTTTTCTGTCCCCACCTCTCTCTACCCCTTCCCTCCTCTCTCTCAAAAAGAAAAACATTTTTAAAAAATAGAAAAAGAAAATGAATTTTAAAAAGCATCTGAAATCTCCTCTATCAGTCAACAATCACTGGGTTAACGCTGTGTAACAAACTGCTCCAAAACTCTCCGTGACTTCCAACAATAAACACTTATTTCTGAGTTTTGTGAGTTGGCTGTCATGGCTTGGATTCTAGTTTTGGGTAATCCCAAGGCTACTCTTCACACACCTTTTGCTGAGAGCGAAGCTAAAATATTAGCCGCTACCTGGGTAGGTTCTTCTCATGGCGCCAGACAGCTGGGCAAGTGGTCAAGCCAATCCGCCCAAGCACATTTAAAACCTCTACTCGGGTGTGGTGTGTGTTTTGACTGTTCACATTCTACTGGGCAAAGCAATATGGTCACGTGAGACAAGGAAAGACTTTGCTCAGTGACTTTGGCAAGAATAGGGAGAAATGGAAGGATTGTGAATAAAAACAGTACAATTTATCCCATTTACATCTTGACTTTTTCCTCTATATCTTTAAATATATTTCAATATTTCATAGTGTCTTCTAAAGATACATAATATTAAAGAGATCCCGAGGGGAGGGGCATTGTCAATATATGGGCACCAGTGGATATAGAGTATTTTATTAATCGTTCTGGTGACTCACCAAAAAAAAATTGCAGAATAATCTTCTTAATCTAAACAGTGCTGGAACCATGCCCTGCCTTTATTTATAGCTACATTTAAAAATAAGTGAATTGTGACTCATTAATAAGTGTAGCAAAAATAACAAAGCTGTGACTTCCTGCCTGCAAATATTGCCATTCCCAAACTGTTCTAGAAAAAAAAAAAAAAAAAACACATACACAAGCATTTCGTCACCCACTCAAGCTGGTTCTGATGCTTAACAGTTTTCAGTGTCAGAAGTCCTTTCATCTTTCAGCAGTAGACACAGAAAACAACAGGTCATTCCAACCACGAACCCTTCCTTCACATCCCCTTTATATGCCTTGTAAGTGACAGGCGCTGATTTCTTCTTTGGATCAACAATAACCAAGTACTTAAAAGTCTCTCTCTCTCCTCTCTCTCTCTCTCTCTGTAAGCTTTTGGTATATTCAAATACAACTGAGGCCTTAAATCCCGACTTATTAAATAAGAAGGAAATGGTTTCCTGTGATCTTATGTTGAAGCTACTCAGAGGTCAGGGTGAACTGTGAATCGGAAAATCAAGGAGAAAGGACATTTTAAATGCCTCCTGGCACATTTACGTTCATAGGGGGGAAAATGTACTTGTTCAAACATTTATGTTGCTACATATCCAGTCCTGCCAAAGGTAACAAATACTATACATAGAGTCTTCTGCCCTGTTTCCCTTGTATTATTTTTGCCACATTCTTTCTATCTTGACTTAAAAGTTAAATAAATAGAGCACCAGACTCAAGGCTCAAGTTCACTATAATTAGAAGTTACAGATTTCAAGAGACCAAGAGCCGGCCGGAGTGACCCAGTCTGTCCGTAGAAGTATAGAAGATAGTGTGAAAGAGAGTCCCTGGCTTGATGCCCAATGAGTAAGTCCCTGCTCTATAACTGTTAGTTCAAACCCTTTTCCTTTTTTCCCCAAGGAGGAACTGGATTGGGGTCACACAATTCTATTTTGAGACGTTGGCCATCAAAATGGTGTTGGAAGGATAGGAAAACAATCCCCTATCTCCCCCGACACTCTGGGCCTGTTCGGTTAGACTCTGGTACCTTTCTTTCTCCTGCTTGACAAGGACCTCCTCTTGCCTTCTTTACCAAGACTCATGTGTTTTGTCCTGCCTACCCCTCCCCCCGTATTGGACGGCTGCCTATGCCAATGGCCTACAGCCGTCCCTGGGACGTGTCACCCAGGGAATCTGAAGAGAGAGCAATTTTGAAAGAAAGGCTTCTCCTCCTGGGCCTTGACTCCTGTCTCACCGCTGCTAATTCCACCAACTGAGAAAAGACCACATCTAGAAAACCAAGCAAGGGCACGGTCAATATCATAGCAGGGGTGGGCTAGACAGAGGTGGGACATCATCTCTTAGTAAATGTGCCCTCTGTGTCTGCTTGGGCAGTGTTTTGAGGATCTCTTTCTACATAATGAACCACCCCCAAAATTGGCAGCATAAAACAATAACAACCATTTTGCTGTCTCTCAGTTCTGTGGGTTGACCAGGTGGCTCTTCTGCTGGTCTGTGTATGTTCTCTCCCGTGCCTGCAGCCAGATGGCAGCTGAATCTAGACTCCTCTGGATGATCAGCATGGCAACACTGGGCCTCGCTCTCTCTCCATGGGGGCCTCAGGGCCTCTCCTTCCCACCAGGTTTCTCCAGCAAGGTCGTCACACTTCTTACCGGGCAGTCCGGAGCTCCCCAAAAAGCACCAAGGGGAAGCTGCTGGACCAACCAAAGACTCAGGCACTGAACTGGCACCGTGATTTCACTTGGCTAAAGCGATCCTGATCCCAGGGCCAGTCAGTGGAAAGGAAACAAACTCCATCTCTTGGTCGGGGTGCAGGAGAGGGAGACTGACAAGAGAATTTGTGGTCATATTCAGCTACCGCAGGTAGGATTTGGAAGGACTTGTTTTTCAATGCAGTCCTGCGGCAGATTTCACCTAGTCCTGGTCCTTTTTGCTCGGGCACACATTCTCTTGGGCTACATTCTTATTGCTGCCTAGATATTCTTTTGTACGTTGACATCACTGGGCACTGGGCTTTGCTAACTGTCTTCACTACTCCATGCTTTCAGTCCATTAGCTGAACTTTCTTTCCCTTGGAAAATGGCAAAACGTGCATGTGTGTGCACATAGTCACCAGGGAACAAAACACCGATAGTAAAGGAAAGCAGTTAAATAACATATAGTCCCACATGAGGCTGTAAATCCTAGCACTCCAAGCTGTTTTCAGAGGTAATGTTTGTTATATCCATAAGGGGGGAAAAAAAAGACAACACAAAAACTTGAGAGCTATCAGGGCATTTTAGTCAATAATTTACATGGCCTACTGATTTCAGGGACTGTTTTGAGTAGAGAACATATTGCAAGAGGAAATTCCCATCTTGCCAACCTTTTCATCAAGCCTATTAAGCTAATGATTTTATTTTAACAATGGCTTTCCCCACAGCCAGCCTGTCTTGGGTATATACTGCCAGACATGGTTACTAAACACCCAGAGACTCAAGCAATTATAGAAGATGCTATTTTTAAGTTCTCTTGTACAGTCTCCTGGGCAATAAGCCGGCTAACATCAGTCCCACAGGTTCTGGAAGCTTCTGCTCTCACCAGTGTGAGCCTTGATTTCCTCCAGGCACCTCTGGTCGCTTCTGTCCAGGACTTCTGCAAGAGCTGGCT
Organism: Panthera leo; assembly: GCF_018350215.1. Lineage (NCBI taxonomy): Eukaryota > Metazoa > Chordata > Mammalia > Carnivora > Felidae > Panthera > Panthera leo. The sequence continues at coordinate 131,959,647 of NC_056684.1, forward strand.
GCCAACAGGGGAAGGCAGGGGAAGGGGAACTCCTAACCGCAGGTGGGACTCTCAGGGAATCTGTGACATGATGTGTCACATGTGGATGAAGTCTCTAGGCTAACAAGAGATGCTATTTTCTTTTCCCTGGTAGCTATTGGGCAATTTACCAACATTCCCTTCCCTTGCCTGTGACCAAAGATACATGTGTGTGAGGCTTCTGAGTTTATTTTTTTTTATGTTTTCATTTATTTTTGAGAGAGAGAGAGAGAGAGAGAGAGAGCAAGCAGGGGAGGGGCAGAGAGAAGAACACACAGAATCCAAACCAGGCTCCAGGCTCTGAGCTGTCAGCACAGAGCCTGACGTGGGGCTCAAACCCACGAACTGTGAGATCATGACCTGTGAGTCGCTTAACCAACTGAGCCACCCAGGAGCCCCAGAGGCTTCTGAGTTTAAAGGTTGCACCTGAGCCAGGTGGCCACCAATGTCCTTGGACAAAATTTCAAAATAGATGACATTGGTTGGTGGCATCACCTCCCTCTTGGAGGTCTTTTCTCTCTGGCCCTTGTCTCCCCAGACATGCCACCCTACTTGTCCTCAAACCACCCCGCCCCACCCCCACTTCCATATGAGGTTGCACGTGCCTCGAATGTTCTCTGAGCTATTCCACCACAGTCCCCATCAGCCCCCCACCCCACCCCGTTCCTCTTGCACCCTGAGGCTTTGCTCACATGTCTCTGCTTCTCTGGCTCTGTGGGCATTAACTTTGCAACCGGCATTCTAGGCAGTAGCCAGCCTTCCCGCCACTCGACTCCAATCCTCCTTAAACATGGATGATTGACGGGTGAAGGAGTGCCAAGGCCTGGCTTACAGGGTAAACATTCAAAAGAGGGCAGTTTGGGTGAGAGGAGAGAACGGTGCCCTCTCCTCCCGCACCCTAGAAGCAGCCCCACCTGACTGCGATTCCAAGGGGAGGTAATTATCCCAATTAGCCCCATCTTAGCAAATTACAACGGGGACCTTCCCTTCAGGAGGGAGTCAGAGCTCTTGGTCCCCTGGACCTACGCACAAGCTTTATCGGGCGGTCCAGGTTTTCCTCAGATAATCAGGAAGAAAAGATCCTGACACACTCCTGGAACTTATTTATTGAAAAGTTTGAATTCTCCACACCCCCTTGCTCCCACACACAAATAGGGTGCTACTAGTCCCAAGGGTGTCTTTCTTGGAATGAGAGACATGGGCTTTTCTTTCTTTCTTTTTTTAATTTTATTTTTTAAATTTATTTCCCAATTAATTAGCATCTAGTGCAACAATGATTTCGGGAGTAGATTCCTTAGTGCCCCTTCCCCATTTAGCCCATCCCCCCTCCCACAACCCGTCTAGTAACCTCAGTTTGTTCTCCATATTTATGAGTCTCTTATGCTTTGTCCCCCTCCCTGTTTTTTATTTTGTGTTTCCCTTTCCTTATGTTCATCTGTTTTTCCTCTTAAAATCCTCATATGAGTGAAGTCATATGATTTTTGTCTTTCTCTGACTAATTTCACTTAGCATAATAGCCTCCAGTTCCATCCACGTAGTTGCAAATGGCAAGATTTCATTCTTTTGATTGCCGAGTGATACTCCATTGTATATATATATACCACATCTTCTTTATCCATTCATCCATTGATGGACACTTGGGTTCTTTCCATACTTTGGCTATTGTTGATAGGGCTGCTATCAACATGGGGGGTGCATATGTCCCTTCGAAACAGCACACCTATCCCTTGGATAAATGCCTAGTAGTGCAATTGCTGGGTCGTAGGGTAGTACTATTTTTAGTTTTTTTGAGGAACCTCCATACTGTTTTCCAGAATGGCTGCACCAGCTTGCATTTCCAGAGACATGGGCTCTTCTTTAGGGCAGACTCACCCCACACCCAGGGGAATTGCACCCCACCCCACTCTCCTTCTCCAGTGGGTGCACTCCTCACTGAAATTACACAGCTCTGGACTGCTTGTCACATGGCTTGAACACCAGTTTATCATTTTTGTCTGTATTATATCTTGTTCTATAGAGGACTAGAGGCAGTTTACAAGAATGCACAAAATCAAATTGAAAGATTACATGTAAATAAAAGTCAGATCCAAGGAAAATGGAAATAAAGGTGAAGAGTTTTCCTTTTTTTTTTTTCTTTTTGACACAAGAAAGCCAGAATTCAAATATACCAGCTGGAGATTAATGACAGCTGCACAATGGAATCACTCTGGGATTTTAATTTTTGGTTTTAACTTTTCAGTTTATTTATTTGAGAGAGAGAGCACAAGTGGGAGGGGCAGAGAGAGAGAGAGGGAGAGAGAGAATTTCAAGCAGGCTCTGTACTGTCAGCGGAGACCCCAATGTGGGGCTCGACCTCAGGAATCATGAGATCATGACCTGAGCCGAAGTCGGATGCCCAACTGAGTGAGCCACCCAGGTGCCTCCAGAGACTTTGACTTAATTGTTCTGGGGTGTAGCCCGAGCACTGGGCTTCATTAGATTTGCCCAGGTGATTCTAACTTGCAGCCAAGGTTGAGAACCACTGTTCTTGAATGGAGGCTACCATGACTATATCAAGAAAACAAATTTAAATCTAAGCTTCCCAGCAGCTGAAGCAAAAAGGGAAACCTGATGAGTTTCATAATACACATGGTCTCACAGATAAAAAAGCTTTTTCTGCCTCTGAAGTCTGACGGAATTCACTAAAATGTATATTCTTTCAACATTTTCTATACAGCTGTGTATGTGCACATATTTCTTGCATATACCTCCCTTTCCATGCAAATGAAATCATACTATATTTGTTGTTCTGTAACTTGGTTTTTACTAGCACATACAGATTTTTTTTTTTAATTTATTTATTTTGAGGGAGAGAGAACGCCAGCAGGGGAGGGTCAGAGAGAGAATTCCAAGGAGACACTGCACTGTCACTGTTGAGCACGGAGCCCAACGCGGGGCTCGAACCCACGAACTGTGAGATCACAACCTGAGCCGAAACCAAGAGTCGGACACTTAACCGACTGAGCTACCCAGGCGCCCCAACACATAACGGTTTTAAGGAATCTTTTGGCGGACCTGACCTCAGTAACCCAGAAGAGGCGAGAGACATCCATTCTCCTCGGTGGTAATTTTTAAGAAAAATCATGTCACCGCTCCTATCTCTGTCAACGGACTGCAATCTCCCCTCCGTGCTCTTGTTTCTTGGCATTTCTGCCTTCTCGTTAGCGTTAGCAATCCTCAGAACACGGAGCACCCAGAAATCCAGGGTTGATGAATGAATGATGGTTCCACCAAGTGCTTGCAAAACCCCTTACATGGACAAGGGATGCCAGGCACGGTTCTTACTTCCCAGGGACAAAACTGGACTCATCCCCTGTGACCCTCATTCCAGAGTGAGGAGCTATGCCACTCTGCATGTAGCGCCGAGACTGAATTTCCCGTCCACAGAGAAGAGCTTTCTGCCTAGAAAAAGACCCAGTGAGAAAGTCAGCCCTTGGGTGCGACAGGTGATGTCAGGAAGTTGTGGTTGGATGTCACAGAGCCTATTATTTGGGCCTAAGAGAGGCAACGAAAGGGGACAGGCCATGTCTTTCCTTTGAAGCGGTCGTCTCATGACCCCAGAACGTAGGCAAACGCCTTTTCACTTACCTCCTTGAAGGCGGGCTGATAGGACGCTCGTGACAGCCGTCTCGATGCACCTAGAATGGTGTAGACACACTTGAATATCGCTCAGTCTTGCCGTAACCGAAGACCAAAGGGTTCTGCTGAACAACCGCTGTGCCTCGGTGGCCTGAAACATGTCTCCTCATTTTTCATGGAGGCTACGGAGGCCTAGCACAGAAAACGGAGCTGCCGCTGGTTTTACAACCAAACCCACGTCCGTCCGCCCGATGCACAGCAAAGCCTGTCGCTGAGACACAGAGCGTCGCGGCAGGGAAAGGGTTTATTCGTGATGCAGCCAGACAAGGAGACGGGAGAGCAAGATTCAAATCCACCTCAGGGAAGGACGGTCAGGGAAATTAACAGCAAACAAAAAACAGTCTGGGTAAAAAGTTGCAGCTGTCTTATTAGTCTGGTGCTGGGATTAGTCCCTTAACTCTTTGGTTACTGGTTTCACTTGGGGCAAGATTTTTTTTTTTTTGAAGGGAGGGGGAACGGGGGCAGGGGGAGAGAGAATCCCAAGCAGGCTCCACACTCAGCACGGAACCCATAACAGGCCTCTATCTCACCACTGTGAGATCACGACCTGCGCCAAAATCGAGAGTCAGACACTCAACTGGCTGAACTACCCGGGTGCCCCCCCCGCCCCCCCCGCCTTGGGGCAGGTTTTTATAATCGTATCCCCACTACAAGCATGGAGAAGACAGGCTGACTGCTTCCTGGTGCTTGTGAGGAAGCAGACTCCATATGGGCGTCTGGGGTTTTTTTTCAGCTTCCAAATACCAATGGGACTAGGACAATTGGCAAGATGTTGAAATACTTCCAGACCAATTAGCACCCTCGATCCTGAGTGCCCCCCACCCTGCAGCCCCGGCTGCCCCTCCCTTCCCCAGGCTTCCCCTGGCCTCCCTGGTCCAGCACCTAAAGGGTCAGGCCCACCAGGTCTCCGGGACCCTGCTTCAGCCCCTTGATCCACATCCGTTCTGGTTTGTCGTTGCTGGTGCTGCACAAGCTGTTCATATGCTCCAACCCTCCCTGCTGCAACCCTAACATCCAGAGCTCCTGGCACCTGGTAGACCCTCCATAGGTATTTGTTGAATGAATGAATGAAGCCACAACCATACCTGCCTACCTTTTTGGTAAATGGACCACGGAGCTGAGCACAGGCCTTGCCCGAGAACTGGCCGCTCCACCAGGCAAAGGAGCTGAACTGAGAAGGTTCCTTTACTCGGGAAGACTTAAGACAACATCTGTTTGGACCAGAGGCTGCCGATGGCCAGCCCAGCCATGAACCGCCCCTAGGAGAGCTGGGCTCCACTTTATCTTGGGGTCTCTGGGGCGGGCGTGATGCGTTTGCCACCCCGCCCCCTCTGCCCCTGCACCTCCAGGCTGGGCTCAGGATGAAAGGTGGGCCCCCACAAAGCGCTAATAACCGCAAACACGCTGATGTTAAAATCCCATCCAATTAAAGTTCACTCTGGGAACATTGATATTTGCCAGGAAATCGGAAGGACTCCTGCCACCCCCATCCACCCTTCTTTCCTCTTCTTTTTCTTTTTTAAAACACATTCAGAAGTGTCTTAATGGCTGTTGAAGGAAATGATTGCCGCAGCAATCACGGCTCTCTGTGTGAAATGCCTTCAACAGGCCACAGCCTTCCTTGTGGGGGGGGGGGGGACATTTGGATATTAAAACACCACTGAGCTACATCTACTGACAAGCAGCCACTAATCATCTCTTAAGGCAGCAGGGGATGTACCGCAGGTCCCGGACTCACCAATCCCTTCCTTAGGCGGCTCTGTGGCCAGATGGTGGTTTCTTAGGCAAGGACGACAGAGAACGAGGAATAAAGAGGTGGAAAAGGATCTGGCAGGAAGCCAGCACAGAAAGATCCATTTGCTCAAACTCTGCTCGAGGTGAGAACAGACCTTGCACGCCTGGCATCCAGGAGGTCCAAGCTTCAGCTGAGCGGTGCCTTGGAAGATGCGTGTGGCCTTCTCATTTGCAGTTCCAGCCACAGACTGTGACTCCTCCCCCCTTTTAAAGCGGTATTGCAAGTTGGTGGGTGGGGGGAGATAGTCATTGGACTTCATGGGTCCTCTCTCCTGCTTCTCCATCCTCCTCTGAGCCCAGGAGACTGATTAGCCTCAGAGACTCCTTGTCCCCCTGCCTTCCATCCGAGTCAGGCCAGTGGCAGGCACCTGCAAGATTTAGGAGGGCGGGAAGAGAGCAGGGTCAAGGGTACATATTCCCCAGCTCACTCCCTATGGAGACCACCCGTCTTGGCACCGGCTGCCTTTCCTATTGGATGGTTGTCTCTGTCGCACAACCTAGATACAGCAAGGCTTCTAAACTCTCAGAAGTGGCCCCCCCCCCTCCCCTTCAAGCCTGGGAGAGGTAACGACTACTCCCCCACCCCGTACACACCATTGGAGGTTGCTGTTTATTACACGCTCTCAAATCACTCAGCTCGAAGGTACCATCTGTTTCCTGCCGGGCCCTGGCTGGCACACAGGGGCACTCAGGTCTCTCCATACCTTCTCACAGACCTTCACACCAATTCCGCAGTGTTGTCAAAACAATCTGCCTTCGCGGAGAGGACGCTACGTGACTCGCCAGAGGCCACTCAGCTGGAATGGGTGACTGGAGGCAACAAAAGCATTTTGGTCTCACTTCCAGCTTTAGGTCCTGCTGCGTGCTCCTTAGGGTCTCTGAGACCTCGTGGAGATCTACCTGTGGGTCCCTAAATCCTTACCTCAATCCTTTCTGGTCACTAGCTGCTTTATGAGCTGAACTGTGCTTACCATGCTTTCTTCAAAGCACTTCAACACCTATGATTTCATTTGTGCTCCAGAACACGGATTTACTTGTATCCAAATCATTCTAAGGCATACCAAGAAGCTACAAATTAGAAGGCATCCAGCAAAGGGGCTTCTGGCAGGGAACCAGTGGCTCATGTATCATCCTTTGGTATATAGACACAGTTTTGCTCAAGAATGTCATATGTAGGTGTGGCACTGTCCCCACAACTGGAGCCAACCTATCTACAGCATGGGCTCAGAGGAGTCACTTTGCCTGGTGTGAAAGCCCGCTCTTTCTTTTAGTAGATGGCATGACCCATCTGTATTAGGGTAAAACACACCTCCCTAAGAAAGAAATCCTAAGGGGCGGTGGCTCAAGAATACAGATTTTTAAATTTCTTCTTTTATGTAAGCGTCTGCTTTGAATGTTCCAGGCCAATAGGCCACTCTTTTCCATGCAGCCATTAAGAACGCTGGTACCTTCCATTTCTGTCTCTGCGTCCCCAAGAACAGTGCTATTTAAAGTGTGGTCTGCAGAAAGTTCAGGACAAACTTCTTGGTAGCAGTACCATGAATCGAGTCATGGCATTGAGAGTAAGCTTTCAGAAAACTGACTGCAGTTTGACATTTCCATGAGATCGGAGTGTAAACCCCTCGCTGAACAGGTTGTAGAACAAACATTTTGGTTGGTGATGGATTGAGGGTGTGGTAGTGTAGAAATCCAGATCTTCAAACATAGGTAGTTTGAGAAGCACTGCTTTAGGGTCCGCTCCTCTGGCCAATTCTGTAGCCAGCAAGAAAGGGGAAAAGAATACGGAAGAAATACACCCCATGATTTAAGGTGCCAGCGTGGGAGGGGATCAATTTCTTCTACTCACATTCCTTGGTGAGAACTTTTCAACATGGCCACCACTCCTAGCCACAAGGCACATTGGGAAATGTAGTCCTTCACTGGGCAGCATGTGTCCATCTACAACACTATTATCACAGAAGACACTGGGCAGCATGTGTCCATCTACAACACTATCATCACAGAACCCATCACAGAGGATGGGTTTGCGGGGACAACTAGTTGTTTTTGTCACATGAACATTCTTTATCATCCATTCCTACATCCAAGCTCCATTCCAAATCAGTCCCAACTTTTCTTTTCTTTTCTTTTAATGTTCATTTATCTTTTGAGACGGAGAGCACAGGGGAGGGGCAGAGAGGCGGCAGGACAGGGGACCTAAAGTGGGCTCTGTGATGACAGCAGAGAGCCTGATGCGGGGCTTGAACTCATGAACCGTGAGATCATGACCTTGAGACGAAGTCGGATGCTCAACCGACTGAGCCACCCAGGAGACCCATGTCCTACCTCTTCTACAAGCTTGCCTGGCCATCTGTCCTGCACTGTCAACTGTCAGTTGGGCATACCGGGCACAATGGTACAGACCGGCATCCAGAGACCTGCATTCTATTCCTGCCTCTGCCAGAAATGGCTCCACGAGTAGAGAAGGTTATCCCTTCTCTGTGCAGTGTCAACCAGGATTACTGGATTACAATCTCCTCCAGTGTCAACCAGGATTACTGATACTTATCCAGTAAAATAATTGTTGGCCAAGCACAGCATACATGATTTAATGTTAATACTAGCGTTCACTGAGTACAGTGTGCTATGTGCCAGGTACTGTTCTAAGTATGTTATGTGAGTGAATTCATGTATAATGAATCCCCAGTGAGCCTATAAGAGAGGTACTATTATTATCTTCATTTTGCAACTGAAAAAAAAAAAAAGTAAAGTACAGAGGACGTAAGTAAGTAACTTGCCATGGGTTCATAACCAAGTTCATAACCGCTGCCATCCTGCCTCTTTAATAGATAGGTAAATGGTTTCTGGAGTCAAGAGTTTATTTTGTTTTCCTTGAACTTCTTGAATCTTCACTTTAATTCATGGGCCATCTGGCCTATCTCCCTATGAGATGAAGATTTTGTTTTGGGAAGGGACCCTTTATTTTTCATTCTCATACCCCCCACCACAACCTTCCCAGTCTGGTGCTTTTGCATAGGAAGCACTCAGTGAATGTATATGGATGGGTCTGGGTGGATGTAACAATACAATTTTTATGGAATTCATAATGCTCTCATGAAAATGGCATACATTTGCCATCATCACACCTGGATTCAAATCCTCTCTCTCCTGGGTCCTACCTGTGCTAGACTGGACAAGTTGTTTATCTACCTATCCTCATGGACCATTCATTTTCTCTCCAGTAAAATGGTGGGCTTAATAAAGTGAAGTTTACTTCCTGAAACTGAGGCTGGGCAGGGTAGCTTCTTCTGCCTCTTACAGGATAGAATCATTCAGAGATAATCCTGGGGAACGGAACACTAATCCATGCCTCCCCCAGGAGAGATTGGGGTGGCTGGGAGAAGGGGAAGACAGAGGACAAAGTCAAGCTGTTTCCTCTGTGCTGTTCAGAAGAAGGACCCGGAGAGCTGGTCCCACTGATAAGTGAACACATTAGGACCAGAGCTGAGCAGAAGTGGAGAACTAATTCCTTTTCTTTGCAAAAGTGACTGGGAATTGGGTTGGACAGGGGAGGGTAGGAGAGGACAAGGTAGAAAGGGGAATGAACCTGGAAAAACGAAGAGTGAGCACTTTGGAGGAAGAGAGAGGGCTTAGCAACATGGCCAGGATTAGCAAGGGCAAAAGTGGGCGTCTTCTTATTGGAAATGGCCAAATAAATAAATACAGAGGCGTAATATTTGCTTTCTTGTGTTACCTGCTATTATGATGTGATCCTTCTCCACTGCTCTAGACTTTCAGTAAGTCTTCTGTGTACAAATGCCTCGTGTTAATAATGGGGTTTGGGGAGAGTCCACATCTGGGCAATGTGATCAGTAATTTAGAAAAGCCTGAAGCCAGAGGAGAATAGGAAAATGTAAACCATCACCTCTACTCCCCACAAAACCCCAGAGAGATTGGAGGAAGCCTGGCTGGCTGTGACTGCACACGCAGAACAGTGTCTGGGATTCATGTAATTTGAATATCTAAGGGCAGGGGGCCTCTGCTGACTGAGACAATACTATCCAGGAGTCATACCTGAAGACTTTAGTGGCCCATGTGGCTTAAGCACCACCCATCGGAATCGGAGGCTGGCCTGTACACCATCATGGTCATATTGGATGCGTATCGAAGTGAGCTCCTAGAGGTGCAAAAATAGCAAAAATGCAATTGCATATGCAAAAACTCAACATATGTAAAATCTGGCACAGATTAGATCCTTCATTAGTGTTCATACCCGCAACACGGTCAAACTGAGGGGGACGGAGGGAGAGAGAAATGGAATTTGGAGAGGTTCCCAGCTCTGCCATTCCCCACCCCTAGTAGCCAGTGGCGTTCTAGCAGCAGAGAGAGTAAAAGGGAGGGAGCAGGGCAAGGCCTTGGGCGGGGGGTGGGGAGTAGGCATCCCCTCTTAGTCCCCTGGCAGTGAGTCACAAAGGTCCTTCTTACTCCCAAGGAGAAAGGTGGGCCAGACTGGGCCCCCAGCATGATACGGAGAGAAAATGGACGCTTGGGGTGTGTGCTCTACCTCTAAAGTAAGTGTCAAGAGGTAGGAATCTCATGGCTTCAAGATTTATGCAGCAAAAAACAATTCAAAGTGGTTTGTTCAGGCCAAAGGAAGATATACTGGCTTCCAAGTGTTGTGATGTTTTCAGACTCAGTAGGACGGGAGGCTCAGACAATGTCACCCATGTCTGGGTTGGGCTTCCATTTTGGCTTTGTCCTCAGGCTCCATGTGGTGACGAACGCTGCTGCCTACTCAGCCCATATCCTTCATGGCTCACGTCACTGGCCCATCCCTGAACCAGTCACTGTGGCCCCGGGAACTAAATATACTGGCTGACCTTGGCCTCCATCTGGTCCTTGTATTGTCTGTCTTCGACTTTGTGTCATCCTACTCTTGCTTCTGTCTATGCTGTCCCAGCCTCACTGGCCTCCTCATTGCCCCTCAAACATAGCAGACATGCTCTACCTCAGGGCCTTTGTTCATGCTTTTCCTTCTGCCTGAAGCACTCTTCCCACAGAAGTCTATGGTGGCTCCCTCCCACATCTCCTTCCGGTCTTTGCTCAAATGTCACCTTCTCAAAGAGGACCATTGGACTTAAAATTGAATTCACACCAATACCACCACCTACACACCCTCACACAACTCCCTATCTCTGCCTCCCTTTCTCCAGAGTTCCTTTCACCATCAGGCTATCACCAGGCCAAAAAAAAAAAAAAAAAAAGACAGGATGTTAGTCTTGTCCCATCCACCCCAATGGAAAGTGAATTCCATGAGGCCAAGGATTCTTGTCTGTCCCCGTCACTCACTACTGTATCCTCGGGACCTGGAGTGATGTCTGACACATAGCAAGTTCTCAAAAAATTGTTGAATGAGTCACAAGGTCTCGGGCTCCAGATCTTGGATGTGGTTGGTCCTCGCTCAAAAGCCAGTATCGAGGTCAAGGACAAGAAGTTCCCTGACGAAGCTTGTGGGGAGAGTAACTACCATCACTCAGGGTGTGGACTGGCAGCCGGGGCTCCAGAACAGAACAGCAGATGTCTAGTGTCCTTCCCTCCCCACCACACACACACACACACATACACACACACTCACTGGTATACACACTCACGTGCACACTTACACTCACACAAGAGTCTCGCTCACACACACACACACACACACACACACACACACAGGCTCTTGCTCACACACACTCATGCACATGTTCACACACATGCTTACACACACACACACGCCATCTCTCTGGCTTCCAGTCAGAGTCACAGCTGGAGCATTCGGCAGCAATCCCCCTGCTAATGGAGCACCCCCACTCGCAGACCCTGCTTCCTCAACATCCCATCCCCAAAACCAGCCCCGGGAGCCAAGGGCAGAGCCGTCTGGACCCTGGGACGGCAGTGGGACGCTTCAGTCTTAATCAAATCCAATTCCTTTGTTCCCTCCTCCCCTCCACCCCCCCTCTTCTTTGTGTCTTTTTACACGACAATCAATAGAGGCCAGGCTTTGGGGATACTATCAGAGCCCTGATTGCAACCTCTAACATTATAATCCACAGGGTTGTGGGGGAGCATTAGTACATCCCGGATAAATTAATTCAGTGCAAGTAAGCGCTTTGAAGCCGGGCACATCGCTCGGCTTTTGAAGCTTAAGCCCTGTTTAGATTACTTGATTAAAGTGGGTCCAAAGCTTCAGCGATCAATATATTTTGCTTAAGAGCAGGGTTGCCACAGAAGCAGATTTAATTCATTCGTGGTGCCCTGCCTTGTGGATAGCTCTTTAGAATATAATGAGATATCACAGAGCCAAAACTCAGGGCTGGGAGGAAGGGAGGAGGGACAGTCATTCATATCACCACCCTGGGAATGCTGGGGACACATATTTGCAGGATGTGTGCATAAATAATCCCTGAAAATGAGAAGTGGGAAAAAATCGAGATGACAATCACTGCTTATGAAATCTTGGCGCACGAGACACGAGAGGGAAATCTCCATTATCTGGCTGTCTTGAGGATGGTTTCCTAGATTGCAACTGGGAATTCTATTAGGTCCTAATAATGTGACAATTTTAGGATTATAGGCTGGCACTTAATCAAAGTCATTGTGGTTAATGAGGGGGTTGGCGAGCCCGACCCCCATGGGGCAGGAGACCCGCAGAATGTCTAGTATCAGGGTCAGTCATGCCAAATCAGCAGCAAGAGCACTGGACTAGGAGTCCAGACAGGATGGGAAGAGAGCACGTAGGGATGTATTACATCCCTACTCTGGGCTAGCTGCCGCTCCAGTGGCTTAAAGTTTTTATTTCATTTGTGTGAGCAATGCTATGAAATGGAACTTACTGTGCCCATTTTCGGGGCTGGCTGGAAAGGAGGAGAAGGCAGAATTTGAACCTGGTTTTGTTTGATTCAAAGCCATGCTCTGTGCCAGTTCTGGTCTCCACTCAGCCACTAACTACCTGTGCGAACAATGCCAAGTCATTTGACCAATCTGGGCCATAGTTGGTTTTTTTTTTGGTTTTTTTTGTTTTTTTTTTTTTTTTGCTTGAAACATGAGGGGAAACTAAAGTTCCTTCTCACTCAAAATCTTTGGTCTAGAAAAGTGGCCTGGGAGTCCAGCAACGTGGGTTCCCATCTTCGTACCGTCAGGAGCCAGCCTCGTGATGGGGCGGGGAGGTCATCATTTGTTTGCTCTGCTGGGTTTACCCACGTACACTATGGGGTAATCGCTCTGTGATAGAGCAGCAAATGAGATGTCAGAGGAGGGAGGCCTCTGACATGTCATGAATACCCCACAAACAAATCTGTTTGAAATATTTAAACCAAACAAGCCAAAAGCTCCTCTCTTTGAAAGGAACAGGAGCCTCTGCTGTCACTGTTTGTCAACCAGGGCATGGGCCGTGGCAGAGTCAAGACTGGCTGATTAGGTGGGAAGAGCCTTCAAGCAACCAAGCTGTGGTTTTCTCCATCCCGGGTGTTCGCTCTCTTCCTAAATCCCTGGAAAAGCCACCCCTCGAACTGTGGGAGCCTCTGCTATTTCCTTGCCAAGCCGTCTGGTTGCCTTGGGAGTTGGGGCTGGGGGAGGAAGAGAGAGGAAGACCCAGAGAGGACAGGGCAGCTGTCCCGCAGCCAGCTGCCCACGGAGACAGAGGGTCCAGACACCAGATATTCTTCCTTTCACAGCTTGGGGCCGCTGACAGAGCGTGGGGCTCCAGAAGCCCCCATCCCTGGGCTTCCCTGTAACATATTTTTATTCATGTTACAACATGACACGATGCCACATGCCCATGAAAGAGACCACCCAGTGTAGAGGCTGCAGGTTCGCTTTGCAGAGAAGCAGAGAGCTGAGAACAGGCTTCAGAAGACCACATGCTCTGACCCCCGGGGCGGGGGGGCGGGGGGAGCAGGAAAAGGAAGAATTCCATTTGCTTTTCACCTCCAGGGGTAGGGGGTGGGGAGCCAACCGGCATGTCCTGAGACCCCATTGACTCTCATCCAGAACTCCAAGAACACTGGCTTTGGCCATCAAATACCCACATCGCCTTTCGAGGTCTGGGAAGCTCACCCCTTTTTTGAGTATGGGTAGGGGCGACCACGGCTTCTCGCTCTAAAAGCTAAAATTTCCAGATACTTGCTTTGCAGCCTCTCTGGTAGCTGGGACATGGGCACGTGACATATGTCCCACTCACTCATCACGGATGGCCAACCAGACTCTCAGTCCAGGGTTAGGGAGATAAGGAGGCAGGAAGAGTGGTCGGTTGGGCCTCTGTAAGATGGGGCAGTGGGCCCCTGCACTCCTTGAGTCCCTTCCGGCACTAAAGTGCCATGGCCAGCAAAGAGAACCTTGAGAATGGGGGGTAGGGTCCCCGGGTGTGGTACCCCCGGATTCTCAATCAGACCTGAGTATTCCAGTCTCCTGCCTCTACTGCCTACTATCTGTATTCCTTGGCAGAGTTACTCGTATGCATAAAGCCTCAGTTTCCTCATCTTTATAATGGAACTAATAGCAATGTCTTACCACATAGGATTTAGGTAAGGATTAAATGAGATAATCCATGTAAAGCACTCAATACTAGGTCTAAGTCAGCACAGACACAGGCTTCCATAAAGAGATATTCTGAACATGCTTCCCTAAAATGAATTGTTGCAAGGTAAATTAGGCTTTCATGCTTACTTAAACTAATAATAATACATGCCACCTCCCTTGCATGTAAATTACATTTTAAGGCTAGTACAAAATTTTCACATTCTTACCTTTTTTGAGCGTTTCAACCACCTTATGTGGAGCAAGTATTCTTATTCCCGTCTTACGGAGCTGAAAGCCAGGCCTTCCTTAGAGAAAAGTGACTCACCCAAGGTCAATTAACTTGGAAGGGGCAGGACAGGATGAGAAATCCAGACATCTTCTGACACCTTCCGTCCCTGCCAAGGTCCAAACGAGTGAAATTATTTTTTGCTCAGTGGTCTGTGTTCTCCTGGCCTCCTAGAGTCCTTGGAATCCAGTGGTGCCCAAAACCCATTCCACCACTGGACTTCCCAGGTATGTGAGAGAGAAATTTCCTCTGTTGGCTTCAGCTAGTTTCTGTTTTCTGTCATTTGCCACCAAGAGACTCAACTGGTACAGAAGTATCACCACTAATGCTGTTTCCTTTTACCTATTCCTTTTGACAGATGTTTACTGAATTCTTGCAATGTGCCAGGGACCATGTTGGGCTCTGGGGATACAACGATGAATAGGGCACAGTTCTCGCCCTCAAAATACGACCACCCCATGAACTAGGGGCTGTCAGATGTTCCTACTTTTGTTTTCTGGAATAGGAGACCCTGAAGGACTTTGCTCAGGGTCACAGCATTTTAGAGGCAGATCCAAGGAAAGAACCCCAGCAGAGAACTTTCTACAGAGAACATTACTTCACAACTGGAGTCCGCAGGTGATGGATGAGGGCATGCCTCAACCGCCAGGCTCGGGGGTTGCCTCTATCATTTGGAATCCAATAAAGGCTGAAGGGATAAATAAGTTCCAGAAGGACTTAGAGGAGCTCACATAAATGATGGAGCCAGAATGAGTTATTAAGAGGCACGTCGAAGAGGTTCATATCCCTAACCTTTAGAAATAGACTTCACCAAAGGCAGCTGCTGGGTCCTTCCCATAAAGTACCTCTTGGTAGTATTGTCAGAGACAGAACAAAGGGACAGGCCAAACTTTATTCTCTCCTCATTTAGTGGGTTTTATAGCTCAGATTTTGTTCTCTGCTGCCTTCAAGAAATAGGACCCAAGTGCCTCAGAACTTCTAATCAGGAAACTTAATACCCGGAGGATAGAAGCAATAACAGGAGAGAAAGAGATTTGCTCCTGAGGTGAGTCAAATAAGCACAGAAATCCCCTACTTGGGCTCTTTCTTACAGCCCCAGAGGTAGTACCTACAGTTGGGATGAGAACAAAGAAGGAGGTGGTCTCAGCACAAAGCCATGCATCACACTCCCTAGCCATCACCATGGTAACAGCAAGTCCCCATGAAACTGGGAAGAAGCTGGTACCCCTGCCATTTTCTGCCTCACAATCTGCATGGCGGTATCCAGGTCAGAGGAGAAACTGAGTGAGTGCTCAGGTTCATTTCTGCCCTGAGACCCCTTTGTCTCCTTAACGGTTCCTTTGTCACCCAACGGTTCCTTTTGCTATTCTTCTCAAAACCTGAACATAATTCTGAACGCTATTCTCTCAGTAGAGGTTTTTCTTCTCCCTCACAGAGCCAGTCAGCAACTTACTTTTCAAACTCATCATCTTCCAGAATATCTGAGCTACAGGGAGCCTTGAGTGTCTTCTGTTTCAGACCCCTTCCCCGTTTTTCAGAGGAGGACGTGAAAGCCAGACACATCACGCGATGTCCCAAGGTCCTCCGACACCTTGTCCCTGGACATCCGCCATGCTGGGATCAGGACCTGTAACCTCCATGCCTCTCGTTTCTCGTGCCCCCGGCAAATTGTCTGCAGGGTCTTTTTTCCTCCTTTTCCCAGCAAGTATCCTTCATGACCAAAGCAGAGAACCACAGCCCGACGACCATGCCTCCCCACACGGTGCCCTGCATTGGCTCTGAGACACTTCACTTCTAGTTCCTTCCCAGGCTTCTCCACGGCAGTGATTTTGGAAAAGAAGCTCCCTGAGGAGAGCCAGCCAGATCACGGCGCAGAATCACGTTTTGAGAGTGTCTGAAAGAACACTTCTAAAAAGAGAGGTGACCAGATCTTTAAATGTTGATTTCCTCGAGTCAGCTTTTCCACATTTCAGACCTCTCCCTAGATTCTCGGCTCTTTGAGACAATAACCGTTTCCATTTCTGCCATCCCTTTTGCACTAGCCACAGGAGGCCCTATAAGCAGATGATGTGGCAACCGTGGGCCTCACAGTTCGAAATCTTGTGACCAGGCCCTCTCTGCGAAGGACCCTAAGGACGCAGACAACATACAGAGATGGGCGTCCGCTGGCCCCTTTTCAAGAAAGGGCCCCCTTCCTCACTTACCGTCAGTGATGACCAACACCTGTCCTGGACCAGTGGTTCTCAACCTTGACAGGACCTTCAAATCACCTGCACAGCAGTATTTTTAAAAACTCCCCAGGTGATCCCATGTGTGGCTGAGGTTGGCTGCCACTGCTCTACAGGTTAGAAATGGTTCCATCAATTTCTGATTCACGGCTGATGGGGCGGAGCTTGGGGACCAACCCTCATTTGTCAGACACCCCCTTTAATCACCCACACCTCTTGCAAAAGCTCCACTCATGGTGAGAATATTTATGAACATCAGTTGTTATGTGGGAAAACTACAATGTGGCAGATCTTTTTATTATATTCTATTATAGAGAATATGATAAATGTATATGGTATAAAGTATAATAAATACATACATAATGTGTTTGAATTTTTTATGATGTTTTTGTTATCTTATTTTATCGTATTTATTACATGCACACCTATAAATAAGTTCACTTTTTTTTGTAAATTTAATGTTTATTTATTTTAGAGAGACAGAGAATGAGCAGGGGAGGGGCAGAGAGAGGGAGACACAGAATCCGAAGCAGGCTCCAGGTTCCGAGCCGTCAGCACAGAGCCTGACGCAGGGCTTGAACCCATGAACCGCGAGATCGTGACCTGAGCCGAAGCCGGTGCTCAACCGACTGAGCCACCCAGACGCCCCAAATAAGTTCACATTTTTAAACTACACCCTACAAGCCCTACTCTCGAAAGTGTTGGCACAAGGCCCTGTCCTGAAGTCTGTGTTGCTGAACGAGGCTCCTGCACATCCTACAAATTGTGATAATCTGCACAGAACTGCTTGCTGTCCGAGAAGATACGGGAGATTAGCGGAAGTTCTACTGACTTTGCTATTTCACTGAAAGTTTCCTTTTATTTCCACATCCCACACATCCATATAGTTTATTACTTATGTCTTTCTCTTGAAAGAGGAAATATTTGTAGCCAAAAGTTCTGGTGCAGTCTATATTGGCTGTTAAAGACACAAAGATGAATCATGGTCTAGAGGGAAGAACAGACATATTCATGCAACACTCAACACGTAATTACTGAGCACACATTAGCTCATTTTATCCCCACAACAGCCCTAGGTGATAAGCAGTAGTAGGCAGAGAGATTTATTAATTTGCCCAAGGTCACGTAGATGGTAAATGGAGACACTGGGATTGGAGGCCAGGCAGCCTTGGTGACACATGCCATAAACGGAGTCTTTTTGTCTAACAGTCTGAGTGGTGCACTGGCTTCCAAGGTAGCATTTTGAGGGAAAGGGGCACAGAGTCTCAGGGTTGGAAGGGACATCTGAGAATATCAGGACTGGTTTCCCACTGGGGCTCGAAGTCCCTGTTCAGGTGCCTTTATGAGTCAGGAAGTTTTGCTTTCTAGTAAGTGAACGTGCATCTCCCTGGGAGGGATATATACTTGGGGCCAAAAGTTCCGCCAAAGCAGGAAAGGACCCACAGTGTTGGCCCAAGGCCAACCTCCCAATGAAAGCTCTGCATTCACTATTCCAGTCTTCTCAGCAGGTGTCCCTAAGTCAAGGCCCCATATTCCCCAGGATGGGGAGGCCTAACCCATCACCAGTCACTGCACACTGAAAGGATCCTGCTGACCACCAACAGCTCCCCCAGTCTACCATCCCTAACCTTCTGCCTTCTGCGCCAATCTGAGACTAGGAAAGACCCAGCAAGGCAGCCGATGCTCAGCCTGATGCACAACCAGCTCTCCCCTGCCAGCCCTTAGGGGTCAGATACCAGAAATGGAGGCAGGTGAGGCAGAACGGGGTCACATGTAGGAAGGGCTGGAAGCTCCCTCCTCTGCATCGTGACCTTTCTTTCCAAAGCATTTGGGTCCCTATGTCCCTGGCCTTTCCTTTTGGGTGAACTCCTTGGCCATCACTATGTTGAGCCTCCTTTCACAATCCAAGAAAAACTTTGATGAAATGTAGTCCCGGACTCCCTTCTCCAGCACCCCCATGGTGGTTCCTCCAGAGCAGGGACTAAATCCTATTTACTTTTACATTTCCTAGAGTAAATATTTATTGAACCAAATCAAATTTCTGATTTTCATTAAAAAGTGAGGCACTTGGAAAGGGGAAAGGAAATACGGAAAGACACAATGAATGAAGAAGCATAAGAAAGTAGTCTGGTCCAAGCATGACCACTGTATTGCAGGAGACTAGAGGATTTCAGCTCTCATTTCCCATGGCAGACATCCCTAGTCAATCACTGCATTTCTTCTTATGGCAGACATTACTAGTCAATCACAGGAGCCTTTCTAACTTTCCAGATTCAATTTTGGAGTTAGCTTCCAAAATGTTCTCAACACAGCACCCCACTCCAGCAGATATTTGAGTTGAAACCTAATGCATTCCCAGATTTCTTATTCGAAAGATGAGGAAATCGGGGCCCAGAGGTTGGCCTCAGATGGTTAGCTACAGGCTCGTCCCAGTCCCTGGATCATCTGATCACTGAACCTCCATTCCTCCACACCAGTTTCCAAACCTGAGGGCCACATGGCCTGGAAGGAAGAGATTAGCAACAGAGGGGCTAAGCTATTGCCTCGAATACCAGAATGAGTTTCATTTGCTCCATAAAATACCCACATTATTGTTTGAGCGTATTTTCAAAAGTAATAGTCATTATAGAGAAAACTTAGGTAAAAACAAGGAAGAAAATAAAAAACTACTTTTAATCCATTTCTCCAAGATAACTGTTATTAACATTTTGGTTTATAATTTTTATGTCCTTTGGGAGGGTGTGTGGGTATGAGTGTGTGTGTATATACATAAATACCTATTTTTTTTCCCAAAGTGATCTTCTTTTTGTCACTTTCTTTTTATTTCCCATAAGAAAACAGTTCTGCATATGCAACAAGATTGTCCTTGGGAACTTTGATCTAAAGGATAAAACTTAAGAGTTTAGTCTCTGAAAATAGGCAAAAACTTTACATTTATTTATCTGATCACTTGGCAAATGTGCTCACTACAGTACAGTTGGGAGTAAATATTTCAAAAAACCATGACAAAATAAAACTGATGGAGGAAATTATGTGAACTACAGTTTTAAAAAATTAACTACAGGGGCACCTGGGTGGCTCAGTCGGTTAAGCGTCCGACTTCGTTCAGGTCATGATCTCATGGTCTGTGGGTTCGAGCCCCGAGTCGGGCTCTGGGCTAACAGCTCGGAGCCTGTTTCGGATTCTGTGTCTCCCTCTTTCTCTGACCCTCCCCTATTCATGCTCTCTCTCTCTCTGTCTCAAAAATAAATGTTAAAAAAAAAATTAAAAAAAAATTAACTACAATTTAACTTTTTTCCTAGCTTATAGTCATGATCTCATGCCTAGAATACATTATGAAATCAGTTTCAGGGTGCCTGGGTGGCTCAGTCGGTTGTACATTCAACTCTTGATTTCAGTTCGGGTCATGATCCCAGGCTCATGGGATCTAGCCCTGTATCAGGCTCTGCCTGCACTGAGTGTGGAGGCTGCTTAAGATTCTCTCTCTCCCTCTGTCCCTCTCCCCAGCTCTCTCTCTCTCACTCAAATTAAAAAAAAAAAAAAAGAAAGAAAAAAGAGAAAAAAATGTTTTAATTCAGTTTTTAACATGAAAACATTAAAAAAATCCAAGCAATCTGATATATCTCGAAAATCTTTTTTTAAAAAATCACGCGATAGGGGCACCTGGGGGGGTTCAGTCGGTTAAGCGTCTGACTTCGGCTCAGGTCATGCTCTCGCAGTTTGTGAGTTCGAGCCCTGCATCGGGCTGTGTGCTGACAGCTCAGGGCCTGGAACCTGCTTCAGATTCTGTGTCTCCTTCTCTCTCTGCCTCTTCCTCTCTGTCTCTTTCTCTTAAAAATAAAGAAATATTAAAAAAAAAAGTTTTTTTAATCACGTGATGAAACTCTTAGCAGATTTTACTTTTAGCCCTATTTGGATTTTATGTAACGTTTTCAAACGTGACATATCGCTCCTGTTTGCAGTCACATTAAATAATATTTACAAAACTCTTTACATCAATCTTGGAACATAATGTAATATAGCAGTTAGTGAAAAATAGAAGTCAGGATAGTAGTAGTGAAGGACTAGTAATAATATTTTTAGTAATTTCCCCTTTAAAAGTTTATTTTATTTATTTAAAAACAATTTTTTTCATGTTTATTTATTTTTGAGAGAGAGAGACACAGAGCATGAACAGGGGAGGGGCAGAGACAGAGGGAGACACAGAATCCGAAGCAGGCTCCAGGCTCCGAGCTGTCAGCACAAAGCCTGACGCGGGGCTCGAACTCACAGACCGCGAGATCATGACCTGAGCCGAAGTCGGACGCTCAACCGACTGAGCCACCCAGGCGCCCCTAAAAGTTATTTTAAAAGATACTAATCATATTTGACATCAGTGATTATCAGTCACCAATGGATAGATTAGATTTGTAGTTACCATTCCATAATTCATGTTTGTATGCAAATTATGTTGCTATAATTATAGTCCATTGTCTATTAAGACAAAGCTATTTATGTGTTAGGTTAATGTTTAATTGATAGGCAGAGTACTGGGATAAACATACATATACACGCACACCCCTGTATGCGTATATCTTTGTTATTCAATTTTTTTGCTGTCTGCCCACCATCCCTGTTGCTCATACTGTGCTACAGTAAGATACAGGATCAGGATCCAAATTTAAGCATCAGGAAGCAAGACAGATGCATGCTACTGGCGGGGCAGTGTTGGGGGAGAAATGCTCCCACCTTTGGCTTGAAAACGTGGACATTAGCACAACTTATTCAGAGAGATATTTGCCAGTATGTATCAAAAACTTTGAATATGCGCATTTCCTTTGCTTTAGCGATTCTACGTCGAGGAAATTATTTGTAGGGAATATATAACAAAAATGTATGCTGAAACAGTCATTAGGACTGCAGAGAATTAGAAATAATTTAAATAACCAATAACGATAGAGCACAATGCAGCCATTTTCAAAAGATGTTAAGTAAGAATACCTAAAGGTACGTTTACGACATTCTGCTAAATTACAACCAGCAGATTACAAAGCAGGTATGTCCAGAACAATCCTGTTATTGTAAATACCTGAATGTGGGTGTTTACATGTCTGTATATGTGTGAATGTGTGTGTTTGTGTGTGTGTATTAGGCTGGAAATAAACGCCTCAAATGAGCAGCATTTTCATGAACAGCATGGCGAGATTATGGACGATTGTTTTTCTTTGAGCTCTTCTGTATTTATCATATTTTCATCAATGAATATGTATTACTTTGGTAATTTGAAATAAAAAAAAAACTGTTTTAAAAAGCACCAGCCCATTTGCCACCTGACAGATGGGAAACTGCTCAAGCACAGAGAAAAACAATTGCTTTAAAGTTTTAAAATTAAAATGAATACTTTTTAAAAATCGGATTTGAGTCCAAAAAGTGAGCCACAGACAAGATAATCAAGGTGTCCCTGTGGTTTCAAAACCCATTGTGTAGTTTTAAATAAATATCACTAATGCCAGCTCACTATTGGCTAAAATGGATGTTTTTTAAAACAAACTCTTGCGATTCCAAATCACATTCATTTACATGAACACCTTCACTTTTCTTTCTGTTCTTTCCATTGGGCTCTTCTCTGTGATTAGACAGGCCCCATCTGCCCTTTTGCATCAGACCAGCTTACAGGCAATTGTCTAGAAAACTTGTAAAATGCCTAATAAAATCTGATTAACTGCAAGCCTTAATTAATCAGACATGTGGGCTTTGGTTTTTAGGAGAAAGATCAAGGGAAGAGAAAATAAAATATTAGGGGCTTAAGACCAACAAAAAGCTCAGCTTTGCATACATGCTTCGTGCGTGCTCCACTTGTCCAACTAATCTTAAAATTCAAGCCATAAGAAACCCAAAAGGCAATTAAAAGGAAATTAAAACATTGCCTGTAATCTTCTCACTTTGATTTTGCCATGATTTGTGATTTTTTGGACACATGCTACCAGTTTTTAATGCATACACAAAACACATGTGCACTCAAGCACACACACACGCGTGTGAGCGCACACACACACACACACGGGTGGTGCACTCCCACACCGGGTAATAGGGCGATGGTTAGGAATGCTCCCTTCTTCGTGGAAGCTTGTAACTGGAGTATCCAAGTCTGAAATGTGTTGAGAATTTTTCATTTCTGCAAGTGGAGACATTTCTCCTTTAGAGCAGATTTCTAAGGTTTTTCAGAAAAAGCCACAGACCGGGCTCTCTAGTGACACAAAGGTAAAAGACCTACCTGGGATCCTGAGAGAAAAATGGCAAGATCACCACCACTATGACCACGGCTGTCCAGGGTGGCATGGTTGTGAATGGAAACAGGGAGATTCTTTAGCCTGACTGTGCCTTTGATGAGTTGGAGAAACGGTTTTTACCTAAATGAAAATTTGGGTTGAACTGTTGGTGTTCCTTATGTTGTGTTATTTAGTTATATAACTAGCTGGCTTTGGGAATTGTGCTGACACCTGCTGTTTTGTTTTTTCTAGGTCAGAGAGGTCAGACCAAACCCTGTGTGCCTGAGTTCACACGGGATGTGTGTCTGTGGGTAGGTGAGCGGGGAGCTGTTTCCCTTGAAGGAAATAGATCCTCTCTCTTTCAGTCATCCGGGGTAGGCATGAAGGTCAGCCCTTGTGCAGGAAGGGGTCTCTTCCTCATTAGGACTAGAGGAGGGCGGGGCTGGTGTCTGCTCTATTGGGACCCTGAGAGGGGCTTTGGGTCTGTGAGTGGAAAGGGATGTAGAGCCCTTAGCTACCAAGGCAATCGCTGCACTTGACTCTGGGTTATTCCCCCAAGCATTCAGTAAAGGTTTGCTAAACACCTGAGCTTGGGTTTAGGCAGTTGGGACAGCTAAGGAAGGGAACCGACTTGGAGCCAGTGGCCAGGGAAAGAGAGCAAAGCCTGCTGGGAGAAGAACAAGCAGGTTAGCTCTGTGAAACTGGCAAGCATTCCCTTGGCACTTCCCAGAATGACCTTGGATGGAAACTGGAACAAGGGATTTCTTATGATCTTTGGGGTGGGCAGTCTGGAATCATAATTTGGGTATAAAAGAAAACGTAAACTTACTTATTTTGTATTCCATCTTGGAGGTGGGTGGCACGTCCTAATAGTATGCATATTCTTATTTCTTTTAAAAAGAGAAACATCATGCATTGTGTTTTATAATCTGATCGTTTCGCTGAAGAATATGTTATGCAAAGTTTCCCATACCTTTAACTATTTTTACACAACATTTTAAACATGGCTGCCACATATTCAAAATGCATAGATGTACTGTGATTTATTCAACCAATTTATTTCCAGCGTCATTATTATAAGCAATACTGTGTTGAATATCCCCACTGCGAAATCTCTAGATACACCCATGACCGTCTATTTAGACTAAAATCCTTGAAGCAAAATTTCTAGGTCAAAGGATATGTGCTTTTGACATATTGCCATCCTCCCCAAATGTTGTATTTCCACTAGCAGCCCTGAATCCTTAACAATACTGGCCATTATGACCCTTAAAACAAAACAAAAAAAGTTTGTGACTTTTGATGGCAAAATAAAAGGGGCATCTCTTGGCAGTGGGTATACACCTGCCAGACGCAGGCCATCAGGTGGTGCGTCATCAGTGGAGAATTTTCAAACAATAATAAAATGTACTAAATTGGTCTGCTCTTTATCAGCAGCACGTGTCAGCCATACGAAACATTTCTGGTGACAAATACCACTCAAAGACAGTTTTTTTGGGTCTAATTTCTAAACAACTATTGCAGTTTTCGTTAAGTTCTAAGAAAATAGATACTCTCTTAAAATTAGTGCATTTTTATTACTTACCTCCAATATAAACAGTATTCTACACGGGAGCTAACTTAGAGAACCCCCAGTTATGTGGTCATGTCCAGGCTGGGACACAGGTGGGACAGCTTCTCAGATTCCTTTCAAGGTTAACTTCATGATGTCTTGAAGTCATCTGAGTTTCCTTGGGGCACCATTCTATTCCCAACCACCACAAACCACACACGCTTGCATTTGAACAGAAATTTGACATTGGTAATGACTCCACAGAACTTGAGTGACTTCATTCCGTGAGACCCCTTGGAATTTTAATTTTGTGTCTAAATGTAAGTATAAACCATGAGGTGTAGTGGTTTTACTCTGAAAGTACAAATTTTAGTTGATGCCTGAAACAGTTTCCTGAATTTAATAATCGAGATTTGTTCTCCCTGTTCAATTCTGGATTGTTTAGAAACTAAAGAACAAGTCAAAAGAATAAAACATTACTGAAAAACTGTTAGTTACTGGACAATTATTTTCATAAAATATTATATCAGATGGCAACCAAAGGGACCAAGTTCAAACTGTTGATATATTTTAAAAAAACTATTGAATAAATAGTAGAATTGCTTTTCTTTTGGGGGCTGTAACAGGTCTTTCATTTCTTATTTTATTAAAAATGTACAATTTATTTATTATATGTTATACAAAGTCCAATAAAAGAAAAATTTCAATGTCTGCATTTCTCTTCTGGTCACTGTTATTATTTCATATGATGATTACTGAAAATAATTTTGGCCTGTAGAGGAAGAGGGGGGCGTTTAGGACTGGCTATCTACTCTCAAGGGCCTAACACAGCCTCCCTTGTTCAAAAGTGACGGAGAATTTCAAGATGGTGACACTAGAGCAGTGAACTAAGCTTGGAGTGCTTCTGAACATGGCGGGCCCTGGTTTTGTGTGTCCAGGATGCTGGGAACGCCACCGTCTCCAGGTTGGTTCCCTTCCTTGATTACAGGTGAGGCTGCCGGATGTGCTGCCCCTCTCCCCTAACCTTCAGAGAGGAGCTTCTCCAATGCCCTTCAGATTCTGCGTCACCCCCACAGATGACATCAGCTCTGCCCTCCCATGCCCAGCTGTAGCCAAAGGGCTAGGACGACTCTCAACATCAGTTCGCCAGAAAAGTTGATTTCCCAGAACTGCACCCTCCCAGATCTTTTTGAAACAAATCATTATTTTACCAAACCAATAGCTCTTACTCTATTTATTGGATCTTAGGGAAACCTGACTATTGGGTAGTTGTTTCCTTGCCTGTTGTCTCTTCGGGGCTGAGATTTACACCGAATCTGTGCTGCGTAAAGAGAGGTCAAATTTGGCTTACTCATTTCCCAGCATGCCACTTACAGGCAAGCACCAGTGACGATTTGGATACCACGGAACTGTGACTGAAGATAAAGCGATGGTGATGAAGGTTGGAAATTTTTATCAAAGGGCACATGGGGTTCCAGGTCCTATGGAGGGAAACAGAGGAAAAAGTGAGGTCCAGCCCTCCAGGGCGAACAGGCAAACAGTGGGGGTTGGGGTGGGGTGGTCTCTGCCCTGCCCCCACTGGATGAAGAGCCTGTGAGGGTGAATGTCCCTTGGCCTTCATACCCCTGTCTGAAAGAGGAGCATCTATAAAATGCCCCAAGCTTCATGGGTCACCAGTGGGAAATAACTAATAAAAACCCACTTGTGATTCTTAAAGTGCATTTGACACAAACTGAAACCACACAAAGGAATGTGCTTCTAGGGTTTTCTTATGAAAGGCCGGGAGTAAATGACCCACAGCCTTTGCAAAGAGGCCGCCAGAGTATTTCTGAGACAAGAGTCTTGTTTTCATTCATGTACATAAAGGGATCGACTCCTTGAAGCCAAGAATCCCTGATGTGCTTGATCAATGGCTGCTAACGTGCCCATTTGGAGCTGGTAAGAAGTTAAACAGGGATTTCAGAAGATTTGTAATTGTAATTTAAGATAAGCCAGGGATGCAAATGAAGCTGACATTTAACTCCGAGTGGCTGACTGTGTACTGTGGTCTCGGGGTCCCACCAGCACCACACACACACAGACTTCCTAGTGCACCCCTGCCTTGCACAGTGCCTCGTGGATGGAGCCTCTCCCAGATCTGTGTGCCAGGCCTGGCCCTGTCTGGGGTCACAGGTGACAGTCACTCTACCATTCAGACATCAGTCTGGTCCCAAGCCCAGTGTGCTGCTGTTATATGGGTGAATAGGCTCCTGCAACCATGGACTGGACTGGAGGCTAATTTCTGGAATGTCTGCTCCAAGCCAAGAAATAGCTTTCCAGTGGAAGTCCTTACAGACAGGTGAAGGCCATCAGATGTAGGGACCTTTTCTCGGTGAAACTCATCCCTTGGCCCCATGGTACTAAATCCTAACCACACCACCCACTACCTTGAGACCTTGGCGAGTTACATTCTAAACTTCACGTTCCTTGTCTTTAAATTGGGTGTAACCATAATGTCTACTGCAATACCTAGCACCTAGTAAGTGCTTAATAATTATTAGAAGAAAAATAAGCATTTTCTTTTACTTAACACTGAGACAGAAGGACTTTGGCTTAAGTGGTAAATTTTATGTGAGGTGTATGTTACCACAATAAATTTTTTTTTAATGACAAAACGTGGGGGAACTTATATTTTTAGCCACTACAGAGGAACAGGGATGGGACTTACCCTCCTGCCTTAACTAAAACACTGAACAAAACATATGAAACAACACTTTTCAGATGTTAGTGGGAGGTGTAGGAAGTAATACCCAAGGGAAGAGAAATAAACAAGGGGAAAGACTTTCCAGGGACAGCACAGGGAGGGAAACCCGAGCCTGATGGTCTTCCTGAGCTGCAGAGACAGCTGAGAATTCAAGCAGGCCATGGCAGCTGGAATTCACGGGGCAGAATACCTGGGAGAGGAGAGTTGCAGAAGAAGGAGAGAGTTATGAAGGGAGACAGCATTGAAGATCTGACCTTGGCTCACCACCGATTAGCGTGTGCATGTGAGAAATTACCTGGAAAAAGAACCAACAAAAAGAGCAGGCTGAGAAATCCGTGTGGCTCACCCAGGTCTAGGAGTGGTTCGTGTTCCCACCCCAGGACAGGGAAAGTATTGCAATATGCAGGGCATAGAAAGAGTCCTCAGAAAGTGTTTTGGGGGCACCTGGCTGCTCAGTCAGTGAGCCTCTGACTCATAGTTTTGGTTCAGGTCATGATCTCATGGCTCATGAGTTCAAGCCCTGCATCAGGCTTTGTGCTCAGAGTGTGGAGCCTGCTTGGGATTCTGTCTCTGCCCCTCCCACTCTCTGTCTATCTCTCAAAATAAATGAATTAATTAAAACAAATAGTGTTTTGTTTTAGCAATGGGAAAAAATTAGTCCTAGGCTAAAGTATGCTCTGGTCTCACCTAGCAAAGCTTAAAAGCAAGCCTCAAAAGGATTAAAGTAATTTAACTATATCCCAGAACAAAGTTCAAGAATATGTAAAGGGAAACAAAAATACCCAGCACCCAACATCACAACATTTGACATCCAACTTAAAAAATTAGTAGATGTGCAAAGAAGCGGGAAAATATAGCCCAAAATGAGGTGAAAAACCAGTCAATAGAAACAGACCCAGACATGACACTGATGATACAATGAGTGAGTAGACAAGGACATTAAGACAGTCATTTTAACTGTATTCTATATGTGCAAGACAGGGGGATGCATGAGTATGTTAAGGAGAGATACAGAAGCTGAAAAAACAGACCCAAACAGAACTGAACTACTAGAGACGAAAAATACAATGTCTGCAATGAAAACACATTGCATGATGGCAACAGCAGATGAAACCTTGCAGAGTGAAATACTAACAAACTTGAAGGCATGGCAGTAGGAGCCACCCAAGATGAAACAGAAAAATAACTGGAAAAAATAAAATAAGCAGAGCATCAGTGAACTGTGGAATGACTTCAAGCAGCCTAATATAGTGATTGGAGTCTCTGAAGGAGAGTGGGGAGGAATAGAAAAAAAAAATATTTAGAGAGATGATGGCTGAAATTGTCCCAAATTTGAAGGAAATTGTAAATTCATGGATCCAAGGAGCTCCATGAATATCAAACACGAGAAACACGAAGAAAACCACACCAAGACAGATGACAACTGAATTGCTTAAAGCCAGTGATAAAGAGAACATCAGAAAGTTGCCAGAAGGGAAAGTATACATTGTCTAGAGGAGCAAAAAGATTTCCCACCAGAAAGAATGTAAGCCAGGGGACTGTGGAGACACATCTTTAAAACAGTGAAAGAAAAAACCACTATGTACCTAGTATTCTATACCCAGCAGAAGTATCCTTCAATCAGTGAAAGCTGACATGCTAAAGCAGAAGGAATTCATCCCCAGCAGACCTGTACCACAAAAAACATCAGAGAAAGTCCTTTGGGCGTATGGAAGACGATACTAGATGGAAATAAGCATTTATATAAAGGAATGACAAGCACTGAAAATGGTATCCGTAAGAGTGAATATAAAAGTCTTTCCTCTTGGGGCACCTGGGTGCCTCAGTCGGTTGAGTGTCTGACTTGATTTCAGCTCAGGTCATGATATCAGAGCCCTGAAATCGAGCCCTGCATCAGCCTCTGCTCTGAGCATGGAGCCTGATTGGAATTCTCTCTCTGTGTCTCCCTGCCTCTCTCTTAAAAAAGAAGGCTTTCCCATTTTAAAATATCTTTAAAATTTTAATCTTTAAAATTTCTGCCATTTAAAATGTCCACTTTCTGGGGGCGCCTGGGTGGCTCAGTCGGTTAAGCGTCCGACTTCGGCTCAGGTCATGATCTCACAGTTCGTGAGTTCGAGCCCCGCGTCGGGCTCTGTGCTGATGGCTCTGTG
This sequence comes from Panthera leo, assembly GCF_018350215.1. Lineage (NCBI taxonomy): Eukaryota > Metazoa > Chordata > Mammalia > Carnivora > Felidae > Panthera > Panthera leo. Next base: position 131,988,882 of record NC_056684.1, read on the forward strand.
CTGATGGCTCGGAGCCTGGAGCCTGTTTCAGATTCTGTGTCTCCCTTTCTCTCTGCCCCTCCCCTGCTCATGCTCTGTCTCTCTCTGTCTCAAAAATAAATAAACATTAAAAAAAAAATTAAAAAAAAATAAAAATAAAAATAAAATGTCCACTTTCTGGAGTGGAAAATCCATGTGACTGAGCCCCACAGTATGAGACTCCTCCTGCTTTGGCCTCTGGCACGTGATCGAGGCTGATTATTTGCCTCTCAGGACCTCAGTTTCCCCCACCTGTCAAATAGGAGATACAGTGTCCCAGCCTGTTTTATAGGGTGGTTGTGATAAGTAAGCTAATAAATAAGCTAATAAATACCAAACCCTTCCTAAAATGAAAGCCACCTATTAACATGACTGGTCTTGTTTCAGTCTGGCGGTCCCTTCCAAGAAAACAGCTACTCGCAGTGAGCCTGCCGCGCTGATGCGAAGGCTGAAGCCTGTGTCTGGGGCAGCGGGCCTGTGTCTCCTCTTTCTGTGGAGAATCCTCCTCCCTCTTTTGGGTGAGGAGTGATCGCTTGAGAACACACTTTCTCTCCCAAATGCACTCCCTCATTCTGGTCAAGCTCACCAGTAGGCGAGCCCGTCTTCCCAGACGAACAATGACACCCGTGGCTCTTGCTGGCTTCGCCCGGTGAAGGAGGTAGGTTCACGGAACAATGCCGTATCCTGTCTGGGCATGAAACAAGGAGCTGAGCCTCATTCGGAGTGGCAAGGGGCCCTGCCTTTCCGCCTGTTGACTTTTCCTGTTTGCTCAGGCGAAGGTGGCCCTGGGGTGACCCAGGCAGGGAGGCTGCACCAGCGGGCAGAGGGCCAGGCCCAAATTTGAGGTTTCAGAATGACGAGTCACGCTGGGGTCACACCCTGGGCCGGGAGAGGTGCCACAGCCCCTGCAGACTGTTCAGAGTGCTGCCCCTTCTCCTTGTGCTTCAACAAACGTTGGCTGAGCACCCGCCACACACCAGATTCACTGACAGATGGTTTCTACACAGGGTTTAATTTCTTCTTCACGGCAGCCTCGTGAGCTGGGGATTTACAGTCCCATTTCACAGAGGAGGAAACTGAGGTCCAGCTAGTTGGCGGCCCGGCTAAATCCGAGCCCTCTCCTCCCACCTTGAGTCCGGAGCCTTTTCTGAAGGGTCGTTCCTGCACGACCTGGACGTTTGGCTACTTGCAGGGCACGGGGCTCTGAGAGGGTTTCAGAAGAAGCAGAGGAAGAGCTGTCCACGCCAACACTTACAGAAAGGCTGCTCTGCGCCAGCCACTGTGCCAACTCTTCACAGGAGCCGCCTCGTGTCATCCTCAGACTGATGTAATCCTCGAAGAGCTAAATGCTACTTTGCTCCCATTTCACTGGCCCAGCATTGCACAGCTTGGAAGGGGCAGACGGGGCTTTGCAGCAGATCCAGGATTTTGTCCCAGAAAGCAGTGGGGCACAGAAGTGTAGGAAGTCTGTAAACTATGGTGTGGGGCACGTTACCACCATGAGCCGCCGGGACTTCATCCCCCTGGGGTGTCATCCAGCCCCCTGCTTGCTGACCTGCCCTGGCCTGGAGAAGACACGCAGGCAGGGAGCCGTGCCCTCTGCCGTCCTGTTGGCAGGGGCTGGGGCATGCTAAGGGGGTCTGGGTGGGGCACGGATGGCTTCACTACATCGTAGGATCGTCCTGATCCCGCTGTGGATCCCGGGCTCCTGCCCGCCCGCCCGTGGGAGGGAAACCCGTGTGTGCCCGTGTAAAGGTGCCAAGAGCAGCCGAGCGAGACAGAGAGGGCCGCCCCTCAGCAGTGGCCCTGGGCGATGTCCAGAGAACATCGCTGGGCTGTTCCTAAATCCCGCCCAGACCCCCAGGTCCCTGAATGGGGGTTCCTTCCCGCTCCCTCAGCCACCCTCCAACTCCAAAACTGGGGAGCGGCTTCAAAAGGTCTTCACTGACGGAGCAGGGGTTTGGCAGGGACGTGGCCAAGGCCCCTGAGCAGCCTTGCTGGGTCCTACCTCTGTCTTTGCCTGGCCTGCTGCGACCTCAGGGACGGGGCACGGTGCCTCCCACCGTGGCTCGGGGCTCCTGGGGAGGATGGCAGATCATCCCCCGGGCATGAGACCTGCCCCCTGGTTGGGTGCAGCCACAGACTCTCGGCAGTCCCCAGACCCGGAGAAACCCCAAACCGCACAGTTTCCCAAAGTGAGAGAGCTGGGCCATCTCACTCAGCCCTGGGCGGAGGGGGGACAGAGAGGCGGGGCCTGCACAGAGAGCTTCTAAGACACAAGTGACAAGACAGTGGTGGCCGTGGGGGGTGGAGCCCCCCTAGCTGCCCCCTTGTTCTGAGAAAATGACTTGGCTGTTTTTCTTTAGACGGGCCTGGAAAGCCCTGGGTTCAAGCCTCAGCTCTGCCACTTAGGATCCGAGAGGTCCTGGGGAAGTTCCTTGGCCTTTCACGTCTCAACTTCTTCACCTGTAAGATGGGACTAACAGTCTCCCCATCACGAGGTTGTCAGGAGAGTACCTGCATTCCAGGTAAAGGAAGAGGGGACAGGAAGGACGGAGACTGCTGGATGCCCCTCGGTGGGCCCTTCGTGTGGCCCGAGATGCGCACTGACAGCGCGTAAAGACAAGCTGAGCACCCTCTGGGCTCTCCGCACACGTGGCTCCTTGTCCCAGGGGGCCGGGCTGCTTCACCCCAACGCAGGTGGCGGGGTCGGGAGCCACACAGCTGGATTCCAATCCCGGCTCCTCTACTTACATCTGTGCTGTCTTGGGCAAGTAACTGGGAATCTCTGTGCCTCCGTTTCCTCGTCTGTAAAATGGGGATAATAAAAGTAGCAGCCTCATACATTGGTACACATGAAGTGCTTGCCTGGCACACAGTCAGCGCTCAATAAACGTAAGCTCTGCTGCTCACGTTCCCTGACAGCACCCTGCGTCAGTAGCTTTCACACCCCGTGTCAGTAGCTTTTCCGTCTCAAACCCTTTGTCTGCCATGAAGGGCCCCCTACCACCCACCAGGTGAGGGAGAGTCCAGAAAACAGGACGTGTCATCGCTTCCCACCCGTCACCCCGGGACCTGTGCGTGAACTGCTGGGGGGAGGTGGCCCTCGTTCCCACGTTTGCTCCAGTGGCAGGGACATGAGGCAGGAGAAGTGGGAGTCCTATGGAAGGAGTCAAGTCCTTCTGTGACGTCCCCCCATTCGCCCGGCTGTGGGATCTCAGAGAAATGGGAGGGAGGCGCTGGCACCCCGGTGACCACGCTCCACACAGGGTCCCATAACTAGTCCCACATGGGAAGAGCACGCGGTGACAATCAGCATGCTGGGAGCGGAGCCTGGCCTTTCATAAAGCTCCTGGAGCAACCCTGCTGTTTACTCTAGATGCAGAGAAGAGTATGTAAGTTGATTAAACTGGGTCCCTGCGGAATGGCGTGGCTCCACATTTAGCAGAGACACGATACGATTATAGAGAAGCTGCAGGACCATGGAATCCCGGGTCCTCTCACAGCTCTGGCTCGCTTAATGCGAACATGCCCCCCCTTCCTTGATGTCTCTCTGTGCTTTGCCACATGCCTGCGGTACATGTCAGCTGGGAGAGCATTGTTCTTGGTTTTGCTTTGTTTTTGTTGTTGTTGTTGTTTTTTTTTAACATTTATTTATTTTTGAGAGACAGAGTGTGAGCAGGGGAGGAGCAGAGAGAGAGGGAGACACAGAATCGGAAGCAGGCTCCAGGCTCCCAGCTGTCAGCACAGAGCCCGATGCAGGGCTCGAACTCACAAACTGCGAGATCGTGACCCGAGCCGAAGTCAGACGCTTAACTGACTGAGCCACCCAGGCGCCCCTTTATTTTTGTTTTTTTAAGACTAGGCTTCTGGTAAAATCACTCCTCTCTCCCATGTCCCAAAACTTCATTGCTTTGCATATTTTGTCTTTTTTTCAATTTTGTTGTTTCCTATCCTGCTTTCTTCCAAAAGACATTTGAGGTAACTATGGTCACACAAAAGGAACAAAGATTCATGAAGCAAAAGAAAAGAACAAAATGCAGAAAAGGGAAAGGGGAAAATGCTTACCAAGAACTCTCGGCTGAGGGAAGTTGCAGTAATGAAATCCCAAGCTTCCTTGCAGCCTGAAAAAGAAGTGAAGCGTATATACCATGTATCTTTCATTGTATACACGTTCATCATGGGAAAAAAAAAATAAACAGAAACCCAGCTCATTCTTGGCTCTGAGCTTTGAGATGATTTTGTCTTGGGTCACTGGGGCTTTGGCTCTGGGTCCTTGAGTATGTTAATGAACAATTTCTTCGAATGACAGTCATAGACACAGAAGATTTCCTTTTATTGACGTTGTCCTGTGTCCATTCTCAAAACAAGATGAGTGCATAATAAGGCGAGTTTCCTTAAAGGAATTTATAAGGCTATCTTATAATAAATAAAGCCAAGAATTTTTAAATGTTTCATGTAAAAAGATTTTATTCATAATATTAATCATGTTAATATTATTATGTTAATTAATATATTATCATTATATATTACATATTATGCAATTGTTATTAATAATAAATTTAAGAATGTTAATAACTGGCAATAATTCATAGCATCAATAATTATAATAAATTATATTATAATAAATTATAATGAATTATATATTAAATAAATTATTAAATAGTCTATATTATTAATATATACTGTTATATATTATATATTATTACTAATTACTAATAATTAATAGTAATAATTACTTATGAGTGATAGCAGATTATCCTCAAAACCTTAAGATTGTCTCTTTCAGAGTAAATTAGGAGTTTACCCATAATGGCAGAAACATCAGCCACCTGTCCCAGCAGCTATATTTGCCTGTGGCCGTATCAGTTTCCCACCGCTGTCACAACAAACCATCACAAGTTGGGTGGCTTGAGCCACAGAAATTAATGGTCTCACAGTTCTGGAGGCTGGAAGTCCAAGATCAAGGGGGTGGCGGGGCCAATCTCCCTCTGAAGGCTCTAGGGAAGTACTTGTTCCAGGTAATTCCTTGACTAGTGGCAGCCGTGGTATTCTCTCTCAGGATCTGTATCTAAATTTCGTGGCTTCTCACATGGTGTTCTCCCTCGGCGTCTATATCTAACTTTCCCCTTTGTATAATGACACCAGTCATATTAAAGCCCCCCCTATTCCAGTATGACCTCACCTTGACTAATCCGATTTGCAGTGACCCTATTCCTAAATAAGGTCACATTCTGAAGTATTGGGGGGTTAAGATTTCAACACATGAATGTGGGAAAGGGGGGCAAATTTAACCCAGAACTATGGCCACAGACATGGGTGAACCCTGAAATCAAGCCATGGGGACCAGGCTATACTCTTGGAAGGAAAAAACTGACATCTCACCGAGCTGAAACCCGATCAAGTGTCTCCTGTTCAGGCTTATAGGAGAACCTTGTCATCAGAACAGCGTGATTCTTCCTGGAGGCTGGGAAAAGAGAAAGCCAAAGAATAGGAACTAGTCAGTGTTTATCCGGGCCTGGCCAAGAGGCAGAGTCAGCAAATCTGGGGATTCAGGCATTCCGGCCTCCACATAGTTACATTTGGCTCCTGAAGGTGAAGCATCCACCGTGGCTTTGATCAAATCTCTCTCAAGAGTTTCTTAGTTCTAATACTGAGCTCGCTGAACTTGGTAATTCACCTTCTCAGGAACCCAGAGCATACTGGGAACCACCATGCTGTACGTGTGACATTATACTACCTTCTGTGTAAATGTGTCCCCTGGCTTTGTGCAATACACATCCCACACAGCATATAATATAGACCTAGGGTCGGTGTTCCTCCACTGCAGAGGGAGCGTGCAGTCCCCCCCCACAAAGACTCTCTGTTGTCAACGAACTCTTTGGCACTCTGGTTTATCCATCAGTCTTTTATGACTTTGGTTAATGGTAGTCTGCCCCACTCTCCCCGTGTCCCTCTGGCTGTGAAACCAGAGAACAGTTCTTCGGAGGTGTTAATTCAGAGAATAGATAAGAAATAAGGTGTGAGAGGCAGGAAGTGGAGAGGAAGGATCCTATAGAGAGAGGGTGTAGTGGTGCAGCTGGTAGAACAGTGGAGCGCAAACAAATGTCCTGTGGGCTGAAGTGGACCGATGGCGTATGAGTAGTTGGCAGCGGGGGCGGGGAAGTGGCAAAGTAAAGGCTCCAAAATAGCATTGAGTGCAAGAAAACTGGGACAAGAGGAAAGGAAATGTAAGAAGCATTAATGACGCTTCCGTGTTGTTTTTCAAAGAGACACAAATTAAAGACTGAAATTCCTGGGTGTTTTGTTTGTCGTTTGCCTTTTGCTGTTGGTACTCCTGATTACTTTTGGCTATTTGATGGGGCTTCTTTGAAAGCAACTCCGTATAGAAAGAACAGTGCTGTCCAAGAGAAATAGACTCTGGTCTGCATATGTAATTTTAAGTGTTCTAATGGTAGTCACTTTAGAAAAAGAAAAAGAAACAGGTGCAATTGATTTTAACAATATATTCTGTTTAGCGCAAATATCCAAATATTATTGCAATGTGTAATCAGCATTTTCAAAGGTATTAGTGAAATAGTTTACATTCTCTTTTTCACATTGAGTCTTTAAAAATCCGGTATATTTACAGCACATCTCAAATTGGATTCTCTACTTCAACTGCTCTGTGGTGATCACACACGTGCATTAGGACCGATAGAGGCTGGACTATGCAGTTCTGGGTTTCTTAAGAATAAAACGATAATCATAACAGTAGTAGTAATTAATAATATTTATTGAGCATCTTAGATGCCTCTTAGATGTGACACATGTCATATGAACCCTGTTTCTCATGCAGGGTTCATTTAATCCTCTTGTTAAACCTCTTATTAAACCTCTTATTAATCCTCTTATTAAACCTCTCCTGCAGAGGTTATATTTAATCCTCTTAACAACCTTATAAGGAAGGTACTATTATTATCCCATTCTACAGATGCTGAAACAGAGCCTCAGAGAGGGTGAGTGATTTACCCAGGGCCACACAGCTGAGAAAGGGCAGAGCCGGGACCGGAAACCCAGTCCGCCTGACGCCAGCACTTGGTGTTATTTTCTCAGGGTCAGCGAAGAGGCTGGCCGCTGCCCACGCTTTCCCCAACCCCCTCCTCAGAGCTCAAGGATGGACCTTCTTTTCTGATTAGTGGAGCTGTCACGTTGCCTTAAAGAACAGACCGGAAAGAACGTTAATTGTACGGCTGAGCATCCTGTGTGACTGACTGAGAACAGGGCAGTAACAAGACACTCCGACTCTCATCAGCCAGAGGAAGTTGCAAATTCAAAGCCGGCGACCAGGTTCACAAAATGCAATTGTTCTCAATGACACTTACTTAGCAAAGAGCCAGAGAGAGAACTGATTGTCATTAAAAGCTGGACAAGAGCATCGATTGCCCCCCCCCCCCCCCCCCCCCCAGTGATGATTTGAGGATTCTGACTTGGCCATGCTGAGAACGTCGGTGCGGACACATTGTGATGTGATTTCCTATATGGAAACAGCTCCAGCATGGCCAGTCAGCGTCAAAGAAGCTGGAAACCGAGGCCCGGCCAAAGGCGGGGGCAGCCTAGGCCCACGCGGCCCCACATCCACCCCTAACACCCACGGGCAGCGGGAGCTCTGCTGGGGCCTGGGGTAGGGTCGCCCCTTCTCTGGTCGCGTTTGTCCAGATGCTCTAGAAGCCCTGCAAGCTGTGACATTTCTGCGTCTGGGGCTCTGTGGGAGGACAGTGGTCCCTGCTAAGCACAGCAGCAGCACCTTCTGGAGACAGAAGGTCCGGACACGGATGTGGCCTGGACAAGCCACACCAAAGCATCTCCCTACTCACTCCTGAGCACCCAAGGCGGGTGGTGAGCAAGGCCTCGCTTCCAGAAGCTTTCCTAGGCAGGAGGTGATACCGTGTTCTCAAATGTTCCTGAAACCATTGCCAGCTCCCGTCCATCCTGCCCCGGCCACAGTTGGAGAAGAGTGTGCGAGGCTCTCCCGAGGAGCAGCCAGGCCAGGTCCACGCAACACCTTGGGCTCCTCCCTCTGTGCATTCAGGAGAAGCTAACTGAGTGACACCTGAGGCAGGCCTTGGGGATAAAGAAATGCACAGGGCAAAACGTCTGTTCTTCAGGAGAACGTGGCCATAGACAGACTGAGAAATCAACAGCTACAAGCAAGCTGAAAAGTGCCGGAATACAGGAATTTAATCTACAGCTGAACACAGAATACGTGGGGACTGAGCTTCATGGGGTGAGAGAACATTCTGGAAAGGCAGAAGGGACAGTCCATATCAAGGGACGGGGAGGGGCACTAGGGGACATCCTAGCTACTGTAGCTTACCTAGCAGCTGGAGCTTGGAGTGGGCACAGCAGGGGAAGGGGATCAGGCTGGGGGCTGGCATGAAGGGCTCATGTGCCATGCTGAAGAATCGGGGCCTTAGCCAGAGCTTAGGGTCCATGGGAAGATTTTAGAGCGAAGTGTCAGATGGCTGGGTGGAACATTCCTTGGCCTTCCCCAGCTGAGCTCAGCCTGGTGTAGCAGGGCTAACGGCGGACGCTGTTTCCTGCTTTCGCACCAGCTGACAGAGGTGAGGAATGGAGAGATGGGAGGGAGGGGCAGACAACGTACTCTTCTTTGCTACCAGTATTTTTACGTCTAAAAAAAGACCACCCACTACTGGGAAGCTTGGGGAACAATATGCCAGCTGCCCATATGCCAGTTGCCACAGCTAGAGTTTTGGAGGTGAGCTTACCTGAAGGTAGGAATCAGAGTTTTCACCCTGATAAGTGCATCCCCGGCACTTATCCGGATTGGCACATAGGAGTTGCTGAAAAACAAGTGTGGGATGCCTGTGAGTGAGAAGGAGGTAATCTATTTTAAAACTTTCTCAATTGATTTCTTCTTAAATTCTTCATTGTCCTTTCCTGTTTTTTTGGATAGGCTTAAATATATATGCCACGCTGGGTAAGGTGTCATATGTATTTAAAAATAACTAGGTGCCAGAAGAAACCAAACTCAACTTCTGAGGTGTGTGTGTGTGTGTGTGTGTGTGTGTGTGTTTAAAGGAAGCCCATTTATTTCAAATGCATTTGACTATATTTAGAGGCTAACTACATGCTAGATATGGCAGTGCCCTAAATAGGCTTGCACGTAGAGTGAAGAAATACCACTAAGTATTATGCTGGAATTTCCTGATTGTAAACAGAAGACTGTCTGCAAACAGGAGATCTATAGTCTCAATGTTGCCCCTGGGTAATCTCCTTGAATGGATTATTACAAGAATGGCTGGTAAGCTCTTGGCAAGGAAGCCAATGTGGGCTCACTATGATTCAATAACGGAATGAACGAATGAAAGAAGGAATGGATGAATGAAGCGTGGTTGTTCTTTATATGAGGGATATGTTGCGTAAGACCTCATATAATTTAATACATGCATAAATCAAGACTAATTCCCCCATGGGAATAAAGTAGGATTTACATCACTTCAAGTTGTGTACATTAAGTGGAACCTTATTCTTTCCCATTGCCTTATTTCGGATTTGCATAATTCGTATCAGCATAGAGTATGACTTGATTTCCTCTTTTATAAAGGAGGACTATGGATTTATATCTGGAGATCGAGGATGTGCTTGACAAAGTTTTGATCGGATGCAGAAATGTAGGCTGCATTTTCATAAAGCCAAGCACAGATGCCCTCAAAGTATGTTGATCACAATGAAATTGACCTACGAGGCGGGTCTCCAGAACCATGCCACAGAGCTCCAGCTCTGTCCTCATCAATATACAAAAGATACTCTCAAATCTGTGATACAACAATACCTGGAGAGAAGGCAAGTGTTTCAGATGACAGAGTCAGAACCCTCACCCACCCACCCCATGTTCATCTCAACTACCTTGGACAGTGGACCAAATCTAAGGAGGTGGCATTTAAGAGAGAGAAATACAAAGTCCTGCACTTTGATCCCAAACGAATATCCAGAGAAATACACCAACAGGGACTTGTTTTAGTTAATAGCAAGTTCAGTCTGAATCAGTGGTGTGACGAGTCTTCTGAGAAAAAAAAAAATTAATTCAGTCTTTGGTTTTCTTAATTGAAGCAGAAGATCTAGAATGGAAGGAGTAGATAGTTCCTCCTCTTCAAACTTACCTCGAATTCTGTTTTCCGCTCTCAGTTTTGATCACAAGCTGGAACATGTCCAGAAGAGAGAAAGAGTAGACAGAACTTGAAATGTTTATTCTGGAAAAGACTTAGGGAGGAAATTATTGTTTCCACATGTATAAACGGCCGCCATGTGCAAGAAGATTTAGGCTTGCATTTTTGTGGACTTCCATGCCAGTGCAAGGACCTTCGGGTACAAGTTTTAGGGAGTGAGATTTTGTTTTCATATAAGGACAGTTAGAATGTCTGAAGAGGAGAGGATCACCTGAGTTCATGTGGTCGGTCTGGCCATCTTGGCACCGTTTAATGGCCGTGTAGAAAGAGTCCATGAATCTGATTTCCTTTTCTTTTGAATTCTCAGAGTTAGTTACAGATGATCCCCCCAAAATAACTAAATAAAATAAATGGCCAGTAAATTATGAAAAATAATGTAAATTTGCTAGTAACTAAATGAAAATTCAAACAGTAATAATGTGTATTTTGTCTGCTAGCAAAAATTAAAGAGAAAAATAAATTCCAATATGGTAGGTAAGGATGCAGTGAACTTGGTTTTCATTCACTGGTATTTTTTTTTTTAACTTTTTTTTTAAACATTTATTCATTTTTGAGAGACAGAGCATGAGCTGGGGAGGGGCAGAGAGAGAGAGAGAGAAGGAGACACAGAATCTGAAGCAGGCTGCAGGCTCCGAGCGAGCTGTTAGCACGGAGCCTGATGCGGGGCTCGAACCCCCAAACTGTAAGATCATGGCCTGAGCCGAAGTCAGATGCTCAACCGACTGAGCCACCCAGGCACCCCTTCGTTCACTGCTATTTGCACTGATGCCTTTTGGAAAGGCACACCGAGTCTTGTAGCACTGATGACACCTCTGTTCCTGTAGCACTGATGACACCTCTGTTCCGATAGTCCCACAGGCGAACTAACAAAAGACAAGTTGAAAATATGCAAATGGCCACTTGCCCAAAGGTATTCATTGTGGTACTACTTATCACAGAAAGGAGCTCCAAGCAATTGAAACAATGGAAAGGTAACAGTTGAAGATGGCAGGCATTCGCTCAATGGAATGTTATGTATCACTTAAAAAGTCATTTTCACTGTAGCTGTAGGGAAAATGCATAGGACACAGTGTTGTGTGTGCACCTGTGGAGAACCGTCACCTACAGAATTCCACAGATGTGATGATTATAATTACCTACCCGGCAGATGGATATGACAAAAGATAAGAAGGAAAATTTCCCCTTTTGAAGTCCGGCTTCGCCACTAGCCAATCCCTTAACTTTTCTGTGCCTTAGCTGCCAAGTCTATAACACAGGGAGTTTGGACTCAGCGGTGTCCAATGTCCCTTCCAGTTTTACGATGTGAACAGAATGGACCTGTTTCAAGAAAAAAGTGTGTCCCAGAGGGATTAAGAAATCAGCCACTGTCTTGCTTTCAGACTTTCCCCCATCATACTCCACTTCCATATTATGTATTTTTAGAAATCAGCTTTGAAATGAATAGCAGATGAGAAAAAATAGAATTCCTTGATCTTTCTCAAATAAATTGCTGCATTTTGAAGGAAATGTAGCCATATGCTCCCTAAGTACTTTAGCGTGAAGCAGCATAAAACAGTTCTCAAGTCATTAGGATACTTTATGCAAAAATGGCCAAGGATGATTTCAAATCAAGATAGTTTTGCTGGGAGCATTAGTGAAATGCACTGCCCTGGGAAGGTTTATTCACACAACACAAAGGGAAGAGGTGGACATTTAATAAACTGGTTTATTCACTTCTATTTGAGTCTTTTAAGGGGCGCCTGGGTGGCTCAGTCGGCCGAGCGTCTGACTCTTGGTTTGGGCTCAGGTCATGATCCCCGGGGTTGTGGGAGGGAGCCTCATACCGGATTCCTTGCCACGCATGGAGCCTGCTTGAGATTCTCTCTCTCTCTCTCTCTCTCTCTCTCTCTCTCTCTCCAAAATAAAACTTAAAAAAGTAGTAAAAGATTGTCTTTAGCCAGCTCCCAAACCCCCAGTTTTGCATCCTAATCAATGGAAAAATGGTCAAAACATACTTAGGTTTGTGCATAACGTAGGACTTCTTAATTCATAGGGGTCTGAGAAGCAGACATGAGATTTCAACTCACAAACAAAAGCCTCCTAGTCGCTCCCAGACTCCCTGTGAAATTACCCTCATTTCTTGAGAACTTTCTAGAAGGGTGGTGATTTCTTGGTTCAGACACTTGCCATCAGGCAGAGCAGTCAAGAGGAGAGAAGCTGGTCGGGGCTGCTTTTCACCCTCAACGGGCCACTTGCATAGCATCAACCACATGGGTGGGTCTTCAGGGTCCATGCGGCGCCCAGGGAGAAATTTCACTACTCTGAGGATTCATATAACTTTACAGACACAGTTGTCTGATCTTTTCAGGAAACACCCCATTTTCAGTTGTCCAGGAGGAATTTTTAAAATGCAGGGACAGGGGTGCCTGGGTGGCTCAGTCGGTCGAGTGTCCCACTTTGGCTCAGGTCATGATCTTGGGGTTTGTGGGTTCGAGTCCCGCGTTGGGCTCTGTGCAGACAGCTCGGAGGCCCGGAGCCTGCTTCCGGTTCTGTGTCTCCCTCTCTCTCTGCCCCTCCCCCACTCGCACTCTCTGTCTCTCAAAAATGAATAAACGTTAAAAAAAAATTATAAGATGCAGGGACAGCCCGCATCTTAGACTACCTACAAATTACAGAAAAGCTTGTGTATTATGTAGCTATTCAAATAAGGCATCTCTCCAGTAAATAATTACATCTTCAAGGCAGAGTCCAGACTCTGGCAGTTTGTCTCAAAGAAGCCTTTAGACACATAGCTCCCCAACCAAATGCACAGCACAGCATGCAAAATGCTGCAATTAAAACCATGCATGGCAGGAACGAAAGAAAGTCACTCGCAAGTGTGAGCTTTATTGGTACCTGTGATGTCTCCTTTCTCTGCATTTATACCAAGCTGTTTTTAAGAAAATAAAGACGCTGGCCATCCTTTGTTTGCCTCTTTTCTGGGGAGGAATTGGAGTGTGAATTGGGGAGCTGGGTGGGGGCGGCCGGGGTGCCATCTCGAGGGAAGAGAAGCCAGACGGGGAGGCCCATGAGTACACGGCAAGGAAGTGAACACACACAGAAGCAGCTTCCGCATCCGACTGCTGTCCTTTCCAATTAGTCACCTGGCAGTACTCTGAACTTAACTGCAGTAAGGTTGCCACTGCTTAACCTGCAGGAAGCTCGGCTCCACAGACACTGGCCCCAACCCCCTTGGGGGGCCACTGAAGCACCTGAGCATCCGCCTTCCGCAGCAACTGAGGGCTCCTCTGCCATTAGCTTTCAAGGCCCTTCAAGCTGACTCTACCTGTCACCGTCGCCCAGCGGTCACTGGGATAGAATTGGAGCTACAGGAACGCGTCTTGCATTAAAAAAAACTGCCTCGCGAGGGTAGCCTATGGATCGTTAACAAAAGTAACGTGCAATTTTTTCCCACTGCTGTGGCATCATTTCAATTCTTTGCCAGGAGTCTCCCTTCTCACTTAAGCCGTATTGTAGCCCAGAGGTCTTGTGTCGGGGTCTTTACTGCAGGTAACGGCTACTAGATTTTCCTCCTCTCTTCCGTGGGATGGTCAATATCCCCTGGAGGTCAGATCAGAATGTTGGAGGTGTTATTGCCTGGACACGGTCCCCTCAAATATTCGGATACTCAATCCGACTGGGTGGTGACAGATTAAATCCTAGAGGAAGAAAGTCTAGGGGTTAGAAAAGTTATCGCAAGAAGTCTTCAGGGCCTGGGATAGGCCGCCAAGGCTCCAGCCCCAGAGGAGAATTTTCGTTTATTGCTTGACAGCTTCCAGATGAAGGGCAGAATCGTTTTTAACCACAAGCCTGAAGTTCTGTGACGGGAGACTGGCTGTGCTACAACTCTTCAGAGCAAGAGCTGGGATTCTGAGACGCACGGGTTCTCTGGCTCCGGCTGGGAGTTTGTGTTATTTGCTAAAGGTGTGTCACTTTTTTAAAAAAAACTTTATTTTGAGAGAGAGCACAAGCAGGGGAGGGGCAGAGAGAGACGGAGAGACAGAATCCCAAGCAGGCTCCGCAACACCAGTGCAGAGCTCGACGTGGGGCCGGAACCCACAAACTATGAGATCGTGACCCGAGCAGAGATCAAGAGTCGGACGCTTAACTGACTGAGCCACCCAGGCGCCCCAAAAGGTACGTGGATTTTCTTTCTTTTTTTTTTTTTTACAAGGGAAGCAGGCAGGAAGATGGGTAGGTACCGTAAGTGTGGCTCAGACCCTAGAACCGAACTGTAAAAAACAGAACACACACCCTAGTGCAGGTAAGAAATATAAATGATTTTACTGCTCAGCATTTGCATAAGGAGACGCAGTGCACCCAATAATACGTGGCATTGTTCTTCAATTGATGCAACTCAGTAATTTTTATTGCAACTGGAAGACAATACATCACAGAAACTTTATGGTAGGTCTGGGGAAAAGTGTTATTTACAATAAATGATGAAATAGTTTGTCTTTGGCAATATGATTACATATGAAGAATGCGAAATGCAAGTATGGATGCCTCCAAAGCGACACCATCAGGTCCCTAAGTTTCGGCTGATTGTGCAAGCCTCCACACTGCTCCTTTAGGTAACACAAACGCAACTGAACATCACTTCCTTTTTCCTTTATGGTTCTCCCTTTCTATTCATGATATTGGCAGTTTCATACAGAAAATACAGGAAAAAAAATTGGCTTTTGAAAAATTATTACTCTAGTAAATTAGAATTTGGCCATGTAGGTCTATTGGCCGGCGAAGGTCAGATGACCCTAAGCATCAATAGGTGCTTGGTCTTCTGATTGCTTTATCACTGTTATTTTTTTTTCTTCTGTAAAACAAAAATGAAATTCAGAAATGTTACAGAATCAGAGTATAAAAAAAAATGTACAAGTGTATAATGCTTCCCAGACACACCCGGAGACTCCCCCCCCACCCACATTTTCACCATGGCAGGTATAAGTAGTGAGTATGAATAACGAGCATGAAACTGGTTACTGAATCAGCTATGAGCTTCGACGGCCTCAACATACATACTCAAGAAATGCTTTACGTTTAAATAACTGAAATTGTGCTAAGTTTCATCTAAAAAAAAAAAAAAGAAGTGGGGGGGGAAGTTTGGGGAACTCAGGCCACAGTAATGAAGGGATGAAATACAATTTGTAGGTTTGATAGGCTCACCATATCGAAGTCTGTGCGAATCCAATATGGAGTATCAGTTATTTGCAAAAGGTAGGGAAGGCTGTTCTCAACTTTTGCAAACGAAATACAGTGGAAAAACACTGTTGAATATATCCCAAATAAATAGTCTTGATTTCAACGCTAACAAAACGAACAGGAAGGGTACTTGTGAGCGTATCACAGTAAGTCAGAAGTGATCTTTCACCTAGGTCTGATTTCAAAAGTACGACAGACAGCAAAATGCAGCACCATAGACACATCGGTTTTCGGCCACTAAAAGATGAATCGTTTTGAAAATCGTATTTTCCTTCCTTAATTTTTGGTCAGTGAAGCTAGCACTTGTTTGCTGAACTGTGGAAGAATTTCAAGGTCACACGCATTATTCATGATAAAGCAACCGAGCTGACGAGTCTGTGCTTAATTCAAGAATAACCAGTAGAAGAGAGAGAAAAAACAAGGACTTAACCACCTCCGGTGCTCTCTCAGAGGAAGAGGGGTTAACAGATGAATTCACAAAGGTAGGCGGGTCTATACAGAACACTGAATGCCATGTGTAAATCCTCATGAAACTCCAGAAACAGGAACACCACACGATGTGTATACTTTGATTTACACATTCCGTTACAAAGAAAAAAGACACCATTACAACTTTGTAACTGTGTTAACTACAATATAAACCAAAGTCCCGAGTTTGGAAGGTAACTAAAAGAGGGTTATCACTTAGGTTATATAGCAAAAGTGTTGATGTATATTATATATAGTAGTATAAATAATAAAAAAGTATTATTTAAATTAGATCACAGTGCTGCATTATGTGCATAACAGTGTTTGATATAGTATTGGAGGGCTGGGACCTAGGACACTAAGGATTTAACTGTCAACACTGGTAAGTCACAATCAAGAGGGGACACAGAGTTCAAATGTGTTCTTTTGGTGGCAAAACTCCTGAAGATGAAAGAAAAAATACTTCTCTACAGAAACATAAAAATAAATGGCAACATCTGGGCAGCTGTGATCCACCAGAAAGAAACGAGTCCCAAACCTGAATCAAGTTTAAAGGGAAAAGAGAAGTCACATTGAATTTGATCCGATCCCCTGTGGAAAACCCTCCCATGTAGGCCACTTGTACAGAACTCTGATTCCTCCTCCAAAAGCCCTTCAAGGAGAGGCCAAGAGCCCACACGCGGAGCGTGGGGTAATTGAAACGTGAGTTGGTAGCACTTGATGCTGTGCCCAGCGCGTCCGAGGACTGGGCTGGGCACAGAAGCCATCCGGACGGTTTTCACTCTACAGAGCCCACAGCCTCAAGTTGTCCCCGGGGCGGGAACGCCACTCAGTGCAAAGGCGGCTTCTAGAATTGCCCTGTGGTATAGTTACTGCCGCACCCAGCAAGGACCAGACTCGTCGAGCGCCTCTATGAGAAAAATCAGCTCTTGGGAAAAGCCTCCGACACATCCCTTCTTAAAAACTCAGCCCCAAGACTGAAACCTGCCACAGTCGTCTTGGCCATCTCAAACCACCACCTAAATGTGGGTTTGGTTCATTTTAGTTTCGAATAGACAGCTTCACCAAAGAACTCTTGAAACGTATATTGGTTAGAGAGGGAAGGGAAGTAGGAGCTTATGGTATATAATAAGGCTGGGAAAAATCTATGATGCAAACCCTTTCCACGTAGTACTAGATAAAGGTAAAAGACAATTATAGTAGCATAAAAATAACTGTCTATGTGTATATCATTTAAGGAAAAAGAGCTACAGTCTCTTTCTCTTAAATGTGTCCGAGGGCCAACAGCAAGTAATTGTAGATGTCGTGGTGCTGATGTGTTGATGGTTGTTTTCCAAAGCGTCTTTAAATATTGCTATAGTTCCCCGTCTCCCCCTCCCCCCTG
Organism: Panthera leo; assembly: GCF_018350215.1. Taxonomy (NCBI): domain Eukaryota; kingdom Metazoa; phylum Chordata; class Mammalia; order Carnivora; family Felidae; genus Panthera; species Panthera leo. Next base: position 132,006,198 of record NC_056684.1, read on the forward strand.
CCCCATGTGAGTACGTGAGATACTGGAATGACACACGAAATGCCACTTCTCCCAGCAGGAGAAATGAAAGCAAAAACACCACACCCCTTGAACGGTGCCCAGGCGATCTGTCAGACTAATGAATACATATGCTAGTTTTGGAAGCTAAAGGAACACCTGACGTTTGGGAAGTAATTCCAAGACTAAAGTGAGTTACACTGGAGCAAAATATTCTTTCACAAATAGGCTTGTGCTTAAATTCTCTACTGCTCTTGGAGGAGGGAGTGAGAGAGGGTGCCTCCTGCCCCCTGGCGTGGCGAGGGACGTGGACAACCTCATTCTGCAATGACTTCACTACAGACGGCCACATACACGTCGATACTTTTTTTTTTTTTCCTCAACAGTCAAAATACAAAGTTAAACACAATTGAGCCATTGTTTTGGTTATGCATAATGTGTATGCCTCCAAAAACAGAAGAAAAATAGAAAAAAGTACCCTCACTAAAGTTTCCCCTGCAAGCCACCCAGCAGCCCCTACAGAGGTGCCGAGGGAGACTCAGGAAAATAACACTTAGAAAGCTGCCCGATGAGGTATTTATGCAAAGAGAGTGGTTCTGGAGTTAAGAACACACTTTTATAAGATAGTTATCTATTTCTCAAAGAGATCAGAAAAGTAAATCACACACATTGCATTTTCTTATTTTCTAAAAGAGGCCTTTGCTCCTTTAGAAAAATGAAGTGAGGGGAGACAGCCCACGGGGGGGGGGGGGGGGGGGGGGGGGGGGGGTGGTGGTTAACTGGAAGAAGTCCCCGCCAGAAACAGTCCTGGATGTCTGCCTCTGCCTTTCAGGAGGGAAGTCTAAATCTTATCCTGGGGGGTGGGGTGAGGGTAAGGGTCGGGGGGCGGGTGGGTGTCTCCTGGGTTCGGTCAGGTGACAACACAAATCCAAGTGTCGCTCAGGCTCCACGGCTAACACGGCTTTTGGGGCATCAGATATTTGGGGAGATGGAGGGAATAACACATCCTCTCCCCCATCCCCATCTAACCCGGAACAAATATGCTGGAAGTATTCCGGTTCAGGTACTGAACTCGACCTGTCACAGGGATGTAGACTTTTCTTTCCCCAGGTTCTCTTTTCGGCAACCCAGAGGAAGCAAGTCGCGGGGTACGCGCCAGATGCTTCCCTCTGTCCTGGCTGATGGAGCTCCTGACCGCGCCTGCTGCTGGCCGATGGGCTCTGCAGTGGCCCACGACTGTCCCATTTTTAAAGATCACCGTCTCCCCGGGCCCTCTCTCCCTCCCCCTCACCACCACGTCCTGAGCCACGATAGTGGGTGTTCCTGTTTATGTTTTGAAATTCCCCTCCACGTGGGTGGAAGATTTCAGAGATTTCTCGTTGCATCTCCCAAGGTAATTTCTTTTAGGCAAAGATAACAGGAGTTTCTGGTCTGCGTGACATCATCCGGTTGTCTAAATTCAGCCCTCACAATCTAGGCGGGCTTCATTCCAGGCTGGTTGGTGTGCACGGTACAGGTGGCCGGCCCCTCCTTCCCACTGTGAGATGGCATCACAGGAAAACTGTCTGGGGCTGGTCCTTCCAACACCCATGTCACTTTCTCCTTCACGCGTACCCTAACTCACACCCTCATCCAATAAGGCCCATTAGCGTGCTTCCCCTTCTTCTGGCGAATTTGCATAATTATTCACTGCCTTCTTTCTAGAACCAAATCCTGGTAATGGTTTTCTCAAGTCGGCGTCCTAGAAATTCTCGATTCTATCATACACACTCACTACTAAGTTTGCCCTCAAATTATTGCGTCATGGTAAACATGTACAGACAAAGAGAAAGGACACACTTTTCAACAGAGAATCAGGGGGTCGGGGGCTGAAGTGCAGACAAGGCAGTACAGAGCTCCACCATCCAGGCCCTACCAGAACACGAAGATATTTTCTATTGCAGAGTAAGATTCCCCAACAGTCAGAATTTGTCCCTGAAGAAGGTTAAACCTTAAACACCTGCTTCAAAAAACCAAAACAAAATAATTGGGGAGAAACAAAACAAAACAAAAACAACGGAAAAAAAATGAAAGAAAGAAAAAAAAAAGAAAACCGAAAGAAACTCTAAGCCTAAGGGCTTAAAAATTAGAGGCATAGCCTTTTCTCTATTTTCTATATTTATATGAAAATAATTCATGCTTCATGCTAAATACATTATTTACCTTACAAGAACTTTGTTATTTTTGAATAAAAAAAAGTTTGTGTTTTGTGATTTTTTTTTTGTTTTTTTTTGTTTTTCTTTTTTCAAAGGAATCCATGCATCGTGGATCAGAAATTTCTGCGGGCTACACTGGCTGAATGTGGAAATCATTGATTTTGCAAAGATGAATCCTGACTGGCATTAATTGCAAACTCCACTCTGAGGGCAGTACAGGAGTTTTTTTTGTTTTTGTTTTGCCGTGTTTTACTTTTGTTTGTCCGTCAATGTGCCTTTGATCTTTTAAAAACACACCGCAATACTAATGGCAGCTTGTGTAGCTTTTTTTTTTTTTCCCCCACTCGAATCAAATAGTTTTGACAGACAGAAAAAGATCTGTACCATTATTTTCTTCCTTGACAGCTATTGTAATTTCCTGGACTTGATTTTCACTTGGGCAGTTAAGAAGAGCTCGTTTTCTGCATCAGTTCTCTCTCTCATATTTGTGTGTGTGTGTGTGTGTGTGTGTGTGTGCGCGCGCGTGCACGTGTGTGTGCACATGTGTGTATAGGTGTGTGTGCAGGGCCAACCTCAGGCTTATGGCTTGTGGAACATTCTCTTAATACAGAACAAAATTCAAAGATTAGCAACATCACTAAAAATTGACCCACTCTCTCATTAGTCACTGACACCTGGTACGAACGAGTGGTTCAGTGTCCACCTCCTAACATGCTACTAGGCTCCACAGCGAAGAAGCACAAAGGACTGGAGACCGTCCCCCACTCTGTCCACCCATCCCTGCACACTTCATGGCCACGCCAAGGCTTTTCCTGGCACAATTTGATGCCCGGCGCTATAAGCCTGGACCTGCTTCCAGGGGACCAGGACTCTTCCTTCTCCCCAGTTGCCTTATATGCATTCACTCAGCGAACCCAGCTGGGTGGACATCCTGACCTTTTAAACCTAAGGGTTGGGCCTGATCGATGGTTACTTTGCACACGTGCCTTCTAGGTGCCGAATGTGTGTTCCCGTGGCATGATCGTTGGCATCCCTGCGGATTCAGCCACGTGTTTCTGACAAAGCTGGAGGAAGCAATGGTAATTTTGGCTTTTTCGTTGTTTTTTTTTTTTAGTTTTTTGTTTTTTTTTTGTTTTTGTCTTCAGATAATGAAAAGCTTTTGTAAAACAGCTGAGTGTCAATATGAGTTCTATGGCTTCAATCTCCTTTAAAAATAAAATTCTTAAGGGTCCAAAACAAAGGAGGGGCAAATTAAAAAAAAAAAAAAAAAAAAAAAGGAAAGAAAAGAAAAGAAAACCAAACCAAAAAAAAAAAAAAAAGATAAGAAAAAAGTAATAAATTGCTGATATTGCCACAAATCATTAGAAATCTCCTGACATGCTAAAACCAAATGGCCGAAAGTTCAAAACAAATCAGTGACTTGTTTTTAATTTTTCGTGGTTTCCTTTTGCTCTTTCTGCCCCTTTGCCGTCCGATTGGTGATGTTATTCAAACAGGACCGAATCCCTGCCAAGTGCAGGAGCGAGCCCGCCGCCTCTTTCATCTCCTCGTCGTCGCTCTCGGGGGGCTTCTCCGTGCGTCTCTTTTTGAGGGGCAGCGTGTCGCTGGGGACCTTCCTGGCCTTGGCCAAGTGCTGGCGCTTCTTGTGCAGGGCCGCGTAGCCGCTGTCCCCCAGGGCGTCCTTGGCCTCCTTCGGGCTGTGTTTCCGGTCGTCCTCCTCCGTTTCGCTGTGGCTCTCGTGGCTCTGGAAGCTGCCCTCGCTGCCCTCGCTGCCCTCCTGGCTCCCCTTGGTGGCGAACTCGTAGTGGTCGTCGGCCGAGGAGGAAGAGACCGAGTCGCTGGCCGGCGACGTGCTCCTGGCGGTGGAGGACTTGGCGCTGCTGTAGTTGTGGTCCTCCTTGGGGTCCCCGCTGACCACCGGGGAGCCGCACGACGGCTCGCTCTCAGTCCGCAGCCGGCAGGCGCTGAGGCCGTTCCTGCGGACGGGGCGGCGGGGAGGGGGGTGGGGGGGGGGTCACAGAGAGGACACAGGTTAGCGGCAGCGTCTGCGCATGCTCGCGCATGCGCACCCAACCCGCCCGCCGCCCAACCTCTGGTGCTCCGCCCGCCTGCGGGCCACAGGCTGCCCTGCTTCGCAGAGCGGGTCCGAGTCCTGCCCGCCCCCACCCCCACCCCGGCCTCCCGGCTCATCCCATCGCCCGCTTTTTCACTCCGTGGGCGCACAGACGTCAAAACAACACTCTCCTATTAAACCATCAAAATCAAGCTGTGCTTGGGTTCGCACACCTGCTAACACCGTGGAGTAGGCACCGCCAGGCGATGCTGGCTGGGTACTTCAGGGACACGAGCCCGCGCTCTTCCGGAGCTGCGACACGAGGGGCCTTTTGTCAGGAGACTGAGCCCAGTGTTCAGCCGAAAGAGATAACCTGCCACGTGGTGACAGCTATTCACTCGCGCTTGCCCTGCCTCGTTCATTCTGTAAATATTCACTGAACACCTAATATGAATGCACGGCCTTAGGGAGGGTCCTGGGGAGGCATCCGCGGCGGAATCAGATACAGACACTGTCACAAAGATGCTCAGAGTCGAACAGAGAAGCAAGTCGTGGTTACATCACCGGTGAGAGAGAGGGCACTAAGCTACCACCTAACTACGCTTACCACCTGCCAGGCGCCACGTGCCGTCCGCAGGGATGGTTGCACTGAACTCTGTGACGTGGACAGGAGCATCCCTGTTTTACCGATGCTGGAAGAAGGGTCTGGAAAGCCACACAACTCAGAAGTAGCAGAGCTGGATTAGGACCAAAGTCTGATTCTCAAGATGGGCTCCTGATGCAATCTGACGGACTCTCGCTGTTCTTCTGATTTCCCTATAACTAGGTCCCTTCTGTACACTCCCATCAGGACCCGACAGCACTCACCACACCTGATTATTGTGTGGTGGGTGTCTTTATGTCTGAATGATGACCTGAATTGTCTCGTGCTTCATGCTGGCAAGGGGAAGAGTGACTGCACCCACTTCACTGTGGGGCTGAGGACGGGAGAGAACGCCCCCATCTGTCTGGACCAGTGCCTGGTCTAAGGGTGAGGACGGTGATGTTCATTCCTGCTTAGGCCACACATTCCCAAAGGTGGGCACCCATTCTGCGTGGACGGTAGCTGTATTTTTGCCAGTGTCCAGCACACAGGTGTTCAGAAGAGGCAGTGCGGTGGTCAGAGATGAACACGCACAGGAGAGAAGGGTTACTTCGAGCTGGAGGGGATAGACAGAGGACAAGGAAAAGGTCTGTGGAAGATATGGTGTCTGACTTTGGACGTGAAGGCTAAAGGTTTGGGCAGGGAGGAGAGATGTTCTATTGTACCATGCTGGCCCCGTCTCCTGTAAGCGTGTCCACCTGATGATAAGCTTCTAGGAGACCTGGGGAACATGAGGGCACTTTTTTTTCTTTGCTAACACATCCCCAACTGTAGGCACTCCTTTTGTGTTCCCTTCACAGAGAGCACTTCCCACCGTCTTTATGAGCTGTGCGATGCCTTGTTCCATGTCTGTGCTTCCCATGAGAGTGTTAGCTCCACAAGACAGGGCCCAGTCACGTTCTGTCCCCCAGTGGCTAGCATGTGCCAGGTGCAGAGTGCCTGCACACAAGATAACACTGAGCAAGTGTAGGAGCAGAAGGAATTGTGTGGCTGAGAGAATGAAGTGTGGGAAGATGACTGTGGGTCTCCACCAACACGTCTTACTGGACAATCCCTGTACATATGGCACCTGCAGAAAGGCTATGGGGTTAGAACAATAAGAGTCGGTCACGAGCTGTTACCCTTTCTTTCCTGGCATCCCTGTGGGCCTTCAGGCTCAATGAGACCCTGGTTGCAGCCCAGAGAGAAAGTAAAAGGGGAGTAGAGTCCTTTGTGTAGCAGGGAGTGAAGCCAGGGAGTCTCTCCTCCTTCTGGTGTTCCAGAGGCCCGAGGTTCTCTGCTAAATTTAAGCTGGTGGTTGAAAATCCGACTGTAATATGCACCAGCAAAACGTCCGAGGGCCATTACCCAAATTCAGTCATTGCTACATGCCTTGAGATCATCAGGGTCAACCCCAACAATGACATTGCTGCACAATGACAATTCATTTGCACAGTGAAGTCCTAGCAGTCTCCAGAAGGGCCCCAGATTGTGTCCTGCATTCTGCGATCGCAGATCTATGACCCCCTCCACCCAGTCCTTCCAGAAAGAGCCTGGCTTTCCTGCAGGCTTCTGTTCACATCCTGGCACTGCTTATTAGTGACTTCCAGTGGGCTCCATGTCTCCCTTACAGGGCAGGGTGATGACATGAGAAGTTCTCAGCACAGAGGATGGTTCTCAGTGGTGCCTGAGAATTCTGGCTTGGTTTCCCCTGTTGCTGTCAGACAGTTCACCCCTGCTTTCTGTTGCTGGGACATGCTTACCTGAGCACTCTTGTTTTCTTTCTACTATGGGTCAGGAGGCTGATGGGGACACAGCATAAAGTAAGAGGAAAGAGGCCCCGAGAGAGAAATTCCTCACGGGCTTGCCTGTAAATGCAGCCCCTGAGCTTTGGGCAATGGCCTCTGCGATATCTATTTTCTGCACACTCCCCGTTTCTTGGCTCTGTCTTGGGTGCATAAAAGTGGCTAGGAAAAGATTACTTTGAGGTGTTTCCAAATATGAAACTCTATAAATGTAACTAATTGCACAGGTAGCTATTAATAGCTATTAAACAAATGAAACTGAAAGTCTCGGATAATGGTTCTCTTGATCTTTGTTGTTGCAGGTAACTGCTGTAAAATCCAAAATAATTAGTCCACTGAACTAGCAGAAAACAGTCTCAGAGTGAACCCGGCGACACTTGGAGGAGTAAACGGGGCTATGGTTGGCTTTCCGAAAATCAGTTTAGTTCTGAATCCTTATTTTTTAACAACATGAGGCTTATCATTCACTTCACTACCACAGTTAAGCAAAACAGGATACCTCTGAGCATATATGGCGAAAGAGAGAAGGGGAGAGAATCATGGGAGCAAATGAGTATGAAATAAGGTAAGTGTTGTCAAAGCTAATTCTTAGTGAATCTAGGTGAAAGGCATATGGTGTTCGTTGTGCTTTTCTTTCTCCTTTTCCACAGGTTAAGAAATTTTTTTTTAATAAAAAGTTTGGAGTAGGGAGTAGGAGATGTATACCAGAGTGACAGCACTGATAGAACATTCTAGTTCCAGACAAGCGGAAAGGTTCTGGGCCTGAGAACTTCTCTTTCTTAAAGGAGATAAGCACATATGAAAGAAGTACTAAGGACACACTACCATCAAATGGAGAAGAGAAGAGAAAATCACTTCTGCAGCCCATGAAGTGAGTGTTATATAGGGCAAGGTCTCTGGTACTGCCTGGAACCACACACTGCATGCCAACAGTGATTCCATAGACCACGTGCCACGATACTGGCCTGGCTCAGCCGTTCCACAGATAAACAAACAGAAACTAAAGAAGTGTCCCATGACTTGTCCAAGGTGCCTCGGCCAGTTCTCAAAGACCGCTCAAGCAGGAATTTGAAATGTCTTTAGGTCTCTCTCGAGAAAGGAAGTTTACTGATAGGAAACCAATACGCCCACTGACCATATTTCTGGATAAAAACAGGTATGCAGATGTGACTTCAGGGAGCAGGAATTAAAATATAAATGCATCTCTCTCCCTGACACTGTAGCATGGGTGCAGAATCCATAAATTCCACACCAACTCAGCAGGAAGCGACAAGCTCCTTCAATGATTAATAACTTGATGCCATGCTGTTTATGGCGGCACAAGCCAGCCGCACCGACTTGATGTCAAACGCCTCGTCCTGCAGGGGCTGTCATCATAGGACACCACATACTTAAAAGAAGGAACCAGTCATCCTGAACTCGTTGGAAGGTAAATTTCTAACCACCTCTTCAAAACTCATTCATTAGAACGAACACGTGATACATCTGAAATGCCCGCCATTTTTCAGACTTCTCTGAATTTAGGTGTGACACCATTTTCAATGATCATGTTAGCATAAATTAAAGCCATTTGATTTTACTAGACCTCGATAAAACCGTGTGTTATTAATCTCAAAAACTTGGTATTCATTCTCTGGTCAAATCAATAGGAAATATCGAACATAAAAGGTGAGAAATCACATTAGTTCAGGCCGAGAATGAACAACGCTTGCGACTAACAAGTCAAACTACAGCTTCTGATGGGACACGGCCATCTTGTATCTTCTCTATTGGTTCATTATTGGTCCCGCTACAGTAGAACTCTATGTAACACCTCCACCTTTCACCTGTGCACAAGGTTCTCTCTGGAGCTGACGGCTTTAAATCTAGAGACTATCATTTGGGGTGCAGTTGTCTGCCCAAGGGGTTGACTTGAGAACTCTTGACTTTGGCCAAGCATGCAATTAATGGGATTCTTCGGCAGTGCTGGAGCTAGTGCAGTTCTTTGGTCTAAAACCGACCACAGGTAGAAAGACATGGACGAGAAGAGATGGCCAGGGAGTTCCACTTCCAGCTGGGTGGCAGAGAAGACATCTAGAAGACACTCTTCTGACTACCCCAGAAAAGATTCTGGATGAAATACAGCAACATAGTTTTTAAGTCATGGCTGGCTTTGCTGGAAAATAAGGGAATCTTAGAAACCCAGGCAAACACACTTGTACCAAAAGAACGTCACACACAAACAAAAGGTTAAAAAATAAGGACAAAATCAGAAACAGGAGCAGTAGGTGAGCAAGAAAGCCAGGGTTTCTCTGGAGTAAAAGCCTACTGTAGCCCTGGGACAAGAGCCCAAATTTATAGTGATGGAGAGAGAGAAAGCCAAAGAAGATTGATTTTGGCAGCTCCACAGTTAACTGTGGCTCCTCGAAGGGGATTAAAGTGGCCTCAGGTGTACTGATCCCTAGGCTCCCAGCACAAGTTTGAAAGCAAATCCTCTCTTGAAGAATGCAATCTGAATTTAAGCCACCAGGATTCCCACATACTAAGGTTAATCCAATATTCAAGGAGAAAGCTCAGAACCTAAAATCACCAAACATACCAGCGAGCAGGCCACTGGGAATGCATAAATGTAAAAATGTCAAATGTAAAAAGCTAAGACCTCTGAATGATGATACCTTCAATGAGGTCCTAGACCAAAGTAACTGCCCCTCAGAGGCAGGCAATGGGGATGAAAGCCAGGCTTAACTCTCAGTTCCAGATGGCATGAGAAACAAGAAAAGCCTCCCGAGATTTTTTTAACCACAAGCCTTGAGTCTTGTGGGGATGAGGCCAGAATTCTACTATGTAGACCCAAAGACCTTAGGCTAAATTTAAAGTGCCCAATGGTGCCTACTGGAAGAAAATACAAACCCTTTCTGGAAGAACATACTTTAAGCTCAGGCCACAAAGAATTCCATGGATAAGACTTCAGGGACCAGAGGTTAATAATAATAAAAAAAATAAATAAACACAAAAGAAACAGCCACTATAAGCCAGAGACAACAGAAAAAACAACTATACAGTATGAACTGCAAAGCTGGCAAATATTGAAATAAGTAGGTACATGATGTCAAGAATGAGTACAGAAATAAAACAGGGAATTGAAATATACTAGATCTAGGAAGAATAGATTATGAAATCGAAGCAGACAGATTTTGGAAAGCATCAAGAGTTGCAAGAGATGAAAAAATATAATCCCTGAAATAAACCTCAATGAAGCTGAAAGAGAAAAAGTTAGTAAAAAAGAGCAGTGAACTGGAAGATGGATTTAAAGATACTATACACAGTGCAGCAGAGATGAAGAGATAGAAATATGGAAGATTGGGCATGATGTAATACAAAAGAAGATCCAACATAAATCCACGTGGAGTTCCAGAATGAAAGAGACAATGGGGAAGACCCAATACCTGAACAGAAAGTGGCTGAGAATTCTCTTGTTTTGATGAAAGGTACCAACCAATCTTCAGATTTAACCAACAAATCCCATGGACGACAAAAAGAAATACATATCTGGACACATCATAGTCAAACTGTAGACATTAAAAAAAAAAAAAGAGAAGATGTAAAAGTAGCAGAAAGAAAACACATCACCTAAAGAAGAATATCGGTTAAGATAAAATGAGGGAGGTAGATCAAAGTGGAAACATATTCTCGAGGTGAGAGAGGAACGGAAGAAGCATCAAATGCTATCTTCTAAGAATGAAGGCAAAACAAATATGTTTTCAGACAAAAAATTGTCAAGGCTTTAACTAAAAGCAGATTGTCACGGTAAGGACTTTCTTAAGAATGTATTTCAGGAAACAAGGAAAATTTTCCAAAAAGAAAGGTCCGAGATGTGAGAAGAAATGATAAGCAGAGAAAATGTAGTCAACTATTGACTGAACAACACAATAAAAAAAACCAAAATGAAATAGAACCACAGTATTGGACAAGTGTAGCACATCATCTGGGAGGTAGGCAATAGCAGCTGAAGTATTCCAAGGGCCTTGTATTGATCAGGAGTTTAAAAGTATTGATTAACTTTAAACATTTTAAAATATTCATGTTATAAGTTCTAGGATCAACATTAAAAGAAGAGAAACAAAATGTATAACTTTTAAACCATTAGAAGGAAAAAAGGGGGGAGTGGGAGCTTTTGATCGATTTAAAATAATACAAGAAAGGAAAAAGAATCAGGAAAAAAACCAGGACAAACAAGTGCAGAATAAAATGGTAGAAATAAACCCAAATATGTTATTAAAAAGGGACTAAAAACCTTCAGTAAGAGGTAAAGATCATTAACACAGATTTGTTTTTTAAAAGCTGTTTCCAAGAGAAAAACCTAAAACACAAAGACAAGCAAAGGTTAAAAGTAAAAGGATGGAAAACGCTGTATCATGCCATGCTGGTACAGCTATATTATAACCAGAGAAGACAGATTTTTAAGGCAAAAATCATTACTACGGATAAAGAGAGTTATTAAATATTCATAAAGGTTCAATTCACCAGGAAGCTACATCAGTTCTAAACATGGATTCCTCCATGCAGATAGCTTCAAAATACCTACAGCCCAAACTGAAAGAGCTACAAGGAGAAACGGTCAAATCTACATTGTAATGGGAGATTTTAATACATCATTCTCAGTATTCAATTGACCAAGCATGCCTTCCCTCCCTCCCTTTCCCTCTCCACCCCCCCTGCCCCCACACGGTTAGCATGCAGATTTGATCTAATAGACATACAGAACATGTGTTAGTAATGAAGAAGGCTTATCATTTTGAAGCACACATAGAATATTTATAAAGACTGATAAATGCTAGACTATACAGCAAGTCTCCACAAATTTCCAGTATCTTCCAGATCAACTCTCTGGCCACAATGACTTAGAGTTAGTAATCAGTGTTGAAGGGGTAACTAAAAACAAAAATAAGAAACCACTGCCTTCTCCTGGGTTTGAAAATTTAAAAACACACTTCCAAAAGCATCTGTGGGTCAAAGACATTAAAATGGACATAGAAAGTACTCTGCGCTGTTAATAATGAAAATAAAGGTATCAAAATTTATGGGATGTAATGAGGCAGTAATTTCAAGGAAATTATAACCTTGAACTTTTATAGAAAAAGAAGAAAAGTTTAAAATGAAGGTAACTAATCCAGGCAAAGAAAAAGAGAATTTAAAAAAGGAAACTATAAATGAAAACAAAAATAAAATAAATGAACACCCCCACCCCCAAAACCCAAAAGTTGATTCTTTGAGAGGAAAAACAAAAAGCTATGGCAAGATTAAGCAAACAGAGTGATGTTAAAATGAAATAAGAATGAAAAAGGGACATAACTGCAAAGGTATTTTGAAAGATGACAGATACATTATGAGTAACTTTATGCCAATATTTTTGAAAGCTTAGGTGAAATAGACAAATTCCTACAGTTACCAACATGAACTCAGAAAGAAATTAAAAATAAGCCATACTATCCCCGCAGTATTTCCTCTCTCCCTCCTACCGCAGAGCATAATCTAATCCTGAGTTTCAGAGTTGCCTTCAAAGACCATGATTTCAGAAGGTATAAGCTGACAGGTGCTTGGTCTTTAAAAACAAAACAAAATACAGTATAAAGAAGACCTGTGGCAGGTGCAGCATTGGGAATACAGTCAATGATATTTTAATAGTGTTGCATGGTGACAGATGGTAGCCACACCTGTCACGAACACAGCAAAATATACAGACTTGTCCAATCACTATGCTGTACATCTGCAACTAATGGAAGATTGTGTGTCAACTATACTTCCTTAAAAAAAAAAAAAAAAAAAAGACCAGTGGCAAATCTTCCCTCAAGTTGTATAGCTAGACCACACCCTATCTTAACACTGAAGGCTCTCGGCTTCCTGAACTCCTGTTACAAACATCTTCTCAAGGGGAAAGACAAAGTTAGATGACCAGGAGCAGACCTTAGGCTGCGAGAGTTTTCCTGATGATTGTATTCTGACAGGACCTTAAGTATTAATGTTTGTATTACAGTAAGAGTATTAATTTCTGACTTGCTTCATGTTCCACAGGAATTGCAGCTTTCACTTGAGGTCCAAATGCAATTAAGCAGTCTCAGACGGTGATTAGATGGAACTTCTTATAAATTAAAACTTGCTCTCGTTCGGATAACCACCATCATTCCTTAAAACCAATGGCCATTCTTCTTGGCATAATAAGCTCAATGCAAGCCTTTTCCTGGGACTTAGGGCAAAGCTTCAGGTGCTCAAAAAGGAGACCTGGGAAGGTCTATGGGGGGCAGGCTAGATGAATCCAAGAGGCTCCCCACATTACTAATTTTATTTTTTTCCAATTGGATTTATTGTGGTAAAATATACAAACATGAAAAATTTACCATCTTAACCACTTTTCATTGTACAGTTCAGTAGTATTAAATACATTCATAATATTGTGCAACCATCACCACCATCCAACCTTGGGATTCTTCATCTTACACAACTGCAACTCTGGCCCCAATAAATACTAATTCTCCATTCCTTCCCTCCCTGGGCCATTGGCAACCACCTCTCTATTTCCTCTCTCTATGATTTTGACCACTCTAAATACCTTGTATGTGTAGAATCATACAGTATTCGTCTTTTTGTGACTGGGTTATTTCACTTAATGTAACGTCCTCAAGGTTTATTCATATTGTGGCACGTGTCAGAATGCCCTTCATTTTAAGGCTGAGTGATATTCCATTGTGTGTATACGCCACATGTTGCTTATTCATTTATCTGTTGACGGACACTTGGGATGCTTATACACTTCAGCTACTGTGAATAGTGCTGCTATGAATGTGGATGAACAAATATCCCTTCGAGACCTTGCTTTTGGTTCTTTTTGGTACATGCTCAGAAGGATTGCTGGGTCATATGGTAACTCTATTTTTAATTTTTTGAGGAACTGCCATAGTGTTTTCTACAACAGCTCCACCATTTTACATCCCTACCAATAGTGTACAGGGATTCCAAGTTTTCCATATTTTCATCAACACTCATTGTTTTCTAGGAGTCATCCTAATGGGCTTGAGGTGGCATCTCACAGTTTTGATTTGCGTTTCCCTAATGATTATTGATGCTGAGCAGCTTTTCATGCGTTTTGGCCATTTGTATATCTTCTTGGGAGAGATGACTATTTAAGTCCTTTGCCCATTTCTGAATTGGTTTGCTTGTTTCTCCATGTTATTTATCAAACACCTACTTAACGCACACCCTGTGTCAGTAACATAACTGTGTTACCCTAATAACCCGTAAGACTGGTTTTCTCATGAGAAGCCCAGGCCTGTCCAACATCATGCAACCACAGGATAAGGACCCAAGAAACTTGGCTCCTGAGTTCTCATATGTGATTTCTGGGCTCTGTTGCCTTCTGAAGGACTCCTACCCGCCGCCCCCCCATCCGTTTTTCCCAGTCCTCTTTGGTAAGCCTTGGACATTTAATGGGTCAAAAAAGAGCCGTAAGGGTTGAAGGCAAGGTGGCCCAGATCCCAGAGAGTTGCTATGGGCCCTACCTGGGAGGCAGCCCAGAGTGCTATAAATGTAGGAAACTTGAGGCTCCTGTTTCCCAAGAGGGCCAGAAACAGTTCTTCTAGGGCTATAATCGTTTGTTCCATTCAATGTATTCTCTGCAAGGAATTTCACTGGGAACACAGAAGACACAGCCATAAAACTAAGACGTGTGAGCAGTTATTTTGAGGATAATGTGTCTTGAGGACTCTACGCCCAGGCAAATTTAAAAATAAGCAGGTTTCCAACAACTAAGGATGGGCCAATCTCTGAGGTTATTGAGTAAAGAGTCAACACTGTAAAGTCAATTACACTATTGACAGATACTCTTACAAGGAGATTTCACATCATAATTATATGCAAAGGAACCCAGCAAATACAAGCTGTGTAATGATCAGCTAATAAAAGTAACACTTCATCTATGTCAATAACAGTTTCCGAGTTAAGACAAACAAACATGGCCTTTGCCACTCAGTGGTGGAAAAAAAAATCCCTGAAAGACAAATATTTTCGCTTAAGGAGAAGTCGCTTAGACTCACACAGAAAACCTGTCACACAAAGCAGAGTCGGAAATTGGTCTTTAGTGGGTGAGTCTCTGGCCCTCCCTCCATCCCTGGCTGAACTGATGGGGGCAGTGACATAAACTCTGAACACCCCCAGGATCCCTTGGTCACTGTCGTGGGGTCTGGCAGACACCTGCTATTGTTTTAGTCTCCTGTGGGCTGTTTGCCTTTTAACCTTAGCTGAATTCAGGTTCGGCTGACACATGGTCAAATTAAAAAAAAAAAAATTACAGTGAATGTGAAAGAGCAAAACAAGATCCGCCCCCCACTCCCACCCCAGAAAACTTATTAGTGGGTTTTAGATAGACACTGATTCTGCAGATACCTCCGTGGCTGTGTTTATGTTTATTCTTTCTGGAAGCATCTCAGTGCCTATTATTTGCCAGGCATTTGGGACATAAAGAAGGCAAAGTATTATAAGCAAGGGTCCTTGACCTTACAGAGAGCACACAACACTCCTCTCCCCCCTTCATTTCTCCTAACACTGAAGTGGAACAATGCATTGGTAACGCACAATGGTTTTCTTTATTGGTCATCTCTTCTTTATGGTAACCTGTCTAGTTTTTGCAAACAGCAGTGGCACATTTATTGACAACTTCTCTGATGCTCAGGAAGGTCCTGAGACCTTGCGTGCTTTCATAGTGGACAGACATGTTGTGCCATTTTGCAGCTACTCTCACTCAGCCTCAAACGCACCCTTTTACAGTGTTTCAAAGGCTGGGGCTGGGGCTGGGCTGTTCAAGCCACACGTCTGCTGCACCACCTGGCTTCACATTAGGCTTGGAGAACAGGAGTTGCCACTGAGGGACTGGGAAGGGGGTGGAGGAAGAAAGGACACGCTCCTTCTTGCGTGTGTCCTGTTCACTTGTAGTGGCAGTCCGTTCCTGTAGTAGCTGCTGAATCCAGCTGTGGTCCTCCTAATGCTTACAGAACCAACTTCTTCATGTTCCCTTAGAGGACGTGCGCCAGCAGGAGATCCCGAGATCTCCTAACATCCCTCTGGTCCTTCCATAGGTCCCTCCTCTGAGATCAGAGCCTCTAGCCCAAGCTGAGGGGTACCCCTCGGAGGTCCAGATCTCCGACCCCAGCTCCTCTTCTGAGGTCTGAGCCCCACTCCCATGGGGCAACCATCCCAACCTCTTCCCTTTCTCCTCTTTAGCCCGAGGGGATGCGGCTCCTTCCAGTGACTACCTTCTCCAGGACACCTGGAGATCTCTTTTCACCCTTCCAGTTATCTGGTTAATAACTTCCTATCTGGTTAATGGTTCTTAACATGAAAGTCTCCCTGACTGAATACCTAGTGTTATCGCTGTCTCCTGACTGCACCTGAAACCTGTTTTGTGGTCTTTTACTGTGGAAAAGCCAAAGTGAGGTGCTCGTTGGACTGGATAAGTGGCAGCTCTCTAACCAGAGACAAGACTTCATTGTTTTGCTGTGGTGTTTTGTTATCTTCTAACCAGAACATAACTAGAACACCAACAACAAAAAAAATCAGCATTTTAAATAATGCCTCTTGGGAGTACTAATCAGTAAAATGTATGATAACATACACCACGAGGGTAATAATTAAAATTAGGGGGTGGCTCCTGCTGAAGGCCAACTTGGTCTCATGTCTCTCCCCCCCCCATGCGCCTGGCTCTTCTGTGCCCTTCTACGAGGAATGGCTGGAGCCACATCCAGATCCACGTGGCAGGCGCCGAAAGACTGCTCAAGACAACAAACTGAAATCTACACTTAGAATATGCTAATGAACATAGATTGTTGTTCCACATGCAAACAGTCTACGGTCTCAAAGTCCTGTCAACCAAAAAGGTAAGCCAGGAGGTGAGGCAGAAAAGATGTTAAGTAAGAAAAGAAAATGGAATGTGTTTCTCTCATAATGTGAGGCAAAGGTGCTGATACTTTGGCTGCATGGAAAAGGCTTATCATTTAAGAACTCAAGAATTATTGACCTACAGATAACCAAGAAAGATCCTAGAGAAGTATAAGAGAGGGCCTTCCATATATTTTTGGAAAGTATCACCATGTTGGGCTAGCAGAAATGATAAGTGGTTTTCTAACTTTATTCTTCTTCTTCTTCTTTTTTTTTTTTTAACGTTTATTTATTTTTGAGACAGAGAGAGACAGAGCGTGAACAGGGGAGGGGCAGAGAGAGAGGGAGACACAGAATCTGAAACAGGCTCCAGGCTCTGAGCTGTCAGCACAGAGCCTGACGCGGGGCTCGAACTCACAGACCGTGAGATCATGACCTGAGCCGAAGTCGGACACTTAACCGACTCAGCCACCCAGGCGCCCCTATTATTATTATTCTAATTCCAACCAAATTCCTTCCTTATCAGGTCCTAGACACCAGCGTCTGCCCTGAAGACTGAGGGACTTCCATCTTGGCAAGACAAGGCTGGTTTGCCAGAAGAGTGAGTGGGAAAGCACCATGCGGTTGTTTCACACGAGTGAGCTCGACGTTGTGCCTCCCTCAGGACCCAGCGAACAGACTTTCTGGGGTGGTTTCCTCTGGGACATGACACTCTAGGGAAGAAAAACGGTCTTCAGGTGCAAACTTGATCCAACAGAGCAGAGTGAGCAAGCAGATGATGCTGTGGAGGGGGGCAATGTGACAGGCCTTCCAAGCAAGAGCCTGGGCAAACCTGAGGAGCCATCAGCCACGTGAGACCCAGGCCGTCTACAGCAAGCGAACCATTGACAACAGAGAAGGACACACACACAGGAATTTTACTACACTGAGTCACCCATTAAGGGGCCACAACCAAAACATGGGGGCTTTGAAAGGAAAGGGAAATTCATCCAGGGCAAGCTCAGAGGCCATGTTCTGAAAAGCTTTGTGAAGCAATCATTTTTGTGATGGACCCTGAAGGAGGTGCATGTGGAGGCTGAGCGAAGTCTACGTAGAGGCAACCGAATGGATAAGATCGGCCAACGCTAGACGTATCTGGGGAACAAATTTGGTTCGAGGACACCAGAGGACTGGGGTTATGTCAGGCTGATGTGTGGGAGCCATGGAAGGTGTTTCTGCAGACGGCTGGAGAGGCACATTTTAGGAAATGAGTCTGACAGTGGCCGATGGGTGGGCGGGAATGGGCAGAGAAGCGGCAGGAAAATGGGAGGCAGCATCCACACTGGCACATGTAAAAGGTCTAAGCTAGCGAGACACCCTAATCCAGGGCCGGCAGTGGAGATAAGAAGGATGGAAGAAGGAAATTTCCCAAGGAAGAGTTCATGTGGTTTGGCAACTGACCTGATTCTTGGAAGCAGGGGAGTGATGCCCCATGTTATTTCTATCCCACTAACCAAAGGCACTTTTCACACATGATTTTGCATTTCATTCTGGAGGTAGACCAGTTAGCCTAGAATCTAATGAACAACTTGCTCACCACTTCCTTCTCCCCACCTTGTCCCACCTTCTTCAACAAAAAAGCTTAATTTGTCTTCATCTCCTCATCTACAAAGAGACTAAGATAATTTGAGCCCAGAAGGAGAAGCTGGATTGGGGTCCCTGGGGAGTTACTTTGCCTTTTCTTTAAAAAAATTTTTTTAAATTACATTTATTTATTTTTGAGAGACAGAGTGAGACAAGGTGAGAGTGGGGGAGGGGCAGAGAGAGAGGGGGAGACACAGAATCCAAAGCAGGCTCCAGGCTCTGAGCTGTCAGCGCAGAGCCCTATGCAGGGCTCCAACCCACAAACCATGAGAGCATGACCTGAGCTGAAGTCGAACGCCTAACTGAGTAAGCCACCCAGGCGCCCCTACTTGGCCTTTTCTTAACACCCAAACCAGGTTGATTGTCTTCACTCCTTAGAGGCTGGTCCTCTTCATCCCAAGTGGCCCCGTGGGACACATGATGCCCTTCCCACTCGTTCCGGCAGGCTTTGCCCAGCGAGTGCCTCCCTTACCTCACAGCTGCCGTCATTCCAATGGGAGTGATTGGCAACGGCCGAACTCCAGGAAACAGCCCGCGGCTCAGAACCCGTGCTCCATTTTGTATCACTCCTGGAGGAACTGGAAAAACAAAACGGAAGAAGATACCACATGTGAATTCAACGGTGAACATTTCTGTTTTGAGTCAGAAATTCTGGATACATCAGGAAGAGAGAGAGAGAGAGAAAGAAAAGAAGAGAGAGAAAGTGATTATTATAAGCACAAAGAGTGAGCAGTGATAGAAACACACACACACACACGCGCACACACACGTAGAAGGGGAAAGAAAGATACCACGCCTCAAGAAAGAGATTCGGTCAGCCATGTCAGACCAATACCTTACAATCAAATTATTGATGCGTTGGTTTAAAAAAGGGTGAGTTTTCAAAAGCGGGCTTCAAACATTACTTCCTTGCGTTTATTAAATATAAGCTTTTCTTTCCACTCAGACCCTACCAAGATCTCGAGAACACTAACACAAGTCTAATAGCAATGACCAAACAAAAGCATTTCTTCATGCTTCTCTGGTGATGGTCAGAAGCTGAGAACATCTTTCTATCTGTCCTTAACCTGACAAGAGAAAACAGGAGCCAAAAGAAAAGCAAAGCTGATTTTATAAGCTACTTGGCACCTCAGTGCTCACAACACAGTGTGTGCTCACAATGATTTCGGCCGCCGGAGGAAAGACCCCTTCCTCAGTGTGGCTGGGAGTGGACGGTTGGCAGGGTGGCTCTGGCTCCCGTCTCAGAACCATGCACAGCCCACTCTGGAGGACCCACGGCCTCCTTCCTCGAAGCTTCCCCAAGCAATTCTCCCCAGAGTTCTCTCACCATCCCGCCTTCTCCTAAATACACACATCCCTGGAGCAATCGTAAGCCAACCTTTTTGCCAGTGCCCATCAGATGATGTCTGTTCCCATACAAACCCACAGTGGGCTCACCCCTGTATGAGGGTTTACACCACAGGGGAGCCACAGGACATCCCCGATCGTCCATCTTTTTTGACCTCCCGGACAGCAGTTTCATTAGGTTCAAGCTAATATTCTTACTGTACAACCAACCCTCCTCCGTGTGTCTCCAGGGCCAGGCGTGCATTGGGAAGCACTGAGGCAGGGCTTGGAGTCTTAGCTTCCGTTTCAGTTTCTCTTGTGTGACTTTGTGCAAGTTACTGAAATCTCTTCTTCCTTCTCGGAACAGTGTCCTAGGAACCCTTCTGCCGTCAATGTCCCGAGTCCCCAGGGCTCTGGCTGTGTCCATGGAGCCCCCCGCACAGTCTCATCCAGAGGCAAGGTGGATAAATCATGCCTTCTCAGACAAAGAGCCTCTAGAAAATTATACATACAAAAATGAAAACCCTTCTGGATATTAAGTGTTAAAGTCAGTATTATTTGTGTAGAACACTCTTTACAAAACACAGACTTTTTATTCCTGTAATGTTTAGGCCTCTAAGGGCATGTTTCCATAAATTTTCTGAACCTTTAACTAGAGGTCTTTCATGTAGGATGAATGTCCACTCCTGAACATGGATGATGTTATACAGACCGATTCCTAGAGAATTCTGTGGCTCTTGCTAGAATTTTTGCTATTTCTCTTCCAGGTTTGTGTAAGGCTCTTGCTATTGGGTTTTATAAAAGGTGGATGGGAGACAAAAACCAGCACTTAAACCAGGTACTACTAATGTCGTCCAGGGGTCCAGAATCTTTCCATTCACTTACCACATTTAACCGTGACAGTAGGCTGAACTAGATCAGGAACTCTTACCCGTTCCTTACTATCAGCCTGGTTTCGGATAGCAGATCATCTGAGACAGGAGACTTACCAGGTATCTAAAAGCATGAAACCTGTTATAATGTAATACTGGAGGGAAGTATCCTATTTTGCTTCGTTGATGAGTTCTTTCTAAGGAAGAGCATCTAAAATTTATAGTAACTGATCTACATACTCATTTCAAGACCTCCTCTACAGCTACAAGACGGCGTGGTATTAGTGTGAACACAGACACATAGATCGTGGAAGAAAACAGAATCCAGAAATAGACCCGCAAATATGTGGCCAACTGACTTTTGGCAGAAGGCATCAAGACAATACGATGAGGGGAAGCAGAGTTACAACAACCGGCGATCCATTCAGGAAAAAATGAGCCTTGGTCCTTACCTCATGGCCATACACGAAAGTTAATTAGAAATGGATCATAATGCAAATGTAAGAACTAAAATTAGAAACGTTTTAGAAGAAAATATAGGAGGAAAAATACCAGCAATTCCCAAGGACAGACATGCAAAAATCAGTAGGACTCTAGAGTCTGTAGAAGAGGCTTCAGGTTGCTTGAAAAGAGAGGCTTTTAGTTTGTCTGTCTGTTTTGGAGATCGCGGGAGAGGGTTTTTCAGTTATCTTGCCGTATGGTAGTCTCATTGAAATGGCCAGAAACCACAGGCTCAGTCCCATTCTGATAATACCAGTGAAGATATCAGTCACTAAAGATCTCATCTAGAACGGCGAGCAAATCTGATAGAAAGGACTACTTGTTAAAATCACTTAAACGCTTAAAATCTGCACCACAGTCGTAATTCTTGCCAGCAAAATTATTACAGTCCCATATACAGACTGTATCGATGCATGGATTAACATACCGAGTATCTGCTTATGTATTCCATGAAGGGGACGCAGCTAAGTGGGACAGACAGAGAATTAAAGAGGCAATGGAAATACACTGTGGTAAGCGGGGCGAGCGGCCTATAGGCATGAAGGATGGAGGCATCTAACCCGAAGTAAAGGGTGTCTGGGAAGACTTCCTGTAGAACTCCAATCGGAGTTGGCATTCAAAGGCACAAGAACGGCACATACAAGGCCTGGAAGTAATAAAAATTACGATGTGCACAAGAACAAAAACTAACTTGGCTAAAGCGTATGATCCCTCTGTGGGAATGAGGTGCGTTTGGGCTTCATCCCATGGATATGGGGAAAACCATGAAAGGGTTCTGAGTGGGGGAAAAGGTCTGCAGCACGGTGGCTGAGAGCCAGACTCTGGATGTTGGAGGGGTCCAACACCATCTTTGCATCCCATCTCTGGGTCTGCATCCCATCTCTGTCATTTACTGCTTGTGTCCCCTGAGCAAGCCACTTAAGAGGATGGGGACAGAAATGGTATTTATCTCACAGAGTGGAGATTTAACTGAGTTAATAAAGGCACTACTGTTATGCAAAATTACCTGTTAGTCATCAATATTATCATCATCAACATCAACATAACCAACATCCCCTGAGCATCCTGAGGCAGCCTGTGTTTTCTCCATTCTAGGTGAGCCCAAAGTCCACAAGAACAGAACAGAACAAACCCAGACCATGTTGGAAGAACTTAGCCATCTTCCCGGTCACAGAACGTAGCTGGAGGAACGGTGACAGCTCTTATGGGGCTTCTGGTCCCATGTCAGAGTCACCCCTGTGGGAAATACCTGAAACACCTATAATTCTGGGACAAAGACTGGGGTGCCCTGGACAGTGAAGACAGCAGATGGGAGTCATATAGCATGGCCAGGGAGTCATCTGCCAGCCAAAGGAGAAAAGCAACCCCAAGGACAGTGCCCTAAGCCCAGAGTCCTCTGTCCAAGCGCCTAGAACTGTTATGCCCCAGGGGGGATGCCCTACAGAGAGAGGAACAAAGAAAGGAAGTGAGCACGGACTGGGGACCAGGGTCTTTTCGTATCCTCAGCTCATCTCAGCCTCCAGGGAAGAAGTGCTCTGCAGTGGTTAAAAGTACAAGCTCAGGGCAACATGGCCTCTGTCCACCCCCAGTCTTGCCTCCCCACTAGCTCTGCAGCTTTGGGCAAGTGCCTCAACTTTCATGTGCCTCAGTTTCCTCAGCTGCAAACCTGGTATAAACAGCTCATAGGAGTGTTGCTGAGTGTTAAATAAGACGACTGATGTAAATTGCTTAGTTCGGCGGCCGGTCCATTATATAAGCTCTTCATCACCATCTTGTTCGTCCTTCCACTATCCCATGCACCTCTCTACCTTCCTCTTACTAATTATAAGGAACAGGGCCTAAGGGGGGTGTTGGGGGGGTGGTGGAGGTCAAGACAGGGAGAAATTCTTCCAGCCTTTTATGCTTTTTAGATATCTCAACTCTGCATCTGCCCACATCTTCCGGATTAATGAAGTGTATTCACTTCAAAGAGAATCTCACGGACGAAGCTATTCCGCAGCACTAAAAAGGCTTTCCCTGAGCCATTTCCTGAACCTCACAGACTTCTGGCACATAAACTAGGCTCTTCTCCTGACTCCCGGAGTTTGCTCTCAAATGGGCTGCAACTGAATGCTGCCTCTGCCAACCAAACCTGGCACTTCTCAGTCCTCATCACTGGCAGCGCTTTTCATGTTGGGATGGTGATGTGTTCATATTTGCTCATGGGCTGCCAGAAGCCAGCTGTGACACTTAACTATTCTCCCATCTTTTCTCCTTCCTGTCTCCATCCCCAAGCGTCAGGAACGTGGCTTCTGGAAAACGAATCACAGCCTGTCTAAAATGTCTGTGAGGTCCATATTAACCAGTCTTTGGTTCTGGGGACTCGGAGGGAGCATGAATCCATTCCTCAGCTGTTTTTCTATCAGCACGGTCTATCTACCCCTTCCTTTTCCTCTGTATTGCCCTCAGGGCAAATCAGACCGAGCCCTTTACAACCAGCCCGTCCCACCCAGTGTATTGAAATTGTACTGAAATTGTACCATGGCTCCAGCCCTCCAGCCCAGAAGAGTATAGTGAGAAAACTGGATATGCTTGTGGCGGTCACTGCAAAAGGCACAGGCCTCCAGCAACCATCCTTTCCTGTAAGATCAGTTCAACATTCAGCTTTTACACACAAGAAGACACATCTCTGAGATTCTCGGGTTCCTGGGACGAGGCGCCAAGACAGGGGCCCCACGGCTCCCACTTCTTGCTGACCATCCCCTTTCTCTTATAGTGTAGAGTGACTCTAAACTTACTTATTTTTAGGCAATAAGGAAGTAACACGCAGAAAGAGGAGTGAACCGAGCAGCACTGCTCACCGTGATCTAAGCATGATCACCTGGAGGACCCAAGAAAACCGTCTGTGGCACAAGACAAACTTCCCTCCACGCTCCGCCACCCTCGGTGTGGCCCCGTCCCAGCCTCCCCAGCCTCCTTCCCGATGCTCAGCTTCCTTGATTTTCACGGCTTCTAAAATTAACCTCTGAGCTCCTGCTGCCTTTGGAGGGCAGCCCTGGCTGACACTACCAGAGGCCATAAGTTGAGCAGCAAGTGCTTCCGATAATCCTTCCCCTTCCCAAAGTGGGACTTTCCAACTGCTTACTTGGAAAGATGCTGGGGAGGGGGCTGGAATGGGGGAGCCTCCGTCCTGGTCGCCTTTCTTCTCCAGTGCCTGGTGTGCTGGATGCACACTGTAGCTCCAGGGGGTGTGGAACGCTGCCTCCTTCCCTCACCTCTGCTGTCCCATTTTGTTGTTTTGTTTATCATCCAGAGTTCCTCTCTGGGAACATTCCAACTAGGGATTATATAAGCCTTTGAAGATGAGAATGGTGATCTTACTTCCTAACAATCCCTCCATTGGGGTTAAAGATGACTCACAGGGCTTGTCAGAGGGGAACAGCAAAGCAGGTACTTAAGTAGACTCTAGAAGCTGGAATTAGTCTATATGGCTACTTTGAAGGGAGAAGGAGAGGTGGATGGGTCTAGAAGCACAATCCAAAGTTCAAGAGATAATGCAGCAGCAATGTCCTGTGCTGAGTTTTCTGGAAGTGGTGTCCTATAGCA
Source organism: Panthera leo (assembly GCF_018350215.1). Taxonomy (NCBI): domain Eukaryota; kingdom Metazoa; phylum Chordata; class Mammalia; order Carnivora; family Felidae; genus Panthera; species Panthera leo. The sequence goes on from NC_056684.1 coordinate 132,030,680, forward strand.
CATGCAAGACACAACAGCATACCTTCTAGAATGTTCCCCATGCTGCAAAGTGGAAAGTCTGGAAAAGATAACATCATCACTGGGGCTCCGGGGGATGGGGGTGGGGACAAAATGTTGAAGCCTGCGGTTTTGATTAGATGCACTCTGCTGCCTCATTGAAAGTGAAGCATCCGGTCGCCAGGAGAGACTGATGGGACCCATAAGGAGCCAGCTCAAGTAATACCAGGGGCAGGGTCTGGGGCAGGCTGAGCTCCCTTGGGGCACTGTGGGACCCCTCAAAGATAAAGGGGCCTGGCTGACTGTGATTCTCACCAGTTTCTTGAGAAGTTTCCTTTGTACGATCTACTCAGCTTGGACTGTGGACGGTGGCTGGTTTGCCAGCCCCGAGCTAGCTTTGCAGATGCTGGGCGCAGGGAAGGAAGAGAGGAAACAATCTAAGTGGCTGCTGTACGGTGACCTTAAGTGGGGCGGCTATGAAGGTCGATGGCAAAGGAAAAGCCTTTCAAGTCACCCAAGCCAGGCTCTTACTGTTGGAAGTGACAGCAGCAGACAGACGAGCCTGGTGGCCCCTGTTCAAGCAGCATCCTAGCCCAGGAGGGGAAAACAAGGGGCTATAAATAGTGCATGAGGAGGCTCTGTAAACAGAGCTCGGCCACAGCGCAGCCTGGGGGCGGGACACAGGCAGTTCCGTGCAGATGCGAACCTGTGCTCCCCGTGCGTGGGCAGAGGGGACGCCTGAATGCTATGCACCCACGTCCACACCGGGACACGTGCATACAAACACCACGAGGCAGGCCGCCCGCCCTCCACCACCAGGGCTGGGTGTCTGCCGCCTCTGAACCTTTTTGGTGAGGAATCACCTTCCACTTTTTCCAGGCCTCAGGGGCAGCTGGCAGGGCAGGAGTATGGAGGCTGCACCACAGAAAGTATCTACCCCTTCTCCCTTCAGGAGGCCAGACACTCACCGAATCCCAGGAAAAGAAACACGCAACATAAGATAAGGACAAGGGGAGCGGGAGGAAGACGGAAGCCGAGAAGCGCTAAGAGAAGACGGAGGCCCCCAGCTGGAGACACCCCCACCCCCCGCCCTGCCCCCGACTCCTTTACTGGGAGGCTGACCAGTGGCCACCTGGCTTCCCAAGTGCACACCGCAGACACTCAGTGTATGTTCACTTCTTTCCTAAAGTCCTGTTCACATCTTCAGGGGCTTTGCTCCGGCCTGTTGACCATGTGCTAGCTTGACCATTAGAGGATTTTACTAGAGATTGGGGCCAGATGGGAAGGAGAACACAAAGATGATGCTCCTACCCCCTCCCTAGTCTTTACATTTATTTCTTGGAGGCTCCTGCCAATGGGCCTCTCCTTCCCCGACTTTTGTGGACTTCCTGGTTCCTGCCTTCTAGGACACTGGAGCTGTCTTCTTGGCCCGGAGCTTTCACGAAGGCCGGGCTGAGGCTGAATTTCTCACAGAGCTAACACTGAGGAAGAAAGCCTTCTAAAAAAGCCCTACAGCTTTGACACATGAACATTGAACTTTTAAAACTCAAATTCTGCATTTCCATGCAAGTAAGACTATGGATACCCTGAAAAAATAATTATTTATAGTTTGAGTGTTATAGTGAGGGAACGGGGAGAAGTTCATTTAGCCACTACTGATAATGGACTTCCATGGAAGCTGCTAGGGATCCGTTAATGACCAATCTCCCTGCCTCCTTCCCTCTTAATTCCATCATTCTGGTTCATCAAAAGCTTTTCTTTAAGCCAGTGATCCCTGTGCACAGTGGCCGGGTGCTAACGAAGATGCTCCTGAACCTTCTACGGCTCTGACGAAAAAAGTGTTTTCCTCACTGTTAAGTCATGCAACATGACTCCCGAAACTGTTTCAGACTGTAACTTGGTTACAATCTGTCTGCACTCTTCCTGCAATGTCATCTGAGAATGGAGTTTTGTTTTGTTTTCAATTTCTCTGCAACTTCAAACGTCATTTAAAAACCACATTACAGGGTAACTGCTAGTCACTGGGCTGTGCTAGTTACACAAGTGCTTAGCAATGGCGTTTGCTTCTCGGAGGTGTGGGCAGCCTCTAACACTTCAACTGCTGGCAATCTGAGATTAGCCAAGAAAGAAAGGGAATTCTACGCCTTTCGGAGCAGGTAATGGCAGCCCCTGCCAGGGGGATGAGTCTCTCCTGAGACACATCTCTCGGATTTTTAAAAGAAGGAAGGAGAAAGGATAGACTCAAATTTCCCAAAGCTGCGGGGAAGGCTGTGACCAGTGGAGGGCTGTTAACAAAAGCACCCGAGAATGAACGTGGGGGATTTCCCTGACTCAGGGAGCCAGAGCCCCAAACAAGCTGAGGGCCCAGCCCCAAGAATGAGCCCGGTGGGTGCTGGGGTCTGCTGCATCACCTTATCAGCATCTTCCGTCAACAGGAGGCTGCCACACAGCAATGTCCTGAGCAGACCCCAGGAAGTGAGCTGGCTACCTGCTCAACAGGGTTCTGGGCGGGGGTGAAGGGGGGACCGGGGAACTAGCTTCAAGTCAGGAGGACGAGGGGACAGACAGATTATCTCCATTTAAGGTCATTGTTCATCACTCGGGAAGGAGACCTTTCCAAGGTGTAGCTCAGAGGTGGGAAAAGACACAATAGAAGACAAGTTCAAGGAAGAAGAAGAGCTGTTTCAAGCTTGACACTGCTCAGTGGCCAACGGCCGGTGAAGACAGGAGCCCTGCTTGGCTACATTAGCCTGACCCTTCTCTATGACAGCTTGGAAGACTGGTGGGGATGATGCGGGGTGTGGGGTGGGGGTGCATCATGATGGTTCATTTCAAGGCTACTTCAAGCTCTTGCGTCCCCGTCTTGCCGGACTTTCCTCTCCTCTCTAGCTATAAAGCGGCAGCCTGCTATTAATGAGGTCCCAAAGGGGAAAGAAATTTCTGTAACTAGGCACTGCTCAGTTCCATCACTGTTAGGCTGGCCCCACAAAGCCTCTTCTAGCAGAAACTACAAACTCACAGGAACTATTCCTGCAGGAGAAAGGAAGTTCTCTCCGCGGGAATCCATTATGGAGTCTGCTTCCCTTCCCCCAAGTCTTAAGCCCTGAGATTATATTAAAACTTTGTCATCTCGGAAACACACCTATGCATTCATTCACACATAGGCATGGCCGCATGTCTGCAGGCATATGCATGTAATCATGCACTTAGGTTAAGTTTTAAAGGGATTCTACAAGGGAAGTTCTACTTGAGAATTAGTTCTTCCTATGGCCTGGTATATAAATGAGAAGGTTAAGTTCACAAACTACGGTGCTGTAGGCTATAGAAATATCTACTCACAACCTGCTTGTATCTCAGGGGGAGTATTCAAAAGCATCATGGCACTGGCAGCATCAATGTCAGGATCTGGAAAAATCAACCAATAAATAACATTATTTACAACGGGGCTGGTGTCTGTGTGTGTTTTTTTCCCCCTGCAAGTTACAGTTTATGAAAGCAACAGAGAAAAAAAAAAAATCTGGGAACAAGATGAGCTATCCCAAAGGTGACTTTCTTCCCGTTTGCATTTGAGAGGAAGAAAGGTATTCTAGAATGAGATTTAAGGGGCAGGTTAGTAAGTTTCTCAGACAAAGCATGGTCCTTCCTCATTTCGCTCATTTCATAATCTGACTATATGTTCCTGATAAGTTGCTGATCTATGCACCCCTACAGCTTACTCCTCTGGCACGGAGGAGTAGGGGAGTGGGGTGACAATAGGACATTTAGCTACAGAAGTCTTTGATGAACTGGGGAAGCTCACAGCACCGAGAAGAGAAAGCCCTAAATATACCTGCATCTAGTGAGATACAAACAAGACGTCGGATCATTTCCATCTGTCAGCAGAATGTAAATTGTACTTTACGAGACGGTGTGTGCACACAGTGGTGGTAGCAGAAGTGGTGAAGGCATTAATACACACACACACACACACACACACACACACACACACACACAAGATATAAAGAAAACATGAAAGTTACGATGTTGAGGGCACAGCGTTTGCTTCCACATCTATTACTGCTTTTAATATGAGACAAAAAGAATACTCATCACCTCGCTGCTATAATTCTTAATAGGTTTCTGAATCCTTACTGATCCACCAGTTGACAGATGGCAGGTTATATAGAGACAGAGAAAAAATATTATCCTTTTATAACTAAATTCATTTTCCTCTGAGAAACAGCAGCGCTGCTGCTATGGAAATGAAAGTCACCATGGCAACAGTAAACAACTCCCAAGAATGGTCACTGAATAGGCTGAAAAGAACATCTGCCCCAGAACAGCGTCCCAGCTGCCCTGGGGCGAAATTCGCTAATAGTGCAGTGATGCCCCGTGACAGAAGCTGCCGCCTGTGCCCTGTCCGAATAAATGAAGTGTGCAATTGAAGTCGACATCAAAATGCCTGCCCTTGCAGATTACTACCTCTGCGTCCGCTAAACCCAGTGACTAATGATGGGGGGTGGGGGTGGGCAGGGGGGCTCGTACTTGTCAGTTTTTGTACAAATTACATGCCAAAAAATTCAATTTACTACTATTGGCTCCACGGCACTTTATTCTGGGTATTATGCTAGGAAATGACTTTTTTACTGTTTAAAAAAAGTACATTTTTCATACTTCATATGTGCAGTTTAATTCCAAGGGAGTAATGTGATACAGTATAAAGCCCCACAAGCGATTAATAATATGGATGACGCTGGTTCTAGAAGACAGTGTTTCAAAAAAATGGGGGAGGGGGGAAAGAACTTCAGAGGCCAGTTTCGATTTCGCCTGCAGGAGGCCCCTTACTTACACTCTGTAATGGAGTGAAGGTTTATGTTAATAGCATGAGGAACAGGTAAATTAACTTATTTGGCAACTCCTGGGGTGACATTTCTAAAACAGTCATCGTTCCCCACTGATATTAAAAAAACATATATATATATTAGTTGAGCTGAAAGACTTAAGGTCCTTCCTATTCATGGTTCCCAGGGTTCCTGCTGCCCCTATGCCCCCGTCTCCCCACACAGCGTGTTGCCAAAAGCAGGTCTCTTAGGTTCTGGAAGGTTTTATGGAGGGACTGAGGTCTTCTCCCACTTCCTCTTTTTGGAAAGGGCCCCTTCCTCTTTCAGGGCCGAGAAAACACACCTGTTTCTTAGCAGAGCAAAGATTCTTTGCCATCTTTGAGAACACAAGTGTTGCCAGCAACCAGGGCTTGGCCCGGGTGCCTGGCCCCGGCCTCCCCAGGCCACTCTTACCCAGACTTTTCCTCAACGACCAGGAGGTCCGATGGGGACAGACAGAACAAGAGGAAATACGGTAAAATGTCAGGAGCCTCTTCCTGTTTGTTTTCCCAGAAAATTAAAGAAAGTATTTCTTTATTCTTCAGAAACACACGACCACCGGAGAAAGGTACAAAGGGCCACAGAGAGAAAGACACAAGACATGAGAAAGAGAATCTTGAACCAAAAGAGCAGCAGCACGCACACGAATTTCGCGGAACCTAAGAGGCAACTTGGGAAGTGCTTCAGGCCCACAAAACATCACCGGGACCACCGCCCCCCCCATCCCATCTGAGCCAAATAAACACAGCGACTCATTCAGGACAAGTCCCTCCAGTGCTTCCTTCCGAGCAAGCAGACGTGCTATGCCACCTTAGGTGATGCGTTTTCTGTGAGCGCACTGTGGGTCTCCCTGAAAGATTTAATTCTCTGTGGTCAGGAGAGACCACTGATGGTTTACATCTTTAGGTAACAGAGAGGCTTTCTGATGGAAGTATTCCTATTCCAATAGGACACTTGAATCCAGAGTGCTTGTTTGGAGTTTTTTGGCTGGAAGGTTTTAGGCACTTGCGCAACTGTTTTGGGGCTAGGGGCTGGAGGCACAGCTGATTCTGAAGGATAACAAGGTCAAGGACTAGATGGAGGGGAGGATGAGCAGTGGGTTGACTGCATACGAGTTTCCCTGGGCTTCAAAGAGAGGTTTTTCTTCCCGTAAATGGTTCAATCCAGCTTATCAGCATAAGAAAAGAGAAAGATATTTTGGTCAGGAACTCTTTTCAGGAATGAAGATCTACTTGGTCAGGCGTACCCTTCACCCTTCGTTGTTGCATCTCTAGGGACCTGGGTGAGGGGTCCAGGAAAATACAGAAGCACTACCCTCTTTATTTTTGGTGAGTACAATCTTCCAAAATGAGGATGCTAATTTAGCATCCTCACACAGAATCCCCAAATCAGTTACCCCTGCTTAATTCAGTCTAACACCAAGCGTGCCATCATGGATGCTTAATAAAGTTATGACCATCCTCAAATCAGAGCCAATCTCAAGCCTGGATTAAAAAATTCCTCCTCTGCTCATGGTTCAGTAACAAATGTTACTTCTCCTTTGGACCAGTTCCCAGCGCCCCATTTCAATTTTCATCTTTAATGCGGTTGTCTTGTTCCATTGCCTCTTCTCTGCAGTACAAGGCTGAAAAACGGTCACACACCTCAAAGATGCTTTCAAATCCTCTTCTCGCGAAGGTACATACACAAATACATTATGCTACGGTGATGGAAATAGGTAACAGAGCCTCTAGAAACAACAGTTCTGTTTCTTAGATTAAAAAAAATAGATTAAAAAAAATATACAGATATGGCACTTCATTTTCCCCCAAAATGTGGAGATGGGTTTCTCTGGGGCACGGGGAAAGGGGGAGGGCCTTTTCTCTGTGAGTGATGGGAAAAGAAGTAGTCGAGGCATGAGAACTCCTGGGGTCAAGTCCTCAGTCTGCTGCTAATTAACACGTGACTTTAATTGTGCAGGGGTGGAGTTCATTTCTTTTAAAATCGTGGTGGGTGGTTGTAGACTTGGGAGCGGACTGGTTGGTCTTCCAACTCATTCCACATAGTTCCTAGCTCTGCCTATAAAGTCCCCTGACTTCGTCTTCCTTTTCTGACCTGTGGCTGCCGGGACTATGGACTCCAAAGAGCACCTACCAAATGGCGCATTTATTTCAACGCTTTTGGAGGAAGTGAACACCCTCAGTAAGGCTGGAAGGATGCCCTATTGCTTCTGGAAAGCCATGACCCGTCATTCTGGGCATCTGCTGGGTCCACTCTGAGCAATCCATCCGGCCTGGCCCAGGCGTCTTGTGGATTTGGAGTGTAGCTTCTGTCTGCATTCGTTCTCCTTCTTCTGGGATCTGGGCTCATGGAGAAGTGACTGCAGAGTTGACCTATTTTAACTAAGAATATGACGGACGGTTGGAAGTCGTGGCCGTAGAACTGCTGCAGAAACGTGAGCACTGTCCTTAGCATCACTGAGCTGACTGATCTAACAAAACAATAACGAAGCATGGCCTATATGGAAAGCCGAAGAATTACAACCAGTGATTCTCTTAGAAATCGTTTAATTGTCCATAGGTCTAACACGTTTATTTCTCCCCACTCCTCCTCATAAACTGAAATGTTTTATAGGACGATGAAAGGTCTTTACAATACTAAATAAAAAAAGATTCACGAAGCATAAAAAAAAAAAAAACCCACGATGAACAGATGACATCCATGTGGACAGAAATTATGAGATACAAGGACATGATGCTCAAATGCACACACCAAGGTGCTCCTATTTTCTCACCTTTTCCACTAACAAGTGAGCCCTGTTACAGGGCTCCCCCTCACCTGCCTGTATTCCCAACACCTGGAACAGTGCCTGGAACATAGGGGTGCTAGATAAATAGTTGTCGAGCTAGCGAACGGATGGCTTATCCAAGAGCTGTCTGGGGCTGCCGCTGCTCATTCCAGGGCCAAAGCCTTTTTTTTTTTTTTTTTTTAGTTTACTTGCTTAATTTTGAGAGAAAAAGAGAGAGCTTGAGCAGGGGAGGGGCAGAGAGAGAGGGAGAGAGAATCCCAGGCAGGCTCCATGCTATCACTGTGGAGCCCAGTGTGGGCCTTGAACCCAAAAACCTTGAGATCGTGACCTGAGCTGAAACCAAGAGTTGGACGCTTAACCAAATGAACCATCCAGGCACCCCTCTTTTCTTTTTTAAGAAAGAGTGATTTTAAGAAAAAGTTAGCACACTAAAAAAAATTAATTAATTAATTTTTAAGTAAGCCCTAAGCCCGATGTAGGGCTTGAACTCATGACCCTGAGATCAAGAGTCGTATGCTCTACTGAGCCAGCCAGGCACCCCAGAGCATAAACCTCTTGATGTACAGTGGAATCCCCTGGAAACTCCAGAAAACCAAATGTCAGGCCCCACCTCAGATGACACTTGAGTTTTGCAAAAGTTCACCAGAGGATTCTGATGTGTAGGAAAGGTAAAGGACCACCTTTAGTAATAGAAAATCAAGGGTATATGAATACCATCCAAAATGAGTCCATGCCAAGTGCTCCCCAGAAATCTGTTACCATCTCTAACATCACTAGGTCTCTTTGCTTTGAAATATCTTTATCCACTTTCTGCAATGCTGCATGAGTACAATGCCGCACATCTGAAAGTATTCAGTTAGTCCGTGAAAATGGAGAAAAAAATGCTTGGGATAACTTTTAGGGCCAAGGAGACAAGAAATAGATGAAAACAATAAACAAGCAAGCAAATAAATAAAAACCCTGATTAAGGTATACATTCCCAGGCAAATTCTGGATGCGTGTGATTTCATTTATGTACACTCCATGTACTAAGGAAGTGGTTTTTCAATCAGGGACGATTTTGTACCCCTTCCCTCCAGGGGCATATGGCAGTGTCTGAAGACATTCTTTTAATAGAATTTTTTATTTTTGAGAGAGACAGAGAGTGAGCAGGGGAGGGGCAGAGAGAGAATCCAAAGCAGGTTCCAAGGCTCTGAGCTGTCAGCACAGAGCTGGATGCGGGGCTTGAACTCACCAACTGCAAGATCATGACCTGGGCCAAAGTCAGACACTTAACCGACTAAGCCACCCAGGCGCCCTGTCTGGAAACAGTTTTGATTGTCATGACCGGGTGGGAGGGGAAGGTAATACTGGCATCTCGTGGGTAGAGCTCAGGGATGCTGCTCAGAATTCCACAGTGTATGGGAGAGCCCCCCTACAACAAAGAATTATCCAGTCGCAAATGCAAACAGTGCTGAGGCTGACAAACTCTGTAATAAGCTATGTGTACATGCGCTGTGGTCAAGAAAAGTAGGTCTTCGAGTCAAAAGATCTCAATAGTATACATCAAAAATAAACAGATATGGAATTCACCTTGTTGTTGTCGCCTTCCCCGCCCCCACCCCACCCCCCCCCCCCCCCCCGCCGCCTTTTACCCGGAGTCCCTAAGCAAAGGATAAGAGAGAGGATGTCTATGTTGGTAGCTTTGAAGCCAGAGAGGTAGGGAGTGGTGCTCTTTGGCCACTGTTCTGATCAATCAAGATATCTGTTAACAGCAGCCTCTGATTTCGTAGGGAGCAGCAGCACAGGGGAGTGCTGTCAGATCTACTGAGGTCACCTGCCACCAATATTTCTTCCACTTCCCTGTTGGCTGAAGGTTCTTAAGACGGTATTCACCATGGGTATGAAATGCAAACATCTGAGGGGTTCGCACAGCCAGACAGCGGAGAAAGTGACACCACAGAGCCCAGTGGACTATCTTCACAATGGATGGGACCTTGGGGAATAAAAACCTCATGCAAAGATTGATTCCAAGTGGCGACCTTAAAAATCATCGTCATGAGGGGAATTGGGCTAGAGAACACCAAGGGTGGCCCTTCTCCAAAAAACGGAGTCCGAGAAAACCCCAACCGCTTGCTACTCTGAAGAAACGAGGCAGGTTGAAACCAGCTATTAAGCAAGTTGAAACTAAGAGTAGTTTCTGCAAAAGGGAATCTAAAGCAAGCTGAGGGGGTAGGGGATGAATGATTGACACATGCATTCTAGGTATTACTAGGCTCCCAGTAATTCTTTCTCGGCCTAAAAGCAGTGACTGGTGAACTCTACAGGTGAGACGCACCGACTACAAGAGCAGCGACAACTTTGCAAATTAGTAGGAACGCATATATCCAAGTCAGCTCCCTGTTTAGCTTGTGTAAATTGCCCATGTATTGCCCCTAATTGCATTTCGTGCGGAAGGGGATTTAAGGGAAAGGTTCTGGTTGCTAAGTACACAGTTCACGATGCATCCTGGGCTGGGAGTCGGACGACAAGGGTTCTCGTCTCTAGAGGACTCAGACGCCCGTCTCTAATGTGGCGTTAGGGTGGCTGAGCTGGGGACGCTCCGAGGGCCATGAACTCTGAGTCACTGCCGCTACTCCGCTGGAAAAGTAAAAGAAAGCTCACAGACACTCCCCACGGCAGATGCTTCCAACTTGTTTTGTCTCCTGGCAAAAGAAATGCTTTGACTTTGATGTCTGCTGGGTCTCTTGATTCTACTGTCCCCTTTGCTTTGGCCTTTCTGAGAGGTCTGCATGGCATCGCTTATCTTTGCAAATGTGTGCGTCCAGTGAACGTAAGACCTCAAGCCCTTTCCCAGGACACGGAGGGTCCACCCTGTTCTTCTCGGCCGGGACACTGCCACTCCAACACGTCTTTTATCCAACGCTCAGAATTTCCCTAACGATCAACGATCAACATTTTACCTCTTCAATGTCTTCGACCAGTTGATGGAAGTTTTTCTAGCAGCTGTCTGGGAGCAAACGGAAAGGGACCACGTGGATTCAGGGTGACCCGTACAAGACGTCTGAAATTCTAGAACTTGAAGATCAGGGTAAAGGTGACAGGAGGCCCAGAACAGGTTAGGATTCTGTCCTATGAGTCACGACCATTTTTTTTTTTTTTTTTTTTTTTTTTTAGAGCCAGGGAGTTCTGGTTTGGCTCTGTCTGGCTTGTGAAAACTGTGCTGCAACTACCTGTCTGTGATGGGTTAAAAAAAAAAAAAAAAGAAAAAAAATATTTTTAACTTCGTGCAGGTGGAATGAGAACCTGTATGTTCCTTGGAAGTGCCTTTCCCTCTGCACCTCATTCAGTTGTAAATCCACTTCCGGCCTTCTCTGATTTTTGCCTCCCTGGAGATGCTGTAACTGATGGCCACGAGCAGAGGAGACATCTGGGGATTTTATGAAGGGGATTCCGACACAGGGAGGGAGGACAGGGAAATTAATGCTGAAGCCTTCTAGGCTCTGGATTTGTTTTTGCTTTGAAAACCTCCTGCTTGGTCCGGGCTTCTTCAACCAGTGATAGAGCCAAAGCCCGTCACCAGGCCGGGACTGGATGGGGGCTCTCACGAGAGCCGAAGGGCCGGGCCACACTGATATCTCAGAGGAAGGACGTCGGAGGAGAAGCCAGAGACAGAACCAGGCCCAGAGATCCCCAAGACAGGAACCGAAAGCCAGCGGGGCAGTCAGATACCCAGAGGACAGGGCACGTGACTGGCAAGAAGTGTTGGGGGACCACCAGGGCATCTGTCTTCAGTCATTTCTTTTTTTTTTTTTTTATTTATTTTTGGGACAGAGAGAGACAGAGCATGAACGGGGGAGGGGCAGAGAGAGAGGGAGACACAGAATCGGAAGCTGGCTCCAGGCTCTGAGCCATCAGCCCAGAGCCTGACGCGGGGCTCGAACTCACGGACTGCGAGATCGTGACCTGGCTGAAGTCGGACGCTTAACCGACTGCGCCACCCAGGCGCCCCTGTCTTCAGTCATTTCTTCCTCTCTCCACACTGTTATGAGCTCATCTGTCTCCACCATCACTGCTCCCCACGGATGGGAAGATCAGTTCTCGCCCAGGCTCCACCCGGGAAGCCACTTCCTCCTCTAGTGACGGTCCCAAGGGCTGCGGACCTGCAGGCGACCACGGTACAAACTCTCCCACTGTTCCTGCCATTCTGGTGGGGCCACCAGGCAGGGCAATCTTGCTGGTGCTGGCCATGGAGCATTTCCACTGGCGTGGCATCTTCAATGAGCTCTGTCTTCAACTGGGTCGACGTGCAAAGCCTCTTTCCAGGAGCAGAGGTTCAGCTCAGAATGACACTGGCAGGTGTGTTAGTGACAGTAGATACCATTCACTACCCTGACACCAGAACTCCACGGCACACATCCACTGTCTGCCCAGCTCGCCTCGTCCGCCGCCCTAATGTCCGAGCGACAAACAGCTGGAGGGGAGAACTCTGAACGCAAGGCTCACTTTGCCTGGGAACACACGCGTTACATGACTCGCACGAATTTCAAAAGGGACCACAGAAGCGTCGATTTTCCCTGTTCTGACAGCCGCCTGTCATCAGACAGACACGTCAGAACTAAACCGCACCCCGTGCCTTCTGCACAAACGTCTATCATCTTGAATCCTATACCGCCCCATGCAATGTGCTACCCCTGTATGTGACTACGCCGTAAACATCGACCCATTTGACCTGATCTCTTCGTTGAAAAAGGTGTTCCGACGCTCAGATCAGTTTCCTTATTGGAGAGCTCCTTCTCAAACATCTGGAAGGGGGGACCACCGCCACTCCACAGGTCAACCCCACAGCAGTGAGATGCTATGGCATGGGCAATGGTTAGGCTCTCCACCGAGGAGTGACGCCCAGCATTTCCCTTTACTACTTCAAGACCCATTAGAGGGTCTTCTAAGAACCCATCTGCAGTCAGAGGATATGAATGTGGGGAGGGAGAACAAATAAAAAAAACAATTCATCTGTTTACAGCCTATCAAGTCATCGGTGACAGTATCCTTGGAGAAGGCGTTCCAAAGAGGCTGGAACCAGCGAACGCAGGAAGGAGAATTCACAACCAGACGCGGTACGGAAGGAAGGGAGTTCAGAGGAACGTGTCGTTTCCCACCTTGACCCTCTACACCCGCCTCCCAGGAATGTGAGTTCAAGTACATACGGCAGAATTCCCCTACTTTGCTACAGCTGATTTCCACATAAAAGTTTAGTATGTTCTCCAGGGAGAGGCCAGTCTATCCACCAAGGCCCAGAACTGCTCTCCCCGCCACTGCGCCCTGTGTCTGTGGCACCTGAGGGAGACCAGTCCGTCAGGTCTGCATGTGTAGGGGGCGGAGGGCAACAGAAACAGCACCCGACCCACAGTGCTGGGTGGCAAAATGTACAGCGAAGCCAACGGTCAACACCACGTCACCGTCTACAGGTCTTCCCTAGCTAGTCAGGAGGTCCCCGTCCATCCAGAGGACCCCCAGAAAGCAAATGGCTCTCTGGCCACCGTGTGCCCAAATGAAAGAATATACTACTAAAATGTAGTTACTTAAATCCGGTTGAGGGCATCTTATCAAGAGATCAGAAGGCAATACAGATACAACCAGGCCCCCTACACACACACCACACACACACACACACACTCTACAATCACCCACTGACACAATCCTGCTTCTGCTGGCAAGTGGGTCCTGGAAAGCCATCTCTTTCTCCCTTAGAGACCTGAGCTTCACACACAAAGAGCAACCAAAGGCGGCGAAAGCACACATCTCATCGCAGACTGGGAGATCCTTACTCCTGCTTCAGTCCATACGTGCCACACTAAGGACGCACCATCGCTCTTGGGCAGCTGGAGCGCGGTCCTGATAAGGAATGGTGCTGAGTGCTACCAGTCCAACCCCTCGGCTGCTCTTCCAAAGTGACCTGGGGTTGCCGATTCTTAGGATTACCGGTCACCGAGCTCTGTCTGGGCCTCAGTTTTAGTGCTTAGCAGCCTTTTACGCTTTCTGGTCTAATCCTCTCCACCCCACCCCCCAAATACATTAGGAAAAAAAAAAAGATTAAAGCAAATCGGGTGCTTGGTATTTTTTTTTTAAACCTTTGTGTAGTTCTCTGAAACACATTTATTCAGAAACAATCTACACTATGAAATATGGCAACTGAAAAATAAAAATAAAGCGCCAATAAAGCCCTTGTTTTCCTTTATCCTCCATGGTAACTTCCCCCAATGTCTGTCTCAAACCTGGCTCCTGGGATGTCCTGAAGCCTTTAGGGGTTGCGGGGTAAGTGGGCACACTGAGGAGCTATAATAACATAATGGTTATTAACTGTTTCCACTGAATAGTGCATACTCGGTTTCATACAAAGAGACAGAGGCATCATCTATCCCTCGTTGAGAACAAAAAATATCATTAAACTGTTAATGAGCAATTCCTTTTAGATCCAGTTCTACAAAGATTCAATAGTAAGGCTATACACAAAAGTATCATGAACAGAAAAGGATTAAGCTTTCTACCCAACAAAATTTAAGCACAACGTTGTGCTCCTGGAAGAGACGTGAGAAGGAGCCCAGTCTGTCCCGATCCTGAAGGAGATACCAACCATTTCCAAGGGTGGGTGAGCCCTGCACTCAGAGTCCATAGGTAAGGAGGTTAGGAATTAACTTGGGTTTAAAGTTTAGTCTAACCATAAATCAATGAGTTGATCTTCTGGTGGGCGAACGGGAAATCTGTTCTGGAGACAATCCCCAGAGAAGTCTCCAGAACGGTTTCTGGGAATGGCTGAGACCCTGAAACAGGTATTGTGGGGTTGTAAGGAGTCTATTCTGAAGGATCCCCCTTTTTGGGGAGATGTGCTTGGTTTAAAAAAAAAAAGAAAAGAAAAGAAAAAAAAATCCAGCTGCTTACTTTCTAGCCGCATAGCATAAGTGGTTTAAACACCCAGGGCACAAAAATACTAAGTGAGCAACAAGTGGAGCAAAGTGGGCCCAAGTGTGGAGGGCGAGAGCTTGATCAGGGAGGCATGCTTTTAAAAGAGGTGAGTTCAGGCCAAACGTGATGTCCTCTTGCGGACGCGATGTATTATTCATTCCAGAACTATAAATGTGAAGCCAAATAAAGGTTTTCGGTTTGTGTCTGGGCATACCTGTTTTTGAACAAATCAGGAGGGATGACAATCACCAGGCAATATGATTAACAGAGCAAGCAGACGCTAAAGGCAAAAGTCACAAAACGCAATGGTGCGGTCATGGGAAGGTCTGCTCCCACCGGGGCTGTGGCAAGGACAAAACCATCTGGAGACAGCGTTGCAGGCCAGCCCAGCAAGTGGGTGGATCAGGTTACTTCGTGCTAGCAACTGGCTTCGTTCCCCTACCGTGAAAGGCATATTTCATCTTTCAAGAGGAAAAAGTTATAGCAAGGACAATGCGAGCAAAACCGAAGGCTATTGGAAACAGAAAAGGAAAAGTCTATCCATGCCACCATGTTGGCACCTGCGTTTCTCTCCCACCCTTGCAAGATTCTTCTAGGAAGGGGTTCAGCATATTTTCACTAAGCCTGAGCCCTGCCCGGGAAGTCTTCAGACTCGGGCTGCACCAGAGAACGTTGTGGCCACTGTCTTTTAAAGGTAAGGGCTTGGGGGAGGGTCAAGGAGAGGAGCAGAGGGGAAATCAAAATGATTACCCCTCTTTTTAAGCCCATCCAGTCTTTCCCAGTTCAGATTCTGAAGAAACCCAAAAAGCCTGTTTCTGCAAGCTCTTACCACTGAGAGACTCTGGGTGATGGGCACTGTAGGCCAGGTAGGCACAAGTTAAGCCCGTGCCACCAGCCTGCTGTCCCCCCCAGATGATTATTGCCTCAGAGAATGTGCGTGTGGGATAAGGTAAGACAGGCTGCAGGAGACAGGGGCAGGGACAAAGATACTCTCCAGAAGTCTGGGCTTTGGCTTAAATTATGATGCACAGAAAATGCTGAGACGCCTAAATTTCCCCTCCTTCCCGCATATTTCTCTCTCCCTCTGTTTCTCCCAGGTAAGAAAAAAGAACTTGTTTTTGAAAGGTCCCTGCTTTTCAAACAGAAATGTTCTTCACAGAGCCAATCTCACCTAAGGCTGAACCCACATATTCAACACAGTATTCTTTCAAAGTTATTTTCCATGCAATCTGCTGTATTCTGCACGTAGATTGCTGGCAAGATGGAATGAATGAACTAAAACCTGGGGTATCTCCCTCCTGAGCAGTGCTCCTCTGAGAGCACCTACCTGTTGCCTCCTGGCAAAGAAGGCTCCAAATCGCTTTTAGAACTTGTCATCTGGTGCCGTGGTAACTAGGTGGGGGTTCATGGGGTGCTGGCAGCAGAGGGCTGGCTGGCTGTGCCTGAGTGGGTCGGAGCAAGCAGTATACGGCACTGCCAAATGCAAGTCTGCCATGAAGTCTCCTCTGCAAACCTCCACCATGGTCTCTCCCTTTCCAGACACGCAGAGCTCTTCTCACCGTGCCCGGGAACCTGCTTTGGGTTATCTTCTAATCACTTCTTGTGCATAACCATTTCTTGTGCACACACAGCGTCTTCTCAAAGAGATGACTTCCCTTGTCAGTAGGGGCACTCTTAACCCTCTCTGTAGTCCCTGTGGGAAGCTAGTGATCATTCATTCACCTTCTGGAACAGTCAGTACCTCTCTTCTAACAAGCCTGTCTTATTTGAATTCTGGGGGAGATGGGGAGAATTCTTCTTGTCACTGAATTCTTAGTTTAGGGAGGATGCTTGCTTCAAGAGCAGAAGACGCACTGAGGGCCGCAGGCGGCCAGCCCACACATTCTCCAGAGTGAGCCACAGCTTCAGGTATCTGAGTGGAGTGCAGAGGAACCAGGGAGAACCTCTTCTTGCTTGTTGAACTGCCACAGAGGCTTGGTAAAGTACAAAGATGGTGACTCTCCTAAGTGGTCAAGACCTGATCAAGAGCTTGTCTCAATCAAGGGTCTTCTGGTCCTTTAGAAATGGATTTTTTTTTTTTTTAACGTTTATTTATTTTTGAGACAGAGAGAGACAGAGCATGAAAAGGGGAGGGTCAGAGAGAGGGAGACACAGAATCTGAAACAGGCTCCAGGCTCTGAGCTGTCAGCACAGAGCCCGACGCGGGGCTTGAACTCATGGACCGCGAGATCATGACCTGAGCCGAAGTCGGCCGCTTAACCGACTGAGCCACCCAGGCGCCCCAGAAATGGACTTTTTAAAGACGTCTCATTCATTCCTAGATAACTGATTAGCTTCTAGGCTCTGCTACTTCTAGAACCCACCACACTGACTCAACCACAAAGGCCTCCTTGTGGTTAGCTCGGGTTTAATATTTCCATACACTGTGGTCTAGCCTGCAACATGGACTTCAAAAGCAAAAGAAAGATTAGTCTTAATTTCCAAAGGGGCTTAGGGTTACAGGCAAGTAGGATGTGTTTCTGAGTAGTCTGTAAACTCATCTAAAGAAGCTGGACATACTATCAAGGTGCTACAAACGTATTTGGGTAGAGTCTGAGACCCACAGCAAATGGAAGAAATTACATGGTTACAATTACTGTAGTCTCTACCATTCCTATTAAAATAAACTGGTTCGGAGCAGGAAATATATGTAATAAGCCCAGAACACCTTGTTGTAGTAGAAAATGAGGACACTGTCAAACTCTACAGACTTCATGTCTGAAGGGCTTAGGAACTTACCTGAGGGCCCTGCATTGGCCAAAGATGGGACAATTTGATCTCCCATGAGGACAGCAGTGACACTAAATTGAAACATACCAAACATGCTTACACCCAAAACTTTGCAATGACGCTAAAAAAATATTGAAACTCACTGGTCACCTGGTGGAAGTGCTAGGGAACCGACTCATTCTTTGAAAACTGATGAAAGAAGCAAACCATTGTTCTGCCTTTCCTATATGAACTAGAAAAAGTGACTAGCTGAGTGACTGATGAGATGTTTCTCTATATAGTATTCTTTGGGAAAAAAAAAGGTATTCTAGATAATACATAAAAAGGGAATAAAATGTTGCATTTGTAAAAATTTTGCGAGCCCCTAATGAATTAATTTATCAAAGGAGAGAAAATCAGTAGGCGTTAACACCACAGGTAAGAAACAAGCAGATACAGTGTATCACCTGATAGAGGTATAAACCCCACTTAGAAGTAATCTTAACCAAAAAAAGTGTTCTGTCTGGAGACATTTGGCGATGTCTGGAGACATTACGATTGTTGTGACTCGTGTGTGTGTGTGTGTGTGTGTGTGTGTGGGATCTAGTGTGTAGAGCCCAGAAATGCTGCTAAACATCCTACAATGAATAGGATGGCCCCCACAGCTAAGAATTATCTGGCTCTAAACATCTAGTGCTAAGGTTGAAAAATCCCGCTCTAGATTTAATACTCAATTTATAGGAAACCCAGGGGACAAAGGAATAAGTTAAATGACAATACGAGATGAATCAGCAGAGTTCAGCCTATAGGAAACTCTTATAGGACAATCCAAATTCTTTAACCACAGCAGTAGCAGCAAGAAAAAATGACAGAGCTGGATAGATAATTATGGAAGGGAGCCAACAGACTGAAAGAGACATAAGGGACAGGTCAATTGATTATAATATATGAGCCTTATTTGGTTCCTGACTTGAAAAACAAGTGGTTAAGACAAAACAAAAACTACAAGCAATTGGGGAAAATAAACATTGATGAATTACTGAGGAATTACTCCCCCCGGTTTTATTGAGATATAACTGACATATAATATTGTATAAGCTTAAAGTGTACAAGATTTGATATATACTGCAAAGTAGTAATTAAAAGGAAACATACCATGGTTAAGTTTAGTTAACACCCATCACCTCATACCGTTACAATTTTTTCCCCTTGTGATAAGAAGTTTTAAGATCTAAGGGATTTATTAAAAATTTTAAGGCCTGTTATTGGTACTGTGGTTATGCTTTCTAAAAAAACGTTTCTGTATTTTTGAGCTACGTACAGAAATATATACAGAAGAAATGATACAATATCTAGGAATTTGCTCCAGAATCCCCATTACCTGGGTGTGGAAGGTGGTAGGAAGTGGAAAGGGTACAGATGAAACACATCTGGCCAGGATTTTGCTGATCGTTGGGCAAAAGGTGATTGAGGCTTATTATTTTCTTCTTTGCAACATATACCGAAAGGCTCTAAGTAAGTTTTCATAGTTAGAAAAATACCGATGGCAAAATATACCAGACCAACTGTACCAGACAGGGAATATGCTCTTTATCAACAAAAATATGGCCCTTGATGTGGAGCTGGGTTCCGAGAAGGCCATCGGGGAAGACAGGCTAAGTCTAGACTCACTGAAGTTTTATCTCCCTCTTGAACATAGGTTAAATTTGACCTTCCGCTGGAATTAGCGTGAAACAGTGCTTAAACCTGATGCTTAAACAGCATGATAAAGCTCAGCAGGCCCAATTTACTTTGTCTTATGGTGCACGCCCGGTTCAGGTTGGGGGAGAGTGCGTGGGGTGGGGAAAGGGGTCAGCACCCTCCTGACCCCTGAAAGCAATTAACTTATACTTCCAAGCAGGAGGTACCATTATCTTTAACTCAGCAGGCATAACTGTACATAATTAGAGGTCATAATTATGGTTCTCTTTTTAAAATGTGACCATAGTATCCAAATTGACCTCTTGTGGCCGCGCTGCCTACTCGCTGGGAAGTACATAAAAGGCGGGTACAGGTCCTGTCCATCGGCGACACCGTGACGGGCGGCCAGAGTCCCAGGCAGTTTGTGAGCTCAGGAAGCCTTGCTTATTCCCTGCGGAACCTCGATCTGTTTCGGGGTTTACTAATTATCATTTTTCACCGAGAAACATTTTATTTCTTTAAATAGACACGGACTAGCTGGCACTTTCCACGGGCTTCTTGACCATGGCAAAGAGGCAAAAGCAACCACTTAAATTAATATGCCAGCAATTACCTGCATCTACTGTCTAATTAGCCATGTAATGACAAAGTTGCGAAGAAAATTCCTCATCATTTTTTCACGTTAGTGTTTTTGTAAAGTTGCTACAGAGACCCTACTTCCCTTTAAAAATGTGGATTTGGGGGCACCTGGGTGGCTCAGTTGGTTGAGTGTCCTACTTCGGCTCAGGTCATAATCTCACGGCCCGTGAGTTCGAGCCCCGCGTCGGGCTCTGTGCTGACAGCTCGGAGCGTGGAGCCTGCTTCCGATTCTGTGTCTCCCTCTCTCTCTGCCCCTAACCCACTCACATTCTGTCTGTCTCTCTCAAAAAAAAAAAAAAAAAAAAAGAAAAGACTATAAAAATGTGGATTTGGGGGCACCTGGGTAGCTCAGTCAGTTGAGCGTCTGACTTCAGCTCAGGTCATGATCTCATGGTGCGTGGGTTCGAGCCCCGTGTCTGGCTCTGTCCTGACAGCTCAGAGCCTGAAGCCTGCTTAGGATTCTGTGACTCCCTCTCTTCTCTGCCCCTCCCCTGCTTGCTCTCTCTCTCTCTCTCTCTCAAAAATAAATATTAAAAAAAAAATGTGGATTTATTGTTATTTTATTATACCCCATAACTGGCCTCCCCTAGCAATATTT
Organism: Panthera leo; assembly: GCF_018350215.1. Classification (NCBI taxonomy): domain Eukaryota; kingdom Metazoa; phylum Chordata; class Mammalia; order Carnivora; family Felidae; genus Panthera; species Panthera leo. The sequence continues at coordinate 132,050,931 of NC_056684.1, forward strand.
CCAGCTTATAGAGCCCGAATCATTATACATAACAAATCGTTTTGTGGGGAAAGAAAACCTACCTGGACTGCTCTCAGGTCTGAGCACAGAATAATTGAATTTTTGAGCTCAAAGAGACCCTCAGAAATCATCTTCCAGATGAAATGCCGGAGGCAGGTCCAGACAGAAGGGAAGCAAATGCAGTGGCAGAAAATCACGGGGTGAGAAGCTCGTAGAAACATTTCATGACCAACTTGTGGTTAGCGCCTTATTTGGTGGCCACGTTAATTCTAGTTCCTGCTTCCAACACAAAGCCCAAGCAGCTGATCTGTGTCTCTCATGCTCCTTAGGAGCAAAGCTTCTTCACTTTTCTGGTACCAGGAGCCATTAAATAACCCTGACAAACATCCAAGTTCTTTCCAACAGCATTTTAAATCCTCAGCCAATGTTTGAAAAACCGGAAAGAGGGTTGGTACAGCATCATCTAACCTTTTCCTGGCAGTAAAAAGGGACTGAAAATTCCAAAGTTTGACACAAGTAGTTTCGAATGGGTAGGACGGCACCAAATCACAACATCTACACAGCCGAGTGACAATTCTCACTTGGAGGCATGAGCTTCAAATAAATGGCCCTGAGAAATACAGGTCTTTTTAAAAAAATTTTTTTAAGCGTTATTTATTTTTGAGAGAGAGAGAAACAGAGAGCGAGTGGGGGAAGGGCAGAGGGAGAGGGAGACACAGAATCCCAAGCAGGCTCCAGGCTCCAGGCTCCGAGCTGTGAGCACAGAGCCCGAGGCGGGGCTCGAACTCACCAGTCACGAGGTGATGACCTGAGCCGAAGTCGGACGCTCCTCCACCTGAGCCACCCAGGCGTCCCAAACAATGTTGTTTTCTTGAATCAAACAGCTTGGGAGTGAATTATGGTTCCTTATATTTGTAAAAAGCTCCTCTATTCAGAAAAGGAAAATTTAACTACTATTCAGAGGTGCCCAACACTAGAGTTTAAATAAAAGAGTAATTGCCTTTCTGCTTTTATAGGCATGTCACTACTAAGAAATACTACTTTACTACTTTATTTTCTTTTGGTTCAGTAAGAGAAGTCAAAGGAACAAGTCTAAATACATCACAACAAAGGTATTTAATTGAGACCGGTTCATTTGCATCTCAATGTAAAGTCACCGCATGATACACTAACGCAAATGCATTGATAAAAAGTTCATTCTACCATTGTAATGAGTACGGGGGGAATGTTTCAGTGGTAAATGCTTCAAGTTTACATTATTTCTTGAAACATTTCATGCAGCTACTTGGCCCAGAAACTCCAATTCCGGGCTTCGCGAGGGCTTTTGCAAAATACTCGCCCTTATGTCACACAGTTCCAGAACTGTGGCTTGACACAGAGCGTTGTCACTCAAACATCCTATTAAAATAAAAGGCTTGGTTCCCTAGAGCTTTGCTTTACTGCTCAGTAAATCGTATCCACCATATTTATCCCCAGGCGCCACTTGCTACATTAATTTATATAACAAGCTGCAAATTAAATACCATCGTTTCCTAAATTTTAGTTCTGGACTGCACACTTCATTTAGCTATTTGTTGGCCGGTGCCCCACCCCTGGTGATGGAAAGGGTTAAGAAGAGGGGGGCTGTTAGGTCAGCCCCTTCCTGTGGTCGTTCACCAGACTGAGCATGTTGAAAAGCAGAACATTCCTTCCACCTCGTGAAATCCCGGCATCTGCTGAGTGGCAAATTCAGCTTGCTCCGTTTTGTTTCACTACATTCGCAAAAGAGACCGTACAGTATGGACTCCGGAACACAATTACTCTTCACATACCTTCACCCTCTCTAGTTGCCTATCTTCTCCATCCGAGCACTCTGCAAAAAGCCAAAAACCCCAACAGGATAGCTAATGAACCCAAAGCGGATTTAACCTTCCTGATTCCTTGTCACATAAAACTGTTAATTTATCTGATTCTTTTCTTTACTCCATTACCTTTCATCTGGAATATACCGTGTCCCACCAAGTCAGCTGATAGCATTCTACACGCTTCTCTCTCTGCAGTTTTCAGTCCTAGAAGGACGAGAACCCAAACTTGGAAGCAATTTCGGAGATTAAGCTTCCCAAGGAAATTCATTTTTATCACAATCTCCAATGTTTCAAAGTGGCCAAGTCACCTTGGTCATGTTTATTAACTAAAGGTAATAGGAAAGATCCTAATCAGAGCTGCACAAACCAATTCTCTCTCGGTGAACGTGGACTGATGGTTCTCAGCTCCAACCACTGAATCTCATTTAGTGCCCTGGGATCTGACTGGCACCACCTCGGCTTCCTGATGACCACCAAGACAGAAGCAGTTTGTGAGGAAGGAAAGGGCTGCTCCCGCTGAACACTGAGCAAAAACCATCCAGAAGGAGGGAGGGGCAGGGGTAGATGGGCAGGCCACAGGAAGACTGAATGCAAAAAGTGCAGGCGAACATTGGTGTTCTGTGACATTTCTAGAGAGGTCCGTAGCTGTTATCCAGCTCTCTCACGGGTGGATTAGACAGAACAGGGTAAGAATCACTGGCTTTACACTCCCCCATCAGAGATGCAAGTCTCACCCCAGAATGCGTCTTTAGAACAGCACTAAAAGCTCTCTCTTTGCTGAAAGGAAGCATTAAGATTCTTTGGTTTGAAATGATCTTGCAGTTCTTGGAATGCTAAGAAAAATGCATTTGGTTAAGGACTGAACGTATGCATCCCCCCAAGATTCCTATGTTGAAGCCCTTACCCCCAGCCACTCTGGAAAACACTGTGGAGGTTCCTCAAAAAATTAAAAATAGACCTACCCTATGACCCAGCAGTAGCACTGCTAGGAATTTACCCAAGGGATATAGGAGTACTGATGCAGAGAGGCACTTGTACCCCAATGTTTATAGCAGCACTCTCAACAATAGCCAAATTATGGAAAGAGCCTAAATGTCCAACAACTGATGAATGGATAAAGAAATTGTGGTTTATATACACAATGGAGTACTACGTGGCAATGAGAAAGCATGAAATATGGCCCTTTGTAGCAACATGGATGGAACTGGAGAGTGTGATGCTAAGTGAAATAAGCCATACAGAGAAAGACAGATACCATATGTTTTCACTCTTAGGTGGATCCTGAGAAACTTAACAGAAACCCATGGGGGAGGGTAAGAAAAAAAAAAAGAGGTTAGAGTGGGAGAGAGCCAAAGCATAAGAGACTCTTAAAAACTGGGAACAAACTGAGGGTTGATGGGGAGTGGGAGGGAGGGGAGGGTGGGTGATGGGTATCGAGGAGGGCACCTGTTGGGATGAGCACTGGGTGTTGTACGGAAACCAATTTGACAATAAATTTCATATATCGAGAAAAAAAAAAAAAGAAGCCCTTACCCCGAATATCATGGTATTTGGAGATGGGGGCCTTTACAAGAGAATTGGGGTTAGATTAGGGCACGAGGGTGGAGCCCTCCTGATGGGGTTAGTGACCCTGGGGTAGGAAAAGAGAAAAGAAAAATGTCGCCTGCCCGCATGCCCATGAGCACAGGGGAAAGGCCACAGGACTGAGAGTTGGCCCTCTGCAAACCAGGAAGCAAGCTTTCACTAGAAACCAAACCCCTCTGGACCTTGATTTTTGACTTTCCAGCCTCCAGACTGAGAAAATATATTTCTGTTTGAGCTACCAAGTCTGTGGTACTTTGTTCTGGCAGCCAGAACAGACCAAGACAAATACCTGGGCGGGGGTGGTGGTGGTGGGGGGGATGTATTAGCAGAATGCAACAATTCACAAAGACTGTGTGCAGGAGCCACTGCAGACTCGATGGCCTCTATCCCATTAGCCTTTAGCTGGAGAGGTTGGGAAGCCAAAACCAAAAAAAAGCAAAACAACCACCAAAAACCACACTTCGTTTTCCAGACTCTCTTGCAGTTAGGGCTCTGGGTGTGGATTCACTCTGCCAGTTAGATGCAGTCAGACTGACTGCAGGTGCAGGTGAGGTGAGGCTCCCTTTGGCTGTCTGACAGGCACCCAGGGGTGCAGAGACTCTGGGCTTTCCTGCAGTAGTGGTCCAGTGTCCATTCTCCAGCATCCTCCTCGTGGCTCTTACGAGAGCGGCAATGATCTCTGGGACACACACAGGAAGTGTGTCTCTGACCTCATAGAGGCAGTGACGGCAGCTTCTCCGGTTGTCAGCTTGGTAGGATCTTGGAAGTAATTTCTGAAGGGCCAGCCTGGCATCTCTCCCTTTGGCTCTTCTACCATAAACCCTGAACTCCCTGTATGGCCTCCCTTTGGGCGTTAACCAGTTAGAACACTTGCCATTTCCTGCTCCGTATCCCAGACCACAGAGCTAGGACATCACTGAAGAGGACCCAGGGAGCTGTTTGTCTCTGGTGCGACAGTGAGGGGACAACTGGTTAAATTAGGACCAGTTTGAGGCAGTTACATTCTGTAGCTCTCTGTTTTTAACGGACTGAGCCACCCAGGCGCCCCAGTAGCTCTCTGTTTTTAGAAGAGAGAAATCAGGAAGCTCAGATCTATTTAACTGATACGATTTCAGAGTACCTGGCTGGCTTGGTTGATAGAGCTCATGACTATTGATCTCAGGGTTGAGGGTTCAAGCCATTCCTTGGGTGTCGAGATTACTTAAAAAATAAAATCTTTAACTGATACAAGTTCAAAAAGATACTCGAGACGGACCAGGCTTCTATGCTTTATGAGGCTGGCGGAAGAAGGGGGAATCTCCCCACTCCTTTTTTTTCCAGAGCATATAAGTGCCTCCTGGGCATACTCCTGGATATCCAGCTAAGCCGCCCAGTATTTTCCACACGGGGGCATGTCTCGTTTTACTATGCTTCGCAGACACTGTGTTTTATTTTACAAATTGAAGGTTTGTAGTAACCCTGAATTAAGCAATTTATCAGCCCCATTTTTCCAACAGCATTCGGTCACTTTGTGTTTTTTGTGTCACATTTAGGTAATTTTCTCAATATTTCAAACTTTTTCATCATTATTATCTTTGCCAGGGTGATCTCTGATCAGTGATTATGACTGGCTGAAAGCTCAGATGATTGTGGCATTTTTAGCAACAAAGTATTTTTAAATTAAGGAGTATCCATTCTTTTTCTTAAGACATAATGCTGTTGCATATTTAGCAGACTACAGTATGGTGTAAACGTAACTGTTATATGTACTGGGAAACCAAAAAATTCATTTGATTCGCTTATTGCAATATTTACTTTATCGCGGTGGTCTGCAATTGAGCCCGCAGCATCTCTGACGCGTGCCTGGACACAGTTTCTCCTGAGGCATAAGAAAGAGTCAGAGCAGATCCATGGAATATGACGATACACCTGTGATTCTCCCCTTCTGTCCACAGAACACAATCTTGAGACAACTTCAGTCGGCGCTGAAACCTTCCTTTTCACCAACGGCTTTATAAGAAAAGGGTACGCGTGCAACTTTTGCATCTGTTGTTAAATTCTGTTAAAGGCATTATTTCCTACCCCTCTCAAATACAACCCTGACAAATTGCCCTTATTCTCAGAGCCAGGCAATTCAATGGTAGGTATACTTGTACTAGGAATGAGAGCTGTGTGAACCAACCCATTTCTCTCTTTGCCTTTGCTGCTGGGAAACTCAGAGCTGGGTTTTAAATCAATCGCTGTCATTTTCTTAGCCTGGACTCTGGAAGTACAGCCCTCAAGAGTGCCCTTCTCTCTCCCTTTTCTTTTCACAGGGCTACTTAAAAAAAAAATCCTACATTGGGGTACCTGGGTGGCTCAGTCGGTTAAGTGTCTGACTCTTGATTTTGGTTCAGGTCATGATCTCACGGTTCGTGAGTTTGACAGCATGAAGCCTGCTTGGGATTCTGTCTCCCTTTCTCTCTGCCTCTCTCTCTCTCTCAAAATAAATAAAAATGAACTTAAAAATATTCCTATATTAAGCAGTATTACATTGCACTTTCCTTGTTTAATAGTGTTTAAATTTTCTTGTTCATAGTGCAGGTGCTTCGTGCACTTTTATCGTTATCAATCTCTTCCCCCCATTTTTTGTTTATTTTTGAGAGGGAGGGGGGGGGGGAGAGAGAGAGAGAGAGAGAGAGAGAGAGAGAGAATCCCAAGCAGGCTCAGCACTGCGAGTTCAATGGGGTTTGAACTCATGGACCATGAGATCGTGCCCTGAGCCAAAGTCGGACACTTAACCAACTGAGCCACCCAGGTGCCCCACTTCCCTTCTTTTTTTTTGGATAGATGAGGTATATACAGATAAGTAAAGTAAAACATACATTTTGGACAAGCCACTGAGGATATGACCTTTCCACATCTGAAGATATGACCCTTCCAGCTCACCTAAGTAGAGAATACTGAAGAAGGCTCTTTCCTTTTGTTGTAGACGAGACAGGAAGATGGCCACCCAGAGGACATTTGACAACTGTGTTTCCAGAAAAAAAGCATGCAACACCAAAAACTGTGGTGCAGTTGCTCAAGGGCATACCTAATAATTTATTAAGCAACTCTTTCTTCTAAATTTTATACTTCCTTTGACGGTCTCAAAGATGATGAGAGTATCACTGTACTTTGTTAAACTATGGTCTTTCCTCAGTGAGCTTTCTTCTCATGGATTCTTGAAGATTGGAACAACTAAGTCTCCTGGGGCAACATGCGAGCAGCAAACTATCGAAACAGTTTAAGAGAAGTTAGAAAACTCCCAAAGATTAATAAATAAATCAGTGTAGGGGAGCCTGGGTAGCTTAATCGGTTAAGCATCTGACTTCAGCTCAGGTCATGATCTCATGGTTTGTGAGCTCGAGCCCCGCGTTGGGCTCTGTGCTGACAGCTCAGAGCCTGGAGCCTGCTTGGGATTCCGTGTCTCCGTCTCTCTCTGCCCCTCCCCTGTGCGCTCTCTCTCTCTTTTTCAAAAATTAATGACCATTAAATCAATCAATCAATCAGGGTATGCTCAGCTTTGATGATGTATCTTCTTTTTATTATCTAGTCCAGATACCAACTGGTCTCAGGCAGGTTACTTAGCACGAGTGGCTTCTGTGTCCTTATCTATTAAATTAGAGAGTTTCCTTATCTGTAAAATAAGGAGGTTGGACTGAATCTCTAAAACCGATGATTCTATCACTTAGAAGCAGGTTCTATCCTACTCGCTTCATCCAGGGTGGAGCTTGGGTGAGGTCTGTCACTGGCACTTTCTACCAGAGACCCACCCTTCTCTGCCCTCGGGTTATACTCTCCCGGCAGGACCGAAAGGGCCACCAGGACGAGCTGGGCCTTCTTGTTTGGTTAATCTCTTCACATCTATTTGCCGCAAACTCAACAGCAAACAAAGGCCTGGGCTTCAGGCCGCCTAGGCCAGCGGCTCCAAATTGGGAACCTGCCTATTTTGTTTGCTCTGGGGCATAAGGAGGGAGCAAACAGCAGCTTTTGTAAGTCAACTTGGTTATATTATTCACTCAATTATGGCTGTGAAAAGATTTGCCGGGGGATGTGGTTCAACTTTGACGGCAACTAACTACATTTTCTGTATTTTATCAGATCCCCCGCCCCCGCCCCCCCACCACCCCGGGATAGTGGGGACTGAGTAACGTGAACGCCTTCTATCTAAGCAGAGTATTTTCTTAAAAGAAAAAACAAAACAAAACACAGGCTCCTTGGGAGTAACACAATTCCATTTTCTGATCCGTATCAGAGGGCCAGACGCGGCTTCTGACTGTAAATTGTTTATCAGGTAAGGTGAGGCGAGCCAAGCCCTTTTAGGAAAGCAAGAGAATTAAAAGAATTTACCTTCAGATGGTTAATAAGGGAGAGAGTGCATGAGAAGAGCAGTGTAACTCTATGGAAAATTATTTTGCAAGGCGTCTAAAGCAGATAAAAACAGGACTGGTGGGTTAATTATGTAATTAAACTGCAGTCAACAACAGGAAGGGTCTTCTGTCTTTCGAAATCCAAACTAGTTATTCGAGCTTTCACTGTACAGTTTAGAGATTCTATTTGGGGAAGGCACCCAATTTTTCTTGTCTGGGTTACAGCTTTTAAAAAAAAAAAGTGCTGCTTTGCAAATCTAGCTTCTAGTCTTGAGGATAAAACAATTACAAACCCTCCTCCTTCCTCAAATACCTTTTGCTTCATGTCTTCAGAGTTAGAAGAATAAATAGAAGGCTTTTTTTTTTTTTTTTTTTTGGCAGAAAGCCAAAGTAATATCCCAGCAAGAGATCGAACTTCTTTACGGAGACACATACTGTTTCATGTTTGATTTTGATTTTCAAAAGCAGAACAATTTTCACATCATTATATAAAAGGCTTCCACTATTTAAAATGTCGTTTCTAAATTAACTTTAGACCCCCCCCCCCCAAGCAGGATGCATCTGACCAGACCGAATCCAGCCACTCAACAGGGTGAACAAAGTTGGGAGGACAGGAACTTAGTGAAAATGACAGTAAAACGTTTCAGCCCAGAACAAGAAGTTAAGGTCGGTCGCTTCTGGAAGCTTGGCTTTGTTTTTGCATGGGGCATGCTGCTGGTGGCTTACCCCCGCCTGCCCAAATGCAGAAGGAAAGGGGCTGGTCTGTGCAGTGGCTGGTGTATGGGAGTCGAGAGGATTTGTTGGACCACGAGACCTACGGTGACATTCGATGCGGGTGTCTGGTGGCAAGACAGCTGAAAAATTTGATGACTGGTTGTCTCAAAATTTTAACAGCTGGGCAGATGCTGATGGACTAATAAAATGGTTCCTGTCTCTAAAACTCCTTTATTTCACCTGGAACACTGACCAGGTACTTCTTAATCAAGTAACCTGAGTACCTCTGGATCAAGTTTACAAACTTGCTGAGAATCACTAGGGGCACGCTTACCTGTTCTGACCAAAACAAGTGAGACATTTTTGCTGATGAGCAACCCAAACACCTCGCCGGGCCTGACCACGGGCAGCAGGTGTGGCTCACATCACCAGGGGCGCCTGGGCCAACACATTCCACTGTATCGTAGGAAAGGCAGTTAGTAAGTTTGCGCAGAGGACTCAATTTGGATGGGCACACAAGCAGAGTTTGTAAGCAGGATGTGATGTGTGTGTGTGTGTGTGTGTGTGTGTGTGTGTGTGTGTGTGTGTGTAAGGGTAGGCAGCAACAACACCTGACTAATAAAAGACATTATGCCCTGATTAACTTTCCATCATCCCTGCTGGATAAAAACCAAAAACGAACAACAAAAAAAAATTTTTTTTTTAAACCCAAATTTTACCCCAAACAGAATAATCTGCGAAAGACAGGTCAAGGTGGGAAATGTCTTCTCAGGTAAAGCGTTTCTAACACAAGCATATTGCAAATACATTTGGAATGCATCCAGGCTGGGGGTCCTGGCTGGCTCAGTAGGTAGAGAGTACAACTCTTGACCTCGGGATTGTGAGTTCAAGCCCCAAGTTGGGTGTAGAGATTACTGAAAATAAATAAATATACGAAAATCTTTTAAAAAACGCAGGCACCCCACTACCTCGCACACCCTCAACCCCAGTGCTCAGCTGATGTCAGAAGCTCTGTTTCCCAAGCTCGCTCTTTGCAAAATCCCTGTCCACACAGCACCAGCCTTCGGAGCCCGGTTCCTTCGAAACCTCCACCAGCTCTTTTCAATCCTGTAAGACCTGATCCAACCTTCCCATCTGGCAATCAGACCTGACTGGCTGGCCGCTCTCCTTGTAGCAGCCCCTGCCCCTCCAGCCAGTTTTGGGTTTCCTCGTGGGGGTTTTGATTCATGCCATTACCAAACCTGGAGTCCCTTCCCCAACCTTTCTTCCTCAGGAAATCATACCCACCCCTTAATGAAAATCCAGCTTCCACACCTTGTTCCCTGTCGTGTGGAACTGTCACGCCGTTTGCTTTATGTGACCGTTTGCTTTTCAGTCTTTACCCTACGACCGGGCCAGACACTTCCGGCAGGCAAGGATGTTGAATTCACATCTCACTCTTTGTATCTACCTTGCTTCAGCTGGGACTTAGCGCTGTGCTGATTCTTAAGAAACACCTCAATTTAGCTTTAAAAGGCTCCTGACAAATGGGATGTATTTCCTGGACACTTCTCAAGAGAGGAGTGGGTGTCTTAAGAAAAGCACAAGCGTGTGAGATCTCAAACTGTTTATCTGCAGTCTGCCTCCCTTCCTCTCGACGGTTAGTGAGAAAGGAGGCCAAAAAGTCAGAGTCCTGGAGCCAGAAACATCTGACTTCTCATTCACCATCCAGTCGCTGTGTGACTCTGGGCACGGGACTTCACCTCTCTGAGCCTCAGTTTCCTTTCCAAAGCCAGGCACCCCAGTTCATAAGATGGTTAAGAAAGAAATGAAACCCAAAAAGTAAAATAAAAAATATATTAAAAAAAATTTTTTTTTTTGGGGGGGGAGAGAGTTAGTTATTTTGGAAATGTTAGCTTCCCACTCTGACCCATCCGTCCCAACAAACTACCGATGGAAACATACAGTCCAGCCCCCAAAAACGTCGAAATGGCCGGTGTCCCCTCCTCCTTCGCAGAGGCTCCCTCCCCGTGCTGAGCCTGCAGCGCGCTGCTGGGCCTGGCTCACTGTGCTTGTGGCTCCCCAAGGTGCCAAGGCACTCAGGCAAGATGAACCTAACATCTGTATTCTATTTGCTAATGAGCAATCATCATTTGTACCTTTCTCCAGCCTGGGATTCGGCTGCTTGGAATACTAATGCCATTAGGAACTGGAGTCTTTTTTGAAAAACACACATTCATTTAGCGAAACCCTGTCTAATGCGTTGGCACTTGTATGGTTCCTGGGATTCCTTGGCTGGTTACGACTCTCTGGACCCCCTCCACCTCACCCCTCCATGCCTGAATATTCAGGTGCTTGAGTGGGGACGGGAAGCCAGACCTGCCTTGCCTCTTCCACTAACTCAGTGTGTACCATTAGGCAAGCTGATTGTCCTTTTTTTTAAAAAAAAGAAAGAAAGTTAATTTTTAATTACGTGACTAATTCAATACAGTCGCTTATTTTAAAAAAATGAGGCCATTATCAAGACAGGCTGCCCAACCCTACTGCCCTGCCCCTTCTCCGAAGGTAACCTTTCCTACAAGACTGGTATCTATCTGCCCACAGCTGCTTCTCTTCAGACAAGCAGACAAGAACTTAGATCTTTCAAAACCATTTATGGGTGTTGTTGTCTTACATAAATGGAGACAAAGGTATACACTGTTTCACAACTTGTTTTTTTCATCCAGCATTAGGGCTTCCTCTCTGTTCATCAGGGGTACAGACGGATGGGGGCTCATCCTTGGACATTTATTTACATTGTTTTCAATGTGGGGCTTTTACCAGAAAAGCTGGGCATGTGGGACTGCTCATGCAGGGAATACATCTCAGAGAAACTGTCTGGGCCCTGCTTTTCTTGTCTGCAGAACCAGAAGGTCTAAACCGTCCACTGCGACTACTTCTGATCGACACTGTGTGTCATGAGAAGGCTTTGTCTCCACACACAGACTCTATTCCCAATCCACTCCCAGTGAAGACCCTGCCTATGCTTCCAAGGTCTTCCAGAATCTGAGCTCCCATATCCCTACTCTCTGCTTTTGTCTAAGCCATCCACTTATTCCCGGAGTCTTTGGAAGCTCCTTTCTCCTCCTCAGAAATTCCTGCCTCCCCTTAATACTTGACAGGCATCACTGGAGATGCTCAGAGCCCGTAACTTGTGCGTGTGTGAGCGTTTGTGTGAACAGCAGCCCCGCGAGGCAAAGAACTTGTCCGCTGCTCATCGCTATATCCCAGGAGCTGAGGGCAGTGCAGCTCGCACACAGCGGGCTTTCCTCAAATACCTGTTGGATGGGTGACTGACAGCCTGGCCATGAACTAGGTGTGTGGCCCGGTAGTTGACTTAACCGCTCTGTGCCTCAGTTTCCTCCACTGGAAAATGCAATAGCACCCTCCCTTAGGGGGCTGCTGTGCAGATCAAACAAGCTGACCCGTGCAAAGCCCTTAGAACAATGCCTGGTACACAGAAATGGTCAATTAACATGAGCTGCTATTACAGTTGTGCTTAACACTTGTGAAAGTTCGATATCCCATTTAATCAATGGGGTGGTATACTCAGGGGTGCCCAGACCGTGCTGGGGTGCAGTGCTGAGATATCACTGAGACGATATGCCAGAAACTGTAAGGGGCGCCTGGGTGGCTCAGTCGGTTGAGTGTCCGACTTCGGCTCAGGTCACGTTCGTGAGCTCGAGCCCCATGGCGGGCTCTGTGCTGACAGCTCGGAGCCTGGAGCCTGCTTCGGATTCTGTGTCTTCCCCCCTCTTTCTCTGCCCCTCCCTGCTCATGCTCTCTCTCTGTCTCAAAAATAAATAAAACATAAAAAAAAAACAAAAAAGAAACTGTAAGCAGCCTGAGGCAGGGGCCTCTCCATTCTAATAATCTAATAATCTGCTTGCACTGTCCTATCCCCATTATTGTAATAACGGTGAATTCCATATCGATAACCACTTCTGAGAGAACTTTTGTTTGCTCTGGCCTGTTACCTTGCTTTGTGCAAGTAACGCCTTCTCACTGAGGTTCAAAGTCTCTTCCTCCTTTCTCATCACCCCAGTTTTCTTTTTGGCACACCACCGATCCCAAAGGTCTCACAAGAGGAGCCAGGTTCCTCTGGGTACATTTGAGGCCTCCCTTGGTTCCAATTCAGATCCCGGGAAGTGGCAGAGAGGTTTGGGACACAGGCTCTGGGGCCAGCTCTGCACTGAACCACTCGTTGATCTTAGTCAAGATACTCACCCCCTCCCGGCATCAGCTTCCATATGCATAAATGGCCATGGAAGGATTCAGCCAGCTGATGTGTAGAAAGCAAGCAGGAGAGAACCAGGCAATTGCTAAGTGCTGTATCGTCATCATCAGACCAGAATGATGCAACCAAAGCCCACACCCTCAAGGACCTGCAATTCAAGCTCTGTTTTCAGGTGGGGGGATGGATTCCTCTGGGCTGTGTACGCACACAACCCTTGCCACCCCACCTACCCCACGCTTGGATGGATCACGAATGTGTCCTCGTGGGCTGGACGACTGGGAGGGATGCAGTCGTGGCTGAGGCAAAGATGACCGATCTGGACCCAATGGACTCCTGACCTTGGCCTTCTAGGAACCCCCTGGAGCTAACGTGCTGGGGCAACTGAACAGCAGAGGAATTTCCATGAGCCGTGTCGGAGCACGTACTCGGAGAGGCAGGACCTGGCCCCCTGGAGGCTCCACCACAAGAAGAGAGTCCCGAAGAACCACCAGAAAGCAAAGGTTAGCTCCAGTGTCGAGGGGTCCACTGGAAGAACCGTTCACTCAAGATCTAACGAGACAGAACAATGACCGAAAAACGACCAAGGGGAGGCAACCCTGAGGGCAAGGAGAAACACGGAAATTAATTACGGACTCTGCTGAGGTGTTTAGACCCTGAAGCTTATGGAGTTGGATCAGTGGCTCAAAGTGAGTTCAGGGAGGCATTAAAAACATAATCTGTTTTTGCACCAACGAGCAGCACGTGCGGCAAAAGGTACAAAACTCTCAAGTGAAGGTAGAAGCTTGTATGTGTAATACAAGCCTTAGGATGGTTGCCAGGGCCGCTCAGAATTATCACCGAGAAAAAAACTGAGCGTGCATTTTACTATTTGACGCTAAATACAGGGCTCACAATGATCATTTTGTTGTAACCGTGGTTCTAATTCTAGCGAAGTGTCTTACGCCAGCCTTTCTTCCTTTCTCCGGGATGGTGTTCTATCGCTATGACAACCGCTAACATTTTGCGCGCCACAGAGCACTATATCATGTATCACCATGGCAGGAAAGGAAATCCCATACTGTACTTAAAAGCCACCTTCTTTTCTCTCGCTTTCTCTTTTAGAGTGTGTTATCACTGTCCATGCATTATTCACCACACCATATCATATATAACCTTTGGTTACAGTCAGGTTCGTGATATATGTAGCAAAAGCCAGGAAGCCTTGCAAATCCCTTAACGTTCTGTAACAAATAAATGATAGCTGAATTGTATTATTCCGGCTTTTCTTCACTGTAGTTATAAAGAACTTGCTTTAGCAACTTCCTCATTGGACCAAGAGCCTTTGTCAGACATTTACGAATGTTTGTCTCAGACAGCAAGATCTCTCTCAGCCTACGTTGTTGGGAAATACGGCATTCCCTTTAAGACAATATTCCAGTACACAAAGCACTGCCTCTTGAAATATTTCTCTTCTTTTCATCTTAGGTATTTAACAACATTTAAAAACTGTATCATATACTGCCCTGTCTTACAATCTTTGCTTTAGGACTTGGGCGTCACCATGGAAACCCATCACTGGGCACTGCTGTAACACATGATGGTTTCCAGAGCTAATGTCACTTATGGAATGGCCGGTGGGGGACAGGGGGTGGGGGTGGGGAGCCCCGGCTAGTCAAAGGTGAGCATCCACAGGGCCATCTTAACATTCAGCATTATATGAAGATCATGCACCAGTCCATATACTTGCAAGGTCTTTGGACTCTCATAGAAAGACATAACCAATACGTAAGATTTAGAAAATGTATGATTCATTCTATCGACGGCTAGAGGTTTGTGGGTACGGACCTCTGTGGGTGGACATTAGAATTTGGTAAGGTTTGCCTCGAAGCGAGGGATGTGGGCCTGCAAGAAGCGACACCTGCTTCTGTAGGTCGTGGCCTCATTTACAAAGTGACTCAAAAAAGGCAGGCTTGGCCTAGCAGCTCGGGGGAGGGGGTACAGATATTCAACTGAGTGTAGGCTGATACCCACTGGTCATTATGAAATCCCAGTTAAGCCGAGAAGGCCGCCCCTCCTCCACCCCCCCAAAACTCACTTAGGAAGGCAATGCCCCCAGTTTGAGATGACCTCAAAGAAACAATTAATTGTTCTTGAGTCAAAGTAAGTATCCCTTCCTTCTTTTTTCTTTGCTTTTTTAGAAAATGTAGGCAACTGTTTATTTTTATAACTTGTTATTTGGGGGCAAAAGTTCTGAAGAAAATATTTGAACAATGGAATGTGCCCTTAGTGTTACTGAAGGATAAGAAAAACATTTGGGCTCAAATATTTAAAAATGTGGACTAGAGAGCAGGATTTTGGTCTGTTATTTCCAGTAATCTGAGTGACTGTAGTGGTTCTGACCCAGGTCCACATTCTGAATTCAGCCTTTGGCCACCGTGGACTAGATTTCTCTATGGGAGAGAGAGAAAAATGTAGAATGGCAGTCAGAAAGGAAGCTGGTGAGGCTGTCCTGATGTACGGCCTCCAGTGGGGAAAGCACTGGGTGGGAGTGGGATACAGACCGTCGACTGTGGTGCCCTGGCCAGCCCCCCCCACCCCTTGCCTTCTGTCCATGGTGCTCACGGCACAGTCCTAAAGATGAGGGGTGGGAGGTCTTGGGAGGTGTCCAGACACAGGTAGCTGATGGCTCCCCAGCAGTGTGTGGGGCTTGTCTGTCCACCTTTGTGAATTCCTTCAGGGTGGGGAAGATTTAGAAAAAGGCTGAGGACTGAATCGTGCTGCTGGGTAGCCTCCAGAAGTCTCAGATTGCTCAGACTTTCTCTCTCAAAGCTGCCAAAGGCACCTGTTAGGTCCCTTCAAGGAGCACCTGATAGGGATCTGTGCCAATTCTCCCACTGGACTGTCAAGGGCGGGGAGGAGGGGGGCACTCGTGGGTGCTGGTGAAGAGAAGTGTCCAAAGATCCCTGTTGTTTCTAAGGTCCTGAAAGGCAGAGGGGAAGGGTGTCCTTCTTTCCCTTGGACAACCTGAGGGAGCACCTTTAACCCGAGGCAGATTCAGAATAAAGCACAAAAATGCTTAAGAAAATTAGATCTGTAGAATTATTATTTTTTTTGAAATAAATCGATGCAGGTCTAGTATGTTAAATATTTGTTATAATTAAGAGAATCAGCCTATAAGAGCAGACAAACCATGAAACATCAACTAAAATGTGGAATTATATAACCAATTTGCATTTTAAGTCGAAATCTCACTAAGGTCATATACAGTCTAAGAAAAGTTATAAGACCATAAGGTGTAACGTACTTTAAGCTTAATTAGATTTATAAGAATTGCTTAAGTGTTCTGGGAGGCTTGTTTGTTGAGTCAGGCAATTGAGTCCTTATAAATTTAATATGTTCGATTTCCTTTACAAATGTAGTTTAAAATGTTTAAAGGAGTTTAATTAAGTTTGTAAATGAGACCTAACATTAATAAGAGGCCCCCTTAAAAGTGATTGTTAAGAATTGCTAGGCTTAAAACGTAAGAGAACAACTGAGAACAAACTGAGGGTTGATGGGGGGTGGGGGGGGGAGGTGGGTGAGGGGTACTGAGGAGGGCACCTCTTGGGATGAGCACTGGGTGTTGTATGGAAACCAATTTGACAATAAATTTCATATTAAAAAAAAAGAATTGCTAGGTTTATAAATAAAATAATGAGATAGCTGAATAGCTCTTAAAAGTCTATGGAAAGGTAAGGTTTCAGGTTTTGTATCTTTAATACAGAATTTAAAAAGTAAACAGAATCACCTTTCCTGCTCAAAATGCTTTGACACCCATCCTGATATAGGACATTATCTTTTTTAGTTATTCAGTCTTCAGTAAGAATTTATTGATACTCTTACTATATGTCAGGTATTGTGCTAGGCACAACTGGGTACATCCGGGCTCTTACAATGATCTGGTTGAGAAGTTAAAAATGTTTGCCAATAAGAAAACAAGTGACAACTGATAAGTGATATTGGAATTTACAGGAAAATATCACAAAGAGACGTCATAACAGAAGTACTATTTGAACTAGATCGTTTGGAATTTGCTTTTTTAAACGATACTTATTTTTGAGAGAGAGAGACAGAGAGAGAGACAGAGAGAGAGAAGGGAGGTGGAGAGGTAGAGAGAGAGAGAGGACCGGCTCTGCACTGACAGCAGAGAGTCCCATGCGGGGCTTAAACTCATGAACTATGAGATCATGACCTGAGCCAAGTTAGATACTTAACCAACGGAGCCACCCAGGCGCCCCTGGAATTTGTTCTTCAAGCTTTCTGAGACTCCCCTCCTACCATCACCTGCTGCTCTGATTTGCCCTATACATAGATCCGTGCTTCTCTTATCCTGTGAATTGGAAAGTCAGACTTTAAAAGTCTGTTAGAATTATGTGTAAAGTGGGGGATAATCAGATATGAGTGAAAGCCCACAGCACACTCTCTTTCTGTCTTGTTTTTAAAAATAAGCTCTATGCCCAATATGGGGCTTGAACTCATGACTCTGAGATCAAGAGTTGCATGCTTTACTGATTGAGCCAGCCAGGTGCCCCCACAGGGCCCTCTTAAAAAGGGTTTATTCTACAAATGGGTGGTATCTTTGCTCAGAATTCTGTTTCCTTTGTGACCTGGGTTCTCCAGTCCCCACCCCACTTACAGGTGGGGTTAGCAGATAACTGACCTCTGGACAAGTATCCTACTACCAGAAATAGGTTTAGGACTGACCAATTTAGATGCAAAATGAAAGGAGCTTTACCTCTAAAAGAAGTCCAAAAGGCAAGGATGCCATTCTCATGAGAAGACAGTAAATTCCCAAAAATGAGGAGGGAAGAAAGGGAAAGCAGTCTCTGGCCATCAACCCACCGAGGAGAATTTTACTTACTTGCTAGAACAGAACGGTCGCCAGGGAAATTTTAAATTATTCTTCCTTAAGTGTTAGGGATTGAATTGTGTCCATTCCCTACCCCTGAACTGAAGCCCTACCCTGTACCTCATAACTTTAGTTGGAATTAGGATTGTTGCAGATATAATTAGGTGAGTTCACACTAGAGCAGGTGGGCCCCCCATCCAATATGATTGGCATTATTAAAAAGGGGAATCTGGGGCGCCTGGGTGGCTCAGTCGGTTGGGCGTCCGACTTCAGCTCAGGTCATGATCTCGCGGTCCGTGAGTTCGAGCCCCGCGTCGGGCTCTGTGCTGACAGCTCAGAGCCTGGAGCCTGTTTCAGATTCTGTGTCTCCCTCTCTCTCTGACCTTCCCCCGTTCATGCTCTGTCTCTGTCTCAAAAATGAATAAATGTTAAAAAAAAAAAAAATTAAAAAAAATTAAAAATAAAAAATAAAAATAAAAAGGGGAATCTGTGACAGACACAGACAGAAGCACAGGGGGAATGCCATGTGAAGAACACAAACCAAGGAACCACCAAAGTTAGGAGACAGACCTGGGGCAGATCCTTCCCTAGATGGAGCCTCTGTGGGGAGTGTGGGCCTGTCAGTACCTCGATCTCGGGCTTCTAGCCTCCAGAACTGTGCATGAATACGTTTCTGTTGAGAAAGCTACCTAGTTTGTGGTACTTTGTGAGGGCAGACCTAGGAAACGAATACACTCAGTAAACAGAGCCAGGAGAAAAAGCAACTCTGGGAATATCCCATTCAGTTCTACCACAGACCAACTCACATTCAATTTCGAACGTCTTTATTAACCTTGAATCAGACTCCAAGCAAAACCAGAATGATCTCAGTCAGCATGCTGCTACCCCTCGTTACTCAGGAATGAGGAGCTTTAAGCTGTTTTGGGGTCTGGCTGCCTCCCATTTGTCCAAACCATGATTTTTTTTTGTCTCAAAAATTAGAGCGAATATGGCCATGATATTGACAAAAACTGCACCGTGGTGTTTGCCATGGACCTTCTTCCACACAGCCTAGAATAAGCTCTTTTTCTCTCAATGCTTCACCAATTAGTCTCCCTTCATGGTACCCCACTCCACCTAGATAAAATCTATTCGATTTCTTTCCATTCCGTCATGTTTCTCTTCCTAGGGATGTAATATGACTAGTCGGTGAACTAATGAAATGTTTGTAGGATGCCAGTCATGTAGTTTTTCAAAGATTCCAGAGCAGTGGGCTTCTGAGCTTTTAGGAGGTGGCCGTGGCAGACCAATCACTAAGGTGACCCCGCCAGTGGGTCATGCTCTCTTATATATAATCTCCCTCCCTTTCAGTGAAGATGGAATCTGTTACTTGCTTCTAATAATGAAATATGGCAAAGGTGATGGGTAGTCAGCCACTCCCGGGGTTACAGGCTTCCCCAGCCATCTGAAAGGAGAGTGTCCCTATGAAACTTTTTGTAAGTGCAGAGGCAATCATCCTTAATTTATACGAAAAAAAATTCTGAGCATTCCCAGACAGAAACAAAAACAATAATCTTTTGAGGTTATACCTTTTAGGTTACAGCTCAGGACGCATCTTGCTAACGGATGCACAGAATAAATGGGGATGCAGCACAGGTGCTCACACAGGTCAGAGCTCCGGAGGCTTGATGTGGAGACGCTGCATGTGGTTCGTGGGGAAGGCTCTGGGTGGCGCCACTCTCGCTGCCAGGGTGCTCACTGCCCCTAACAAACGCTGAGCACTATTTTCCCCTTGTGTGTGTGTGTGTGTGTGTGTGTGTGTGTGTGTGTGTGTGTGTGTAAAAGTGGAAATCCTCTTGGGATCTTTCGAAAGTGGAAATCCTCTTGGGGTCTTTCGGTTAGAGAACACAGGTACTAATGTAGATTATTTGTAAAAGCAAAGAGACATAATGGGGACTTGAGAGACGTGGGGGTGTACCTGTGCCTTACATCACGTGAGACGGTGTTCCTAGCGGACTGGAAATGAGGGTCTCTTGCTGGCCTTGAAGAAATCAGCTGTGTGACTGAGGGGACCAC
The DNA here is from genome assembly GCF_018350215.1 of Panthera leo. Classification (NCBI taxonomy): domain Eukaryota; kingdom Metazoa; phylum Chordata; class Mammalia; order Carnivora; family Felidae; genus Panthera; species Panthera leo. The sequence continues at coordinate 132,070,620 of NC_056684.1, forward strand.
GTGGCTGGGACTTTGGGAGCCTACCCAGCTGCGAGTGGACCCCATCTGAGACTTGGCGAGACAACGGGGACCTCCATCCTTCCACCCGCAAGGACTGAACTCTGGCAACAGCCCTACGAGCTTGAAAGAGGACCCCAAGCTCCAGAAAGAACGGACACCTGCCGACACTTGTTTGTTACCTGGTGAGACCCTGGGCAGGGGACCCACCGAGGCTGTGCCCTGACTCCTGACCCAGGGTGACTGTGTCGTTTTAAGCCACCGTTCATGGTAATTTGTTACGCAACAGCGAACACGGATACAGTGAAGATGTCCTTTGAGGGTCTGACGGAAAAGAAGGAATCTCTAATTAGAAATGCTCAGCAAGGTACATGTTTTGCATATAATTTCTGGGATTTGCCTAGACCCTTAAAACTCAAAGAACCCTCAAGGTGTTCTTGGACACCACATTATGAACCTTTCTTTTTGTCTAGTCAATAAAATCTCCTGCAAAACTTGCTAATGTGTGGGGGAACTGACAGGTCTCCTGCTAACCCATTTCTACAGTTTAAAATGTGACTTTGGATAACTTCCGTTTCATTCTTCATCTGTAAGGCAGACCATCATTTTAATATTATATCATCTGTAACTTGTTTAGAGACAGAAAAACACAGATTGGAAGAAGATGCAATTTCTTATTTTATTAGGAGAAAGTCTTCAACCCTGCCTCTTCTAGCTTATTACAGGAGCCGAAAAAATAAGTTTTGTTTTTTTTTTTTTTTTAAAAGGCATGGCTTGTAGGATACTGGGAGTGTTTTAAGAAGACACGTTAGGAAGACAGGCTCAGTTCATTTCCCCACACAAGAGAATGTATGCAGAACTAATATAATTATATTATATTAAGAAATATGTAATATTATTATATTATAGAAATATAAAATTATATAAAATATATAACAAAATATATAAATAAATATATAATTTAAATATAAATTATAAAATATATAATATATATAAATATATAAATAAAATACATAATAAAAATATATTATATAAAATATATACATTATATTATAGAAATATAAAAGAAATATACTTTCTAACCCAAACATCGTTTGGGGTGGTATACTGGAAAGAAAAACAAACTGAAATTTCAAAGCCTGGACTGAAGTCCTGTTCTAGTACTTGCGAGCTGTGTGCCTGGGAAGAGGTTACTGAAGTTCTCTGAGCCTGGGTTTTCCCAACCATACCATGGGTTGTTCTGAGGACTGGAACACTGGTCACGGAAAAACCTGGCCAAGTGCTAGGCTTCTAATAAGCAACAAAACCCACCACCACAGGCCCAATGAAGGGAATTGGTTCAACCGCCCCAAGAGGGGCAGGGGGTCCTGACCTCTGAGGGATGTTTATGAAGACGGCCACTCTCCTGCACTCGGGTCTATGGGAAGAGAGAGAGAGTGGTTGCCTCGGGGACAAAAACAGGTAAGGGGGAACTTCCCCGGTGACAATGCTGATCTCATGAATCCTGAGCAAAGGCAAAGACGATTCAGACTTAGTGATGGACTTTGTCAGACAAAAGAAATAGGGAAACAAACATAACCCGTAACCAAGCAAACAAAAACCCCTATAACACAAGGGTGTTTATGAATTCCTTGTGACCCTCAGCTCTGAGCATGTGATTATAGTAGGTGAGCAGGCAGAACATCCTTCTATCCTGGGAGCTGTGGGATCACATAAGTGGGAGAAGAAACGGCCGTTGAGAACCGGGATCAGTCCTTGTCCAGGTACAAACTGTTAGGACAACCCTGGCTGCAGAAGGAAGATATATTCTGGGAACAAATGTGCCGTGTTTTGGCAGGAACCACATGCTATTGACCCCTCACTAGCAGGAAATAAACTTCCAAGGGCTTTTCTTTAGTGGGCTGTGTCTTCCTCAGCTGGTCCTCTGCAGGTCTTGGGACAAGGGACCATGTGCAGGGCTGGGTACAGGCCTTTGTGTATCCGGCTCTTTGTGGGCTATCGCTCTGTGTGACACTCAGGACAGATGAAAGGGAGTAAGAATGACATTCAGAAGAGCAAACAATGATGGCAGCACAGCCACCAGCTGAGCAGAAGGGTGTCAAGGGGAATGGAACCAGCCCTACTGGTGTAGATGGGAGATTATGAGCTCAGGATGGCTAAGACCCTTGGCTTTGTGACCTAGAGTCTAACCAAAGTGGCTACTGGCTTCATCTGCCTCTGCAAGACAGTGTACTGAGCAGTCGCCTCTAGAAAAAGGTGAGGCAGCTGATGCCAGGACTTCACGAGCCCTAAACATTAGGGTCATGGAATCCAATGCTTTTCCAACATGGTGTCTCTACTATCCTGGGAAACCAAGGAAAAAGGTATATCCCACAATGTTATCACATGGTTCGCTAATATGTCTGTGCACCCCTCTGTCTTCCCCAGGACACCGTGGACTCTTCCAGGCAGGGATGCTCCCCCTTCCCTCTGGGAAGGCAGTTATGCTCATCACTATACCATCAACGCTCTCCTCCTTCCATTCTGTACCCCAGGCATCCGACATGATGCCAGGCACAGAGCACTCACAGGATGTCTGCTGAATGGATGATCCCTTACCCTGCTCTGTGTCTTTCCTCACAGTCTCACACCTGCTGACACCTTCTGTGATGAAGGCCAGGCTGTCTGAGACTGAATTCCAGCTCTGGCATCACGAGCTGCGAGACCCTGGGCAAGTCAACGCACCTCTGTGGGGATCATTTTCTCCCAACGTGGTTAACAGTCTACCAGGTATCTACCTTCCTGGGTGTTTGGAACTACTCGTAAGGGGCTTATAACTAGGCCCGGCACAGAGTAAGCATTACGTTACGTGTTAGTCACAGCTACTGTTATTTTGATGGACTGCTGTTTTTTTATTTATTGGATGTACTGTTTTTCATCTATTTCCCTCACAAGGCTCTACAAGGGAAAGCATCTGTATCTGTGTTTTCATTGATAAATCCCAAGCATCACCACCTATTCAAGGCACGTGGTGGCCCCCCCAAAATATTTATTTAACCAACAGATGAACTTAAGTTCTTAGATTGTAGCGGCCATGCCTTTCTCTATGTTAAATCGTATGTACATCCGTACGACGTTCTGCCTTGTTTCCCAATGTAGATCAGAGTTCTCTCCTTTTTGTTGGAAATAATAGCTTCCATTTATAAAGTACTTTCACATCTATTTTCTCCTTTGAGCCTCACAACAACCTTGTAATAAATCCCCACGATGTCTACTGGAGTAGCACATACCCAGGAGCTCTGCAAAAAACCTCAGGACTTGAGGTTGATAATGATGATGATAATGTCCCACACCATCTCACCTGCGCAAGGCCATTTATTACTTGATGAGGAGAAGCAAGCCTGCCTCATATTCCTGCACTGATTCACCTTGGGTAGTTAAGGCGTTGCTGTTGTTATTCTACTGAAAACAAAAAAAAGTCTCTTATTTTTATTTTCGGTCTCCCAAACTGCGATTTTAAACTCTTTTTCTTTCCAATTAGAAACACAGTACGTGTTTGGTGTAGAAAACATGATAAAAAGCAAGAAGAGTGTAGGGAAGAAAATCAAAATTATCCACAACCCCATTTGATATTATTAGCGCTTGCTTTTTAGGAAGCACTGACAGCCCAGTCCGACTATTGCGCCGGAGGAGACTTTAGCACGACTTCTTGGCCGCACTGGCCACAGGGAATTCTGGCCCGAGGCGAGGAGGGCACTGGAGGGGGCTGAGGAGCCAGGGGCTCGTGAGGGAGGGCAGCTGAGGCGGAAGAAGGGTGCAGTGGGTCCAGGACTAAGTTGTCAGTAAGAGGCAAAGCGAGGATTTGATCCGCCTGGCAGAGTGGAAAGGGTGCCCTCCGAGGTCCTGCTGACCAGAGTTTTGTTACAGCAGGACGTGGGCGCCAGCCCCTGAGGACTAGCGGCTGTTCGTGAGGTTCCAGCCACAGGGCGGGGGAGCCAGGGAGCCAGGGTCCCAGGACGCTCACGTCCAGAGACAGAGGAGGTCAAGGAATAGCATGGCTGCCCCATGTGATGCTCTTTTCTGGATCTTTCTCGCGCCCACTGAGCTGGGGGCACAAAGTGGACGTGCCTATTCCGCAGTCCTTCCAAGCCATGTGGATGGCAGTACAGGGACGGGGTGGGGGGGGAAACCGACTTCTAGGTCGGCTCCGATAGACTGGCAGCAACTTACGGCTACTGAGTTTACATTTGAAAGAGCTGGCGCGGGCCAGGATGGAGCAGGTGCCCTCAGCTGCTCAAGTGTGAAGTGTGGACCTGACTCCCCAGAACCCTACCTGCCCTTAGGTCGTAATGTTTCCTCGCTGTATCTGGGCCCGGTCGGCAACAGCCACAGCAGCCGTTAACAGTCACTACTTGACGCTGGGTGCTTTTCCGTACCCAGGCCTGTCTTAGGATTCTGACGGGCTAGAGACAGGGGCAGAAACCCGAAGGTTCCCGGAAGCCAGAATCCGAAGGTCGGTTCTTTGAAAATGCTCATCTGTGGGATGATACATGTGTCTGAAACTCACAATCTTCGAGCACAAACTGGTCACAGATCACATATGCACGCTTCATCCTGCACATAGTATTCCTGACAACCAATAGAGCCCATGTGCTTTAATCAATAAAATTACTGCTGTGCCTATTACGGGAGACTGTGAACTGTTGCGATCCTCTATCCTCTTTCCAATCGATATAAACCAGGACAAGAAAAAACAGGACCCTTAATTATATAACCGGGAAGCATTATATAACAAAGGTCCCTGATGCAGCTTTAACTGTATCTGTGCCAGCCAGGACTGAAAGAGCACATCCTTTCCGAAGTAACACGAGCCGCCGGGAGTTGTGCAAACCATTTTTCAATATTGGTTTAACTAATCCCACTTACTCACCATTGACAAAAGTCTCTGCTCTTCTAACCTTGTTTTCCCACAGCCCTGGATGAAGCAACCTCCTTTCAGGGTGATAGTTTGTTAAAGTGACAGCGCACCGGCAGTTGCGAGAGAGGCAGGAGGAAAGAGACCGGCGTCAACGTCTCTGAGAAGCCGGTCTCCAGCACCCGGCACGGCAACGATCATTTCGTAAGGGCCACTAAAGCCACTTCTGGCCATTTCAAAATGGCAGGCCACCGATCACTTGTGACAGGATGCATTTGCACGGAGAGACTCCTGAAAGCCACACGGCACTTCTTCGTTGGAGGAAGCCAAGAAACAGTAATAGTAACAACAACGACAAAAATACCACAACCCCTCCCCCCCCCCCATTCCTTTCATTGTGTGCTGCTGAGCAAAATGATCTCTCTTCGTGTCTCCTTTTATGTCTTACTGATAAAAATGGCATTCCCGGGCACCCAGCATAAAGGATGCTCATGCAAGCAATGTGCCTCGCGCATGACATTCCTCAGAACCTTCAGGAGAGATATTGACTTAACGCTACCAAGATGGCGTGCATCCGTTGCTGCCGCCATACTGGATCTACCTGGCAGTCTGTCCTTGTGATGGAAAGCAGCTCTGGAAAGTGAAATCTATCCGAACAACATTAGTGGCTCTATTTCACCCCGCGGCAGGACAGGAAAGTCACAACAGGGCTAAAAGGGCTACTTGGTGGTGTCTGAGGTCGTAAAATAGCTGCTGATTTAATAAATTCTATACCCTGCAATACCCAAGTGGGACAGTCAACAAATGAAGCTAGGAGCCAGACGGAATTCCCATCCACCTGAGGCTGGGGGTGGGGGTGGATTTCTTTTTCCACGACACACAGTAAAACTAAACGTCCGTGGGACTTTTTAAAAAGTCACATAAACTTATTTCTCTCACAACACTTTCTTGAAGGTCAACATGTTCCTCGTTTTTGCTTCTTTCTTTTAAAAAAATCCTTATGCTTTTTCTTCCCCAGTAAATACAGAATAGTCTTAACACGTAAGTTAAGGGACACCTGGGTGGCTCAGTTGGTTGAGCGTCTGACTTTGGCTCAGGTCATGATCTCACGGCTCATGGTTTAGAGCCCCGCGTCGGGCTCTGTGCTGACAGCTCAGAGCCTGCAGCCTGCTTCTGATTCTGTCTCCCTCTCTCTCTACGCTTCCCCCACTTACACAGTCTCTCTCTCTCTCCCAAATATAAATAAACATTACAAAAAAAAAAAAAGACGTAAGTTAAAATACTGTGCCCCAAAGAAAACTTTCAGAAGCCAGAACCACAGCCTTTAGAGTCCCTGTAAATCTTAAAGGTCTGGGTGTGCGATTTCAGATATGAATTCAAGTCCTCACTTGGCTACTAGCAGAGGGACCCTTGCACGGATCACATGATGCTTCCCAGGGCAGTTTATCATCTGTCAAGAGGTGTTGGAATAAATGAACTCTGAAGTCCTTTGCTCTAAAACCTTGTGATGCCGGTCTAGCTCCAATTTTTCTAATAGGAACCACGTCCCAATCGGCTGGGCCTGGAGAGTCCCCGGAGGAACGGAGTCCCCGGAGGAACGGAATCGGAGGGAAGCTGTGTCTGCTTGTCCCACCCTCCCTCGCTGTCCTTCTCCTGAATGTAGATCCCAGAGACTTCAGCCTAAAGGCCAGAAAAGTGAGGTGCCCCTCTGATGACCACATTCCCTTGCACAGACCATCTACCAGCTACGGATGTGACTTCAACAGGCACAACTGAACTTCCCGGACACACCAAGGTCATCTGGGTAGACACAAGCCAAATTAGCCTGGGACAGGGCCGAGTACGAACTGTTAGTTCCTAGGACTGCTGAAACGAAGAACCACAAACTGGGTGGCTTAAAACAAGAAGAATTTGCTGTCTTATAGTTCTGGAGGCTAGAGGTCCAAAACCAAGGTGCTGGCAGGGCCACGCTCCTCCCTCTGAAACGTTTAGGAGAGATTCCTTCCCTCACCTCATCCGGTGGCGGTCCCCAGCCCCGGGCTTCCCTTGGCTTTGCAGCTGCATCGCTCCCATCGCCGTCTCTGTCATCTCGCGGAACTCTTCCTGGGTGTGTCTGTGTCCAAATTTCCCACTTCTAGTAACGCCAGTCCCATTGGATCAGGGCCCACTAACAGCCGCATCTTGGTTACAAGATGCAAACTGATTATGGCTGCAAAGACCCTATTTCCAAACTGAGGTCACATTCCCAGGTACCGGGGGGTGGGAGAGGACTTCAACATATCTTTTCGGGGGAGAGGGCACCATTCAACCATTCAACCCACGGCACTAGGTGATCACATGTTGAAAACTAAACCGAGGTGCCCAAATGCATAAGGAGATGATCGAAGCCCGCTTTGGGTAAAGTGGAAGGAAAAATGTAAGTGGAAAGGCACTATGGTTGTGCTGGTCATATGGGGAAAAGATACTTCTTTTCCATGGCTGAACAGGTGAGAGCAGGTGAGGAAAGCAGAGTTCTCTGCCCAGTCGAGTCCCATGGTCATGTTTCCTTCCCCTTAGCCCACACACAGTCCCCACGGCCAGCAGGTACGACCATACCCTCAGCTGTTGAAATCCTCCCAACTCTTAAAGCTGCAGCTCAAATTTCACCAGTGAGAAGCCAAGTCGACTGCATCCAGCCTTTGACTAATGCTATTTTGTCTGTTCCTTGGTGACACTTGAACTATGGCCGTTTGGACCCTCTCTGCCTACCACTCCTTGGGAGCAGGGGTTACTTCTTAATCACTGCACCCACAGTCAGTGCTTGCCAATATCTGCTAAGTAAGCTAGCAAGAAGATAGAGGAGAATGGAGAGAAAGGTCTGCTGTTTTGAAAACTTCACCATGGAGAGAGAACTTTGGAACCAAGGGCTGTTAGAACCTTGTGTCCTATCAACTCCCTCATTGAAGCTCTGTAACCCTATTTCTTGGAAATCACAAGAAAGGCCAAAAGACAGCTAACCATCTAATGTAAAGAAGGGGGGTATACCAGAGCGAGGGGCTTATGCCAACACTGGCTGGCACCAGCAGCTCTTGGGCCCCATCAGGTACCATGACCTTGGAGGTTTCCATCAAGGGCTGACACTCGAGCCCCAGCACTTGAGTGGAACCACTGCACGTTCAGTTGGAAGGGGTCTTAGAGATCATGGAAGGCAGAATAATGTCCTCTCCTCAAAGATGTTTATGTCCCAATCTCTAGAATGTGTGGGTGGATGTATTAGGTTACCGAGCATGGGGAAATCAAGGTCCTGGAGGCGGTAGGTTCTTCTAGATTACCTGTGGGCAATGTAATCACAAAGGTCCTTATGTGTGAAAGAGGGAGGAAAGAGTGATTTCTTGGGAGAAAAACTTGATCTGTTTTGGCTGTGAATTTGGCAGAGGGGCTGTAAGCCAAGGAATGTGGGTGGCCTCCAGAAGCCGGAAAAGGTAAGAAAATGGATGTTCCCCCAGAGCCTCCAGAAGACACACCCTCAAATCCCTCGATTTTATCCCCATTAGACCCATTTTGGACTTCTGACACTCAAGAATAGAAGATAATAAATTTGCGTTTTAAGCTGCTAAGTTTGCAACACTTCACTAAACGAGCCACACAGGAAACCGCTACAGGGATCAGGTAGTCCTTCAGATGGGGAAACTGAAGCCCAGGTAGGACGAGAAGTCTTCCATATAACGGTACACAAATACCCTTTGTATCTGACCCTTTGGGTCAGAGTTAACTCATATGAGTTAACCCAGAGTTAACTCATGGGTATATGGCTCTGGGTTGAGGACACTCTGCTCTACAACACGTTCCTTTCTTGAGTATAGACAGGAGGCCCCTGGCTATTAGCTGAAAGGGCAAACACATCCTAGTGGCTCATCTGCAAACTGTCCTTACTGGACGTCTGGTCTCCACCACAGGGTGACTGGACATGGGGGCTGGAAAGAGCCTTTGACGTCAGCAGCCAGCACCTCCTTTCCTAGTGAGGGTTCTGGTGCCTTAGAGAGGTCCGGCATCTTGCCAAGGGGCCACGGGGACGTGACGGTAAGCTAGAAGATGGGGGTTCCCAGTAATTTGTCCCTAATCTGCATGTGCTGATTAGAAGCGGAGCTGTTAGCTACCCTGATGGGATGGCCTGATGTCCCCTCCTCCTAATAAGATTTAAAGTGCTCTAGCCCTGGGGACGCTCGCAGCTACTGGTCTTCTGGCCCGGTAGGCTCACTGGGGAGGCCTGCGTTCCAACCCTTTACAGAGTTCTACCTTCTAAAAAATTATAACTGTTGACTGCCAGGCACTGCACACCCCGACTCCTGGAGCTGACCTAGGGCTATTCCAGCCGGCACACCCCAGCATTTCTCAGCTCTCTGAGGCCAGAAAGAAATTCTCATTGACACCGAGAACCCGTGTCCTCTACCAGTCATCACCATCTGTCTACAACAGAAGACAAATTCCCCCCCTGGCCTCAGTTCCAGGCCCCTTCTGCCATCACCATTTGGCAAATAACACTGGCAGGCACCGCCCAGCACACAGCAGTGCCTACGGCACCTTTGTGTGAATGCCTGGTATTACCAGCAGCTTTTGGGCGATACCATTTAGATGAATTCTGGGGGCACAGCAGCCGACTGGAGTTCATCAAAAGGCCTCTATCTGGGTGTACTGGTCTAACACCCAATGTCCCTAATGCTCTGGTGACCCTAACAGAGTCTTCCACTGGCTGGGAAGCTCAGGAAGTGACAGTGAGCAGCTGATATGGTTCTACCTTTGGGCTCAGCCCAAATCTCTTTTTTCAGCTTCTTTCAGAGTCAAGCAGGTCAAACCATGGTAATCTGGTAGAATTTTCTATTCATCAGGATCTGAATTCAGGATTTTCTTTTCTTCTGGTAGCAGATTATACATCTGCTCAATGGCATACCTAGTAACTGACCATCTGAAGGGATGTCAACTTCCAGGAAAATGAAATAGATGCACTTTTCCCTCTTCTTCCCACTGATACAACTAAAAACATTTTGGTATTAAATAGAAGTCAAACATAAGAGGATTCTGAAAGGCGGAGAGAAGAAAGCAGATGCGCTAAGGGTAGTACAGGAAGAGAAAACTAAAGACCGATAGCCTTATGAATATAGGCCTAAAAATCCTTAACCAAATATTAGCGAATATAATTCAGGAATATATAAATGGAATTATATACCATGACTAAGTGGGGTTTATACCAGGGATGCAAGGCTGGTTCAATATTTGAAAATCAGTATAATCCACCATATGAACAGGCTACATTAGAGAAACTACATGATCAGATCAATCGAGGTAGAAAAAGCATATGAAAAATTCAACATCTAATCATGATAAAAATGCTCACCAAACTAGGAAGAGAAGGGGACTTACTCAACTTATTAAACAACATCTACAAGAAACCCTATGGCTAACATTATGCTTAATGGAGAAAGACAGAATGCTTTCTCTCTAGGACTGGGAACAATTCGAGGATGTCTGCTCTCACCACTCTTATTTAACATAGTACCGGAAGTTCTAGCTGGTGTAATAAGGCAAGAAAATGAAAAGGCATACGGATTAAAAGGGAAGAAAAAAAACTGGCCCTATTTGCAGACTGTCTCCATAGAAAATCCCACGGAAGCTACCAAAAAAACCAAACCAAACCAAAACCAAAATAAACAAAAAAAGCCCTCCTAGAACTAGTAAGTGCATTCAGCGAGGTCTCAGGATACCAGGCAAACATACAAAATCGACTGTCTTCCTATATGCTAGTAATGAATGAGTAGACACCAAAAAAAAATTTTTTTTAAGCCATTTACAATTGCTCAAGAAAAATGAAATACATGTATAGGGACCTGTATGCTGAAAACTACACCTAATGAAAGAAAGAAAAGGAGATCTAAATAAATGGAGAGGCATATCATGTTCATGGATTAGAAGACTCAATATAGTAAATATATCATTTGTCCCCAAATTAATGCACAAGTTGAATGCAATTCCTATCCAAATCCCAGTAAGACTTTTTTTTTTTTTTTTTTTTTTTAAGATACGGAGGAGATTATACATACACAGCACTTTAGTTTTGCAAGATGTTACCATTGGGAGAAACTGAGTAAAAGTACAAGAGAATCTCTTTGTATTATTTCTTACAGCTGCATGTTAATCTACAATTATCTCAAAAGGTTAATTAAAAAACAAAAACTGCTCTTTGTGGCATCATTGTCAGCAATCAGACTGTTGACATTCCAGAAAATGTTGACATCACTCCGAAGCGACACACAATTATTTTGAAGGCCCCCGGAGGAACCCTGCTGAGAGACTTCAATCACATCAGTGTAGAACTCAGTCTCCTTGTAAAGAAAAAGAAGAGGCTCCTGGTTGACAAATGGTGGAGAAATGGGAAGAAACTGGCTACTGTTTGCACCATCTCTGTCACCTACAGAACATGATCAAGGGCATTACACTGTGACTCTGTCACAAGAGGACCTCTCGGTATGTTCCTGTCCCCATCAAGGTCGTTATTCAGGAGAATGGGTCTCTTGTTGAAATCCAAAATTGCCTGGGCAAAAAAATGGATGCCTAGGGTTTGGATGAGGCCAGGTGTTGTGTGTTCAGTATCTCAAGCCTGGAAAGATGAGTTAGTTCTTGAAAGAAATGACATAGAACTTGCATGAAATTCAGCTGCTTGGATTTAGCAGCAAGCCATACCAGGTAAAACAAGGTTTTCAGAAAATTTGGAGATGATATCTAAGTCTCTGAAAAATGAACCATTCAGCAGGTTAACGAATAAGGTCTAAGTTGTAGAGCTAAAGAAAGAACAAGATGCCAGATGATTGCTCAGACCTCTTTGTAATGTTTTAAAGACAGAATAAAAGCTCTGTATTGCTTTGGGAACACTCCTCAACAAACAAACAAGAACCAAAAACTGACCCCTCCTCCAAGCAGTATTTTCTTCTCATTTTAGGAACTGGTGGGGCGCCTGGGTGGCTCATTGGGTTGAGAGTCTGACTCTTGATTTCAGCTCAGGTCATGATCTCACAGTTTGTGAGATCGAGCCCCACATCAGGTTCTGTGCTGACGGTGCGGCACCTGCTTGGGATTCTCTCTCTCCTTCTCCCTCTGCCTCTTCCCTACTTGTGCACATAAGCTCTCGCGTGCTCACTCTCTCTCTCTCACAAAAAGAAATGTAAAAAAAAAAAAAAAAAGAACTGGCAAAATGCTAGAAATAATTAGTAAAGCAAGACCCCTAATGGCTCTATTCCCCTGCTTTATAATTCTGTGTAACTCCAAATTGCAGGACATTACTTTACATCACATCACATCTGGCTGGCTGTCCATCCATCCGTCCTGTTGGTCTACCTTGCTTCCCCTACTGACATGTAAGTTCCACATGAGCAGGGCCTCCATCTTGGTTTCACTCTAGCACATCACCAGCACTAGGAAAAATTGCTGAACACGGGGAACTCAATCACGCACCTTCTTGGAGCATTTCCAACTGCCTACCTTCCCCCAAATCCTTTCCTCTCCAAGGAGTTGCCCTTTAGCATTATCCAGCAGTAGGATTCTCTCTGACTCCAGTTCTGATGAACCTTTAGTCTTCAGCTCTGTTCTGTAGACCCTCTCCAAGTAAATCCCTACCCTTCCCCTTCCACTTTCATAGCACCAGAATGGAACCCAACGTTGGCAGCCACTCCCAGGAGTTAATGTCAAGGTAGGATGCTGGAACCTCCCTTTGAGGAATGTGGCTTCAGGCAGTATCACCAGTCTGTTTACCTGGTCCCTACAGCAAGAACATGTCCCTTAATCCCAGCCCTGTTTCTTGATTGGATCAATTTGATGTATCTCTAATTTAATTTGCACACAGACCCTGGGGATGTCTGGAACTAATCTGATAATCTTTAAATTATTATGTTTTCCAAGTATGTCTCAGCTGCCAATATCATATAGGGGGACTTGAACGTGAAATAATAACTTTGATTGCCACTGGCTTCTAACTTCTTACCATATTCCCCATTATTCCAATGCTGGGAAAGGTCAAGTGTACAGCAGGCTAGGGGACACATGCTCATCACCACCAGCCACAGCGGCTGTAGTGGTCAGCTGGGCAGTTCCCTCAGTTATACACAGAAGCGCAGGATATTTTACTTTTGTTTGTTTTATTCAGAGATATATCCCAAGCACCTAGGTCATAGGGGATGCTCTATAAGTGATTGTGGATTGAGTGAATAAACCAAAATACTGGGTCTTTGAAGGTAGAGTACTGGGGTTTTTCTGCGCTTAAACGCTGATCACAAATATCAGTAACAGGGCGTTTACTCAACTACGTCTAACATGTGAGCTAAATGTATCGATTTCTAAATGGTTTTGGGAGGGAGGGTTATAAATTAAAATTCTTGCTATTGGAAGAATTCTAGCTTGCTACCCTTGTAGCCACAAGAATGACAAATAGAAAACATAATTACGGAGTGTCAGTAATTAACATACACCTAGCTATAGCAAACACGAAAATTTAAAACGAACAAGTATAGACTAAAAGAGATACTGCGAATGATCAACTCGGGGAAGAGGCAGAAATCTATGAATGACGTGGTGGTAAACACTCAGACGTAACTCACCTCGGATTTCCGAGAGCTTTTCCAAGCCAGGCACAGTGCATGTTTCCTGTCGAGCCAGTGGAACCAGAAAGCTGAATTGGTATCTCCAAGCAGGCAATTTTCCTAGTTGTAAACAACCAGCAGCTTTGTGGGAATCAATTAGGAGGCTCCCATCTCTTCTCTGGGAGTCTTATTTCAGTCCATCCATCTTCCTTTGTTAATTTCGTAAATTGGGTTTAAGGGATGCAGAGAGAAAGATCTACTTTTTTTCCTCCCTCGGACTTCTTAGGGGCGGAGGGAGGATGGGGAGGAGAGTCTTACATCTTTCCCACTTAGAATTCGAGGAGAATACTTTCAAGCCACCCTCCTTTCTCAAGGCCAGAAAAGTGGATGGGCGTTATGTACTCTGACTGGCAACTGGGGCACAAGACCTGCGGGGAAAATGCTAGAGTCACACATGAAATCGACGTACGTACAAAGAAGTGCTTCCTGCAAAGATGCAGACAATCTGGAGACCACACTGCATCCTCTGGAACAGGTTCGTGGAGTCCAAGTCCAATATAACACGGCCGCCTCACGAGCCAATTCTTCAGGCTTAACCCCAAGCCCCCAGTGTCATTCATTTCATTTACGGTGATGATAAGAACGCTGATCACAACAATGGTACCAATACCGGAAAACGTGTCACGTACTGGGTACTTGAACTAGGTTATTTCTTATTTCTCTTGCTCGCCAGCCTTCAACATCGGTATTACTATTCTCATTTTACAGATGAGGAAACTGGGGTCCAAAGAGGTTCACATGGCTCATGAATTCTGGAGCCAAGAGGACTGGAACCCAGGGCAATGTCTAAGGACGAGCTGACCTCCAAAATAATCCTGTCCCATGATGCTCCGCTGTCTCTTCTGTTCATCCAGCAAAAACTGGTCAAGCCCCTCTGTGTGGTGCAGACATCCCCCCTTACTAAGTAAAGGCCGAGTCTGAGGCTTGCTGAGGAACTCGACATGACCCTAACCCTAACCCTAAACCTCACTGGGGAGGAAAGAGGTACCAGGTAAACCAAGCTGGCCTCCACAGCCAGTGCCAGGCCTCTTCCTGGGTACCCCAATTTCCTGGCAAACATTTATCCCGCTCCAAACGGAAACATTCCTATTCACAGACCTGATGGGCACCTGGATCATTATCTCTTTGGAAAAGGCGGTAAGAAAAAAGTTCAATAGGGAAAAAGAAAAAAAGAAAAAGAGCAGAGGGCATGAGCAGGAGACAGGAGAGATACAGAAAAATACAAATCAAATACAAATGGCCTTCAACCTCACTCAGGTAAGGAGACGAACAGCGACACACGGTCACTTTGCAACACTGCAGAATGTGTACTACCCGGGGGTGCTTTAATCCCGGGGTGTGTCCACACAGTGAAAGACTCTGGAGCCCATAAAGAAGACAGCTCTCTATGCACTGATACAGAACAACCCTGATGATCAGAGTGACACCGATGGCACGTGCCCATCTGCATAAATACGCACACGGACGCCGGTGTGTAAAGGCATCAGTCATCAAACGACACACAAGACACGGGACACGCTGGTTACCTTTGAGAAGGGGGGGCTGGGGAGCTGTATTTCTTTGACAGGAAGATGACTCACTTTTCATCCGAGTAGCCGTGCCCCTCGGATTTCTCCACTGTTTCAGTTGCCCACGAGTCAGCCGCGGTCCCAAAAGCAGACGATCTTTCTTCTGCCGTATAATCAGAGGGTCAAGAGTAGCCTAATGCCACGCCCTCACTTCATCTTATCATGTGATCATTTTATCAACTCACCTCACTTCAACAAGTGTGAGTGCACTAAGATATTTCCAGAGAGGGAGACCACACTCACATAACTTTTATGACAGCATATTGTTATAATTGTTCTATTTTCGTATTGTTGTTGTTAATCTTACCGTGCCTAATTTATGAATTAAACTTTATCGTAGGTATGTACGTATAGGAAACACACAGTATATAAAGGGTGTGGTGCCTGCCGTCTATAGTTTTAGGCATCCACTGGGGGTCTTTGGAACATATCCTCTGCAGATAAGGGGGACTACTATATATCTCTATGTACTTTTAAAATTAAAAAATAATTAATGTTTATTTTATTTTTGAGAGAGAGAGAGAGAGAGAGAGAGTGAGAGAGATGGAACATGAGCGGGGAGGGGGGTAGAGAGAGAGGGAGACACGGAATCCGAGGCAGGCTCCAGGCTATGACCTGTCAGCACAGAGCCCAATGTGAGGCTCAAACTCATGAACCATGAGATCGTGACCTGAGCCGAAGTCAGCGCTCAACTGAGTCACCCAGGCGCCCCGATTTTTTGAAACGACATACTAAAAAGAAAAGGAAGAAGGAGCCTGAGCGGTGCACTGAGCAGGCACTTGCCTGGGCTCCTGCAGATGGTCGGTGGGTCTGGCTCCAAGGATCCTGACTCTTAAGCCCCGCCCTCTCTCCAATGCAACAGCATCTGTACAGATGACTTTGATTTTCTGTGCCTCACGCGATACTTGCCACCAATAACTGCTCCTGGAGAAATCGTACCTATTGCCCTGGCTCCGTCATCGTCTTAGTTAGCACTGACTCTGATAAGCTTCAATTTTCCAATCAGTGTCATCCCCCAGATCACGGACCTTGGCATCTTTTGAGTGACAAGTAGGGGATGACGTGTGGCTCGGCCAAACAGAACTTGCCCCGTGACAGTCTCTGCCTACAGTAAGACAACTGAAGAAGTCCTCGATGCCCTATGGCTTGAGGTCCAACCAAAATGTTTAGAGGGAGTCTAGGTTTCTGTATAGCAAGTCCCTGCCAAGGTTAAAGTCCTCACCGCGTGCACAAATATCACTCCGTATGCAGGTTATTCCCAGGAAACTCCACTCCAGGCCGCCATCTACCTAGCCACTTCCTGAGAACCACCTACTGCTCTCGAAGCAGCCACTGTGAGCTCACAGAAATACAAACTAAGGGGCGCCTGGGTGGCTCAGTCGGTTAAGCGTCCGACTTCAGCTCAGGCCACGATCTCACGGTTTGTGGGTTCGAGCCCCGCATCAGGCTCCTTGCTGACAGCTCAGAGCCCAGAGCCTGGAGCCTTCTTTGGAGTCTGTGTCTCCCTCTTTCTCTGCCCCTCCCCTGCTTGCATGCTGTCTCTCTCTCTCTCAAAAATAAATAAAAATTTTAGAAAAAGGAAAAAGAAAAAGAAATGCAAACCAAGCCTACAACCAAGTCCACAGGAACAAGTGACCTGGCTTCTTCCTTTCTGGCTGCATGACAACAGATGATGCACTTTGCCTTCTAACCTCGGCTTCCTCATCTATAAAGTAGAGACATCATTACGTGAGGAAAGAACCAGACAGTCTGCTGGTTCTGTGAATACAGTAACTAGAGTTATTCGTTCATACTACTGATCCGTTTCATTCACCTAAGCAACAGGCAGTTGACTGTCAATTGTTTTCTTCAGAATGCCATGCTCTTCTCCTCAGAGAGGACCCTGAGATGTGACCGAATAAAAGGAGCAGAGAAAAGGGCCAAATGCTGCCCAAGACGGTGGCATACTTCTGGTTCCCAGTTCTGCTGGCTCCCAGAAACATGCCTGGCCACGGGGTCCCCAGAGACCCCCTGTTCTGCCTCCAACAGACTTCTCTCTCTCTTGATCTCTTCCTGAGCTCCTTGCTTTCTGTTACTTGCACCCAAAAGACGTCTAAAATATTCCTCATCCCAACTTTATAGAGCCCAAATCAGCATTTGAGAATGGCCTGCAGATGGCACTTTCCATTTTGAGACCAAAACTTATTTTAAAAGTGCCGAATTTGTGGCATTACCTTTATTTTGCCTGATTGCATTACTCAAACAGAAAGAGCTGTGAATAATAATAATAATAATAATAATGATAAAGATACCATTCAAGTAAAATATTTGACATTCACAAGATTAAAAGCTGAATACAGTAATCTTCTCATAATCATCGCAGGATGTGCAGCACTTAATCAACAATTACACTGGGAGAATGCCCGAGAACCGATGTTTAAGTACCAGGAAAAAGCAAAGGAGAAAGTCGGGAAATCAATGCAAGGGGAGAGGGGAATGTATCCCATCTAGATACTGCCTGTGTTATTTTAAGAATTATACCTTTTCCTATCAGTGCAATGCATAAAAAAGAATAAAAACAATCCGAGAATACATACCCTGAACCAAAACACTTCTAGCAAAGGAGCTATTTTTAAAGAGCACTTCAAGTGTTCACACAATGGGGGCATAGTCCATTAATCAGGGTGCTTGTTTGTTTTTTCTTAAACAGCTTTATTGAGGTATAATTTACGCTTTCTTTACGTAAGAGTTGCTTCAACCCGTCTCGCCCCCTGGTGGGAGGGAGAAGTGAAGTGGCCCAAGCAGGAAGCCAGAACCTTCCCTGGTGGGGCCGCAGGCGGGGTGAGGTCAATGCAGGGGAGGAGACAAATGCTCTTCTCTTAGGACTCTGGGGGCTCGTATCCCCGAAGAGCCTGCCAAGTGACTCCTGGGTGGTGTGTGTGCACTTTCATAGCGAGAACATTTAAAAAGAAAAAAAAAAAAAAAAGAAAGAAAAAAAGCAAAGCTCAGACGCCAGGTCAAAATAGCTCATGACCAAGACGAAGCAACTGAGCAAACCTTGGGAAACGAGTGGCCATTTCCAATGAATGCCCGCAATCTCTTTGGGCTAAGTCAGATTTCTACGACATGGGTTTTATTTTTAATGTTCTTTTTAAAGCGCTGATTCTTCATTCAGGAGGCACACAATGCAAGTAGCACAAATACCCGCACTGTATTATAAATAGCCTCTTTTAAGGAGGGCTCGGAGGATAGCAACATTTTTTAACCTAGATAGACTTTAGACAACCCGTGCGCGCTCTTTCGTAACCTCTCTGCACCGGCCTTGTTGTGCTAGAAGATGGCTGCAAGCAGAGACGATGAGGCTGCATTATGACTCCGGGAACACATAATCACGCTGCCCTTTTCTTTTCTGAGAGGGTTTGTTTTCCTTCTTCTACAGGTAAGTACAGAAAATCTGACATCAGGAAATACAATGGAAGTAGCAAATGATCAATGTCAACCACAATAATAATGCTTCAAAGAATTACCTCAACAGCCCTATTTTTGCCATTTTCCATGACCCATGGAGGTGAGGGAGGGCCACGAATGGCCACCTGGCAACAGTGAGGGAAGGATCTAAACATAGCCAAGCCTGCATCGCATCCGCCAACGGAACCACGTGAGCACTCTCTCCGGGATGCATCAGTTCACATAAGGGCTCCCCTAAGCTCGATCTCGCAGGAGAATGGAAACAATAAAAAGCTATATTCAGCCCTGGCTACACAAGAAAATCTCTGTGCTGATGTAACAGAGAGGCTCAGAAGAAAGAGTTACAACTACCCATCCCACAAAACCCAACTCATAGTCAACTGGTAGAGACATACAGTGAATCTTAACACTAGGCATCTTAAAATGTTTTATCCAGAATTGGGGCAAAATCACCTTGAGAAGCCAAGCGAAATGAAATCAAGTCTCTGCAAAAGACAAAATGTTTTCTTAGGCATTAACATATGACACTGCTAGCGTCCTTGCCTGACCTTAAACTTGACATTACAATATAAATGCAACCCAAGGCGAGTTCCCCAAATAATCCAGGAATGCTCAAATATTTTCCCTTTTCTAACACATACCGGCAAATATCATCTGTAGGTGCTGCTATTGTATCTTCGGTAAGCAAAGAGACACAGGAATCTGCCTATGGCCAAATATGTTCAGAGTTCACCTACCAACCGTCATGAAAACCTTCCAAAGTGTGAAGGGTAGGAAAAGGCAAAGCTATTAGACTTTTTCCAGGTCTGCTGTCTGATTTCCCATAGGCTCTGGGCATGCGCTAATATGTAAGCTGATATATATACAAAAAGAAATTTGCCCTTCAGGATAAGACCTGTATAAGAATTTTACTTCAAAGGACACCATAAAGAAAAACCACTTACCTTGTCTTCTTAGACCTACAAGAATGAAGATTTTCCAGACTTCGCTTTCTTCTTAAGATTAGAGAGAAGGGAGACACACAGAAGTCAAGATGAGGCTCTGTGAAACCTGTTATCCTTCGGACACATACAAAAATGTACCAGAACAGTTTCCAGGGAGGGCTTTCAGCATGCATGGTCAAATGTTAAACCCTTCCAAATAACTACGAACGACTTCTTTGCTTCATTTAGCACCCTCTGTGTTCCTTTCCTTCAACTCACATTAACAAAGCACCTACTACACGCCAGGTATTGTTCTAAATGCCAGGCATACTAGCAATGAATGGAAAAGAAAAGTCTCTGCTTTTTGCAGCTGATATTCTTGGGGTGTGATAAGAAGACAGGAAATAACAAAGACATATACCGTCGGGCGATTGGAGGGCTGTGAAATACGCAGTAGGCACTGCTACGATGATTTTTACACAAAAGCAAACCAAACCTTTAAGTCCCCAAGCAGTAGCAGAGATGGGTAACCTAAGTTTTGGACTTTCTAAGCTTTTCACGCAGTAAAGGAATACTAAAACACTAACAAAGGCAAAGGGGGGAAAATCAGGTATGATGAACACATCCTATTTTTGGAAGCATATGCAAAAGATACACAGGTGGGCACGGACAGTGTTCTGTCTGCTTTCCATCATTATGAAGGTCGCACCGATCTGCTGACCCAAGAGCTGACCACCCTTTTCCACCCTGAAAGCTGAAATACCAAGAAAGTGTTTCTGGGCACAGATATCCAGGGGCAAGAAATGTTTTCTTTGTTTGAAAGTGAAAAACAACATTCGCGGTAGGTTTCTCATTTCAAAATTTCTTGGCCTTTCGGTGCTTCAAAAAGGCACTGGAAGGAATAAAAGATGGAAAGAAACAGGAGCTTGGTTTTTTTGCATCTTCTCTTTTAACTGGGTGTTCCTGGCTGTACACATTCCCCAGCCCACCGCCATTTGGAACCCCTAAGCCTTGGGGTTATAAATCACTTGCAAAATAACGTCAAGGAGAACGGTGTTCCATCCACCAGGGCCCTCATTTGGAAAAGCACTTCAGTGTGAAAGGAGACATTTCCACATAAAAGAGACATAATAGAATGCTTCAAAACTCCCATTTTTCTTCACAGCTGCAAAATAGCGGAGCTGTTCCCTGGGTGTGCTGTGTCAAATAAACCAACTCCTGGGGCGCCTGGGTGGCTCAGTCAGGTGAGCATTCGACTTCGGCTCAGGTCAAAATCAAGTAGTTCGTGAGTTCGAGCCCCATGTCCGGCTCTACGCTGACAGCTCAGAGCCCTGGAGCCTGCTTTGGATTCTGTGTCTCCTCTCTCTGCCCCACCCCTGCTCATACTCTCTCTCTCTCTTTCTAAAATAAATAATAAAACATTAAAAAAAAAAAATAAACAAACTCCTGAGGAGACGAGCAGGGAAAGGCCACCCCACGAGACACGCTACAAGAAGGAAGGGCCCAGAACTCCACCTACCCGACCCCACACACCCCGCTGGCTGATGCTCCTTGAGTGCTAAGGGAGGCTTGTGGAAAACTGCCTGCTTTCACCTGTTGAGGAACAGATTGAAGTATGAAATCTACTCTACCCACAGGAATAAAATTAAAACTTCCTTAACTGTAGAAATCATTTTGATTTGAAGTCAAATGAAAAGGCAAAAACTTCAATTAAGGAAATCTCAAGAGCAAATGATCCAGGAAACGGGTGAATTTTTTAAAAAGCCATTCTAATGGTGTAACAGCTTATTCAAGTGGTCTCCCTTAAAATGCCAGGAATTTCCACCTCTTGATTTAAGAGCTCTGGAATTCAAGGGCTTCAAATTGAGAAAATAATACACAAGTAAATGGTCGTAATTTCTTCTTTGTGCATCCTGGCATTCGACCCGCCCCCCTGTATCGCTCTGTGCACCTTCCCGAAGCGCCCCGGATCGCTCTCACAGGAAAGCCGAAGCCACTGCAAACACCACGGTCCTTGACTACCGACCGTCACCCCGCAGGTGAAATTACAAAGCTCTTGCCTTAAAGTCACAAACAAGGGATAAAAATAAATATTTCGGGGGCTCATTCAAACGCGCCTCGAGAGAGTCTGGACTCCACGGACGGGCTGTACTCTCCAAGGCCTGCCCAGGAGAGGAAGGTGTCTGAAGATTCCCGCGGACCCACGGGGGAAATTTATAGGACGCCTCTGGCGGCCAAGGCCCTGCCGCCGTCCTCCCCAGCTCTTCTCCACCCTCCTCTGCCGAGCCCTTTCCCCTTCCATCTGACAGTACTTACAGTCACAGCTGAGGAACTCCTGAAAGAGTGGTTGCCGGGTAAGAATTTATTTACAAGCATCACAGCCTTTGAGGCGCTGGGAGGACGTCTCGGCAGCACAGACGCGGCCACACTAACTACCCTCCACCACGGGTCCATCCAAACAGGTGCTGTGTACCAGCGACGCAGCAATAACTTGCCGATGTTTCCTGCAGACGCCGCCGTCTGAGGTGGGATAACTGCCACACCACTCACTTGTACGCGCTCAGCAGGCACTAACTACCCACCAGGGACTGTGGCGGTAGGTGGAAGTCTCAGTCCCTGCTCGGCAGACGTGAGGGAGAGACAGACACAAATCCAATGACGGTGCGAGGCCATACGAGATGCCGTGGCACCCGGGGGCTGCCACGGGAACCTGGATGAAATCCTCTGGCCTCCGAGAAGGGACAGACTAACTCAGAAGTCTGCAAACTACAGCCCATGGGCCAAATCTGTCTTTTTTCTTCCCCCAAGGTTTATTTATTTTTGAGAGGAGAGACAGAGCATGAGCAGGGGAGGGGCGGAGAGAGAGAGGGAGACACAGAATCGCAAGCAGGAAGCAGGCTCCAGGCTCTGAGCTGTCAGCGCAGAGCCAGACGCAGGGCTTGAACTCACGGACCATGAGATCGTGACCCGAGCCTAAATCGGATGCTTAACTGACTGAGCCACCCAGGCGCCCCCAAATCGGTCTGTTTTTGCACAGTTGGCCTATATGCCGACAATGGCTTGTACATTTTTTAATTACTGAAAAAAAAAATGTTTCGTGCTTGGTGACACATACATCTTACATGAGATTCAAGTTTCAGTGCCCCTAAATAAAAAAGCTCTAACTCGAGTTCACCAAGTGACAGCGATGGGACAAGCTCGAGAGAATCCACAAAAACACGTGTCCGTCACCGCGGGAAGCAGCCCCTGGCACCTCCCAGACCAAGGCCCACGCTTCACACCTCAAGAACCAGACCCACGTCCGTCACTCTGCCTGGGCCACGGGGAGCAGCGCGGTCCAGAGAAAAATGCCTCTGCCGTCCCCAGACTAACACAGGGCCCTTCCCACTGACTAGAAAAACACAAACAAACAAGATCTTCACTGAGACCTACCTGAAGATAAAAAGATTCGGATTTGACCTGCCAGACTTGGTCAACCCCAGCCAAACCCCTTCCGCTGGTGACCCGCCCGTGCCTCCCTGTGTCCTCATGATCCGTTCACTGTGTCCTCCTTATCCGGCCTGCAGTCCATCCTCTTCCCGCTCCACCTTGCACGGCCCAGAGGCCTCGCTGCAGACATGCCTTCGTTCACAAAACCACCCCTCAGCCTGTGACCCTTCCTGAGTCTGATCCCGGGTCCCTCACTCAAGTGCTTCTGTTCCCCCAAGCCTTCCAAGACCTGTGAGAACGTGAGACCTGAAAAACGAAATTCGTGCCAAAACAACCTTGAAAATTTGAAATACACGCTCGCTTAAATGTTCATAATGACGCTAACCAGTCGCGAGCAACTCCACCCAACTCTTACGTATCATATTTGATGGGGGGGGGGGGGTATACTTCAGTTGGCCGATCAGGCTCTACAGTGGTAGCTGAGCGTTCAGAGCTAACAAGGACTAACTTCAGATGTCTGACTGTCCTTCTGTATCAAGATCCCACTCAATTGCCAAGTCTTTGATGAAACGTTTCCTCATTTTTGAGTTACCTGTGCTGCGTTGGATCAATAAAATCATTTCTACACACGTATAATACAATGTGCTTACAGAACACCACTGATGTGCTTGGAAAAATGCAAAGCAGTCCTAATCAACGTCCCTGACCTTGAAGCATTTAAGAAACAATGGGACAAAAGTCACAACAAATCTAAAGTCCAACGATTCAAAGACGCAAAGTAGCTTTGCGATAGGGGTGCCTGGGTGGCTCGGTCAGTTAAGCGTCCGACTTCGACTCAGGTCATGATCTCACGGTTGGTGGGTTCGAGCCCCGCGTCGGGCCCTGTGCTGACATCTCGGAGCCTGGAGCCTGCTTCGGATGCTGTGTCTCCCTGTCAATCTGCCCCTCCCCAGCTGGCACTCTGTCTCTTGTTCTCTCTCTCAAAAAAAAATAAACATTAAAGAATTTTAAAAACAAGGTAGCTTTGCAATAGACTAAGTAAAAACGTAGACAGTAAGGCTTGGTTGCAACTGCCAGGGAAAGTTCTCTGGAAGAAGTGCATCTTGAGACATAACCATTTACCTAGTGTCTGCTGGGAGCCATTTAGCACACCTTGTCATTGAAATCACCACCTTTAATCCCGATTACAACCTACAAAGTCGTTATTCTTATACAAGTTTAAGAGATGAGAAAACAGGTTAAGTGACTTGACAGAGGTTACTTGGCTAATAACTTGGTGAACCGCAAGCCAAAGCCAGGCTCTAGAACCTAGGATTACATTTATTATGTGAGCTTCTCAAAGTGAGCCACAGGCCCACACCCAAGGTGTGCGATGCTCAGGAAGCCAAGCTGAATGCCACGCACTCAATCTGAGGCTCAATTCTGCGTGAAAATGTAGGCATCGTTAAAAGTAAAAACACTCCTATATTAACAGACCCAGTAGGAAACAGAATATGAAACTTACAGAGGTTTTCCCCTAAGGGTATGGAAAACACAGCAATGAAGGTGTGGCCGTGAAGCGTGGGTAAGTTTGGGACGGTGGGAACCACCCGATTTACCTGGAGAGGACAGTCGCTTTACAGAGACGGGACACAAGGTCAGAGTGAGCTTGGAAGGGGGTTGTCAAGGGCACTGAGTGTCTGGTGTTTTGTCTCCGTGTTGATCTTGGCGGACCGTGCCAGGCGGGAGCGCACGCTGTCTTGCGTCGCTCGGCCTGTGGCTACCACAGTTGAGCTATAAATGGGTCCCCTGCCACCCCGGGTTGTCAGTGCTCATCAAGGCATACTGTGAGATTGTCTGGGCCTGGGGGGACCAAAAATGGAGTGAGCGTGCGCTTGGAGGTGTCCTCTTGCCTTATTCACGGAAGGGTTCACGGGCATAGTGGATACGGGCCTCCAGCAGGAACCTGGCATTCGCTTTAGAGCATGAAGGTTCTGGAAGAGTGAATCCGAGGAGCTCCCCAAGGAGAGCTGCTCAGGGCCGGTGCATCTCTACACTGCTTCCAGGCAGAGATTCGGTTCAAATTTTCATCACTCGATTAGGCCCGGTCCCTCCTGTTTGCCCTGAAATGCTGCCCGTGCGGGAGATCAGATGGCTCTTTCCCATGAAACAGACTGGGTTGCAGAAATCTCAGTGGCGAGCACACAAGAAATCAGATCTTATTTCATTCCCGGAGTCATTTCCTAAGGTAAAAGTTTGTTTGGCTAGTGGGAGCTAATTCTTTTTGGGCTAGAGCACCAAGAAACATATGTCGAGTTAACTCAAGAGAACCACGGTGCAAGTTTCGAAAAGAAAGGAATGTACAGACGCATTTGCCTAGATTCTTTCAGGACATCTTCTGCCTCCTTCCTCTCTGTCTCTCTCTGCTCCTCTCTCCAGCCATCACCGCCTTTCTTGAGACCCCAGTTTCCTTCTTAAAATTCTCCAGGACTTCCCGATTCTACTGCCCTCATTCAGAACACCAGCCGTGTCCCTGAGAAAATCCCTCATCCTCTCCAAACCCCCATGTCCTCACCTGTACATGGGGCAGGTCCCAGTGGCTGCGCGAGATTCCACGGCAATGAACCACACATGGTGCTGAGCACCAGCGTTAGCCCGTATACATCGGCACTCGGCGGTGGTTAATTTTCACCACCGGTCAAGAGCGCAGACCCCGGGGACAGCCTCCTTGGGGGGGGGAATCTCAGCTCTGTCATTAACAAACTGCGCGCCCAGGGCTGGACAGTTACTTCCAGTAAAGAAACGTGCACTCCTGTTTCCCCATCTGTAAAACAGGGGTCGTGACAGCACCTGCCTTCACAGGCGTTTGTGGGGAATGCATGAGTTAAAGCACGCAGGGTGCTAGGAACAACGGTCTGCACGTAGTGAGCGGCTGGGTACGTCTCCGCTGCCATCATCACCACCCCATTTTACCTTCCACGGGGCTGCGTCACTTGCCCAAACCTGAAGGTCTCCCCTACAGCACCAGGAAGCTTGCTCCCAAGCCGGGGACTCCGAGCGGAAGGGCCGAGTGGAGTGGGGGGCATAGCGGTGACAAGAGACAAGTGGGGGTGCAGCGGTAAGGGGCACCTGCACAGAGGGCAGCCATTCAGCTGCTGCCCCAGCCAGCTGCTGCCCCTCCAGAAGGCAGCCCCAACACGGCCACACTCCCAGTTAGCAAGAGAAGCCAGAAACCTACATATTTATGTGACATTTCCTGATTTTTAAGCGTTGGCAATGATTTCAGATTTTCAAAATTACTCTGTCTGCTGAACAAAACCCATCTGTGTGCCACTTCTGCCCGCTAGGCCATCGGTCTGTGCTCTGTGGGGCGGGGTCGCTCACAAACTGTGCTTCTGAACACTCCCTTCCTCCGTGAGGCCTTCCCTGGTGGCCCCAGAAGAGCCGCGTGTCCTTCTCTTCTCCTCAGGCCCAGAGCCCTCGAGGCCACCTTCTCCGACCACCCCCTCCCCGCTCAGCCCAACACGGACCTTCTGTTGATCCACTCACCCCCCCGACAATGCATTAGAGGCACTTAGCGGGGATCCGTAGCAGAGATAAGTGCTTTAATGACACTCGTGTATTGATTTAGAGCTTTTTTTATTCCTCCACTTGGATTTCCCGAACACGGAACATCTGTGGCGGTGCAAATGTCTTAGAGGCTAAGTTCCCAGAGGCCAGGGTCTGCTCCACGAAGTTCTCCCTGGCACCCTGGGAACGTGTGACTGGACTGCAGCGATCCTTCTTCTGATGAGGGCAGGGTACACCTTCCACACAACGTGTTTCCATTTCCCTCAAACGAAAATCAATCCATCAGTAAGACTATGTCTCCGGTGATCAAAGCCGGATTGCGTGCACCCCCCGCCCTGGGGTGGGGGTTGGGGGGGGGGAGCAGTCAGATACAAGCAGATGCAGGATGCATGCTCAGCACTGAGGGGGGCGGGGGCGGGGGCAGGGGTCACGGCTACCTTCCCGGGCCTCGCGGTCTTGCCACGTTCCATGAGGCCAAGACAAACAGGCTGTGCGTGGATCTATTTTGGTCTCACAGCTGCAAACACAGGATTTATGAAGATGTTTGGTGCTCGGCTCCCAGGAGATTTGTGCACCATATTGCTGCTCTACTGACTGTCCATGCGTCCCTCCTCATATTCCTGCTGAGCCTGGGACGTCCTCAAGTTCTGATCCCTTAGGACTCTCCCCAAGTTACAAGTTTTCTTCTTTCCTTAACTCGTGAGAGACGAAGGATGTGCGTTATTGGGTTTGGCATCCAAGGGGCTCAATGCTCTATCATTCCACCGCCTCTTCTCGGTGTTTAGCTTTATTGATTTCTATTTCTGACTTGCTCGGCACCGGCTCATTCATTATTCAGGGGAAATCTGGCTAAGAGACCACAGGCTGATATCCTGCCAACAGGAGCCCGAGCAGGTGGGACCTCTGAGGGGCCTTCTTTTCAAAGAATCGCAATTCCATTAAATGAGTGGTGTAGTTTGGACTCCTCGAGTTATTCAGACCTGGCCCCTCTGCAAAACATTATTTTCTGTGCGCGTGGCAGGTGAGCTCAGTAGGAAAAAACAGGGAGTTAAATGATTCTGAGGCCAGAGATCTGGTGAGTGTGTAAACCAGTTATATCTGAGAAGAGAAAAATCTCTTGCCAGGTGGCAAATGAACCCATCGTTAGCCATCTACCCTGGAGGTGTGTGCTGGGGGGTCGCCAGACGCAGGGGAGGGAGGAGGTGGCCCCCATTAATCACTATCACCAATCCCCCTGTGGACTCAGGGGCACAAAAGAACACATATCCATCCTCCTGCTAGAGGCTGAGTCCCACCATCTTCCTTCGTGGCCCGCGTGAGTTTGATGGTGAAGATGGCCATTTTCAAGGTGTTATAATAAGATGTGGGGGGCAAACCCAGTTTGTTGTTTTCTCGTTTGTCTTCTTCTTCACAGAGCACAGAAGTAAAGGAAATTGTTTATTTAAACCGGAAGAGGAGAGGTTGAAATTAAAGAGTGGGAAGAAGTTCCTTCCAGAAAATTCAGGCTGAAACACACTACTGGAGAAAGTAGTAAAATTATCCTCTAGAGAAATCTCTTAAGAACAGAACTAATTACCACCTGTAAGTACCAATTTGTGCATAATCCGATCCTGGGGGAGGAGGCTAGGTGAGAAAATCTCTCAAAATCCCCTCTGAGCTTCCCCACCGGGTTGAATTTTCACCAGGAAAAGTTTGAAACACTTTGGCTGATCTCTGGAGGAGGACTTGGTGGGAGAGGACGTCCGGTCATAGGTCTGCGGCCAACTTTAACTTCAGCATTGTGCCAAGTCAGGGTGCTGGTGAGTAGTCTCTCAGGGGCAAAGGCATTTCCTCAGAACACATGGATGAAAATGGTTCTTTCACCATTAGACAGGGTGTCCCAAATACCATAGAAGAAGCTTTGTATTTGTTTTCTACTTCGTAAAAGTAAATGAGAGAGCATCATCAAATAGGAAATAACCATCTGTCTCTTAACTAAAAACTAGAGGGTCTTTGAAAACACACATACCACACACACACACACACACACACACACACACACACACACACACACATACTAGCCGTGACAAATGGGGCTTCGAGTCACGTCACTAAAACACTGCAGGCCACTGCTTGGGGAGGCAGTGAGATCCTGGTTCAGTGGGGTTTCCATGGCCTTCTGTTGCTGGGGGAGGACACTGGCCTCAAGGGGTAGGCCGAACCAGGGAACCTCTTGGCCCCTACAACTCTTAGTTCAGCCAGAACAGTTCTGATTTCATGTTTTATCTTATTTTGGCTCCATGGAAGGTTTCAGTTTAAAAAAAAAAGAAGAAGAAAGAAAAGGAAAGGAAAGGAAGAAGAGGAAGAGGAAAAGGAAAAGGAGAGAGGGAAGGGAAAGGAAATCCTACCACGCACAAATGGAGCCCCACGTTTCTGAATTCTCCTACAGTGGGCCAATCTGGAGTAAATCCCATTCTCCTCCTTAGTTGTGTGCCAGTATCAGGGACAATGGTGACGCCCTGGCCCCACAGGCTATGGGGAGGCCCAAGTGAGGGCACTGGCAGGTGTGTCCCAAGCTTGGTGCTGGGCACACAAGAGGCAACGTTAATAAGTGGTTGCCCCTAGGATAAGGCCATCACCACTGGAGCCCTGTTCACTGCTAAACATTTTCTAAACTTTGTTATATTTCTAATTTAAAGAATTCACAATCGTGATAAACACACCTAATATTGAACTTTTTTTAACGTTTATTCATTCTTGAGAATGAATTCAGAGAGAGAGAGAGAGAGAGAGAGAGAGAGAGAGAGAGAGAGAGAGAACGACATAGAATCTGAAGCAGGCTCCAGGCTCTGAGCTGTCAGCATACAGCCCTGTGTGGGGCTTGAACCCACCAACTTGATATCATGACCTGAGCTGAAGTTGGACACTTAACCGACTGAGCCACTCAGACAACCCTCACTTAGGAGCTTTTAAAACGACAGATCCTATGGCCCTACCCCAGGCGTCATTCAGACTAAATAAGGCAACGTCCCTAGGCTATCTATCACTGAAGAACTGGCTTCTAAATGGCTTGGCTGCCATTGTCCTGTCGGAAGAGATGTTACAGACAACTTCCTTTGCAGCTCTGCTATAGAAGATTGATTTCTCCCTCCCTCCCTCCCTCCTCCTCTCTCTCTCTCTCAACCTGAAGGTCAAAAGAAACAAATTACTAACGAGGAACCTCTGTATCTTCCTCAGTTAAGAGTCAGTTTTAATCTTCTGGACATTTAAACCATACAAGTGATCAAAAAAATAAAATGTACCATACAAGTGATCATGTTTCTCTCTTTGCCTTAGCTACTAGGAAGCTCAAAGCCAAATTCGTGACTGACCACTCTACCCCTTAAACCAATACATAGAATGTAGGGTAGTCCTTTTATACATTAATGCTGGGTTTCCTACCTTTATTTTCCCTTTTTCTATTTTCCCTTTTTTTCCCCTTTTTTCTATTTTCCCTATTTTCCCTTCATTTCTGCATGTGCTTTAAAAAAATTCTAGTTACGCTGCATTTTTGCAATCTGTGACAAGTTCGTTTTGGAACAAGGTGGGCTATGTTAGACAAAGTAATTAAATACAGTCACTGACACGCAGCCCTTTGCAGCAGACAGTTTTAAAGCAGATGTAATGGGCACCAAAGTAGAGACCGCAGCTTGGAGGAAACTTTTTGGCTTCAGGGTCAACTCCCCCAACAGACACCTTTCCCCCAGCTCCAGCTGTCGTAGAACATCTGGAAGCATATCTGAATTGCATATTAAGTATGTTTTAAAATTACGGAAGTTTGGGGGGCACCTGGGGTGGCTTAGTCAGTTGGGCGTCTGACTTCGGCTCAGGTCATGATCTCACAGCTCATGGGTTCGAGCCCCGCATCGGGCTCTGTGCTGACAGCTCAGAGCCTGGAGCCTGCTTCGGATTCTGTGCGTATTGCTCTCTCTCTCTGCCCCTCCCCGACTCATGCTTTGTCTCTCTCTCCTTCAAAAAATAAACAAACATCAAAAAAAAAAAAATTTAAAGAAAAAAATTTTAAGTTATGGAAGTCTTTAAGTCAAAACAAAACAAATCAACACCATCACCACCCCTCCCCGCCCCGAAAAATAAACAACTATACAAATTCAAAATCAGGAATCCTGGCATTCAATTATGAATCTACTGTGTCTCAACTTCCACAGCAGCAGACCCACACACTGAACTAAAATTCTGGTCCTTCTGGAAAAGCATCAGGTTGGTCTAAAGAACAATATACGAGTACTAGCAGATTGTGGACGTCTGTGGCCTCATGTATCAGACAAGATGAATGTTTAGAATATCTGAACATTGTCTGGTTGTTAAGAAACATGTCGTAACTTGTAAAAGTTCCAAGTACTCCAAACCGCCTGTCCGCTGTTATCCCCACATAACCCTGTACTTTTAAACTACCCAGACACTACCTGTTCCCCATATGTGATCAAAAAGATTGTTATCTGCAGACTGAAATGCTTTCCTGTATCTGCGTTGAGGATATGTTCTCTTGGGTACAGAGCCAGAACCACTCCTGACGTGGCCAGGAATCCGGGGATGGGGGTGGGGGGTTAATAGCCTGGACCAGAGCTCTGGGCTGCAGGGAAAATCCCCTGTGCTTGTGATGAAACACAGAGGGGTTCCCTCTCTTTCTTAGCCCTTAACTCAGTCCATCTGCATCCAGAGGGTAGGGACCAGCCAAAGGTCTCCTGGCCGCCACTGCCTGGGCTTTGCCCCGGCCTCATGTGTACGGGCAGCAGGGCCTGAGGGCTGAGCGCTTCTGCCGTTGCTGTTAGTTATTTCTTTCACAAAACAAGGTACAGATCACGTTTATTTAAAAGGTAAGAACTCTCAGGTGCACACGTGAGGCACAAGGAGGAGTGAGATCTAAAGCTTCCTTACTGTCTACCATTTAAGTGGCCCCTTAGACATTCTGCCATCTTGCATTTTTGCAAACACTGCTTGATCTTTGAAGATCTGAACTAACCATGAACAACAAACAAACCTAATGAGCGTCAGCTAGCAGCTACAGAATCTCCTTGATTCCTTTATACATGTTAATTGTGTAGCCGACATAACCTTACTGTAGCCAGTATGCCGTGAATAAAAAACCAGCCCTAATTCTGTGGCTCAAAATAACTACAATTAGCATTTCCGCACAGGCCCTTCCATTCTTCTGCTTACGTGATGTGTGTTGGGCTCAGCCTCACTCAGGCTCTGGACCACACATATGAGAAGTGTGTGAGGTTCAAATCCAGGGCTGGCTGGGACATGCAAGTTCTCAGAAGGAGCTTAGAAGAGCCAGACTCACCAAATGGCTACACGGTAGCTTCCAATTATGGAGTGCTTACTGTATGCCAGGCATTAATGTGATACCATGTAAATCTTCCCTGCGACCTAGCACGGGGTGGGGGTCCTTATTTCCCATTTCAGAGATGGACAGATCAAGACCTGAGACGTAATACTGCGAGTGAGGAGAAAGCTGGGATTCCAGGCCAGGACTGGTGCCGGTATGGTGAGGAAGAAGTGTCCAGTCTTACCTTACTGATTTGGATTTGATACATAGCTTGGGGTTTCTTTTCTCCCTTTCCATATCTTTGGCGGACCAAGAAGAGAAGGGGAGTTTACTCCAATTTGAAAAGCTGGCAGAAAAGACTGGCCTGGAGAGGGGCTGGTGTCGCCAACAATATTCCCCGCGACCGACAGCCAGCCCTGGCTCTCTGGGCCACGTTTATCTGTCTGTTCATCACAGGTGTGCCCAGCTCGGGGTCTCAGAGAGCTCCCGGCTCTGCAATTCTGTAACTCTAGCTGGTCCCTGCATACGTGCACCACGCACAAACTGGAGGCCACGATGTGATTTGTGGCACTTGGCTCCTATCATCAAAATAATGACCCTGAATACACAGGAAATGCTATGTAAATTACCCTGCTCCAAGGAAAAACAGTAAGCAAGCCCCCCCCCCCTTTTTTTTTATTAGATGTGAGGGGAGGGTGTGGACAAATTAGAAATCATGCTAAGACATGTAAGAGACACAAGCAGGAGGGACTCCCCCAATGTGATTCTGTACCACGACATGGCCACCCCCCCCCACACCTGCCCCCGGCCAAACCAGGGTGTGTACTTTCTTGTCCTGTCTCGGAGATGAAAATACTGGAAGGGCCGACGGAGGCTGTGAACACAGGCCACACGACTGACACCTCCCAGCCTGGTCTGGACAGACCGCGGAAGTGAACAAAGGCCTTCAGAAGCTTGGCGCGCAGACTCTGACGTGTATTCGACAGTGTAACTCATCAAAAGTAGAACGGGTGGGCACCTAACCTTCACTAAAACAAGAAAACATATTGCAATACCATCCTCGCTCTTTTGGGAAAGCAAACACAGGCATTTCTGAGATTCTCTCTGTCCCTGAACTATGGCAGTGTCACACGCAGCCTTAGGCTTGGGAACACTCTGAAGGCAAGATCCATGCCCGAGAATTAACATAAAAATGCCGCTAAGCTTTTTTTTTTTTTTTTTTTATCATTACAACACATCCTGAAGAGGTCTGAAAATGTGAGAAGCAGCATTAGCCATGTAGACAGTATTTACAAAGGACTGATACATGGGGCCCTACGGTTTAATTGAAGATAACAAATGATTCAGAGCTCTGGCAGGCTCTCCTGAACACTTCAATCATTTCAACAAATGCTGCAGAGAAAGGACACTCCTCTGGTCAGCCTTCAAGGTGTGAGCTTTCAGTCGAACAAGATCCTGGTTATACCATATTGCCCTGGAAGTTACAAAATCTCGGTGCAACTGGCCTGCTCATTCTCATTTTATTTTTTATTTATACTTAAAAAAATTTTTTTTTAATGTTTATTTTTGAAAGAGAGAGAGACACACACAGAGTGTGAGCGGGGGAGGGGCAGAGAGAGAGAGAGAGAGAGAGAGAGAGAGAGACAGAATCCAAAGCAGGCTCCAGGCTCTGAGCTGTCAGCACGGAGCCCGACGCTGGGGCTCCAACTCACAAACCATGAAATCGTGGCCTGAGCTGAAGTTGGACACTTAACCAAGGGAGCCACCCAGGTGCCCCTAGTCTTACTTTTATTGAGACATAATTGACATACATTATATTATTTTCAGGCGTACAACAGAGTGACTTGGTATTTTCCTACATGACAAAATGACCATCATCATAAGCCTAGCTAACGTCCATCACAACACATAGATTGTTTTTCCTTTGGGGATGAGAACTTTTAAGACCTACTCTCCTACCAACTTTCAAATACGCAGTACAGCAGTGTTAATTACAGTCACCATGCTGTGCATTGTATCTCCAGGATTTATTTTATACCTTTTGATGACCTTTATCCATTTCCCCCATTTCCCACTCTGTCCCGTTTTTAAATCTCAAAAGTTTTCAAACGTGGTCTTCTTCACTAGCAAAATGCTTGAAGTTTCAAGGTTTTAATAACGATTTCTAAATCAATTAATTACTCCCCCCAACATATTTATTCATCAGGTTACCATGGTGGCATGAAAAACCACTCCTGTTTAGGTAAAAATTTCAAGCTCGTTAGGAGTCTCCTATGTGTTCCGGCAAAGAACTTCTCTCAAAGTTTTTGCTAGAGTTTTCATTTTTTCCCCCTCATGTCACTTACAGTCACATAAATTCATCTTAACCTACATTTAAGAACCTAACTCCGGTTCTCATTTTTTTTTTTTTTTTTTTAAAGCCCACTCTCGGGTAAGATTGACATTTCAGTAATCGCTGCCAGCTGGCATGTTCAAAATGGAATCTAAATATTGTATTAACAATATCAATAACAAGCAGGTTCAGCGGGCCTTAATAAAACATGCTTGAATTGTGAGAGAAATTCTTGTTATTCTGTGTTTCACCAGCTTTAATTTACTACATTGATTTAATAAAAATCTATGACAGTCTCATCTTTAATCATGTCAGAATTCTGAGCTTCACTACATGTGCATAAGGAAAATCTGAAATCAAGCAGGTGTAATGAAATTTTTGTTGCCCAATCATTTTTGAAACTTTTGACTGAAGTAACACAACCAGTAAAGCCCACATACATGTTCAGCTCAATGAATTTTCACAAACGATTTACCTGTGTCACCAGAACCCAGATGAACAAGCTGCCAGCTCAGGAGCCTTCTTCCACCCTCTCCACTCACTACACCCCAAAGATAACCACGACCTTGGTTTCTCCTTGCACGTGTTCCCTGTGAACTCTGGCAGGGGGGCGGGAGGGTGGCGATCACCCTGTTAGAGTCACTAAGTGTTGGCCTGCACATTATTTCACTTCCTTTGTGGGAAGCAGGTGGTATCCTCCCGATTTTACAGATGAAGAAACTGAAGCTCAAAGGTGAGTATCTGACCAAGCCAAGAAGCATGAACGCACAGTGCCGATGACCATATAGCTCTGTGTGTGGGTGGGGGAAGGGGACTACGAGGGACCGCCTGTCAGATCCAAAGCCAGGTCCCTCCAATGCCAAGCTCAGTTCTCCAAATTTATTGATTCGCATGTCCAACAAATGCCGTTTATAGTTCAATGGCCTCATACAGAGAACAACTATGCCACCCCCTGACCCCAGCCCCCAACCCCCACGCACACTCACGCAGGAGGATGGTTTCTGAAAGGGAGCTCATGTTTTCATTTAGCATGTTGTCGTCCCCTCCCTACGTTCTGGATTGTGAACGATTTTGTGAGTCTCTGCGTTAACAGTGTCTTAATTTTAAAAATTAAGCTGGGAACCAGCAAGTGAGTCTGAAGAGGCTCCATCTCTGGTCCCGAACTGGATTTTCATCACTCAACTACTCTCCAAATTATACTGATTTATAATGTGATTATTACGGTTTTCCTAAGTAGCCTGGGTAATGAGAGAAACGCAGAGACGCCCCAGACTGCAGTAATGGGGGGGGGGGGGCTCTAACACCCCTCCGTCTGCCCTGCCTCACCTCTGCTTCTTAGCCCGCACTCTCCTCTCGCGGGGTCAGTACTGCACCTCGCGTGGCCTCCCAGCCTCGGCCCCAGCGGTGCCCACGGCGACTCACATTGTTCCCAGCGCCTTCCGCGGTGACCGTGCGACACTGAGCCCGTGAAACCGACCGACCGCCCAGCGGTTTTCCCGCCCATGTTTGCGAAGATCAGCTCTCGGTTCTTTACCCTTCCTTCCTTACGCGCCTAATTTCAGTGTAAGGCTGAAGCTGCACCACCTACCCCCCAAGTCCTCAAAGTCAAAGCCACTACCTTTATCAGAATCTCCCCACCTTTTCTGCCTGGAACACTGTGCCTTCCCCATCCCCTCCTCTTTCCTGTTAGGAACGAGGCAAGCTACCTCAAAGGGACACGGTCACTTCCCCTCTCCAGCCTGGCTCACCACAGTTCTTTGTCACATCCCAACGTACCGTCTGTGCACTTCCTTGTGACCCCTGCCTTCGGCCGTGGGCCTCACTACTTTGTGGGCTTGGCTAACTGTGGCGCTGCAATGTCACGGCGCCTCTGGGAGCGACACCGAGAAGGGCACCATTGACCATGTCGGGCAGACTTAGGGGGAGGCAGGGACAGCAGCCTCACACGGCTCTTGCAACGCCCCTCGGGGAAGTCTTCTGTGACTCCTGACTTCCTTCCCTCCGAGTCTGAGCTCCTCTGCGATGGCACAAACCACCGAGGCTTCTTGGTGATTCTGCCCCCCGCTCCCTCCCCCCCGCCCCCAGCCAGACGGCAAGAGATCTCTTTCTCTCTATCCCCAGCCGCAAGGGTACCTAGCACACAGTAGGAAATGAAGGAATGTTCGTGAAATGTATGCGTGAAAGTCACTGAACCGACTCGGACTGAACGGTGTGCCGCCCGCCCCCCCCCCCCCCCCCCCCCAGCCCCAATTCAGATGTTGAGGCTTTAACCCTCATGTGGCAGAATTTGGGTAAGGTTACATGAGGACATAAGGGCGGGGCTCTGATGCAATAGGACGCTAACAGGGCCCTAAGCCAGTAGGCTGGTGTCCTTACAAGAAGAGGAAGAGACCAGGGCATGCGCATGCACACAAAGGAGGCCATGTGAGGACACAGTGTGCAGGCAGCCATCTGCAAACCAGGAAGAGAGGCCCAGGAGAGATCAAACCTGCCACCCCTTGATCTTGGACTTCCAGGCTCTCGAACTGTGAGGAAATACATTTCTGTTGTTTAAGTCACCCGGCTTGTGGTGTTTTGTTATGGCTTAACACATTCACCCACTGTCCAAGCATCTTGTGTGCTAAAGATGGGGATCTGGGGACTGGCCCTGGCTGCGAAGGGAAGTTCGTGAAGATACGGAGGCTGGCTGCTCAGGGTTGACCCCCAGGAAAGGGCAGTTGTAGCCCATGTTCCGTCGCTCCCTTATCACCAATGCGGCAACTCGAGTTAAAGCAGGACGTTTTCGGCAATCCCCACTCCGCCAGGAAAAGTGAATGTCATCATTAAGTAAGATTCTGGGCCTCTGGGAAATTACTTTAACTTGATGGACACCACCTTATGCCCTGAGATCTTGATAGTCCTGTACGCCCATGGATAACGGCCATTATCATGAAAAGAAAGCTGGGGGAGTCCCAAACGCGAAGGTATGCCTCCTGGCCTCGGATCTTCTACTTAGTGGCTACATACACTTGCATGTGTAACCTAATGTTTCTGCGTCCTGTGCGTTTTCTTTTTCCTTTCTTTCTTTTCTACAGATTTTATTTTTAAGTAATCTGTACATCCGACCCGGGGCTTGAACCTACAACCCTGAGATCAAGAGTCTACAGACCGAGCCGGCCACGTACCGTCGCGGTGCTTTGCTTTTTAAATAAAATGGCTGTGCCGTTGTGACGGACAGTTCCTTTTCCCTTCTTTGAGAACGGACCCAGACTTGCATCTGGGGAACCGTTCACCTCCCAATCCATCCACGTGCTCCCAAGTGACGTTTCCATGAAGTGGGAGACAAGTTCAATATGATCCTTTAAATGATTCTCTAAGGTTCTTGATCACTGCAAGTATGTCTCTCCTTTCTTTCCCTCCCACCTCTGAAATGCATCTTTGCAAATAGTTTGTACTCTGGCACCATCAGAGACACTGAGAGGGGAAAAAGACAGGAGTACAGATTGTAAGCCATTCTAACTCATCCCCAAAGAACCTTCTTTCTCTGGGTCACATTTCTGCAAGATCTCAGTCACTCCAAAGTGTCAGTGAGAGCAGCTGGTAAGAACTCTGTTCTACTCCTCTTGCGGGTATTAGGTATCTCGTGGGTATTTGCCTTAATGTAGCAGGAGCTTCACAGAGACTGGAAACAGTCTTAAATACTCCTGAAGGTAAAATGTCAGTTCAACTGGGGGAAGGGTTTATGTTACTGTTATTTGGGGGTGGAAGGTATCGAAACCCTTAGGAAATTGCAAAAATGCTGTATTCAAATACCATAAGCATAATGAATTCTATTGATTAAACACTCAGTTACTGCCAAGCACTGTCCCAGCCCCAGTACATACAGTATCTTTTAATCCCATGAAATAGTGCCATCCATTGACCTGCTAAGAAGGAAAGGCTCAAACCCATCAGGCAAGCTGCTTGAGGTCACACAGCTGGGGGATGGCAAGAGGCTGGCCTCTGTACCCAACACCGGCCAGCTGTAAGGTCTCTACTCTTCTCTCCCGGGCAGGCTGCCTCCCCTGGAGTGAAAGCAGTGGGGACAGGAGCTCCCACAGAGTTCCAGGGATGTCACACACACTGTCATCAGCTAATTCCCACAATGATACCAATCTTGCAGGACCGGTATTTTTGCATTTTGCTGTAGCTCAAGGAAGTTCACATAACTTGTCCAAGGTCAGGCAGCAATTAGGCAGCCAGGCAGGGAATGGATCCAGGCACAGCTGATTTGAAAACTGAGGCCTTTTATCCTCAGGCCATCATTTGTAAAGGCCAACTGGAGAGCTGGGTGGGATGGAATCACCAAAGAAAAGAGGGGCAGGAGAATTTATTCTTGCAGACTCACGACACGGGGAGGTAAAAGCCTGAGTGCCTGGGGCTGCATTCACTCTCGTAGGCGTGTGTGTGCGCGCGCGCGCACACACACACACACACACACACACACACACACACACACACTGGCACGCACACATACATTCCCAACCTATCATGTGCTCCGCAGTGAGCGCTACACCCTGGAGTTCTCAGCCACGCCTTTTGGTCGCTGAGGGAACCAAACAAAAACACAAACTTGACCTCTGCAAGTTTACAGGTAGATGCTTTTAAGTGCACTTCTGCAACTGTAATGTGAACAGCTCATTGAGTACATTCTAAAAAACTCTTCATCACAAGCCTCTTGGCAATTGCATAAAAATATTTCCAGACTTCCATCCAAGCGCAGTTAAACAGAACTTCAAGGGGAATGACTTTTCCAATTGTATTTTAAGATTGAGCACTTTGATAAAAGCAGGCTCTGCAGTACAATGTGATCCAAAATTGTGTAATCTTTATATATTTTATAATCTGATACAATTTAATAGATAAGAAAAACATTTTTAGTGCTCAAAACTTAAACTGTAAGGATATATTCCTATTGATGGATTACAACTGGTGTAAAAATATCTGTACCTCTCTATCTACTACTATAAAGTCCAGATAGGCTCAAAATATTCATTCTGTAAAGGTGTGAGTTCCTCTCATTGTATTAGTCTTTGGATGACTAACTTCAGGATTTCCCTTTTTCTCTATCCACAGTCTTTAAAAGATCTTAAAGTCAGCTGTTTACAACAGTCCTGTGGGGGGGGGGGTGGGGACCAAAAGAGACAGGAAATACCTCAATGCCTTGAATGATAAAAAGACAACAGAAGGATTCATTTCCATCTCTCTGTCTTGTCATTATAAACTGCTTTTGACCATTACAACAGGACTGTCCCCAGCCCCAGTCTGTAGCACAACGCAGAACAGGTCAGCATCTCAAGTGAAAAACTTCAAAAACAACTTAACCCGTCCCGAACCAAAGACGAGCTAGTGTGAGTCCAGGTTTCGGATCCTGGCTCTGTGACCTCGAGCAGGACATTTGTTGGGGCTTTACTTTTCCCATCTACAAAATGGGAGTAAGAATACCTAATGTATAAGACTAATATAAGAATGACGTAAAGAACATATATGGCCAGACACAAAAGGTCACGTTTTATATGATTCCGTTTATGCAAAAATGTCCTGAACACACAGGTCCCTAGGGACCGACAGTAGACTAATGGCCGTGCGCTGAAGGCCCTGTGCCTCTGTAGCCATCAGAGCTGACAGTGTCACTGGCTTCTCTGTGTCTGCGGGTGCTCCCGCCTGTCCCCTCTTTCTGAAACTCTTTGCCCTTCATTTCAGCGACTTTCCCCAGTTTCCGACTAAGCTGCTTCTCTGCTGTCGTTGTTGTTGTCTTCACTACCACCGCTTTCTATCATAAATCTACGTTTTCTAACATGTCCATGTTGGAAAGGAGTTCATTCTGTACTCCTCTGAAAATCTCATCTGTGCCCATAATTGCAGTGGCCATTTGTGGATTCACACGTTTCAACATTCCCTTCCTAGCCTTGACCTCCCTTCTCCTAACTCCAGCCTGTGTCCCCTCCTAGCGACATCACCCTGGAACAGGAGGACCAGCCCACGGGCCCTGCTTGGCAGGTGCCTGTCCCAGAGGAAGCTCTCAATGCCACGTCCCCCGTCAAACTGGCAACTCCTTCTGACCTCCCTATTTCTGTCCACAGGGTACCATTTCCTCAGGGTGCAACACTGGGCTCCCGTGAAAATCTTAGACGGTGGGAGAGAGACCAGCTGACGTCCAAGTCAGAAGGGAACATCCAGGCTATGGATGTTTTCTGAGATTCCACGCCAGGCTGGAGACACTGGGAATGTCGCAGTAAGTGCAGATGGGGCAAGTCTGGATTCCCAGGAGACGGTGACGTCAGGACTGACCAGAGGCTTCTTTTGAAACTGCATTTCCTTATATTTTTTCACTAACGTAAGAGCCTGTTCTCAGTGACCGCACAGAACATGAGTGACTAAAGAGGTGGCCAGCGAGTCTTTAAATTCACCTGTGAACAAAAACAGCATCCTGACTTTATTACTGTGATTACATAAATACCTTTACAGATAACTCAGCGCGGAACAAGACAAATGATGCCAAGAGAAAGAGAAAGGGGCCCCTCCTAAAACCCAAAGGTCTCTGCAGGCTGACAGAGTAGAGAAGGCAATTAGGCTCAGGACTTGGGGGGAAATGTAGGCAGGTTTTCCTCTCCCCCTTTCTGTTATTACTGTATTTTTTCCAAAACGGGCGTGCCTGGGGACAAGAGTCAGGAGATTTATGCATTAGGTGGATGCCCTGGTTTGCAAAATGGACAAAGGAGTCAGCTTGCCGAGCAGATTAGATGAAAGAAGTCAAACAGCCCAGGGGCTGCAATCAAATGTGGCAGAGATGAGTGGGGGAGGGTCAAGGCGAAGCCCAAAGGCCCTGAGATCCCATCCGAGGTCTTTCTGGAGAGAAGCACCGAGAAGCACCAAGCACCGGAAGTGCCTGGAGGCCCGAGGCCGTGTGGAGATGGGATCCCGCAGAGCCATCCGGGTTCCACGGGGAAGGAAATGGGGGCTGGCAGCGAGAATGGAAAGCCATGCAAAGGAGAGATCAGGAGTCCACTCCTTTGAGGTATAGAGGAACTTTTCACCTTGAATATATGTGCCAGGAGGAATGATCAGAAACCCTGGGAATGAAACAGAAGTTTATAAACCTCTGCTGTGACAGAGCGGTTGAGGGGCCAGGTAGGCCCTGGTCTGGACTTGTGTTTTCAGGTTCACATTCTCCTCTAACCTCCGCAAAGGTTCTGGGGAACACATCTGGCAACACTGAGGCCCAAGGTCAAACACCTGGTGCCCAGGGAGGGAGGAACTCAACCCTGGGTTGACGCGATGCTAAACCCGTGCTCTCGCATGTGGCTGTCTACACACCTGCCGTGTACATACAATTATAGAGCAAGGGGTAAAGCTCCGTGTGTGTGAACTGGGTGACCTCGCAAGGAAGCAGTCCTATTCGAAAGGAATCGGAGATAAAGGGATGAACAAATAGTTTAGATCTATCTATAAATCCAGCAGGATCTGGGGCATCCCCCGTCTTTGGCCCTGTTCTGAGAATCACTAACCCAGCAAAGGAACAAGGGAAATTTTAGCAGGGAAGGTAAAGAGCGCAGGGAAATCAATCACATTCAGAGATTCCAGCCCTAGTTTCCTATTTTCCCAGGAAGTTCTAATAACTAACTCTGACCGGGAATGTAGCATGTCCTAAATGCCTTCTAATATGAATGTCTTGAATCCTCACAAGAACCCTAGGACACCAGCGACACTATTGTTATCACCCCCCCCCCCCCCACCAGAGAGGTTTGGCCAGTCACGCAAGAAGCCAAGACAGGGCTCATTTCCACGCTTATTGCCTCCCTGAGATCCACGGGACCTCCCAGAGCTGTCCTGTTCGAGGTTTGGAATCTTCAGCCAGGCTGCCACCACGCTGTCTCCTCTCCTTGGACCCATCTGCAGACACAGCTGGCTGAAAGCACCACTCTTT
The DNA here is from genome assembly GCF_018350215.1 of Panthera leo. NCBI lineage: Eukaryota > Metazoa > Chordata > Mammalia > Carnivora > Felidae > Panthera > Panthera leo. The sequence goes on from NC_056684.1 coordinate 132,112,675, forward strand.
TCCACCGAGCTACAGCTAAGCCTCAAATCCATTTTGACCCACGTTTAGGAAACCAGTTGCTACAACGGAACACAGCTGGTACTCCACAGGAAACCGCAGCCACCACTGAGGTCCACTCCTTCATTCACAAGGAAGAACGTGAAAACACAGGGATGCCCAGCGGCTGGCCCGGGGTCACAAAGTTCACCAGGTGGCAGACCTGGGACCACAACCAGGACCCTTGCTTGTAATCCGGTGCTCTGCCCACTGGAACTTGTTCCTGATACACTGAGCCCTTGCTCTTGAGCCTTTCGCGGCAGGAAAGACGATCAAAGTGAGGCATGGCGTGCACCGTAGCAGCAACAATGCATAGCAGAGCTTGTAGCAGAGGGTGAGGGCGGTGGAGAGCAGGTGCAATGATATTAACTCCCAGGAGAGGAGGCACCTGAAGCCAACCTGGAACCTGGGAACCCGGGACTCCCCAGAGCAGGTCATCCAATGGTCACAGTCAACCTGGGATGAGTGTGACCAAGGGCGAGCACACCTGTGCGCTCACAGGAACAGCATGCATCTGACAGCAAAAGAGCTGGTTTCCATTGTCCCCACCTGCTTTCGGGCCTACAGCAGCACCAGCCTGCTCCGTGCACTCAGAACACCCTGGAGCTCTTCCTTCCATTTCATTAGCTCATCCCGTGGGTTGTCAGAAGTGAATGGAAATAAAAATCTGTTATGTGTGTTATGGAATTTATTTTAATTCTTCCACTGCATCCTAAGGAAACAGATTTAATAATAATTAGTGGCCCAACCCTGGAGTGAGGGAGAGAAGGAAGGGGGAGGGAGGGCCGGGAAGGCCGGCGGGGAGGTTGCAAGCGGGCATGGCCGGGGCGAGATGTCCACGTTCGAGCAGATCTGCCAGGAGGGCTGGGGTGTGTGGTGTGACGCCAGAGTGGGCGGGGCCCTGGAAACACCTGCTCAGAGGAAGGGGAAGAGATAAAAGGCAGGTGGTCCTGAATGTAAGCAAGCTCAGAGCTATGAAGGCCGAGGCTGGTCTCTGAACGAAACTGCCTACGGACCCTACAAAGACCCAAAGGGCAGAAGCGGAAGACAAGATGACCGTGGCTCATAGGAACTTTTAGAAGAAGGCAGGAAGAGAAGAGAACGGCAATGCTGTATGTAGTGCTGGGATGAAACATCCAGGGACCAGATGAAGCGTTAGACCAGGGGTAAAGAATGTCCTTAACTAGGAATCACTGATTCATTAAAATAATCCATCCAAGGGTGATGTTTAAATAAAGTAACCCAATTTTAAGTTTAATGGGTGAATGGAATGTGTATGTGTGGGGGAGGGGGGGAGGCGCAAGGGAGTTTGGGGAAGAAAAAAAAAAGTAGAACGCTTTACTCTCTTCATTACAAAAAAATGAGACGTTATTAACTAATAAAATAAAAAAATGTATTTCAAACACACACAGACTGTAACAGAGACACGCAGACATGCGGAGGGGACAGTTGGAGACACCTGTCAGCTGGTCACTCCTGCAGGGCTCCGAATAAGCCACACTCATCTGTTTGGACCTGCCCTGGGTCCCCTTTAAACAAAGGGTTTGTCCCCTTCTGGCACACAGCTAGGTTTCCATTGTACAAGAACTGAAGTGCTCTCTGGTCCCTGAAACTGCTAACATCCTAAAATTGTCTCTAGCAGCCTAAATGGCATTTAAAATAAATACTGTGAATTGATGAAATGGCCAATTATGTTAAGTACCCATGCCTGGTGTAATCCAAACCAAATCTTCCCCCATTATCCTCAAAACTGCTAGATGATTCAGCAGGCCCTCTCGCCAGTGACTCCGCAAGAACCAAACACAGAGGCCACACTCTAGTAGGACCCTGAGAGCTTCCTTCCAGTGAATTCTTACAACTGGTTTTATGCTAGGAAAAAAAAAAAATAATAACTACTATGTTTCTGCCAGACAGCTAACAAACCAAACAACTATCTGACTACGTTACATGGGTTCCCCACTGGAACCATGATGCCGTATTGTTCCGCGGACTTCAGGATCTAACTGCTACCATACCCTCTCTGGGCAGCATGGCGTTCTGAGGCAGATCCTGCTGAGAACATGGGATGTCATCATCCCAAAGTGCCCGTGAATCACTCATTGTCCGCACCTGCCACATAACGTTCCTATCGCCATGCCCTCTCTTGCCTACAGACTCTTGCTGCCCCCTCTTGCAATGCCCTTTGTTCCATTTCCACACACACAGACTATTTTTCAAGGTCTTGTTCAAGGTGTCAACTCTCCCAAGAACTGACAGCCCCTACTCTCCCACCCTCCTGACAAAAATAAGCCCCCCTCCTCCAAATGACGAGACACATCAGCTTCTTCGGCCATGCCCAAGTTCTCTTACCCTCCACCCGAGGGCTACTGGGCACAGTAGGTTCTCCCTGACCCCCGGGTAGCCCAGGTCAGACAGTTCTGCTTGTGGCTGGGGTGGGGTAGGCTAATTATCTAGAAAAAAATGTCCTCTTGCTTGCTACAGAGGGAAAAGAAGGAATGTGTGCATGTTTTGAAAATGTATAAAGGTGAGAAAGTGAGTATATAAATCAGGTATGTTTTCTTCTACTTGATTTTTGAAAAAAAATTTTTAAATGTTTCCTTATTTTTTTTTTTAACGTTTATTTATTTTTGAGACAGAGAGAGACAGAGCGTGAACAGGGGAGGGGCAGAGAGAGAGGGAGACACAGAATCTGAAACAGGCTCCAGGCTCTGAGCTATCAGCACAGAGCCCGACGCGGGGCTCGAACTCACAGACCGTGAGATCATGACCTGAGCCAAAGTCGGACGCTTAACCGACTGAGCCACCCAGGCGCCCCAAATGTTTCCTTACTTTTGAGAGAGAGAGAGAGAGAGAGAGAGAGAGAGAGAGAGAGAGAGAGAGACACAGTACGAGCGGGGTTAGAGCAGAGAGAGAGGGAGACACAGAATCTGAAGCAGGCTCCAGACTCTGACTTATCAGCACAGAGCTCGATGTGGGGCTCGAACTCAGGAACCGCGAGATCATGACCTGAGCCAAAGTCGGCTGCTTAACCAACTGAGTCACCCAGGTGCTCCTTCTACTTGATTTTAAACTAAACATTCCACTGGCATGACTGGGCAGCTCTGTTCTTTATATACCCATATTTTTATTGTAAAACGTTCACTCATGGGCATGAGCGATTTCTTGATGAACCATACCCCACCAAAGGACTACAAAAATATTAATTAGGGAGAACACGCACATAGTTTGAAAAATCTTAGCAACAATAAAAGTGTCTCCAGAACTCCATATATAGATAGAGCAAATATAATACACAGCAAAGAAATATCGCAGGAAAAACTTAACAAATCCTTGCCTACCCTCTCAAACTCCAACCAAGAGTCTTCTGATTTTCACATGTACAAAAAAACAAAACAAAAACAAAAAAGGAGGGCTGCATGGAATTGGATGCGGACTGAATAAGCATCTGAAATCTGTAATAATGTAATTCTCAACACTTAGAATAATTAGAATTTTAAACCCTATCTGGAAGAGGAAAAATGTCCACACCCATGAGATAGGATCTCATAGTGAAATCACTCAACTTCAGAATCTCATTGATGTTTTCTTCATGTCTCTGCCCAACAGAAACAACCAAAAACTAATATCCTAAGAGCAAATCTTAATATGAAACTTAATGAGTAAAAATCCTACAAGAAAATGTGCTCGCCAAGTAAAATCCCTCTCCTGAAAATAATCCAAACACGAATGATATTCGTATTATTGTTGTAGATCTGGAGGAAAAATAAACATGCACATAACTTTGAAACTCACTTGAAAAAAATTCCCAAAGGCTCATCATAATTGGTTTCCATTTTTGCTATCTGAAGGGAGAACAGATTTTTTTTAATTATGTATTAATCTTTGAGAGTAGAGGGAGTTCCCTTTTTTCCTTAAATATTAAAGGTATCTATAACAGTCATTAAAATTAGGATTAGTCAAAACTTCCCACCTAAATTTCGCCCGTACCAAGCAAAAAGGCAAGGAAATCCTTCAGTTCCTGATTTCACAGGCTATTAAAAAGCAGTATGTAATTGCATGGCCTATAAAACAACAACACAAATGGGATGGCATCTCTTTGAGCTACTCTGGAAACCTGAAGATAAATGTCCCTTTTCTCAGCCACAATTATATTCTACTCCTTCACATGCCTGGCCAGCCCTCGGCATGTACTTTTAAGGAAAAGAGGCTAACCAGCTCTAAACCAACGGAAAGGTGTGGAATATTCTGTGCAAGCCCAGCCCAGTTCTAAAGCTCTTGGTATGACCAGATTCATCTGCTTTTGGCCAGCCATGCCGCTCTGACCCTTACCCGGCCCGACGAGGTGAATGGGGACAGGAAACTGGGAGGGCCCGGGGAGCCCACTGATTCCAGCTTACTTGCACAGCAGACATCTCTAACAGGGATAACCCAGCATTATCCAGAAGGCATCTTATGGCTACTTTTAATTCTTTTTTTTGAATGTTTATTTATTTTTGAGAGACAGAGCACAAGCAGGGGAGGGGCAGAGAAAGAGGGACACACAGAATCTGAAGCAGCCTCCAGGCTCTGAGCTGTCAGCACAGAGCCCGATGCGTGGCTCGAACTCAGGAACCACGAGATCATGACCTGAGCCGAAGTTGGAGGCTTAACTGACTAAGCCACTCAGGTGCCCCTCTTCTGGCTACTTTTAACCATTTATTCTTCAACTTTATTTGGCCGTTTCAAAAGAAACTTAATAGCAAAAGTAGAGATGAACGGCAGTTGGAATTCTTTGAGCACGCTGGGGAGGACTGACGGCAAAGCAGCGAAGGGTGGGCTGGACAACAGGAAGGATGTCCCCCTGGCAAAGGACAGTCGTCGGGACAGGAGAGGGGTGGCTCACCTCCGAGCCTCGGAACAAACCACAGGCAACCAACCTTCCAGGCACACGCGGATGTTAGGGGACAGCAAGGAACGAGTGGAACCACCACAATAACCAAAGTGCCGGAACCCCCCCCCAAACATTCCTCGTTGACCCAAGCACTGAAAACACATAACAGGGTTTTTGTTTTGTTTTGTTCCGTTTAGTTTTTAACCAGCTCCGTTTATGCTACTGTCATATCCTGACTGCCACATGATTCCAGTTTCACCAAAGCAAGCCGGACGCTTCTGGAATATGACCAGCGGTGACAAACCAAAGAACCAGTCCCAGATTCGGAATAACAATTCATAGCAACCAGGAGACGTGAGCAGGAAGAAATAAAGAGACTGGACAAAGAGCCCCAACGCACAGCAGTCACACTTCTTCAGACAGTGCCCGCTCCTTAAGAAGACAGCGCTCTCCCACCTGCTACCCAGCGCCAGGGCGTAGAGCGAGGGGGTGGGGAGGGCCGCTCCTAGACACCTACCTTGCAGAAGGGCTCCATTTCTCTTGAAGAAGGTACTGCCCGGCCAGATGGGTGGACCTGATGTGCTGAAACACAAGAGAAGCCAGTGTGAGCATGGGCTCATTTACACTCGGAACAACCACCTCTCCAAATGTATCACTTAGAAGTCATGCTTTCCCACTGATGCATTATTTACACCCTCACCCTCTGGAAATACATCTTTAATTTTTTTATAACATTTATTCGTTGCCCCCCCCCCTTCTTTTTTTTTTTTTTTTGAGAGAGACAGAGCATGAGCTGAGTGAGACTGGACAGGGAGAGAGAGGGAAACAGAATCCGAAGCAGGCTCCGGGCTCTAAGCCGTCAACACAGAGCCCGACACAGGGCTCGAACCCATGAACTGTGAGATCATGACTTGAGCCGAAGTCGGATGCTTAACTGACCGAGCCACCCAGGCGCCCCATGGAAATGCATCTTTAAAAACCGTGAGGTTTGGGTAGCACCCGGGTGGCTCATTCAGTTGAGCATCTGACCTCAGCCCAGGTCATGATCTTGCGGGTCACGAGTTCGAGCCCGGCACTGGGCTCGCTGCTGGCTGCCTGTCAGTGCAGAGTCCACTTCAGATGCTCTGTCCCCTTCTCCGGACCCCTCCCCCGCCCCCTTGCACTCTCCCCAAAATGAACAGATGTTTAAAAAAATAAAATCAAATAGGGGCGCCTGGGTGGCTCAGTCGGTTAAGCGTCCGACTTCGGCTCAGGTCACGATCTCGCGGTCCGGGAGTTCGAGCCCCGCGTCGGGCTCTGTGCTGACTGCTCAGAGCCTGGAGCCTGTTTCAGATTCTGTGTCTCCCTCTCTCTCTGACCCTCCCCCGTTCATGCTCTGTCGCTCCCTATCTCAAAAATAAATAAACGTTAAAAAAAAATTAAAAAAAAATAAATAAATAAAATAAAAAAAAAATAAATTAAAAAAAAAAACAAAACCCCATGAGGTTTCAGTTGAATGGGCTTCGTATTTCACAGGGCAGAACCTGTCTGTGTGGGTATCCCAGTTACCGTCCTGACCCTTCTCCCTCTTGGGCACTGAAATCACTTGCGGGTAAACGACACGGCAAATTCACACAGTTCAACGTCACAACTTGTAACTTCAGAATGGTTGCTAATTTACTCCTAATTTTATGAATTTACGTGGCAGAGAACTTCTATCTGTGTCTGCCGGGACCAAGTGGGTTTTCTATCACTTCCTAGTGGCACCTGCCTGTGAGAAATGCGACCTTGCCTTCCTCGGACTTTATCCTCACCAAATCCTTAACATTACAGAAAGAGCTGTGATGGCCTCCCTCCCTCCCCCATCCCCTTGTTTCGTATCCTGTTTTCAATTTCTTGGCTTACAGTGTTGCACTCCGTAGCCTATAAAACATTTTGTAGATGTGCTACCGCCCACAGTCTGGTAAGAGGAGAGGCAAGAAAATAAGGAAGATCAGTATATACAAAGACACTTTACTACGTTTATAGATGAGCGTTTTCACGGTTTTAAGACACCCAGGGAGAAACTTTAGAATCAAGCCAGTCTTAGTAAAATATCCTTAGAGTGGGAAGTAGGTTATTCTAAATCAAGGATCGGTTTAGATTAATGTTAGAAAGCACTTAGTCAAAAACGTTCCTACATCCAACGCAGGAGGCAGTATAAATTACCTTCACTAAAATAGTCCACGCCACGTGATACTGGTTAATGCGCTGTCGATCACAGCACAAAAGGGAGAAGTTGGTCTGGTAACAGATTTTTAAGTTCAGTGGACATGTGCACACATAGTAAGACATCTGAGGGGCTATGTAATGAACACTTTACCAATCAGCCAGGGTCTCTGGTACTAACAGGATGGCAATCAATACTGTTAACAAGGAGCAACCCCAGTGACACATTCTGTTGACCAAAATTTCATTACCAGAGACATCACAGCACAGCAGGTATAGGGACGCGTTACGTGATTGGTGAGGGGCGGAGAGGGAGGCAGAAAAGTGCGACAGCACATAAAAACACGGTTAAACATCAAAATAATGTCAAACGTGCCGGAAAACACGCACTTACGAACCCTGACGTAAGGGTTTTGTTTTGCTTGGGGTTGACTATACTCAGAGTAGGAAGCAAGATTAATGCACCGAACCTATGGCTTTTCCGGCAGCCCTCTAAGCTCTGGCCGTTGTGGCCTCTGGATGGCCAGGCTGACACATAGGACACCAGATCTGGCGGGGTCTCGGGGCTGCAGGATCATGGCAAGCTGATTTCTCTTTCGTCTGATTCCTGTCCTATTTTGTGGCGGCCTTTAAGGCTCAAAGATGCACGGAAAATAACGTGCATTAAAACGCTCAAGATTATCTTTTAGCAACTCCAGCCAGCTCCTTGGAATTTTACCATCTTATTTTTATAAGAAAGCAGGAAACAGCAAGCTGGCTGTTGCCGATCCTGAATCACCTGACTTCTAAAGATATTTAAAAACTGAGGACTTCATTATAGAGGAGCTGGTGCTTTGAGAGCATTCAGTAATTGAGTATTACCGCAGGAGCCTGAATATCCAGCTTACTTCCACCCAAATCTCCTTTTTATCCTGACCTTGATTTGGCGGAAAACTGACTAGACGCCAGGAATGGAGTAAATGTGGGGAGCCGAGGTCGCGTAAATCCAGTGGTTTAAGATAAGGAAAATTCTCTGTATGATAGAAATCTACTCAGCAATTTCTACAGCATCCTTTTAATGTACCTAAGTCACTGATCACTATTCTGGTAGTTTTGCACCACTGCCCACGTAATCAGTACTCCAGGCGTGGAGAGAGATTTGGGACTGGCCCACCCACCTGCTCTTACCTGGCTCCCACTGTCAGTGATGAATTCACCTATGGTCTCTTTCTAGCTCAAGTAAAGCTGGTTCCTGTCATGTTAATTGCAAAGCGTTAGAGCTCACTAGCCAGAGAATCTACAGGCTTCTTTTGGATGGTCCCTCAGAGAGAGAGAGAGAGAGGCAAACCCTAAGAGACTTTTAACTATAGAGAATACCCTGAGGGTTGAAGGAGGGTGGTGGGTTGGAGATGGGCTAGATGGGTGATGTGTCTTAAGGAGGGCACTTGTCGTGACGCGCACTGGGGTTTACACGTAAGTGATGAATCGCTAAATTCTACCCCTGAAACTAATATTACGTATAACTATATGTTAACTGGAATTTAAATGAAAACTTGAAACAAACAAACGTACAAACAAAAACAATCTCAAGGCAAAATTCCAGGCTAGAAAAAGCAATCGGGCTCACCGCATGTGAAAGACAGACACGTGGGCTCGTAATTAGCAGATACCACAACGCGGGGTCCACCAATGTCTCATTTCAATAACGCTCCAGCAAAATTCCATGACCTTCAGCACTACACGACAAACCCACTTGCGACAAAAGAAACTGACCAACAGGTGAAGAGAGCCTTGTCTGCCGGAAAGGCAGCGTGTGACCTGGCATTTGAGCACATTGATCCGGATGGTCATTAAGATCAGAGCTGAGCCAGCAAAAATCCCAAGGGAGGGATGATACCATCTCGAACAGCAGACCCAGCGGCTGCTGAGTCTTAGCCCTCAGGAAGTGCTGTACAATCGAAGCTGCATTACTTTGAACTCCCCAGGGACACCGTGGGTTAACAGGTTGTACAGCCCTAAGGTGGCTCTTGGCATAATGATGCGATCTGGCATGGGTTTTCCCTCCTCTCGTGAGCCTCCATCGCCGTGAGACCCAGACAACTGTAACTAATCAAGACCCACACACTGGTCTGGACTTTCTGTGAGGGTAATGAAAAGCAAATGAAGAAAAGTACTTTTTTCTAAGAACTCAGCTACCAAATGTGAACTGTTGGTCCGTAAAAGAGAGAACAGGATACCATCACCACCACAAGAGGATACTACACCTTGAGGTGAACCTCAAGGACATCATACTAATGAAACAAGCCAGACACACAGGGACAAATACTGTACTAGACTACAGTGGTTAAATTCATAGAGACAGAAAGCTGAACGCAGGCTTCCAGGGGCTGAGGGGAAGCAAAGGTCAAGAATTGTTTAATGGCGCGGGGGGGGGGGGGGGGGGGGGGGCCCTGGGTGACTCAGTCGGTTGGGCAACCCGCTTCAACTCGGGTCATGATCTCATGGTCTGTGGGTTCGAGCCCCGCGTCGGGCTCTGTGCTGACAGCTCAGAGTCTGGAGCCTGCTTCAGATTCTGTGTCTCCTCTCTCTGCCCATCCCCCACTTGTGCTCCGTCTCTCTCTGTCTCTAAACGAATGAATGAATGAATGAATGTATCTTGGGCACCTGGGTGGCTCAGTAGGTTGAGCATCCAACTTCAGCTTAGGTCATGATCTCACGGTTTGTGAGTTCAAGCCCCGCGTCGGGCTCTGTGGTGACAGCTCAGAGCCTGGAGCCTGCTTCAGATTCTGTCTCCCTCTCTCTTCTCCTCCCTGCCTTGTGTTCTATCAAAAATACATGAAATCCAAAAATTTTTTTCAAAAAAAGAATCATTTAATGGGCATACAATTGCAGTGCTCTAAGCTGAATGAAAGGAATTCTAGAGATCGGTTACACAACGTCAATGTACTTAACGCTACCGTGCACTGAAGAAAACAGTTAAGATGGTAATATTTAATGTTATATATATATATTAATACAGTTAAACTTTTTAAACCTAAAATGACGGAGAGAGAGCCAATGAGTGAAGGAAGAAGTGCAAGATAGACACCAGAAGAAAGAACTCAAAGTCTAAAGGGTTTTAGGCAGCGAAGGACCAACCTATGTGCTGTGTCTGTGGAGGAACAGGTAGCAGCTCTGCTAGAAAGGTCCACAGCACACTAAAAAGCAGAAAACCCAAACTAAGGACAAGGCAACGGATATAGTGAGACCAGCCTGTCCGGATCTAGTATTTACAGAGGCCAGAGCCTGCCCAATACTTGGAGGCAACTGAACAGCCTCCAGTCATATTCTTAGCACCGGAATCAAAATGTGAAGGCCATCCCTTTGGACGTGTGACGTCTACCACCAGACTGTGTTTACCCAGAAATCAAACACTGGAAGCACTTGCAATAATGGGGAAATCCCCCCCACCCCCTCCAACCCCATACTTGAAAGTCTAGTGTTTTATCTCTAACTGTAGACTCATTACCAGGAAATAACTGAAAAACAAATGTGACCTATAACACATATGACCACAAACTCCTTGGGTGAAAGACGCCAGCCACTGAAGTTCGGGATGAAGAAATCAGAGCAGGCTGGACAGAAACACACGTAAGAAGGGATCAAGTTTCATAAAGTATCGCTCACAATTTGAGAAGCACCACTAAAGCGCATAGACGAACGTTCAGAATTCTCGGGAACACTCTTGATACTTTTATAACCTTCCAGATAAAACAGGGCATGAGGGCGTTCAAAGGGATCTCAGTGGCTGCCTGGTTCCATCCAGTGTGGTGGGGACAGCACAAGATCTGGACTCAGGAGTCTGTGCAAAAACAGAGCCTGAACGCCTTTCAACTTGGCCAAGTCTCAACTCCATGCCCGCAACATGGAGGCAATGACAGCACGTAGTGTCGGGGAATGAAACGCAACAACGGATGCTCAGTACGCTGCAAGAATCCCGGCGGTGATCCTGACGACCCACGATTAGGTTCGGAGAACTGAAGTGACGTGCTCGGTGCCACCACTTCCCCTCTGTCTCGCGCACTTTCCCAGTTTGGCTCTTCATTCCTGGAACAGATGAGGCAGCCACACCTTCATCTTCCTCTTTCCTTTCTGGATGCTTAGCTCATTGCAAATGTTCCTCAGCCCCAAGTAGCCACCAACAGTTTCTAAAACTCAATAGGTTGTGAGAAGCAGCTTCGGAGATGCCACCTACTCTAAATAAAGCAAGCTGAAATAAAAAGAGAACTCCGCACCGAAACTTGCGCAGACCCAAACTGACAAGTGAGGCCGCCACAGTGACCTTCCCGGGTCAGGTGGACACAGACCAGCACTGGCCAATTTTCGGGAAGGCATTTCTGAAACACTTAGACAAAAACGATCCGTGACCACAAAAGCTACAACGGAGAGCACGGCAAGATCACCCTGAGGGCAAAATACGGACCACGGGAAGAAACGCAGTCGCTTTGTTACCTTAGCCAAGTGTGAAAACTAGAGACGCATCCTGCCTCCAACCGGATCATGTCGCAAAGAGTTCTTGGGTGCCCATCACAGCCAAGGCCCTGGATGTGCTGGGGGTTGAAACGGCCATGAGAACCGGACAGAGGGGCCTGGAGTAAGAGCGATGGTCAATGTTTCAAAATGGTCCACCCAGCACACTGTGAAGTTTAAGGCTTCCCTCCTTGGACACGTCTGAGAACCTCCCCAGGGAGGGAGAACCGCTGTGGACCTCCCCAGGGTTTCTTCACTTTGCTCTGACATCTGGGGCGGGAGAGCTCTTTGTCATGGGGGCTTGTCCTGTGCATTTTGGGATCTTCGGCAGCCTCCCCGGTCTCGACCCAGTAGATACCAGTAGCAACCCTTCCCCTGTGGTAACAACTATAGTTACCTCCGGATGCTGCCACCACTGGGATATCAAACTGCCTCCAGGTGAGGACCACCGGCTTGGTGGTCAGCAACCCAGTTAGGCTGGCCCCAATCTTCTCCCACTTGCCAAATCCCAGACCTCCCTCTCCACACCTCCATCAGGCAATGTCACCTCCTCTTTTCTAAAACCAAAGCCATTTTGCATAAGCTCACTCAGGCTCCGTTATTTCTACCTGTGTCTGTACCTTCTTCCTTGCAAAGTGGCATCCTACTGGCCTCTTTTCCTCTAGAACCTATCCTCCCTCTACTACTCCACAAGGAGTGGAGACTCCTTGTCTCCACTCACCTCCCCCTTCTGAGGGCTAGTAACTTCTTATCGCACCCATCATCAAACTTCAGCTAGTATCCAGACTCTCTCCTCAGCTGTCATAGCTCTGCCATGCGCTAACAAAGCCCCCAAGCTGGCATGCGTGCCCAGCCTTGACCCCAGCACATCGCTGTCTCCAAGGACTGGCCACACTCCTCTCACATCGAGCAAAGGGCCCTTGATGGCATGACAGCCTCCCCCCACTCCTCCATGAGCTCACAAGAGAAGCCTGCCTTTATTTTCCTGATTACATAAACTCTATGACTTTTGACATTACCTATTTAATTACTTAGACATTATCCCTTTAAAATCCTTTCCAATTTTAATCTCAAACACCCTTCTGGCCTGGTTCTCCTCATCCCACTCTCCTTACTCTATGTCCCGTGAGCTCTGTCCAGCCTGGACCCCATAATTATGGGCATTCCAAGAACGTTAGCCCTCTCTCTTTTCTCCTCCTATTTCTTTCCTAGAAGAGTTCATGGACCCATGGAAAATCTAGCTTTTCCAATTCTGCATCTCCAGCTGACCTTCTCTCCAGACCGTGGAACGTTATCTCTGGCTGTGCCCTGACTTGACCCTTGACTGTCACCCCACCGATCGCGTAAACGGAGGGTTGGGCTTTCTGCCTCTGCCTCCTTGGTCGTCCCCATGGGCACTTCCACACTGCCCTGGGTTTCTCATGTTTCTGTGAGTCCTCTAGGGCCGCCATAACAAAATACCACAGATGAGTGGCTTAAACAACAGAAATTTCTTGTCTCACAATTCTGGAGGCTCGGAGTCCACGGTCAATGTTGGTTCCTTCTAAGGGCTATAAGCGAGAATCTGTTCCGTGCCTCTCCCTGAGTTTCCGCGGGTTGACGGCAATCTTTGGCATTCCTTGGCTTACATATGCACCGCCCTGTCTCTCCTTTCGTGTTTACATGGCATTCTCCGAGTGTGTGCTCATCTGTGTCCAAATTTCCCCCTTTTCATATTCGCTTAGGGGTCCATCTACTTCAGTATGACCCCGTCTTCACTAGTTACTTCTGCAATGGCCTTATTTCCAAATAAGGTCATATTCTAATGTATTACTGTTAGGACATCAACATAGAAGGGGAGGGGGTGGTAGATGACTCAACCCACAACAGTGTCCATGGCTATGGCTGGCTCTCTTTCCCCATGGTACACTCACTGCCTGCAACACTGAGACACCTGCTGGGTGTCTGAGCTGACACCTATCCAATGTTTACAATGTAACTCAGCATTCCTCACAAAAACGAAAAAAAAATTTTCATCCTTTGGTGATCACCCGTAACATGCTCAAGTTCAAAATTCTGGAGCGTCCAACACCTTCCTCTCCCATACTGTCACCCACTGCTGCCAACCCTTTCCTTGCAAGGTCTCTTGTGTTTCTGCTCTACTGGGTCAAACCACATGCAGGTGTTCTCACTAGTGCCCCAACAACACCCCCCCAATCCCAGGCCGCCCTGTCTAACACCTTAGCAGCCTTCTCCAGGCACAGCATCTTCATGTGTTCTGCCCTTGCTGTGCCGACTGCTCCTCAGGAGGCCCTCGGGAGGTGTCCAACGGTGGGGGTGGGGGAATGGGTGCCTAGTGAGGTCCTGCTCCAATGTCAACAAAGCGTGTGATTTTTCATGTGTCCTATATACTGACTTTCCACATAATTTCTCACTTGAAGAGTTTGGTGATTACAAAAGTGTGTGAAAACCAGTGGCTTGCAGGGCAGAATCAAGGCCAATAGGTTCTCTGCCAGTCAGAAGCCTTGATCTTCCCCAGCGTGTTCCCCCTGTTCCCCAGTATGCCACCTGAGCAGGTTTCCAGAAGACACATGGACCCCATATACTTCCAAGGCCCGTTCAAACCAATTCTGTTTCCCCCTGCCTGAAATGTCCTCTTCCTGTGTTCTCCTCTCTTGTTCAGGTCCAAATCTGTCCTTTATGGCTCAACTCAAATCACAGATCCCAGGGAGAATGTTCCTGGTCACTGCCACCCTGGGACCTCTCCCCTACTCTGAACTGGTCTAGTAATTACCGCCCGTACAGCCAATTGGGAATTGATCATATTCTGCCGTATTTTCTGATCTGATGTCTTTTTACACCTTTAATTCACTTTCCATAGGTCTGTGTCTTGACTTCCAAAGAGCAGAAACCCCATGTGGGCAGAGACTGAAGGTGACTTCCCTCCTCGAATGTGGCCAAGTTTGATGTATACAGAACATGGGTGTCATTATTCTACTTGGCGAATTTTATAAAACAACAGAAATGCTACTGTCTGTCGGTCATAAAAGAGAATTACTTCAAACACTAAGGATTTTTTAAAAATCTCTTATGGACACAATTAAGTCTCTTACCAAGGAACTAGCCTGTATAGTAACATTTTTTCCTTCACCATCATCAGCTCAGATAAAAACTTAAAAATCTTTAAAAATGGAAACAAAATTAAAAATCTCATCACTGACGGTAAGTAATAGGTTAGGTAATTTAGATTACTCTTTTCTGTGATTTCTTGATTACTTAGGAATATATAAATAACTAGATAAGTACATGTATATTTCTGATAATATGGAGTGCTGTTTGAGTATACTGGAGAAATACTGCTTGAAACCCCAGCTACAATTTCAGATGCATACAGCTCATGATACATTTCATGAACAGATGCAAAGGTGTTTATCATTATCTCCGCGCTACACAGTTTCTAATTTTACATATGAAAACCAAGGCATCATTCAGCATAAAGTACATTATTTGCATGATATATTTGCATTTGTAAAACACCCACATTTACTTTTACTGCTTAATGGGCCTGGTTAAAATGGGCCACTCTATATAAATGGAGCACACTGGTTCCCAACTCAATGGTGCTGATAAGAAAACAACTCCTTTTAGATGCAAATGAACCTACTAATCACAATTAACATGGTGGAGTTGAGGAAGGCTGAGCAGCTGTTCCAAGAGCTACAAGTCTAGGGCCAGTTTGGTTCTAGCTCAATCTTTGGAGCAGCTTGGGACTTCCCAGGAGACATCTGCCAGGGCGGCCAATGGGATACACTCTGCTTTCTAAAAGTGGATGGATGGGAGATAGCCAATAGCTCCCCAGTCTGGGCCACCTGTGCAGGTGTGGCCCACCCAGCCTATCGTAGCATTAACTCAAACTTGCCCGTGGGGCCAGATTTTAACTAATCTGGTTCAAAGGACATAAACTGAGCAGAAGGGAGGAAGACTACATTTGCAAAACTCGCAGAGGAAAGGCAAGACGCGCGCGCACACACACAGGAAGAGGTAAATAACTGAAATATTCCCTTAAAACGGTGCAGTCACTATGGAAAACAGTATGGAGGTTCCTCAAAAAATTACCATAGGATCCAGTAGTTCCTCTTCTGGACGTACACAAAATAAGAACTGAAAGCAAGAACTCAAAAGAGATCGTTGTGCACCCTTGTTTATAGTGGCACTATTCACAATAGGCAAAAAATGGAAGCCACCCAAATGTCTACAAACGGCGGAAGGGACAAAGATCACGGTATATACACACGGCGGGACTCAGCCTTAGAAGAAGGACGTTTTGACACATGCGTGACACAGGTGAACCGTGAGGACATTAACCTAAGCGAAATACACCAGTCGCAATATGACAAGGACTGTAGGATCCCACTCAGATGAGGTACCTAGAGTAGTCAAAATCCTAAAGGACAAAAAGTAGAATGGTGGTTGCCAGGGTGAGACTGGGGAGCTGCTGTTTGAATGGGTACAGAGTTTCAGCCTGGGAAGATGAAAAAGTTCTGGAGATCAGTGGTGGTGATGGTTGTACAACAAATGAATGTACCGAACTGCACTGAACCAAGTGGTTAAGGGGCAGGGCACCTGGGTGGCTCAGTCGGTTAAGCGTCTGACTCTTGGTTTCTTCTCAGGTCATGATTCCAGGGTCGTGGAATCAAGCCCTACATTAGGCTCTGCTCTGAGCGTGGAGCCTGCTTGGGATTCTCTCTCTCCCTCTTGCTCTGCCCACTCCCCCAAATGGTTGAGATGATAAACTTGTATTATATGCGTTTTGCTACAATGTTAAAATAAATAATAGATAGATAGATAGATAGATAGATAATAAAATAAGCAGACACTGCCTAGTGACTAGTAGATACTATGGGGCAGGTGGTGCTGCTCTGCTCTACTGTCCCAAGGTTCTCAAAATGGGGTTGGGGTTGCCCACCCTTTCTCATGTGTCCGTTCATTGAATAAACATGCTTTTACACCTGCTATGGGGACGTGGTAGTCTAGAAACCATCCTGTCCTCCAAGAGGCAGGGACACGGATGGGAAAATAGACAAAGGATTCAGGGTTGTACAGAGGATGACACACAGCCCTGGACACATACCTGTGAGACCACTGACCTTGGGTCCCTCGATTACTATGCCATGAATGAAACTAGATAATAGAGCCTCTTGTTGGACAGGAACCATCAATAATCTTCTCTCTTCCATGAGGACTAACTGGACCTGACCCTCATCTGTCTCTTCCTGGAGGTCTGACAGCACTGTCCGGGACACATGGACTTCAGTACCAACCGTCTCGCTGTTTCTGCACCTGCCTTCCCCGGGGACACTGCAGATCCTCCAAAGGTCTCATCCCCCGAGCTGGACCCTCAACATACAGCCTGGTCCCCAGTGCTCCATAAACACTGATGACCATCACAGCCCCAGGAATAGTCGCTTAGTATACTGTTGGGTGTGTTCCGGGGGGTGGAGGGTGGGGTTGAAATCTAGAGGATTACTCATGGACTTTCCCAGTCTTGGTACTGCTGCCCCATGAATATAGACACCAGGCCCCCTCAAGGAGCAGCTTGTCTGCTGATGGCAGTTCTTTAAGATGGAATGGCAAAGGGGGCTCAGGGACAGCTCCCAGCCTTGCCCTCCGGACGTGCAGGGCTGGAGGGGCTCCGTGACTGATGACATCCAGCTCTTCTCTCCTCTCTCCCCTGCAGTGGTCCTGTGGAGGTCTCGACCGGGTACCAGGAACCCGGTTGAACATGTGGAACCAACTGGAGACTTGAGACAGAATCAGTGTAGCTGGAGACAAGTGACCGTAGGGAAATCTTTACGTAAGAATTGACTCCTTTAAGAGGAAATGCCTCTTAAGTGAAAACATCGTTTCGCCGTGAACTCAGCGGCAAGCGTCCTACACATCCCTCAGTCATCTCCCGTAACCCAGAGGCAGGAAGGGCGGCTCATGTCCGTATCTTCTGTCCCAGGACGGCAGCATCGTTTTGAGGCCATGACATACAACCACACATCTCCCAATGCAGATGAGGCTAATAACGTTACCTCCCATTATTCTGTCAAACGGATACAACTTTCAGAGAAAAACCTCCCTGATAGAGACTAAAGTCATTATGATCTATTCATCATCATTCAGGCTTGTAGAGATCACGAGATGTGGATCCAAGGTTGAATCCAAGTTTTTGATACAGTCTGATTCCTGGTACTTTCTGCAATGCTGAATACCGGTCACAGATGGGAAACTGACCTATTTTGGGGAAAACTGTGATTTACCTTGATTATTCATTTCCTCCCCACGAGAGCCAGTCCCATCCCACGCCCTACCGCAAAGACGACAGACACAAATGCTGATTTCGGAGAGCTCGTGACACAGAGCTGGATACCTCTGCCTGAATGTTACACCAAGGGTATCAACACCCAGGCACTCAAACAGACGCTGAAGGTGCACGTAACAGCACAGAAGTTCATTTCTTAGGAAACGTTTTCCCTACAGTATATTGGATCTATTTGTGGTTGACTGTGAAGTGACACAACGCCAATCTCCATTTCCAAATAGTAACCTCTCTTGTCCGCCAAGGCAACAATGTTATGATTGGCATCAGCACCTGAAATATGTCTTTGTCCTGATATTTGCAACTGAGCGTAAAGATCTGACCGCCCCCTCAAAGAGGTTCCCTCCACTCCTTCCTCACGTGGGCTTCCTGGTCACCTTCCCTACCACCTGTACCAAAGTCACTGCTTGCTTGTGACTCTCTCCTGTTCTCAAACGTGGTGTCCTCGCGTGTACCCTGAGCCCTGCTCAGGCAAACCACGTAAGTGGTTGGACATCCAACTCCACCGGTCCTCCTTCCACATCACTGGGCCAGGGCCTATGCAACTGACTCGTATAACTGTCCTGAAACCGAATGCGCGTTTGATTCTTCTAGAAAACTTACAGAAACACTCATTCCATGCCTTAGAGGAAAATGAAGCAAATAATGCTGCAAAGCTTCTTTGCAGTACATTAAATTCAGAGAAAACCCGAGTTTCAAAAAAGCAATGTTACATCTTGGCCCTAAGTTATAGATACGGGAGATTGTATAGATATGGGAGGCTGCACTCGGCAAAATCTGGTAGTACGTGGGGACTTTTCAGAGCATTCCTTCCCTGCACAAACATTACGAGTAGCTTCGTGCGAGGTTTCTTTTGTTTGTTTTGCTTTGTTTTGTTCTGCACTTCCCTCTTCTTTGGATTTCCATGGCATAGAAAATTTAATTGAAGCTTTAAACATATTCAGGAAAACCTTAGCTTCCTGAAACCTCGGGGAGAACTCGACTCCCACGCACACATGGTGCTTCCTGGTGCCTGGGCATTACGCTCACCTTTGAGTGTCCACTGACCGCACTTCAGGCCTGGGGCGCACACCCTCCTCGTTGGGCCTAGCTGGCCCGAGAGCTCCAGAAGGACACGGGCCATCCACCCAACTTGCCGGGACAGCTCAGCACTCAATCAGGCTTGGAAAGGTCTTCCCAGTGTGCTATTTCTGTACCTTTTACCTGCCCCTCTTCAAAGGCAAGGCCCAACAGCGTGACATGGCATCCAGGGTGGGCCTGAGGTCCCAGCCCTCCCCTCTCCGGGGTGACAGTTTCTGCTCAGGGCATGCTTAACCATGTGAACTGCGACCGCTTCGCTTCGTGTATCTGCAAATGCACAAGCTTTCACTGGCGGTGGCGCCCCTTGAACATCTGTACGATCCAGTCGGTCCTGTTTTCAGAACCACTCCCTGGCTCCCTGTGGCCTGGTGTTACTTCCAAGTTCCTTAGCTCTAAGTGACTGGCTCAACTTGCTCTGGCTTCATCCCCTGCCATCCCTTGTCTTTTCTTTTTCTTTTTTTTCTTTTGCCTGTCGTTGCTCCAGACACACCAGAATGCTTCTCGCTCTGCCTCTGCTCACTCAGTGGTCCCTGCTTGAGACATCCCTCCATTATCATCTTTGCAAACTCTTCGGTGTTTCTGAAAATTCTGCTCCTCGTTTCCTTTTCACCTTTCCCTATGCCCAGAACTGATCCAGCCACTCCCATGCTGTTCCCTTTATGTGTATCACACTGTCATCTATCGGTTTATATGGCTATAGACTGTGAAGTCTCCAGAGGAGACCGATTGTTCCATTAGTCTGAGGTTCTTGGTGGCTGGCACGGAGGAGGTATTCAGTAAGTGTCTGCTGAAAAGGCCAGCCTTATAAAGTATACAGAACTGGGATCATGGTCCTCATTTTGCAGCTAGGGAAAAGTTCATTCTGAAAGGTGAAGTCGCCAGGGTCCTGCCACTAAAAAGTGACTCATGCTCTTTTCACTAGAGTAGGATGTTTATATAACCCACCTCTCATTTCCTGTTGTCTCCTGAGTTTTGTGAGCTACAGGAAATAAAAGCTTACGGAATGTATCCGAGCATCTATACATCGCCTTTCGGAACGGACACGTAGGACAGTCCTATAATTCACCATTATCGGTGCATCTAGTTTAGCTTGGAGCCCAGGCAGCCAAGCGCTAAATTAACATTACTCTTCTCTGCAGAGGTGATGGGGCTCTGAAAAGGCACAAGATGCCTGCATAACTTTGAAGAAGAGATTTACACACCCCTTTGTCTCCTATATAAATGGGCTCAAGAGCTGCAGCAGTGCATAAACGGTCCTTTCCACTGTTTATAGTTGAAAGCAGCCGGTTTCAGCTTCTTGCTGGTGATCACTCCACTAAAAATAGCTTTGATGTTGTCACATGCAAACTTGAGCAGAACCTGAAAGCCGTTCCCCTTTTAGTTCCGAGCCAGTTCCACTTTAAAAGAGAGGCAGCTGTTAACATACTCCAACGTGTTTACATGATGCCGAAGGAGTTCAGCTCATAGTAAAACAAAACAAAACAAAACAAAACAAAAAAAACACAAAAAAACCCCACCCATTGAAAAGGGACAGAAATGGGTTTGCAGACTCTGGTAATACTTGTTTCTGCTGAGCTGGAGCCTGGAAGGAACAATGAGGTTGGCAGGGAAAATCCAAGTCCTGGTTTAAGGGAAACACTGTAAGCACAAGTAAGGTGGAGACAGGACACAGATACTTGCTGCTGTGCGGGATTTCTGACTCTGCCTGGGGCAGGGGCTGGGGCAGGAGAGGCGGTGAAGAATATGGCAGCAGAGAGAAGAGAACTTATAAATGTGGGTACTTTTTTTTTTTTTTTTTTAAATCTTGTTGCACACCTCTAAGCTGCTCTTAGAATTCCAGAAAATAAAGAAGGAAATACATCCAACATCTTGGCCGTTCTTTGATGCTTTATATTGGTCACTGAGCAACTGGACCTTTCTGGATACCAGACCCAAACTGAGGCGACGGCAGAGTAGGCTTGGAGACCAGAGGGAACATGAACTTTTATCCCAGCTCCTCCCCTTGTGGCCCATCGGACCTGCTGTGACTCCCCCACCTGCCGCATCGGGTATGAGCATAAAGTGAGAAAACGTATGCCAAAGAGCCTGATGGCGGCGTGTGGCCCCTACGGGACAATCAGCAGCGTCCTTTAGAAACACGTAACCAGAAAAGGGTGTGCAGACAAGGGTCTGGGGTCTAGTCTGGGATATAGCACAACTTCATTTTTTTTAAAACAAGCACCAATGATACAGTGGGTTTTTTCTTCCTTCTTAATTCTGCATGTCCAAAGGATGATTCATGCCAGGTCTGCTTATAAAGTGAGAATTATGAGGTTTTGTCCTAGAAAACTTGCATCAAGTGTGGCTGAGCGGAGGTGGAGGGGGGACAAGGGTCCTGGCTGCCACTGGACTTAACCACGTGCGCCGGGCGTTCACTGCGGGCAACGGAGACCGCGGTCAGTGACAGGGAACTGGGGGCACCAGCTCCTGAACCAGAGACCTCACATGGGATGTTTATGCTACAAGTCTGCTGATATTTCACAACCCGTCATTTAACAAAAACCCTCAGATTCTTTTCAGGAGACCTTAAGAAAATAATACCTCTATTACATCACTGCCCCCTTCTCTGAGTTTTCATGCCACGAGAAGCCTCGATGTGGCTCAAGCACAAGAATGAACGGGTTCTCTAAACACACTGTAAATTTCAGCAGCACATCGAGGTGATATTAGCACAGGAATTTACTGCCTAAGTTATATATATTTGAACAACAGAACAGACTTTATATACTGCTGTATCTTTAACGCTCATTTTTTTGTTAACAAGACAAAAGAATTTACTGTTACTGCCAACAGCTTGCTGGCAGCTAATACCGCGATTAGCCGTTGCCTGGCAACAGTCAAGCATGCTTCCTCCCAAATCAGGAAGAGCCACTGCTAAATCGAGACTAATTACAAAACGGGACAAATATTTAAAAGCTTTATATTTATTAAGGATTTGGGGAGGGTATCCTAGTAAGAATGATTCCTATTAAACAGATTTAACCAAATACAATGCGTATCTGTCTTTGTCTTACTGTCCACTCTCCGCAGATCATTTTCGGAAAACTGGATGTTTTTGCAACTTTTCTAATTTCCCTAAATATTGTACTAACGCAAAACCATATGCTTACATTTTGTAGAAGTATGTCTTTTGCCTACTTCTCTAAGAATAAGGATGAAAAGAAACACCACAGACACCTAAGTCTTTTAAAATAGATATACTTGCAAAGAAATTAGGAGAATACCACCACCATTTTCACTACTCTTAGCTATCTGGTTGAAAAACCCAACGGCCTGAATCTCAAAGTTTCTACCTTTGTCTGCATTCTCAATTCCTTCTATTCCAAGAGTCACTCAGAATTCCCTGGGTGGGGAATGAGTCTAGAGTTTTTTCAGAGTCCACAAAGCTGGCCTCCCCCCACCCCCCCACCCCCCCATCAGGGCCATGTTTCTGGTGGTAAAGTCTTGAGCAATCAAAGTTCTCAAGTCTAGAGACGGTGCTTCATTACCTAGAGGGGAAGCTGGAGGAGGAGAAGAGCTACACACACAGAAAGAGTCTGGGCCCCTATCACATGCACATATCTTTTGGGGAGTAAAGGAATATTTTCCTCCAAAGACAAGACACCAGCTACAAAGGTAGAGTAGAAACCAAACAGAGTCTGATCAAATTGTACCGCCCTACAGCTAAAAATGGTGTTTACATTAAGTGGTTGAAATTTAAAACAATAAAAGTAAATAAAAAGGGGGCGCCTGAGTGGCTCAGTCAGCTAAATGTCCAACTCTTGATAACAGTTCAGGCAGTCATCTCACAGTCGTGGGACTGAGCCCCATGTGGGGCTCTATGCTGAGCATGAAGCCTGCCTGGGATTCTCTCTCTCTGCTCCTACCCTGTGTGTGTGCACAAGCATGCTGTCTCCCTTTCTCAAATAAATAAACTCAACTCAACTCAACTAAAATAAAGAATATATTATGACATGCGAAAATTACATGAAATCCAAATTCTAGTGTCCATAAATAAAACTTTATTGAGACACAACCCACCCCTTCATTTATATATATGTTGATTTTGTGCTAAATATTTAGTATTTGGTCCCTTCCAACAAAAGTTTGCAGACCTCTAAAGAGGAATAGGGAACAGTGGTGTTTCAGTTCTTGAAAAAGAAAAATTGATTTTGGATTAACTTTAAACATGATCAAAACAATGCAAATGAGCCATTTCCCACTGAAAGGCCTGGGGTCTGGGCTGCTTAGTGAATCCACTACATCAAAATTTCCAGAAAACAGTCTCTATGGAATGCTAATTAAATTAGTATTAAATTTAATAATCATTACTTGGAATCTGCAAAATGTTTTTCTTAGATTGTTTCTCCTCTATCTTGGTATTAGTAGGACAGTCAGAGCAACTCATCAGATGGTCCGTGTAAATCTACACCATTTTCCAAATTCAAGTAATTTTGTTATTAAGAACAAACATGGGTACTGTTTTTAGGTCTGAGAGGAATACGGAATCAATTACGTTTTGTGTGTAAGTATGCCCACCCACCAGATAATGCTGTATGTCCACAAACTTTCCTAGGAAAGCACTGATCCAGATTAAAACCTGGACGTGCTCTTGCTGAAGTCTGAAGCGGCCAAAGGTCTCTGCTTTTGCTATCCTCCCCCAGGGGCTCTCCACTTACCAAGCCTCAGTATTTCCTTCAAGCTCACTGGCAGGTTGTACTCCTGCTTATACTTTAGAGACACATGTTTTGCATCATATTATAGTCTAGGGTTTGTGCATGACCATGGCCCTCATCAGCTAACCATCCTTCCCAATTCCACTGTCAACGAAAGCTGAGAAAAAGTGTAATTTTTCAAGCCTTCCAGAATCACTGACAATAAATTCTAAAGGAATCCCATTAATCAAACCTGAGGATGTGGCAGAGAGAAGTAACTTCGGGACACTCTGCACCTGACATCAGAAAAAGAAAGGGCCTGAAGACCTTTAAAGTTTTGTCAGTATTTAAGATGGTGGCAATTCTAGAAGAAGGGCAGGAGAGTCATTCATATCAAACTTAAAACACTGTATTTACCCCTACGGGGTAGAAATTAGCTCTCCTAAAATGACCTTCTGGAGTTACCTCCAGGATGTTCTACACCATTGCCCGAAGTGGAACTCAGCTGCTAGGGCCATCATAGGCCCGACTTCTCTGAAAAGAATCCTGATATCTTCAGACTGAAGTGGGAACACGCTTTTTGGTGACTGAGGATACCTGGTGAGCTCAATACCTGGTGAGCGCACACTAGGAAAATGCACCCCCGGCCAAGCACACGAGGCACACGGCCATGTGTTATAGCACACGAGCCCACAGCAATGGCCGCAGCTGACAGGGCCAGGGAAGAACCCTGAACCAGGGCTGACCACAATGAACACCTGCTTTGGGTCACCTTTCACCTCCTTGGCCTGGCTGGAAAGCAGGAGCTGAGCCACTCGGTGTCCTCAGGGCTGGACTTACACAAATAAACTCAGGAAAGAGGTACAGAAGCAGAAGCTACCAGGAGACCAGGAGGCAGCTGGGGCCAGAGGGGACGTCATGGGCTAGATAAAGTGTAAAGGGGCCGGAGGGAGAGCAGAGCAGCCTGGCTTGGAGAGAGGCAGGTGGGGGCACAGGCAGGGGGCACTGAAGAGTGGGTGACTGAAGTCCAAGAGAGCTCAGGGTAGCACGGGGTATTCCCTGTTCAGGTGGTAGTTCCCTTGAGGCCTATGCATTGTGGGCCCTTCATGTGTATGGGATTCCCCTGATGGCTACAAAAATCCTGTTTTCTTCTTGTAGTAGTTTAAATGCTAATTATATTTATGATTTATGAGCCTGTTGATTACACTGATGTTTACATGCTGAACCAGCCTTGAATACCTGGGATAAATTCTACTTGGTCACAGTACATGAGTATTTTTTACACATTGTTAGATTCAATTTGCTAATATTTTGTTGGGGACTTTTGCAACTATGTTCATGAGTGATACTGGTCTGTAGTTTCTTGTAATGTCTTTGTCTGGTTTTGGTATTAGAGCAATGCCTGCCCCAAAATAAATTGGGAAATATTCCCTCTGCTTCTGAAAGAGATTGTAGAGAACTGGTATAATTTCTTCCTTAAATGTTTGGTAGAATTCACCAGTGAGTCCATCTGGGCCTGGTCCTTGCTGTTTTGGAAGGTTATTAATTACTGACTCAATTTCTTTCTGATATAGGCCTGTTCAGATTGTCTATTTCTTCGTGTGTGAGTTTTGGCAAATTGTGTCTTTCAAGGAATTGATGCATTTCATCTAAGTCATCAAATTTGTAGGCATAGAACTGTTCACAGTATTCCTTTAGTATCCTTCTAATGTTCCTGGGATCTGCAGTGATGTCCTCTCTTCCATTTCTAATATTAGTAATTTGTGTCTTCTCCCTTTTTATCTTAATTAGCCTGGCTAAAGGCTTATTGATTCCATTGAACTTTTCAAGGAACTAGCTTTTGGTTTCATTGATTTTTCTCTGCTGATATCCTGTTTTCAATTTCACTGATTTTTGCTCGAATTATTATCACTTCTTTTCTTTTGCTTACTTTGAATTTAATTTGTCCTTCTTTTTCAAGCTTCCTAGGATGGGAACTTACAGACTTTAGATCTTTCTCCTTTTCTCATGTATGCATTCAGTACTATGAATTTCCCTCGAAGCATTCCTTTTGCTGAATCCTACAAATTTTGATAAGGTGTACTTTCAATTTTCACTCAGTTCAAAATTATTTTTAAAATTTCTCCCAAGGTTTCTTCTTTGATCCATGTGTTATTTGTAAGTGTGTTGTTTAATCTCCATGTATGTTGGCATTTTCCAATTATCTTTCTGTTAACTGATTTCTAACTTATCTTCTTGGAGAATTGGCCTTTTTATCATTATGTAACTTCCCTCTTTATTCCTGATAACTTTGCTTGCTCTGGAGTCTGCTCTGTCTGAAATTAACACAGCTACTAACGCTTTCTTTTGGTTCGTTTCTGCATGGTACATTTTCCTCCATCCATCCACTTTTAATCTATATGAGTCTTTATATTTAAAGCGGGTTTCTTGCAGACAACATGCAGCTGGGTCTTGTTTCTTGATCCACTCTGTCAACCTCTGCCTTTTAATTGGTTCCTTTAGACTACCGCCAGCCATTCGAAGTGATTACTGATCAAGTTGGATTAGGATCTACTATATTTGTTATTGTTCTCTATTCATTGCCTTTGTTCTTTGTTCCTATTTTTGTCTTCCATTCTTTTTCTGCATTTTGAGGCTTTAACTGAGCATTTCATAGGACTCCATTTTCTCTCTTCTCTTAGCACATAAATTATACTTCTTTTTTTACTTTTTTAAAACGGTTGTGCTTGCTTTTTATACTCAATACCCCAAACTAAAATACAAGGTCTGAGGCCCTCTCTCCAGCCATCATTTCTTATAGGCCCTTGAACCTCCCTGGGCCTTCTCCTTAAGCTGAAGGCGGGACTTGTAATTTACTACAGCCGCTTTGGACTATCATTCTGGGACCCTATTTCTATACTTTTTAGACAGCATCTAGTGCTACCATTTCATTTCATAAACTGGAAAATAGAGATCAGGAGAGGTTCTGTGACTCACCCACAGCCACACACCGATCAGGGGCACAGAGAGACCTGGAAGCCAGCCACCGCTGTTTCCACTACACGGATCGCTTCTGGTATTAGACTTTAAAGTTTATTTTTAAAGGGAGGAATGGATTTCAAGAGGAGTCTATGTTTTAAGCAAAGAAAAAGAAATGAAAGTAAAACCTTCATTATCTGGGCATAGCTAACCATTTAAGTCACAGCAAAACCCAAACGAGAGACTGGGGAGGAGATGCACTTCGCCAAGGGGGGCGTCTCTGACTTTCCATCACCTGAGTGTGCGTTTCACCCCTTTGCAGCCATTTGATGTCTGGTCTCTGAAGAAGAGTGAGTCCTTCTGTGGTGCTGGGGAGTCATTTTCTGGTTTAATAATGAAATGGCAGGCTTGAGCCTTGCCTCACTCATCAAAAAGATGAGAACCCTGAGGTGCCTGGGTGGCTCAGTTGGTTTTAAGCACCCAACTCTTGATCTCCGCTCAGGTCATGATCTCACGGTTCCTGGGTTCGAGCCCCGCATCAGGCTCTGTGCTGTCAGTGCAAGACTGCTTAGGATTCTCTCTCTCCCTCTCTCTCTCTGCCCTTCCCCCACTTGCGCATGAACGTGTGCATGCACACACACTCACTCTCTCAAAATAAATAAACTTAAAAAAAAAAGAAAAGAAAAGATGAGAACCCCACTAAGCTCTGCCAAGAATCACTGATGGCCTCGGCATCCCCAGATGGTCCAGAGTCACAGAATCACTTGAACGGGGGCATTCCCTAGTCCTTAAGTCACCAGACCCAAGGCAAGCCCCAGTCTCTAAAAATGGTTCCCCTCTGAGCCTGATATCATGAACTTTACACCATTTAGGTCCATTCTACCAATGTGAATGTATAGGACGTATGTTAATGTTCCTGGCCAGCCAATATCCATTCTCTGTTCTACTAATGGCTCCCGAAATTCACTTGGGTACTAGGCATAAGTCAAAAAGCATACACTGTCCACTGTTATAGCTACTGGTGTTTAGGCCAGTGGCAGTCAGGCCCAAATTTGGGGGTAGGAGATCCAGTCTTTTCCCACTGGACTTGACCTTCAAAGACTCAGCTGGATTGGGCAGCCACCTTACCTCCAGGAGCTTGCCTGAGAATGGAACCAACACTGAAGAATGCCAAGGGATGGACGCGAAGACAGTGATGACTGAGCCATGGAATAAGTTCTGCCTTACGTCAGACCCACTCTTGGACTTTCTAGTGAGATACAGCTAACAGATACTCACTCATACCTAAGCCACTCTGAGTCAAAATTTCTCTCAACTGCCAATTCAGTACTAGCTGATACACTGGTAATTCAAAGGAAGACTGAGTTCAAGGTTAACTCTCCCACTACCTTTAAGAAAAGGGCCTGCCATACAAATGGTAGTATTACAGACAGGGCTGGAAAGAGACATGGTGTCTTCACTGGAGAAACGTATCTAGTGGCATAACCATTATTAACGGCTAATAAAAAAGTTCTATCTATGCTCATTTGGGGCTGGAGGGCCTACAAATGTCCTAGACTTGGCGACCTTCAGCTAGCATGGAGCTGACAACAAAATCCTAACAGTTTCTCTCTTTTAAAATACGCTGCACAATAATTAAAAGAGTATGATCCTAGCAAGAGACTAGACAGAACTCAGTGAATGCCTAAAAATAGAAAGGAGCACTGGCTTGAAACAAGTGCACTATAAATGCAGCGTTTCAAATCCCTGCGGGGCATCTGGAAGATTCCAACACTCTGTGTAAGGGACCATCAAAGATGAGCAAAAGGCCTTAACCAAAAACTGGGGCTTGAGGGAAAAAAAAAAAAAAATCTAGCTAACTAATAAACATGGGGAAGGGTGTCCATCTCAGCAATAATGAAAGAAAGGGAAATTAAGGCAAAGCTCTCTACTGATTGGATCAGCAAATATTTAAAAGATTGACAAGACCCAGAGATGGCAGGAGAACAGAGTGTTGGAAGGAATATAAATCGATACAACTTGGGAAAGGGGTGGGGAGACAAAATTGGGGAGGTGTGCATATCTAAAATGTCTATCTTGTGGGGCACCTCGGTGGCTTAGTCGGTTAAGCATCCGACTTCAGTTCAGGTCGTGATCTCGCAGCTCGTGAGTTCGAGCCCTGCATCGGGCTCTGTGCTGACAGCTCAGAGCCTGGAGCCTGCTTCGGATTCTGTGTTTCCCTCTCTCTCTCTCTCTCTCTCTCTGCCTTACCCCTGCTCATGATCTTTCTTTCTCTCTCCCTCCCTCCCCCTCCCTCTCTCAAAAATAACCATGAAAAAAATTAAAATAAAATGTCTATCTCTTTGGTCCAGCAATTCCACTTCTAGGAGTTAATCGTTAGGTCCTACAGTCTATGGAGAAAGAGCTCAGGCTCTGCTGTAGGACAGCCCTGAGTGTGCCTTCCAAGGCTACCCACCCCTCAGTAGCTGTGGGACACTTGGTTACTTACTTTCTCTCAATTTCAGCTCTTCATCTGTAAACTAGAGATAATATGAGCACCCAGACCACAGGACTATTCAATAAGCACCGATGTACTTAGCACCATTGGGGGCATACAGAAGTGTTAGCAGTGGTGCTGATGCCCCACCCACCCACACCAGGAGGGGGACTGTACCCCACACCCAGCAGCTGAGGGCTGCACTAACCGCTCATACCCAGTACCTCCTCAGACCCTCTCTTGGCTGAGGGCCCGAGAGGCCCGTGAGTCACAAGGTAAGAGGCTGACAGTACCCCTTGACTCAAGGGGGACCATCTTGCCAGGGTGATTATGCTCCAGTCAAACCTAGACCTAGGACTAGACTTGACGACTTCTCTGCTGGGCCCCTTCCCGACCCTGCCTCCCTTGTTCCTCTTCTCCAGAGAATACTCCCTTAGTAAATCATTCACATCCAAATCTTCAAGCTCTGTTTCTGCAGGATCCAGCCTGAGATGCGACCATTACTATTTTTATTACTAGGCAAGGGGGCAAAGGTGCACATTTCCCATGGTTACTGGGGCACGGTTCTAACATCAGGAAAGGAAGAACAACCGAAACGCACAACCACAACCAGATAAATCCATACAAGGGCACACACGCTTTGGACGATAACAGAAGAGGACTGCACGTCATTACTAACTGACAGGAGAAGATGTACATCGTGCGGCGTCCAGTAAAGACACACATTACAAAGCAACACGTACGGTATGATCCCATTCATAGTTTGTGAGGGTAAAGGGACACGTGAAAAGATGTTCCATGCCCACGTTCACAGAAGCATGATTCAATGCAAGGGTCCGCTGATGGATGAAGGGATAAACAAAATGTATACGCACCTGCAAAGGAATATCATGCAGAAGGAAATTCCGACACCTGCGACAACATGAATGAACTCTGAAGACGTTATGCTAAGTGAAACGAGCCAGACACAAAAAAGACAAATACTATATACTGCTGCTTATTCGAGCTCCCTTCGAATAGTGAAGCTCACAGAGACAGAAAATAGAATGGTGCTGCCACGGGCCGGGGACAGGGTGAAATACAAAGTTGTTGAATGGCTACAGAAAGGCAGTTTTGCAAGATGAAAGAGTTCTAGAGACTGGTTCCACAACAATGCGAATATACTGCCACTGAACTCAACACTTTACAATGGTTAAGATAATAAATTATACGGCGTGTGTCTTTCACCACAATTAAAAACAAAAATCTTTTTAGGATTTTTTAAGTAATCTCTACACCAAACATGGGGCTCGAATTTACAACCTCGAGATCAAGAGTCGCGTGCTCTACCGACTGAGCCAGCCAGGCGCCCCCACCCCCAAACTTTTCATTAATGTTAACAACACGGAAATAAATTCAATTTTATTGAATTCTTCACACTGTTATTGTTTGGCCATTTTATTATGTATTAGCTTATTACCTGGAAAATACAATAAAACTATTTTAATTCTGGAAAATTATAAATATACCACAAAACGATACCATACCTCTGCTACACTAGGCTAGTAATCCCACTCACTTAGGTTTCTGGGTTTCTGGCAGTTAGTGCATATTTATTTTTAATGGCCTATAAATTTAACTTTGGTCACTTGTTTTGTCAGCTTCCTTTCATTTCTTATCTTACTGCCACCAAAAGAGCTTAACAGACATCAACAGTCATTGTTCTGGGACTGATTAAAATGTCCAGCCTCATTCTTTAAAAATTACCACCTAAATGCTTAAAAAACGATCCCCTTCCAGCCTTTCTCGATTCGTTCATTCAATAAATATTTTTTGAGTGCTTAATAGGTGCCTGGCAACACTGAAACCCTGGGGACACAATGGTGGCCAGGATGAGCTC
Source organism: Panthera leo (assembly GCF_018350215.1). Classification (NCBI taxonomy): domain Eukaryota; kingdom Metazoa; phylum Chordata; class Mammalia; order Carnivora; family Felidae; genus Panthera; species Panthera leo. Next base: position 132,143,665 of record NC_056684.1, read on the forward strand.
AGTTCCTGACTCCCAGACCATGACGGAAGAAACATGAAACAGACAGGTTGGCATGGAGTGCCATGTCCTCACACCCAAGCTATGCGTACACGTGTGTGCACGCACTCACACACGCAGGCATGTGGTCACTCGAACCATCTTTCACATGCAACAACGATGCCAGCCAACCTAGAACCTTCCCAGCTCCCAAAGGTGAGGGCTCTTGACTTGTAGTGACCATTGACAGTTGAGTTTGCTCAAACTAAAGAATGGAATCTCTCTCAGAATCTCAGACTAAAAGAATGGAAAAATTCATTCTTGCTCAAATTCAATTCTTCCTGGCTTGCAGCAGGGGATTTTGCCCCCATCATCAGACCTCAGAAGCCTTGGATTATTTCCCCGAATGCACTTAGTAGAAGCTCTTTGACCCTGATGAGTCCCAGGCCCCTCCCCCAGCTCAGCTAACCGGGAGCGGGGCGGGGGTGGGGGGGAGGGGAGTAGGGGGGGTGGGGGGAGGATTAAGTGCCTCCAATGCACAGGGTCCAGCCTGATCCTAGGACCCGAAGACCACCCTTATATCCCTTCCCTCCTCATTCCAGACTCTGCCTCAAAATACCTGTCTGATCTCAGAATCACTCCCTCGATCCTTGTCTCTTGGTCCATCCGAGGCAATACTTTGATATTTCCTACCTGCAATCTTTAACAGCATAATCCTTTAAAGATACATAACGTTGGGGCGCCTGGGTGGCTCAGTCGGTTGGGCGGCCGACTTCGGCTCAGGTCATGATCTCGCGGTCCGTGAGTTCAAGCCCCGCGTCGGGCTCTGTGCTGACAGCTCAGAGCCTGGAGCCTGTTTCAGATTCTGTGTCTCCCTCTCTCTGACCCTCCCCTGTTCATGCTCTGTCTCTCCGTCTCAAAAATAAACGTTAAAAAAAATTTTTTAAAGATACATAACTTAAAATCAGATGATTTTGAGGGGTGCCTGGGTGGCTCAGTCGATTAAGCATCTGACTTCAGCTCAGGGCATAAACTCATGGTTTCTGAGTTTGAGCCCTGCCCTGTGCTGATAGCACAGAGCCCGCTTCGGATCCTCTGTTCCGCACCCCCCATGCCCCTCCCCCATCCATACGCCCTTGTGTGCGCCCTCTCTCAAAAATAAACAAACATTTTTTTAAAAACCAGATGATTTGAACTGGGATGAATGAACCGCCAAGTCCAACAGCCCACCCTCTATTCACCTAAGAGGTCAGTCGCCCGGTGGCAAACCGCCCCCTCCCCCACCCCCCAGGGAATCTGGATGCTCCTCCATTGCTCTGCTATCCTGGGAGCCCCATCCAGGCCCTGGTGGAGGCAGAAGACAGCCGCAGGCGTTTCCTCAGAGATGCCTGGGAATGGCACAAGGAGGTGGCCCGGGCTCAGGGCAGGCTGAGGAGCCAGCAGGGCATTTTCAGTGTCACTTTGTCACAACTATCTGCGTGGGCTGTGTTCTCTGTCCGCTTGGAGTTCCTTTTCTAGCATCAACGTCAGATTTGTGCTGATTCAACCACGTTCTCCTGGTGGGCCCCTCCGGGACTAGGAGTGCCCGTCAACCTGTGAGCCAGATGGCTTAAGCCTCCGTGCAGTCGCCGGTCACAGGGGGAAGTGGTGCCCCGGGGGCCCGTGTGGCGAGCAGAATGTCTGATCCGCTGATTGTGCCCACCCCAGACTGGCAAGAACACCACTGCTTTCATTTCTGGCAGGACCCTAACCTCCATGACGTAAACTACTGCAGCAACAGCCGACACCCTTAGCTGGGCCCTGCCACCAGTGACTCTGGCTTGGCCTCGTGGCTTGCCGTGGCCAACAGGGCATTCGGAAACAGGAATGCGGGCAGACGCCGGCAGTACTGGGTCCTGTTCTCCCCTGTTGCTGGGAAACCTGCCACCGTGTGAACAAGCTTGCAGCAGCTTCCTCAAGGACTTGAGACCCCACGGAGAGAGGCACCAGCTATCTCTGGCATCCCAGCCGAGGTCCAGATACGTGAGCGAGACCAGCCATTACCCCTGGGAATAGAGATGAGCCATCCAAGCGGAGCCCGGCCCAAACCGCTTACACACAGAACAACGAGCAAAGACAGCTTTACTCCTCCGAGCCACTTAGTTTGTTACGCAGCAGAAGCGAAATGATACACAGCTCTATAATAGAGAACCGGGACAATAAGCCATGATCCCAGGACTTCAGTGCAGCTGCAAGATGGTGGCTTCAGAGGCCGCCTAATGCAAAAAAGTAAAGCAGCAAGAGCAAAAAAAAAAAATGTTTCTTAAAGATTTTATTTTTAGGTAATCTCTACACCCAAGCACAGGGCTGGAACTTACAACCCTGAGATCAAGGGCTGCGTGCTCCACTGACTGAGCCTGCCAGGCGCCCCAGCAGTCTTGATAAGACTTTCTGAATCTGGCCTCTAGCAGTTACTGAGGATGCTCACAACACAAAACTGTCTCTGCGGGGCACAGGTGTGCATTCCCAACAGCAACTGACTCATGCGAACCTTTCCTACCAACTCCGTGATGCCAGCCCACTTCCTCAGCCCTGCTTTAGGAAGCCAGGGTCCTTCCTGGGAGTTAGTTTCGGAGCGACATAATTTCCCTCTCTCCAAGAGTCCCTTCTACCCCAGAGAGCCAGCAGGAAATCTAGACGCTCTCGATAGAATCACTCAGAAATCACCATACGGTGACAATACTCTTGGAAGCAGGCACACCCCGTTAAGTAGCTCAAAATGTCACCCCAGAGAAAGACAAGTTTCAACAGGGTAGAGTCAAAGGGTCCCCTAGGAAGACTTCACTTTTATGATGGCTTCTTAGAAGCACCCCAGATCCTGATGCTTCTCTGCCTCTCTCTCTGTGGGATCTGAAATGAAGGCAAAGCGGGAGTTTGGGGACTTGGCTCCAACTTTTCAGTTTGCTTCCTTCCCACCCCACGCAGACCCCTCCCTTCTCTGAATCCTTTTCCGCAACGTGCCACAAGTTGACCCACATTCCTTTCACACCGTTAGTTTTATCCGTTAGGGCATCTTCACGTCCCCGACTCGTACGTTTCTTGAGAGTACAAGGCACATACTAACCACTTTCTTCCCTCCCTCCTTCCCTTTCTCTCTTTCCCATTCATTCCTTCGTCCATTCGTAAGGAGCCACGGCCAGACAACACCAGAAAGCAGCGCACAGCCCAGAGAGAACACCGAGAGATTATGATACAAATAAGCACAGCTCCTAGTTATTGAGCATCTTTTAGGTGCCAGACACTGTTCTGAGGACTTTAAACATGTACTCATTGCATCCTTGTACCAAGCCTATAAGGATGATTCCGGTTTTATTTTTTTTTAGTGTTTATTTATTATTCTTGGGGGGGGGGGGGCGGGGAGGGGCTGACAGAGGGGGACCGAGGATCCAAAGCGGGCTCTGCGCTGACAGCAGAGAGCCTGATACGGGGCTCGAACTCACAAACCGAAGAGATCGCGACCTGAGCCGAAGTCAGACGCTTGACTGAGCCCCCCAGGCGCCCTGAGGACAGTACTGTTTTTAAACCTCATCAACAGGGAAGGGCGCTGATGTACAGAGAAGTTATAACTTGCCTGTGATAGCACCCACTGAGCGGTGGAACTGACCACACAAATCTGAGCCCTAACCACTGGGGCCACACCACCAACACCGCCACCAGATAAAGCTGTACGGGGGCCCCGGGAGGCCAGGCCGAGGCATTTGAATTTCATTTCAGTGGTAATGGCAGCTCAACCTAGGTTCTGGAGTTAGGAAATGTAAAAGACAGGGTGGACAGAGGACGGAAGCAGAAAACCCACACAGGGAAGCGGGTGCAGAAAGTCTAAGGAGAGGCGGTGAATGCCAAGATCGTAACTGGCAAGGGCTACGGGGAGGATGGACTCAAGAGACACTTCTAAAGCGAAATCAGCAAGATCTGGTACCTGAATCGAGAGAAAAATCAAAGGTGATTCTGAGGTTTCTGACTTTGGACACTGCGTTGAAGGGGAAAAAAAAAACTGCCAAGACAGAAAAATTCAAGAGTACAGCAGGTTTAAAAGGTGAGTCGGGACCCCCAAGACCACCCCCAGGTGGGGTGACCCCCTGGGAGAACTCAGACGGCTCAGCAGAGAGCACATTATGCTCACGGTTATGACTGAGTTCAGCCAAAGGACACAAAGTGCAGTCAGCAAAGGGAAAAGGCGTAAGGGATGAGGTCCAGAGAACACCAGGCCCAAGCTTCCAAGAGTCCTCCCCCGGGAGAGCCACACGGGATATGCTGAGTTCCTCCAGCCATGGGTCACGACATTATACGGGAAGCATTGCCTATGAGGGAAGCTCATTAGAGACTCGGGCCCAAGATTTCCACTGGGGACCGCTCACATAGGCACCTTCTGCCTGGTGCACTCCGAAATTTCAGATTTCTTCCGCCAACCACCTTATTTACACAGCTTAGGCACAGCGAACCATTCTTATCATCAGTTCTGGGAATGGTAAGAAACCCCTCAACACCCAAATCTCCAGACACCGGCTAAGGACCAACCAACCCTGCAGGCAGGACTTTCTAAGGACAGCATTCTCAGGCTCTGTTAACTCCTGTCTGCACAGAAGGACAATGAGTTATTTGAGTTTCGTGCAGGGGTGATGTTTTCTATCCAACATACAAGTACTCAAATAGTAGACATCAGAGCAATTCTTGAGCAATGTTCAGATTACAAAGCTTCGGTCAGCACTTTTGTCAGATCTGAATATAACACCAAAACAAATAGCAAATATAAATTACTAGGTAGGGGCCGGCAGGTTTCCAGGCTGCTTCTACTCCCCTTGCTGTCCAGGACGAGAGTGTGAGCTTCAGGAGGATGACACTTTGCATTTCATTATTAAGGTAGGCAAACATTAGGTCTGCTGCAGAATCAAACACAATTAAAACTTTAATTAACTGAAACCCGGCTAGCCCCCATCTTCAAATAAAACACATGTGCGGGCAGCGGGGAGGATAGAGATTATCTTACTTTTAAAAGAAAGGGGGTGCAGCAGAAGCTTCTATAGGGATTTGCTCAAAACGATCACTTCCTGTGACCTCTCGAGAGTGGACGCATAGTTTGCATCCACGGACCTACAAACTGAACACCGTGAAAAGCAAAATGCAATATCCCCCAACACTCAAGCATTCGTTCATCACATTCTTACTACCGGCAGCAAATGGATCCACGGATTCAGATGAAATTTTTAACAACAAGACTTCAAACATCAGGTTTGGTGGTAAGTTTTGTAACCGGGGTGCTCAGGTTTCCCAAACTCTGCGTTAGCACAGGGTTCCGTGGTATGAAGAATCTCTCCGATGTGTTCTGCGGGACCCCCACGAACCGCTCCCCTCGCTGGAGATGGAGTAAATCTACTATCCTAGGAGTTGGGTCTCGGGCAACCCGGGCATTCTCTTGCCTCAGTGAGCGAGTGAATCCGTTACGCAAGAAATGGACCCGGGCATCAGCAGCAAAGAGACCAATCCCGTGTGAGTTTCCCTCAAACTTGAAGGAACAGGGAAGCCTGCTCTCATCAGCAAAAAGCCACTTCATGTCAGGAGAAGAGAAGGCGCGGGGGCCAACAGCATGAGGAAGAGGAAGAATGCTAGCTACGTTTTGAGGTTAAGAGGCAACTGAGCCAAGAGCCCAACAAAATACACCCCCAGGAAGCATCCGAAGTGAAAAAGACTGGAAAGCACTGAGACGATTGTTCGATGGCTGCAAAACTCACCCCCAAACAGCACACGGCACGCTGGCTCACTTCTCACTCAGCCTCAATCGAACTTGCAGGGTTTCTAAGAAGGATCTTATCCGGAGGGAGCTGGGGTCAAGGGAAGCGACCTTCCTTTTCAGAGTTCAAAATAAAGAAACAGCATTCTGATCACACTACCCATTGGCTTGACTTTGGCCTGAAGACACGCTAACCAAGCAAAATGTTCTTTCAAAGGCAGCTGTCTTTGTACGTTCTTAAAAGACCCTGTGTTCAATCTTGTTTGTTTAGAGTACTTTTATGAGCTTTCCTCTTTCCATTCCTGTTTTTTTTTCCTTCCTTCCTTTATTATTAACAAAAAGTCCAATAAGCACATCTACAGATATCAACTTATTTTTAAGTATCTCAAGAGCCCCAGGACATTGATCTACCACTCCAGGCCCTAAAATGGATTGTCTCGCTGCCTTGAAGAAACTGGTAAATTATTTCCTAAACAAAAAAGCAAGGAGCTTTTAGGGCCTATAATCTCATTTCAAATCCTTTTACCCACTCCCTACTCTTTTGGCCCCAAGACTGCAATCCTCTTTAGGCTAACGGGTGCCAGGGTGGAAACCGCCTTTGCCTTTCCTCCCCGCTCTACGACATTGTTCCCTGCTGGAAGGGGGGCAGCGTGCCAGGGTTCAGGGCCCCATAATGGCTCTGTTCTTACAGGGCAACTGTTAATAATTAGCAGGAAGCATTTTGTCTTTAAATCTCACAGCTTGAACAGTAAGACCTCGTAGTGCCAAAGAAACACTTAATTCTAGAGAAGGGAGACTTGGTTCCAACAAATTCTGTGTGGATCTACCCGGAGAATTAAAAGGCCTCATTCACCCTCCACTACAGTTATTAGGTGCTTACTCAGGGCGGGGTGCTAAGCCTGAAGGAGGGGGAGAGAAGGGTAGCAAGACACAGGGATGGTTCCTGCCCTCATAAAACTTAGAGTCTATACTCAGCAAGAGATGACTGTGGAATGTGAAAGCTGGACAGACAAGCTTGAGCCTTAGGAGGACACAGCATCCAGGTTAACAGGGGTTGAGGAGGTAAAGAGAGCAAAGAGGTATGCTGGCTTGGCCGGAAAATAGAAGACAATCAGTACAGCAGAGGAGAAGGGGTCTAGGAAGCGGTAGCCATAAAAATAGGAAGCCTCTGGAAGGCACTGTCGGGGGCAGGTAGAAGTTTCAGAAGGATCACTCAGACCACCAAGGGGAGCACACCAAGAAAGAACTAAGAAAGACATCATACGCCAGAAGACAGCAGCTACTCAGGTTAGAGACATTCATTCATTCATTCATTCATTCAAAAATATTTATCTAGTGCTACGATGGGCTGGGCACTGTTCAAGACCCTGAGAATACAGCAATAAATAAAAGTCTTGCTTTGAAGGGACATACGTGCAAATAGATACATAATATGCAGGTGATAATAAGGGTTAAGGAGAGAAATAAAGAAGGGCAATGGGAATAGAGAATGATGGCGGGTGTGTGTGAGCACGAGTTATTTTTGATGGAGTGGCTGGGGAAGGGGTCTTTGAGGAGGTGATATCTGAGAAAAGACCTGAAGGAGGAGAGGAGCTGTGACAGTGACAGCCACAACTGGAAGGAGCACGCGCAATGGAAATTGGAAGGAGCCCAGTTGCTGGCAGACAGCAAAGCAGGCCACAGTGGTGGAGAAGTGTGCATACTGGGGAACCAAACTGCCAGGGGTCCAATTCTGGCTCTGTCATTTACTAGCACTGTGACCTTAGGTCTATTTTAGAGGCACGCTATAGGGACACGGAACCCTGGCATGGGCCCCTTTTAGCATGCTGCCTTCACGCCTCAGTTTCCTCATGGTGCCCCAACAGCTCCCCGGATGTATCCTTACGACGTTTTTTCACCATGCCATCAACATGATAGAGACCTATGGTCATCACCACCTGGTGTCTGTGAGCCACTTTTTAAATGGGGGCAAAATGAAAAGCCTCCGAACAGCCAAATTTTCAACTTCGGTTAGCAGCCACACCCAAGCAACAGCCACGTTAGCCAAAGTGATTTGACTGATGGATGGCAAAGAAAGCCTCCAAGTTCTGCTGTTGTTTTAACCGGTTAAATCAGCGCCATTACAGAATAGAAATTATTAACACTCCCAGAGAGGTGGGGGACATTTCACTAACTTCACTTAAAGAGAAAATGCTACTTATCCCTTTGAAATATTTATCACTAGTCAGTGTGCTGGAAACATTTAGATAACCACAACCTGAACGTGCTGATTTGATCTGAAACATCTAAAAGGTGTGTATGTGTGTGTGTGTGTGTGTGTGTGTGTGTACTTGTGTGTGTACACACCCACATCTTCACCAGTTTGAAGCAAAGGAGCAGGAAAAAGAAAGCTACCGAGGGAGTGAATGAGAAGGTAAAAGGGGAGGTATCTTCTGGGGAGAAAACATGGGAATATAGAAATTAACAAGGGTTAGAAGGAGGAAGAAGCAAAACAGCATTTAATCCTGAGCTAAAAGCTACATAACTTTCTTGTTTGGTGTCTGTACCACAGGGCTGCACGGGTCCCCTGAAAACCACATCAGGGTGTGTGAACAGCCGAGAAGGAAGGGCAGTAAGAGCCCTGCAGCTCTAAGGCTGCGTCCTGCACAAACACTGTGATCGCACAAGAATTTATAGAGAAAACTGAGCGGTTCAAGTGCCAGCCCCGTCTCCTAAACTCAGACGTGCATCCGAAACACCCAGGGATCTTGTTAAAAAGCACGTTCTCCTCCAGTAGCCCTGAAGTGATGTCCGAGAGTCTGCATTTCTCACAAGCTCCTGGGAAAAGCAGACCGCGAGCCCCTGAGCCACAGCCGGGCCCTAAGAGCCCTGCTATCCGATGCCCTAGTTGCTTGTCAAATGTGATCCTTTCATTCAAATGAAAATTAAAGGAAATTAGAAATTCAGCTCCTCAGTTACACTGGCCACATCGCAAGTGCTCACGTGGCCACACGTGGCCAGTGGCTGTGTGTTGGGCCGTGCAGAGTGGAACACCACTATATCCACAAAAGGAACCTAAAGGACAAGTGGACACAGTTAGTGACGTAACAGACGTCACCTGCTATCTCACTTAATACCCACCACCCATTCTGCACGGCAGGCATTACCGCTCAGCCTTATAGGTTCGTGAACGGACAAGAGAAGGGGTTTTCCGGCTTGCCCCAAGGTCACAGAGCTAGCCAATGGTGCCAGGTTGCTTTGCGCTAGGTGCATGTGACTCCAAGCTCACACTCCGCTCTCGGGGGCTGTAGAAACCGTGCTGGGCATTATTTATGACTCTTGAGGCCCAGGCCCAGCCCCCCGCCCTGCCAAGTTAGATACCGTAGCTGCAGCTCCTGAAGACAGGTGGGGTAGTATTTCCCAAGACTGAAAAACAGCCCCATGCAAGACATTATTCATGGAGATTTAGAGACATGGTCACAGAGAACCTTTAATCCAGCACACACTTTAATCAATGATCAAAGGCAAAACTGGCTATTTATCTCATGGATTCTCATTCAACAAATATGTACTGCACAGCGGTGTCAGGCATTGTGGGGCCACTGGAGGTAAAGAGAAAACAAAACTATAGACCCCTGCCTTCCTGGAACATACAACTTCATTTACAGGCTATCAGAGAAAATACCTCTCTTAAGGCAGAACCGTATACACATGCTATACCTAACTTCAGTGAGAAACGAATAAGGCACATGTACATGTTCAATCTCATGAGCTGTACAGGATTTTAATTTTGCTTCATGTGCTGCTTTGAGAAGGACAGCAACCGACTGAAAACTCCTCTTGGCTCAAACAGATCCCTTTCCTAAGTGGCTCGAGTATTTGCCCATTTCACAACCCACAATCCTCCAACCGCCTGAGAGGGCACCCAGAGTGGGGCATACCCTCACAGGCGCCCCGGACTTTAGTCAAAAGTAATGAATTTTGTGATAACAAATTGATCTCTCCTGTTCCCATAACACAGGCTCTGCCGAGAGAGCAAACAAACAGGGCTGTAATAATGAATTGAAAAGAAAGGGTCTAATTAAATTTTTATATTCGTGTACATAATAGCCAGAAATAGTAAACACGGCTTAAAAAAAAAAAAAAAAAAGAAAGAAAGAAAGAAAGAAAGAAAGAAAGAAAGAAAGAAAGAAAGAAAGAATCGAAGCCATAAAACAGCTCCAAGCCCTGCGGTTCTTCAGATAACCAGCAACCACTTATCACTCTTTCGGTGCCTGCGCACAGCTTCATCTTATTTTCTAACCCGCAGTAAATGGCATAAAGTAGGAAGACTAGAGACCTGTGAAATATTTAACCACTTGCAATTCAGTCCAATTCTACAACTATTTATTGAGTGCTTCCCAGCGCCCGACACTGCGATCCATCAATTCATTCCGCCCACGTTAACCAGGTATCCAATACACGTGCGTGCACACACAGCCTGACCCGGGTCATGGGGTCTTTCCAGGTGGTTAAATACAATCACAGCTCGAGGAGATGATTACAATCGTGTAAGAGAAATGGCACAGGGACACGCACGACCGCGATATGGGGCAGTATCTGCCAAGGCGCATCCGGGGGATTCAGGAATTTTTTTCGGACGGGCAGTGAGAGATCGCATGACGGTTTCTTGATGAAGGTGAGAGGTACCTACAAGACCGTATGAAATGTTAATGTGGATGTTAAGTATCCTGAAGAGAGACAAACGCTCTAAATATTTCTCTCCCAGTATTACATGACACGCGTAGGGCTATAGATCTTATCCCCGCCTGGGCGTCCCTTGCCACGGGCTTGCCTAGTGCCATCTGTGAGGTTACCAGCTAGGGATGGAGCTTATAGGACCCAGAAGTGACAGATGTGGAGACAAAGTTTAAACTGCAGAGCAGACTTACCTACAGCTTCAGGCACAGAAGGAATGGATAATCTCGACCTAATGAGTTTATGTGATTCTGTAGGTAAACAGAAAGATACAGGTAAAAGGCACCTACGCCCAAAAAACCCAGCGGGAAGAAGCCCTCTGAAGATGATGGGTCTGTTCAGAGATGGTATCTTTCTAATGGAACTTCAGGGCAGAATATCTATTTGAATCTTTCAGACTACTGGTCTACCCCTCAACTGGGGCCTCAAAATGTTGTGAGGCTTCTGACCTTACCAGAGTTGTCCAGATCTCCCCACCAGGCCCAAGTGAACAGGAGCCCATTTAAAATCTTACAATAAATCCTCCTCACAAAGACTGGCTAAAATATATTATAATGGCATTTAATAATAATAATAATAGTACGGTTATTATTATAATAAGCATAGACTCCTGGAGTCAGAAGGAAATCTCAGGGATGACGTAACCCATACATATCATCTTAAAAACCAGAAGGATGAAGTGACATGGGGTTAAAAAGCACACAGCTAATCAGGACCAGTGTCAACATAAAAATCCCCATGTTTTCAGACTTCCAGAACAGTGCTCCCCCGGGCTGCACGCTAACACCTTCCAAAATAGTCATTAACCATGTTCCTTTCTTCAGACTTAGGAAGAGCTTCAAAATATGCAGGAAGGTTAAACCATAGCCTTTGTGTAGGTGATAGGAAACATTCTTCATGTGACATCAGACTTCTTTATAAGTCTATCTTTCTAACTAGAGTGTAACAGGAAACCTGGCTTAGTCATCGAAGTGTCCCAAGTGACTTGCACAAAGCACGGCACGTGGGAGGTCTAGCAAGAGTGGATGAATGAATAAAATAACATCCGAGCTCACCCAGCCTCAGGGAAGAAAACGGATGTTTTATGTTTTGGAAGAGGGGACTTGGGAATCCGCGGGGGCTCTGTGACAAGTACAGAAACCACACAGAATCCCATGGTCTCAAACAACTCTCACCACTATAGAAGAGCTCAACAGATGAGATGGGCCATACCATGGCCATTTAATAAGATGAAGGGCAGGTATCATCCTCCATTTAGATGTGGGACAGAAAATACAGGAATTAAAAAACTTGTTTCGGTCATCCGGCCACGTGACTGGCACAGGCAGGAAATGAAAACAGGCATACCCAGGTGTTACTGATGCAGGCTTCTTCGGTTTCAGCTTGCTGGTTCCTGTTCAGTCAATGACCGTGCAGGACCCCGCTACCAGACTCTCACCACACCGCACATTTCCAGTAGACCCTACACCCCAAATCGTAACTTAGCACCCATCACAGAACACCCGTATTACATGGGTAATAGATTCATTCTGACACCAGTCTTAGGTATCAATTTCTCCCAGTTGGTGATTCTTTACACACACACTTCAAAGATTTGAGTTCTGTACTAATAAAGGCAGGACTCAAACAAGCAAACAAAAAACAACCCCAAGCCCTCTTCCATTATTTCCAGAGCAACAACTGACAAAGTCCTCAACACCTAAAATTTAGGATGTAGCAGAAGGTGGTTGGAACTTGCAACTGGCTCTCAGCCAAGGGCCATTTTGCTCCGCCAGGGGACGTTTTTGATCCTCACAAGTCGGCGGGTGCCGCTGGCATCTGGCAGGTAGAGGCCAGGGATGTGGCTAAACATCCTACAAAGCACAGGGCAGCCCCCCAAACAAAGAATTATCTAGCCCCAAATTATCAACAGCGCCAAGGTGGAGAAACCCTGAGTTATACTTCCAGTTCACAAGGTTAGGCTAAGAGCTTTGAGGTCAAGATCATGATGTGTTGCTCCAATTCAGGAAGATTCTACCAGCCACCTTTCTGACGCACTTCCTTAGCTTCCAGTAAACCAAGCTAAATATCTTCACTGGTCAAGGAAGAAGCGTTTTCTCCCTGTGTCCTTTACTGTGGGTGCCAACTCGAGGCCTGCAGATTCCCACAGGGGGGCTGCAAGCACAGACCTGCTGTTTGTCAATATCTGCGTGGGGACCGGAGACAAAAGGGTGCCTGCGTGACAGGAAGAAACCTCCAAAGTCCTCAAACAGAGCCGAAGGGCGACTCCCATCTGTTTGCGAATTTTACGAGTAGAAACTGCCTCGCGTTGGGAGTTCCAAAAAAACCTGTCGGTTCCAAGAAGAAACACACATCTATTTTCCACTATTCAGCGGCCCTTGCACTCATTTCTGGTTCACCCTGATTCTCCAGATTCTCCTGCCCAAACATGGGAAGCAAGAGCAGAGAATGGAGACAGCAGGAATCACTACAAACCAGCTTGTGGGTAGTAGCATTTCACGTAAATTGCTATTTGCTGCCAGCCTGGAGGTTTTGTGAAGAAAGAGGCAAAAGCAAAACAAGAAAAGGCTATTTGTCTCTGGATCAGGCTAATGACCAACTGATGAAAGGGTGAAACCATGAGAAAAACCATGAAGCATGTTTCTGCTTGACCTTCCAAAAGCAAATTGTTGGTTTATCCAAATGTTGCAGTCGGAAAATCAGAGCCATTAACGCGGGAAAGGTCACATGCTAAGCATCCCTCGCTGCCGTAAAATGCATCACCTATGGAAATGCAGTCATCACCTGCCACGCATTCTAGAATCAGGGTAACCTGTGGCCACGCTCGGCACCAGGGATTCCTAAGAGCAGGAGCCTCTGTTGTTTGCTCAGAATCCTCGGTACCTGGACCCAGGCCCGCACGGGGGGAGGTCGAAGGAACGAACAGAGGTGAGAACATAACACAAGGTCTGTCTAAAAGAAATGCTGTGTTCCTTCTATTATTAACTAGTATTATTCTTTTGTGGCTCAGTTCTTTTAAAAATTATTGTGATAAAACACCCATAACATCAAAGTTGCCATCTGAACCTTTTTTGTTTTTGTTTTTGAGTGTCCAATTCAGTGGCATTGAGTACATTCACAATGTTGTGCAACCATCACCACTCTCTATTTCCAGAACTTTTTCATCATTCCAAACAGAACCTTTGTACCCGCTAAACACTGACTCCTGGTTCTCCTCTCTCCTCAGTCCCTGCTAACCTCTGAGCTACGTTCTCTCTGAGTTTGCCTATTCAAAGGACCTCATCCAAGTGGAATCACACAATACCTGTCCTTTTGTGTCTGGCCTATGCCACTGAGCACGATGTCAAGGCCCATCCATGTTGCAGCGGGTTTCAGAATTTCATTCCTTGTGAAGGCTGAAGAGTATTCCAAGGTACGGACAAACTAGCCTTTGTTTCTCCATTCGTCTGCTGATGGCTATCTACAATATTTCCATCAATGCTGCTTTTTAAACAGGATGGTGTGAAGATAATGGTGGCGGATTGGTGTAGGTGGAAGAGGAGAAAGTCGTAGACTTAGACTCTGTCCCTCGGTCCCCTCGCGATCCTGACACCATTTCAGGGTTTTCGCTTACAAAATTGAGGAACTGAATTAGAGCGGTGTTTTCCAAAAATGTTTTTGGTCATCGTCTACGGTAAGAAATAGATTTTTCATTATGACTGAGCACACACAAACCCGCCTATATTAACTGAAACAAAGTTTCACAAGACGACATTTACCCTCCTGTGTGCAAAGCACTGTGGTATTTTCTGTTATTCTGTTATTTTTTGTTTAAAAAAAAAAAAAAAAAGGATGGTTGCAACCCCTAAATTGATTTCACAACCCATTATCACATGGCAAAGTACGTACTTTTGAAACACCCTTGTTTTAAGTTACTTGTGCCCAAATTGGTGTTCCTTGGATGATGTTAAGTGTGTCTCCCACTTACCACCAAAAGTATCTGTTTAATAAAGTGTGGCAAACATTTGAATTAGCTTACCACAAAGAAGTTATAATGAGCCACATTTCCCAAACTTACTGACCATGGAAAACTTTGTGTGTGCTCAAAACTAAAGTCCCACGGGGCGCCTGGGTGGCTCAGTTGGGTAAGTGTCGGGCTTCAGCTCAGGTCATGATCTCATGGTCCGTGAGTTTGGGCCCCACGTCCAATTCTGTGCTGACAGCTCAGAGCCTGGAGCCTGCTTCGGATTCTGTGTCTCCCTCTCTCTCCGCAACCTCCCCTGCTTGCACCCTGTCTCTCTCTCAAATAAATAAACATTAAAAAAAAAAAAAGTAAAGTCCTAACATCTCTGGAAACTTATTTGCTGTAATACACATTTGGGGAACACTAAACTGGGTAATTTTTGGTTCCTCTGTGCTCCAACATTCTATGACATAGGACAGGAATTCTCAACATGATTTTTCTTTTCATGCTACTGCAGGAGGCAAATATCCTCCCCCCCCCCCCACCCCATAACTACAGCTCACTAAGGCAGTGATTTTAAATACTACATCTGATTCTCCAGGGTCGTGTGTGTGTGCGTGTGTGTGTGTGTGTAACATACATAAGGGAAAATAATCAGCTTAATTTTTCAGACAGCTTTCATGCACACAGCAAGCTGAGTGGGAACGTCCCCCCAGTATACACCCCTTCTCCCACCATCAACGTTCTGTATAATTTTTTAAAAGCCCCTCTAGTGACTCTGATTCCCTACCCCTTATTCCCTTAATGCTCATCTGGAGACTTTGTTAAAACCAAATTTTCCAAGATTAATTGCAAAACAGCTCAGTGGCATAGCACATTAATTTCAACTGATTCTCTCCAATTTAGCATTGTTCCTACACCTTTTTAGACTATTGAGAACACCCTCACATGTTACACTTCACCACCAAGCAAAGCAGTCCATCCGACCTGGCACACACAAACCAATGACTGGCACGCACCCTTTCCTACCACCCAAGTCTTGCCCTAGCAAATACACAGTTTCAGAGCGCTATTCTGCTGGTTAGTAACGGCCTACTTTATGTACTTGGGTCAACCAGAATTGGTCAGGTGTTCTGGGAAGAATCTGCACTGCTTATTCCTCGACAAAATAAAATTAACCCTGTGTCTTTAACTCATTTATGACTTCAACGTCAAATAAAGAATGATAATTATGTGTATTCATTTCATTCCACCAATATTTACTGAGTTCATACATAGTAACGGTTCAGGCTGGTGGCTGGTTTTTTTTAAAGGATGTTAACAAAATATATTGCTTTCACAACAATGACCGAAAAAAACATACTCAAGCCCAGAAAAGGTGGTCAGCCCCAGTCACAGCTCCTTACATACTTATTTTTTGTTAATTACACATAAAAAATGATTAGAAAGATAGTTGTATGGCCACAAAACAGACTCTTAACTATAGAGAACAAACTGATGGTCACCAGAGGGGAGACGCGTGGGGGGATGGGTGAAATGGGTGATGGGGATTAAGGAGGGCTCTTATGATGAGCGTGGGTGACGCAGAGAATTGCTGAATCTCTGTATTATACACCTGAAATGAACATCACACTGTATGTTAACTACACTGGAATTAAAATTAAAAAAAAATAAATAAATAATAATAATAATAAAAGACAGTTGCATGGCCATTTATTCCCAAGGATGACTGAGTAATTTAAAGCAGGCCTAGAAGAAAAAGCAAAAGAAAACCAAAAAATCCTGAGCGGACCTCACGGACAAGGCAAGCACCAATATTGTGAACTTTGAATTTCTTTTCTCTTCTTCAACACTCGGCGTAAATAATCTCCAGTTCATGAAGTGGTCTCCAAATCCCAAGGTTGAGGTATGCTGTGTGGCTGTACACCAGCCCACATTTACTGTTCTATTTTTGCTTAAAACAGAAGAGTGAGCCGCACGCACATGCACGCACCCACGCACACGCATGTGCCACGGTCCTCAGATGCCTCTGTCCCTACTTCCTCCATCCGCACAGGTCAGGACCCTCTTGGCTTCCTCTCCACCCCTCCGCCACCAAGCCCACAGATCTCCTTCCAGGTGCCTCTGCTCCCTCCTCTCAATCTCGGTTTCAGAGACTCATCTCCAATGGCTTCATCTACTACAGTGGCCTCTTAACTGGACTCACCGCCATCTGTCCTGCCCTCTTTATATTACAGCACCTAAAATGCCTTTGAGAAGGTGATACGCCATTTCTCCTCTCCCAGGCTCACCTCTTCAAATATTAGATAGCGGGGAATACTTCCATAGGAGACAGTGACCACGAGATGCCGAATCGTGGTGGGAAGAGCAGGGTCTGTGCAGTCAGAATGAGGTGGCTGTGTTGGCTCAGGTCCCCGCTCAGCCAGCAGCAGGCACATGGCTCTCTCAGCCCTCGTTCTCTCAAATGTACAACAGTAATAACCTCATTTGCAGCGGGCCCGTTTAAGAGTTAAGCCAGACTGCATATATGATGGTCTGTTATACGAAGCCTGGCACATAATAGGTATTCAACAAACACTTGGTTTTCCGCCTCCCACCCACAGTCCAGAATGGTTTAGGGTTCAAAACAGGAGGGACTAGCTCAATTAAAAAATTTATATAATCCTGTACTGCTAAAAATCTGACATTCATTCATAGTTGGTTCCTTATAAGTCTAGACTGTTTGGTGGAAATAGATTTTTGCCTTACTCTGCATCAAAGAGCTGTTTTACAGAAATTCAGGTTGGTTTTCCTCTAACTTTGACTTCAACAGCCCTGATGACAGAACACATCCACATCTAAGAGGGAGGGTGAGAGGGGGTGGTGTTAGAGAGAGGGAGCTTCAAAGGCATTTAATAAGAATAAAATTCCACTGGAGTTACCATTATGTCCGAGCCTTCCTTTCTCTAGAACAGTCCATTAAAGAGCTGGAAGGAGGGTCTGCTCAAGCAAGGGGCCCTTGGCTGGTCAAGGCACGGTGTCTATCGCCCGCGTACCTTCCGCAGAAGCCAGGGCCTGTGGCACCACGAATTTGTGAGTTCTGAATGCAGATTTTAAAGTACAAAGAACAAAATCCTCATCTTTTAGCAGGTAGGGAAGGGGAACATTTGGGTGACTTTCTTCCTAAGGGATGAAAGTAAAACAGTGAGGTTTCCCTGGGAGAGAGAGGCAAGATCCGGTGCAGGGAGGAGACGGGCTTTGTTCTCATCAAAGAGGGAAAGAATGTAGGGGGGGGGAGAAACTAATGAGTTACTGACAAGAGATTTAAACGGGGATTATGTATCTGGTGGAGAATGAGCACAACTGACTGTTTGCGCAGGCCTGTGGTGAAAACTCCTCCTGTTAGAGGAAGAAGGGAAGGTAGAGCTGGAACACCTCACCTTCAGGGGCTGTGTTCAGCAGGAAGCATACAGAGGAGGCTTCTTTTCAGAGGAATAACGAATGACACAAAGCTGGCGCAATCCCTGGCCGGCACCACCTCAAGCACATTTGCATTTTCTACGGCAGCTGCAAAAATGTTTAGTCCTCTGACAATATTTGGTGCCTTGGAGTCAACAGCCTGGAATTTATAACCTTTCCATCCCAGAGTAGCCTGATGTCTCTCTTAGGCTTCAGGAGTGACCGGGTCCAAATAGTCAGGCTTTGTGCCACCCAGAGGTACACCAGGGCCTTGGCAGACAGATGGGGAAGAAGATGGAAAGCCAGAAGCACCAACACTGCAAACGCACTGATGTGTCTTTAGAGGAAAGGTATACAGAGCAGAGGTTCTCCATTGCCCTCCGTACGTCCCTGACCTTGTGACAGCAAAGGCAAGGACAGCGGCCAATGATTCCGGCAACCCTGAGCAGCTAGAAGAAAATGTTTTGCACTACTCTATAATCTGTGCTCTGCTTCCTAAGAGAAATCATCAATAAATATCTTTTGAATTAACACCTGTATGCAGGGTTCCGTTTACAGCATTGGGAGAGAAAGCGATGAACCGCGGGAATCTACCCCCAAAACCAAGAGCACGCTATCCTCCGTAGGTTAGCCATTTTGACAATAAATTCTATTCAAATAAATAAATAAAGTAGTGGGAGAGAAAACTCCAAGAGAGTACTGATTTTCACAGACCCTAAATCTTGTGGAAACTACAGAATGTAAAGGATAGAAAGACACTTTACAATGCAAACCCATCTATAAATTGGTATGCGGCTTGGGCGAAAACAAGACTGTACAATTATCAAAAGAAAGTCTGGCGGTGGGGAGGAAGGAGACATTAAGGTGCGTGGATTTTCTGCGGGCCAGGCACAAGGGCTAAGCATCTGACACATCCTTCTACCTCAATGCGCCTGGTCTGACTTCTAATCTACCACGGGGGCGGCATTCTGCCAGGCAGGGGTGGGGAGGTAGGGGGAGGGGGAGCGCTGGGGAAGTGAGTGCCACACTCTGAGAGTTTGGGATCTTTGGATCTTTTCCGTATTTCGGCGTCCTTACTGCTTCCCAGACTTCTCTCTTCCTCCTGAGGATGTCACAGCTGCTGTACCCAACGCTCCACCCGCAGGGCCAGCAGGGGTCCACTCCACAGCAAGTGCAGGTGGCCACAAGGCTGGGCAGGGGGCTCACCAAAGCGCCCAGAACACCCACCTCCAGTGACTGACTCTGCTGGAAAGCTTACAAGGGGAAAGTCTCTCTATGTGCCTCAGTTTCTCTAAGGGCCGTAAAAGGGGTGTGTATCAGCTTCTAGCTCAAAAGAATCTGAAGATACAAAACTCTGCTCTCCTTATACTGAAAAGGAGCCCGTCACTCAGAAGCCCCAGAATGGCAGAAGGAAGCGGGTGAGCGAGAGGAGGAAGAGAGGGAAGGAGGAAGAGAAAACTGCTAAGAAATTCTTTTAGTTGTTTTCCTGA
Source organism: Panthera leo (assembly GCF_018350215.1). Lineage (NCBI taxonomy): Eukaryota > Metazoa > Chordata > Mammalia > Carnivora > Felidae > Panthera > Panthera leo. The sequence continues at coordinate 132,162,995 of NC_056684.1, forward strand.
ATGGTTTTTTTTTTTCCCCAAACTAGACGGGGAATGTGTGCTGAGGGGGTGAGGAGTACTCAGTCTGTCACACAGATATGGGCGGAATAAGCAGCTGGTTAGCAAACTTTGACCAAAACTTTCCATTTGCAAGCTGATAAACACACCGTCAACGTGTCTCAACTTGGGACTACTGGGATTAAGCAACTCCATCTAGAAAGATAAGGATTAAGAAATGTGTCTAAATGGTTTATGGATGTTTTTTTCCACATGACTTAAAAATCAGCAGGAGTTAGCAATTAACTAAATTTCTGATGCTTCTCACTCTCTTTCTGCACCTTTCACATAAATGGCAGTCTCTCAAACATAGTTTGACAAATAATGTGACACAGACCTTACGTAAGAAAAACAAAAGGTTAAGAATGTGATCAGAGGCTCCGGCCAAAAACATGTGATTCTACAGAACAAGGACACCAGTTTGGCTCCCGCGTGGAGATTTATACAAAGGGTGGGTGTTGCTCTCATTAATTCAGTGGATAAACAATGAGGGGAAGGTCTGGATGATTTGATGGACAGCTTTTGGAAATGATCTTCTGCTTGGCAAAACACCGCGGTGATAATTTTATTCACACGGAAGGAAATGCAGAGAAGTGTCACTAAAACAAGGGAGGTAATTATAGGGCATGAATCAAAAAGCTGGATGACACGGAATAAAGAGTAACTAAATTAGTCCCATCACGGTCATGAAATCTGGACTTCACGATTTCAAGAGAAGAATCTGACCTCTCATTTCTGAGTAAGAGAGCCAAGCATATTTTCCCTAACGTTTTGTTTCCCGTCTAATACCGTGGGCTTGCAGAATGACAAACACCAAGCTATGGGGTGATACGCCATCCCTGTACTGCCACAGCAGCTCAGCGGGCTTGGAAACAGAACAGCTCAAGAGTTGGAAGGAATAACCTTGCCAATTCTCCAGGCAATACCTAAATCTTTCCAAAGGACCCTGGCAACTGGTCGTCTTGACTAGCATCCCCAGGGGTAGCTCGTTTGCCCATCGACCCAAACATTCACCCAGCTCCTGTTGTGTACCTGGCACAGTGTTAGATGCTATTCTATTAGAGAGATCTTCTTTAAGTGAGTCCTGATCTTTCTTTCTGTAACTTTGACCCAGGGGACCCAATCTTGCCTCCTCCTAGGTGGAGCTGAAGAGGGCTGGCATGCTGACCTTCTGAAAGTGTTCTTCTCCCGATTACACATTCCCAGCTCTTTCTAGACCCCCTGGCCGGTCTGACTGCTTTCTGCATCATCTCAAAGTGCCCTCCCATCTGGACAGAAACTTCCCAGTGAGGTCTGAGCCACACGGAAAGTGGGAATTACCGGCCATCACATCACTTGTTCAAACACGTTTATTAATATTATCTAAGACTACATATAGTGCCCTTTTGATCAACATGATTCACTGCTGGTACACTTACAGTAAGCTAATCCTTTCTCCACTCTATCTTCCTCAAATCTTTTATGAATGATGGGTTCCACTACGGCTAAATCCAATTATATTACACCTCTATGTTTAATCCCCCCTCCTTTTTTTAATCTATAAAATCCAGAGATATTTGGTAAACAGGAAGATGGGGAAAGGGGAGGCTTACACACAGCCCTGGTGGGTTTTTATTTTCTATTGTGATAAAAAAAATTTGCCAATTTCACACTGCTGCAAAACAAAGAATACATTGTCTGTTGTTTCACACTGTACATCATTGATTTCAGGCATTTTTGACAGTTCTTTCATATTTCAAACACACAGATCAATTTCTCCCCCTGTGGGAAGGTGAGGAGTTTGACAAATACGCAGAATACAGGTCAGCCCCACTTTGTGGACACTGCCTAACAATGCCTAAGACGCTCTGATCAGGGATCTGTCCGGCCCTCCAGTCCTCCCATCCTCCGCTGGCTCCTTGGAACAGCAAGTAAACAGGAAGACAATTGGCATAGACCCCAGACTCCTGGTGGGTCCACCACCTCGACCTTCTAACCAGGAATTGGGGACACAGAACCTCTTTGCCACCCATCACCTCAGGAGACAGTTCGACAGAAATTTATTAGATTTCAAGAGATCTTAACACTTCTGCTATTAGAATACAAATCAGGACTGAGGGTACCCGACGAGATCAGAGGATGAAAAGGTTAAGTCCGCGTGGCTCTCCCGGCCACGAGTTTTACTCAGTACCTGAGTAAAAGGGATGTGATCAGGCCGGCTGCTTAAACATTCAACTTTCTAAGCGCACGTAAAAACAGAGGAGAATTGGATGACTGGGCACAATATTCACACGATACGCCTAGTACCTAAGTGCTCAAAGATAACAGGGGGCTGTTTTCCATTTAAATAAAATAATGTAGGATTGAATGGGAAGGAAATGTACAATGGACAGCATAACGAAGGCAAAATGCAGAGATTAAAAAATACTCTGCGACCAACTCAGAAAATATAATGGAAGTCAAATGATAATATGATTTGATATGCAAATAAAATTATAGCCAACTAATGGATTTTTAAAGCTCACGCTATAAATGAGCACTGTTTGTTTTTAATATGCAAGAGTGAACCCCTACAATTTTAAGCCTTTTCTACAACCTGCCTTGCCAATTTTTTAACAAAATAAACTTTATATTTGGAAGTACTACCATGACAAAATCTTGTCAATCCCATAGCTGTTTTACCATATTAATTTAGCATATCCTTCTATATATTAAGCACAAAGAAGCTTCCTATTGATTTTTTTTGTAATTTAATATTTTTTTACACATTACTCTAAGCTGGGGCACCTGGGGGGCTCAGTCGGTTAAGCATCCAACTTCGGCTCAGGTCATGATCTCACACTTCGTGGGTTCGAGCCCCTCATCTGGCTCTGTGCTGACAGCTCAGAGCCTGGAGTCTGCTTCCGATTCTGTGTCTCCCTCTCTCTCTGCCCCTCCCCTGCCTACACCGTCTCTGTCTCTCAAAAATACATAAAAACACTTAAAAAAATTTTTTTTAATTACCCTAAGGGAAAAGTTGCAGTTTAAGAATACTCTTTCAAAAGACCTCACACCTCACTCACCCTCTTAAATTAAACTTACACCGACAAGCATATGGACTAAGAGAATTTAAAAAACTGTTTACCGTTTCCGTCAAATATATCGTTTACAAGTAAATATTCGAAAGGCAATTATGATGCAACTAATCTGAATCCTCAATGCTTCTTTCATGTTTGACCAAATTAAAATTTGCCATGACACGACAATCCAACAATTAAAGGCCTTCAGTGCAAACGCCTTCCGTGCAAGCTAAAGCTGACCTGATTGTGGTTTTACACTTCTTCTGCCAACAGTTAAATGCATACCTCTCTGAACAACTGGAATGAAAGAGGTCTTCTAAGTTAAAAAATTATTGGATGTTATCCAGGCAATGACTAAGCTCTTCCTTGCCGGGTGCAAATTCAGCATTTTAGCGAGGGAATTAACACAGTTATGTTAACAAGCTTAAGATTCTAAGGATTTTCTAATCTTCTAATTGTCTAAAAGGATGAGCTCCCCAAACACCTCCCGTTCCCCCCTCCTCCCAATGCAATCCCCCATCCGCCATCACCAGTTCCCTCCTTCAGCCAGAGTTCACTTACCGGGTGAGGAATCACTCATGACTTCATTACTTTGAATATATACTGGCCACTCTGTACAACTTCTATACCCTTAGTGGTATTACTCTGCCACGTTAGCATTTAAAAAAAAATCACAAAGAACGAGCAGAAAGCACATGAATAGGGCAGCAGGCAGGATAAAATAAAACCTTCTGCTGCGCCAGCACTAAAATCAGACACTTTCATTAAGACCCTCCATATCCAGACGCCAAAATCTTTGCAGAGGACGTTAATGTATTTTTTGCAGCTCACTAAATGGTCTGAAGAGGCAGAAAGAAACATAAAGCGCTAAATGGCAAGTTTGAATGTCCAGGATTTTTTTCCTTTAAAAAAAAAAAAAGAGTAACAGCAACAGACACTTTAATGTTTTGACTCTCCAAATTTTCAAGTCATCCAAAACGTAATTCTTCAGACTTAAATCAAAGTCTTGTGGATTCTTCTAACTTCACATATGTTAGGCCACAACACATAAAATATAAAATATGCTGTCATTATTTTTAGAGTGAAGATATGTAAACAACAAATGGAAGGTGAGTTGAGGAATAAAAGTCCCCTCACTCAGGGTTCACTGTTCATCTACAGGCCAATCACGGCCAACCCATCACACACATCAGAGGCATATAAGACGCTGAGATATCTTTGTATATACCAAAGAAGCACAAAACCACACTGGCTCATTGTACGTTATCAAATTTCCCTTCCCTGAAAACTGATCATCCAGGAAACTCTCTATAAACCATATTTTTTGAATAATTATAAAACCTGTTTCCACCTATGGTGAGAGATGATTAAAGTGTTTCTTCTATAAACTGATTTTGGGTTGGTGCCTATACCAGAGAAGGTATTACGTAAGATCCATCCACATACATAATTTTTTAAAAACAATCTGCTGTCATAAACACTGTGATGAGACATTCGCTATTTACAGGGCACTAATCCAGTACTGTAAAATTTAAATGTCTCTACTGTAAGGCAGCAAAATCACAAAAGTTGAGGTCGCCCGCTGGGGAACTGTTTATTTAACCATCAGACATGGAGAAAGGTTAGAAAATGGGAATTTCCTAAAAAGATGGTGGGAGTATAGATTGGAACAGAGTGTAAAATTGGAAGGCAATCTGGCAATATCTATATCAAAAGCATTAAAATATGCATATCCTTTAACGAGAAATTCCTTGTGTAGGAAGGAGGGCATATGTAAGAAAAACCATCAAAATAGACAATAGGACTTTTCTTAAAGAGTGTGGGCAAGAAACCCAAATATACCATCCCTCCCTCCTCTTTCCAGGCCTGGAGTCGGAAGGCCACGCTGGCAGTGGCTGGGTGTCCTAAAGGAAGCCGACTTGACGTGGTCAGCTCGAGTTTCCTGAACTTGGCCATGGGGACCTTACAAAGAAAAGTTGGGTGCCATTTCACAAAAATAAAGTTCCAAGAACTGTAGTGTCCAAATGACAGTCATGTCCTCTCGTGTGGCTCCAGGAGCTGCTACGGAGAATGAGGTAAAACCAAGAGCTCCTGCTCACCAGCCCGCCAAATGTATGGTTAACGAGGATAGAGGCAGACATTAAAGAAGTCAGGCAAGAGCTTTTGTACAACTGCTGTGGTGACCTGACTTTTCACTACACCGAGAATGACGGGGATATTTAAAATTGATAAACTCAACTAGTGTGTGTGTGTGTGTTGGGGAACGCTTTTTCTTCAACAGCAGAGTTACAAAGACAGCACAGGGCTTCCCTGCGTCCTTCACTCAGTTCCCCCAAAGTTAAAAGCTTACATATTAGGGTGCGTTTGCCACAACTAAGGAGCCAACATTGGTACATTACCATCCACTAAACTCTACCATTTATTTACATGTCACTAGTTTCTCCCTAATGTCCTTTGGGCTCCAGGAACTTATCCAGGATAGCATATCACCCATTCAGCCTCCTCGGGTCTGTGACAGTTTTCTAGACTTTCCTTGCATTTCTTTCTTTCTTTCTTTCTTTCTTTCTTTCTTTCTTTCTTTCTTTCTTTCTTTTTAAAAATTTTATGTTTATTTTTGAGAGAGAGAGAGACAGAAGATGAGTGGGGGAGGGGCAGAGAGAGAGAGAGAGAGAGAGAGAAAGAGAGAGAGAGAGGGAGACACAGAATCTGAAGCAGGCTCCAGGTTTTGAGCTGTCAGCATTGGAGCCCAAGTCAGATGTTCAACCGACTGAGCCACCCAGGCACCCCCAGACTTTCCTTGCTCTTGATGACCTTGACAGCTTTGAAGGGTGCTGGACGGGTATTTTGTAGAGTGCCCACCTTCCCCCAACGCTGCCACCTTGGGGTCAAGACTACTGTCTGATGTTTTTCCCATGATTAAGCAGGGGTTATGGATTGGTGGGGGACCACCGAGGTGAACTGTCAATTCCACGACATCGTATCAAAGATGCGTGATATCAACTTCTTATCATGGACGTTAGCTGAGACCACTAGGCCAAGGTGCTGGGTGCCAGGTCTTCCGGCTATTAACTTGCTCTTCTGCTTCCTTCCATACTCACTCTGTGGAAGGAAGTCATTAAATGCAGCCACTCGGGGTGAGGAGTTAATAAGCGCCAACTCCGGGAGCAGAGGAGGCTCTACCTAAATCGTCTGGAATTCTTTTGTACAGGAGACTTGTCTCGATACCCATTTACTTCTTCCATCATTTATTTGTATCGGTGTGGACTCACAGATATTTAGTTTATATCCTGGGTTATAACCCAACACTGTTATTTTGTTGCTCATATTGTCCCTGTTTTGGCCACTAGGACCTATTTCAGATTGTCTCCTTTGTCCCTTTGACGTGCCCCATCGTTTTGTCTTTTCACTACCTCTTTACTTTTCTCCATACTCTTACCAGCAAAAATGCCTTACAAGGAAAAGAGCTGTTATGGGTGAGACTGTGTCCCCTCCCACCAAAATTCATGTTAAAGTCCTGGCCACCAGGACTTTCAGAATGTGACCTTTTGGGGGGAACAGAGTCATTGGGGGTCTAATTAGTTAAAATGAGATCATACTAAAGTAGGGTAGGTCACTCCACCAATATGACTCGTGTCCTTATGCAAAGGGGAAATTTGGGGGCACCTGGGTGGCTCAGTTGGTTAAGCATCTGACTCTTGATTTTGGCTCAGGTCATGATCTCACAGTTTAGGAGTTCGAGCCCCACATCAGGCTCTGCACTGACAGTGTGGAGCCTGCTTGGGATTCTCTCTCTCCCTCTCTCTGCCCCTCCTCTGCTCATGCTCACTTGCTCTCTCTCTCTCTCTCAAAATAAATAAATAACTTTAAACAGGGGGTAGGGGGTATCTGGACACAGCACACCAGGAGAACACCACATGAAATAAAGGCAGAGATCAAAGTGAAGCTTCTATAACCCAAGGAAGGCCAAAGAAGGCCAGCCAGCGCCACCAGATGCCAGGAAAGACGCTTGGAACAGATTCTCTCTCACAGCCTCACAAGGAATTAACCCTGCTGACATCTTTTTAATTTTTTCAATGTTCATTCATTTACTTTTGAGAGAAAGAGAGTGAGCACGAGCAGAGGTGGGGCAGAGAGAGAGGGGGAGAGAGAGAATCTCTTGGGTTGACAGCACAGAGCACGACACGGGGCTCGATCCCCACAGACCGTGAGATCACGACCTGAGCCAAAACCAAGAGTTGGACGGACGCTTCACCGACTGAGCCACGCAGGCGCCCCAACCCTGCTGACATCTTGATCTCTGACTTCCAGCCCCCAGAACTAGGAGAACATAAATTTTTGTTGTTTAAGTCACTCGACTCTTGGCCCCAGCAGCCCCAGCAGACTAATAGAAGGGCCGATGTCACCGAGCTCTGCATTTCAGTCAAAAACAGTTTACGATTGTGGCATCCAAAGAAGCAGGTACAGAGGACCAGCCTAACACACATCCAAAAAGGGTATCCTGGAAAACGGAGGCCTGAGTCTACGAGCTACAATATTGATTATCTCTCGTATTTGGCCATGAATGATGGTGTGGGGCAGTCTTTTCAGATAGCTTTTCTTCCCGGCAGTCTTCAGCCACCTGCAGCTCGGTTTCGAGTTGCCGCCGTGCCAAGCACACGTGCAAATGCTAGCAATAACCACCCATCCGGTCTAATCACCATCTTCAGGGTGCTAAGTACCAGCTCCGTGAGAGCCAAGCACTTCCCAGGTGCCCCACACTGCAGTTCTGCGAGGGGCTGGCAAGGGATTCCCCGCATCACAGCAGACCTGCCAGATAAAATCACGCTGGCATTTCTGGTCCCTGTTTAATGACGTGCTTTGTCCCCCTTCCATCTTCCCTAAGTCACATCAACAAGTGGCCCAATGGCTTAGGATTGAACTGAATACCCCTTCGGTGTAAGCTATACAAACATTGTACAGTCATCCAGTACTGAGGATGTTTAGTACAAATTCACACACTAGAGGAGATGGGAGCAAAACCTAAGCCGTGAGATGAAGGGCAAGTGACTTGTCCTCAGACTTAAGACACGGACGAGGCAGTCTAGATAGAATCTGATTCACCATCTCACTCCACCTCCGGTGACCTTTATGGAGGTGACATCTGAGTGCCCGCATGGGTGGATGCAGAAACTTTAACTTCAGTCACCTGGGAGAAAAGGAACCGGAGGTGACAGAACAGGATCTGGAGTATTCGATCGGAAATTATTTTCATTACAAAAGCTCTGGTTTGTCCGCATTGTTATGCCTATATTAAAAAATCAAATGAAGTCATTAAGCTTAGGCCAGCTCAGAAAGCCTCTGCCTGAGTATGCAGTCCCTACGGCTCTACCATAATCCTTCAAATTATTAAATAATTACTGCGTTTCCCTTGGGGTCACATTTGGCAACAAAATACTGTCTAAATGAACCAGTGATATGACCCAGTGAGTAACACTTATGTTCTTAACTTCCTAGGAACAAAAGGATATGAAATACTTCCCAGATACACACTGGGGAGGAGAGTCAAGGGTGCTCTGTGGGGTCAGGAGGGTGGGAGGGAGGAGGAGGAGAATGACAAAGGAACGTGAAAATCTAAGGGAAATTCCAGAAAGTATCGTCGCGTCCCCCACCAACCTCGGATATCAGCAATTCTCCGATCCCGGTTCCCTTCCATTTCAGGAGTAGCTACAGCCACGAGGAAAAAAACCAAACATATGGCTCTGTCCTTCTGGACATTTCTACAATGTTGGCTGGGTTGCTTCGGAAAATCCCATTTTATCTCCTACAGCTATATGACCTCAAGTTGTCATTTCCAATAAAGTATGCTTGCACTGATTTTTATGAACACGGACAAAAGCCGCTACAACCTTTTCGTCCCCCCCACCAAATCTTTCAAACCAACTGTAGTTGCTATGTAGGGTTATTTGTTCCTAAGGCAACAGCGTATATCTAAGTACTAATGGCCTGTCCTTTTGCCAGGCAACAAACAGCCTTGTGATGCAACTGCACCTGTCTCGGCTACGCGTTACTATGGAGATGCTCCAGTTGCTATGGCTACCATCACGCTAATCGCCTAGCAAAGGCAGACATACAGCAGTCTTCTCGGAGAGCCCAGCTGTTCCTCCGCGTCTCTTGCTGAAGACTGATTGTCTGGGGCCTGTGATGGAATGCTTCTCAACTAAGATGCACAAGAACTTCATTAATGCGGTTTCAGAGGATCACTTTGTGCTCCCCTCTGCACAGCAAACACCAGACTAGGGAGAGAATCTGCAAAACAAGTGGACTATAAAACTACTGAGATCTACGAACCCACGCCATCCCTCATTGACATAAACTTGTAGTCCAAGGATAATTTCTCTCAACCGGGTGGTTACAGCAGAAGCACTTTTTTACGTGAAAGGAAAAAAATTTTTTGGCAGGAGTGAGGGATGTATTTCCAACCCAAGCACTATGTGATAGCAAATCTATGGTAAAATTTGTATCTGGTATGTGGCTATTTTTTTGGAATCTGCCATTAACACCCCCCCCCTTTTTTTAAGTGACAGGCTTCCTATCCTCCCTTCCAATTACATTTGTGTAAAAATGGCACCCATGACCTCACTGTCTCAAAACAAATGGGCATGGCAGGGGGAACAAAAGTCTCCATTGTTCTCTGCGATTCTCCTTGAAGAGGCAAACACCAAGTAACCACAACAAAATGATCCCTCTGGAGCACCGTCTACATGGAGACCAGGAATGACAACAATCAACGAGTCTTTCAGTGAATACCTGTAGACGCTTTCGGTCGGCTGCTGGGAAGACGGAATCCCTTACCTGGCTCGTTCCCGTACGTCTATCCCAACAAACTGTGACACACTGAGATGTTAAAGCTGTCAACTTTTCTTTGTAAATGTTTCTACCCAGGAAGACAGTATTTCACCCACCAAGAAGCCTTCTGAGCGCATTCCTCCGAAGCAGCAGAAGCGGGAAGGTTTGCAGGAAATACAACAATGGGTATGCCTCCAGTAATATTTTATTCCTTTCTCCTTTATCTACAGTTATTTTTCATATTGTACAGTCTATTGAATTAGGTTCAGTGCCTGTCTCGGCCAAAATAATGCAACTTCAGTAAACCAAAAAAACCAAAAAACCAAAAACCAAAAAAACCCCTCTGGATTGCTTACCTTTGATACGCCTGAGGAGAGGCAGGGGGTGTATTGAACACGTGTGAGTATGGGTGGTAAGGTGTCTTTTTCAAAGCCTGAATTAGATTTTGTCTATACTCTGGGTCTATGCACCACAAGGACCCTTTCCCAATGCTCTGCAAAGAAAATGAAAACATAAAAATGATTAATAGAAGAAACACCCGGGATTCGGCAGCAAGTAGATGAATCGCAATTACCACAGTTACTTATTTTTAAGAGCCTCTCGCTTATTTTTTGGCGTTTGCTAGCCAGAAATACGGAATGTCGTCCCCTGACAATGCAGCACCATAAAACGCACTTCAGCCTTACCTGGATTAAGTCTGACAGACGAAATGAACATGTTATTACCAGGTGGTGCTGATACAATAATATTGTAATTTTCCTACCCTGCCGGCCCCCAAACTCAGACTCCTTTATTATTTCTCAGTGTCAACTCTGAAGGACGTGTGTATTCTCTTCTAGAAAATGAGTTTTAGATTTGTCAGATTTCAAATGTGGAAAGCAAAGGAGGGCTGGGTACCTCAAAACTCCCATCTCCGCTGTAAAAAAAAATGCGAGGGTTATGTTTTTGAGCCATATTATTTCGGTACCACTTCACAAAAAAAAACAGAAAAGGAATCGACTTGTTTTTTTCCTACTTACAAAAGAATGACATTTAAGCTTCCAATGGAATTCTGTAATTACCTTCCCCGAGAAACAAAAGAACTCAGGCAGCAGCGGTTAAACCTAAGCCAGAAGCCAGTAGCTATTTTCCGGATGCCTCAGTTCATAGACCTAAAGGAGTCGAATCTTTAGAAGTCCAACTTTAGAATGCAAATTTTCTAAAACTGGTTCCATGGAAAGACTCGCTCTGAGGCCCGCTTTCGGTCTGTGGACAGCATTTTTATTAAGAAAGAAAAGTCAAGTCCATCCTGAGAGGCCCACTGAACTGGCAGTGTGCCGACAGGCAGTCACTACTCCAACTGTATGCTTTCAAAAGTGACCGAATGTACCCAAGCGGTTTGATAAGGTCGTTTGTAAATATTTACTGATTTGGAGAGAAAAGAAGTCAAATTACATAAACCCGCGCCCACCCCATGCTTGCAGCCAAGGGACTGACTCTCTTATTTTCAGAACTATTGTACTACAGGAACATTCAGAAAGCAAACAATAAAACTGTTTAACTATTAGAGGGGGGAAAATCTCCAAGAAAATCCCTTACAAGGAAAACAAAAATTAAGTTATTCCTAAAAACCTTTTTTTTTCCTAATTTTTTTTTTTAATTTATTTTTGAGACAGAGAGAGAAAGAGCATGAGCAGGGAAGGGACAGAGAAAGAGAGGGAGACACAGAAGCCGAAGCAGGCTCCAGGCTCCGAGCTGTCAGCACAGAACCCGACACGGGGCTTGAACGCATGAACCGTGAGGTCATGACCTGAGCCAAAGTCGGATGCCCAACCGACTGAGCCACCCAGGCGCCCCTATTCCTAAAATCTTTAAAGAGGCTTTTAAAAATTTATATTTCAGTCATGAGTTCAGCAAGTAGTTTACTCACAAACTTATTCGCAGAACCCATTAGAATTCTTTACTATCACAACATCAGTGAGCAGTGGATCTGGAATTAACTCTTTCTGGTGCCTTATGAACAGAGAATTGCTCAAAGCCAAGGAGAGAAGGGGGCTGGAGCCTCTGGTCACCCCACCCTCCACGCCCAGGGTGCAGGCCTGAGCCCAAACACGGGTCCCGGTCAGGCCGACCAGCCTAAGCTGAACACCAACGTTCCAGTTTCACCATCTGGAGGTCTAAAGACATGAAAAATGTCAACTTTGAAAAATCCAACGTCCTTAAGTGGCCTTTCCTTTCATGTGTACATTTTCAAACCCGGAACAGTTTAGGGGCATGGATGAGACTTTCCCGGTAAAGCAGGCAGGCCACCAAATGAGCTGCCAGGGTGGAAAAGAGATGCAAAGCACTCTTTCTAGAAGAGGGAGGGGCAGACCGGTAACTACCAAATTTGGATGACGTGAAACAAACCAAAAGCTAGTAACTCCTGGGCAGATGGGGGTCCTGGCCTGATTCCATTGGAGCCCCATGCAGTGAGCCCTGCAAGGCCCCTAACCAGCAACCGGGGGAGGCCAGGACCCTCGTGCAACCCAAACATTTCTGCCACGAGATCATCTCTGTTCTGGGAACCTAACTGCTTTTGTTTTCATCAAGGTGGCTCTCAGGGTGGGGCCGTCTATTCTTACAGGGAATAAAATTATGACAAAGAAATGAAGGACAACTGGCCCTCTTGGGCAAATAACAATAAGCCAAGAATGTGGTTTCTCCTAACCCTGACCTAAGTATCTTTTTTATTACACTACATTACTATTTACCAACTACAGGGAAAAAACCCACAGGTGCCGGGAAGGGGGAGGTTGCAAGGTAAGTGATCCAGGTGCAAGAAGCAGGGGGAGGTACAGTCAGAACTAGGAATTCTGGGGCCAGAGAGACGCTTCCTGTGTGGTCCTGGGAAAATCAGGGTCCCCAGAAAGTCTCGGCTTCCTCCTTGGCAAAACAAAGACCCCCTCCGCCAGGGATGGGTGTGAGGGCCAGCAATGGCATGATGTAAACACCTGTAACAGGTGCCTAGAGGTACTCAATAATGGTGGATGACGTCACGAACGTCTCCTTTCTGACAGAATAAAGGGAGCGAGGCTGGCTCTCCAATGCCTTTTGCTAAATCAAATCTGATTTTCCCAAAGCCGACCCTCATAAAAGCAGCACCAAGTTCCAAGTGGCAGTGGGAGGAGCCGCCAGCAGATTCACTGTTGGTCCGGGCTCAGCAAACCCACCCTGAAGAGCTCTTCTGCTTTCTACGATGCTCCCTTTATTTCCATCCGTGCCCCCACCTGCCTTCTATGCACCACCTGTTCTATGTACTCGCTACCGTAACTCCTCCCATGCTCAGAAAGCCAATTCTGACTCACAGGAGCCTAGCTGCTAGAAGTTTTCTTTTACCCGGGTCTTAAGGGGTGACCACCAAGCCCAGGCTTAATTTCAAGCTGGTCGGCACATATTTGCAACGTTTATTCACTGCAGACGGTTGCCCAGGATTTGGGTCATAATGATTCCTCCCTCGATCAGTTCTGCATTTCACTGGGAGAGAGACGTGGGATGGCTGATTGGTTTTCACAGACCAGACGTGAATGTCAGTATCTCGTACTTAGAATTTCCAAAGGGAGAAAAACAAACAACAAAAAAAGCATCTTTGGGACACACCCATGGGGACACTCATCTGTCTACTCCAATGACTGTAGAGCTCGAAAGGAACAGAAAGTGTCTGGCATTGCATCTCGTGCAAATATCCTCCTTGGTCTCACGTAACAGTTCAGAAGAGTAAAAAGGGTGACTTGAAAAAAATTTTAATGGAAATATGCACACAGAGAAATACTCAAGTTTCTTAGGCCAGGAAAAATTACATTTAATGCCCCTAACAGGGGAAAGGCAGCTGAAATTTGATCATAGCTGTATAATACATTTAGAGTCAGGGCTTTTACAGAAATTTCTGCATCCTCTCTGAAGAATAGGGATTTTTTTTTTTTTTTTTAATGTGACAACTGTGGGAGCCATGCATCAATTAGGGTTAAGGAATTCTAAATAATAAGAAAGATCTTCATTCAGAGACACATTTTTGTGTATATGCGTTCTTTAAGATGACATTTATATACCTACATGTATATAGAGAGGAAAATGTCTCCGAATGAAGATCTTTCATACACACACATATATAGCTCGAAAAAAACTAACGTGAAAAAGTAGAGGGAAAAAAAAATAAATTGAGTAAGAAGATATGGATGAGGCCAAGTTTTGTTTTTTAATTAAAAAGCACCTGGAGAATAATAGACATCTCCCTGTTAGCAATAAAAAACACATCAGTACCCAAGAAGAAAAAAAAGACAAGAGCCTGTATTGTAGAAAGAACTGATTAGTTAGAAAGGTTAAAAAAGAGAGAGAGAGAGATAAGAACAACAACTAAATTAAGTCTTAAATCTAACTTCTAAAGATAACATTTTCTCCGAGATGTCTCTAGCAGCTCGTGAATCTGTCCCCCGCCCCCATCCCCACCCACCCCCGCTACAGTAATTTGGACCTGCACACAGCACTTGTCTGTCTGTCTGCCTTACATACGGGTCTTCATCTGTGGGCTCTGCACTAGGTTGTGAATCCCTGAGGGTAAGTACCAAATTTTAAAGATTATTTTCAAACTGTGGGCTGTCACATTAATGGGTCCTGAAATCGACGTAACAGGTCACCACCAGCATTGTGTTAATGGAACAGAACAGAACCAAACAGATCAGACTAGAAAACATGTGTAGTAAAGTGGTATTTTGTGAAATGGGCATGTCTCTATGCATGGAGCATAAGAGATCACAAGGTAACATACACTTCTTACTTGGATTCTGGGTCCAAGAAGTATGGTCAACACTGGTCTAGGACAACAATCCCCCCCCTTCCCCCCCCCCCCCCCCCGCGCACCCCTGCCCCCTTCTCATTATTTCTGAGGGATAAAGCCCGTTTCCAGCAGTAATGCAGGACTCTCTCATGACAGCCAATGCAGAGGAGAGGAGCCGTCCTTGGGAAAGGGAGATCATAAGGCGGGAGCCATGTCAATTTGGAGCAGGGAGCTGGACAGGTGTTCTTGGTGCATTTGAAATGATTCTTCTTGATGTTTCTCATACGCCATTTCCGAGGGTGTTTCCACCGCCACCTACCCTTGTTCATTCCCTCCTCCATACGGCACCCACTCCACGCCAGGTGCCATGGGGGTCACACTAGTGACTACACACAATGCAAAAAGGTGCTACTCTCTTGAAGCTTGGATTCAAGTAAGACAGCAAGTAAGTAAGTGAAGAGATAAGTAGGCAAGATCATACAGACAGACCGTAATGCCTGCCGTGAAGGAAATAATGAGCAATGGGTTCGAAGACTGGAACTTGCCGCCATAGGAAGAATAAATGGGTTGGAAGGTCTGTTAGGAGCTGATGCCACAGCCTGGGCCTGAAGTGGCCGGGTGGCAGCAGAGGAGGAGGAGGAAGAAGGACAGCTTCAGGATGTATTCTGGAGAACCACCTGGTCCTGGCAATGGATTAGAAGTGGCAGGTAAAGAAGAAAGAAGAAGAATGGTTCAGTTTGTGCAACGAATTGGGTCAAAGATTGGGAGGGGGGAAATCTGGTGCTCATCTGAACATATAACTTTTGACCTGCCTATGAATTAAGAACAGCTGATCGCAGTACTTGAATGACGTTGCTGGACACCCATTACCTCTCTTCCCTCTGTTGTAGACCCACTGACCATCCCCACCCCCCCCCCCCACCCCCCGTTTATAGCAAAAGCTCAGTGATGTAGAAAGGTAGATCTATGGTGGGCTGCCTTTCAAGGTTTAACATCAACTGATTTTCTACAGCTGATTCTTCTACAGCAGGGGCCGGTCAGAGGAAATGTGTTAGTCGTTGAAGGCCACGCGGTCTCTGTTGCAACTACTCTGCCGTTGTCCAACAAAAGCAACCACAGACTGTGGCAACCGCAGATGTGGCTGTGCTTCCGTAAGACTTGATTTATAAAAACACAACCTGCCGTTGCCCCTGTCCCACCGCTCCTATACTCGAACCCAGGGCTCAGACTCTAAACTCCTGTAGCTGTGGGAACCGAACACCAGGTGAGGAGTCTTCAGGGGCTAGGAGAGGTGGGCTGGTGCTGTGGGATTGGGGAGGGGGAAGTCAAGTGCTCGAAGGCAGGAAAGGGGGTCACGCGGAGGGCGGGGGAGGAGGAGGTGCAGATGGGCTAAGTCAGCCTGTCGTAACACGAATACAACTCGTTGAGCCGGCACAGCTCAGCTCCCTCTGATTCTCTGGGTCTCAGTTTCTCCTCTTTAAAGTAGATGGTCAGACTCAATCATCCCACAGGCTCATACCCTTATGCTGTGAGAATGTGTTGCTACACTCTCGTTAGTGGATCTGGGCCTTCATCTCTCTGTCTCCTTCCTGGCGTTTTACTCACTTGTAGCTTTTATAAACGGGGAGCCCCCAGAGTTGACATTTGTCACCCAGTTGCCATTCTAACCCAACATGAGCAAAGTTGTCCTGGGATCTGGAAGGCGGGCTTAAAAATCGTCTGGAAACAGCTCCTGCTGTAGCCTCCCCAGAGCTGGTCCCAGGGCACAAGAATGTTTCCACCCCTCACCCCCCCAACCCCTGCCACTCCTCCTCTACTCTGGAGCTGACTCCTGTGCAGGCTCCTCGGGGACAGGCTGGCATAAAGGAAGAAGGGAGAGAAAGGAGGGGGAGGCTAGTGGAGGGGCCAGCAGGTGCTGCTACTCTCCTGGTTGCAAGTTCCCTCCTTCCCCAGAAAAGCCATCCTCGGCCCCTAGACAAGGCCGAATCCAGACTTGAACAGGTCACAAACCCGGCCCAACTTCCCTAGGCCTAATCAAAGAATCCCCCTTGGGCCCTTGGCTCTCATTCTGAAGCAGGTCATTTGACACTTGGGATCATGACACACCATGACATAAAGGCAGGGTCCACTTTTTAGGGTGCAGGACCCCCCCCCCCGCCAGAGGAAGACAAACAATAAACAACTTTGAAAGACTGCGTAAGCTAACCCAAGGGCTACAGGACAACAGAGGAGAAAGAGGAGCCCCCCACACACAGTCCTAGGTCAGCCCCTCCCGCAGACCCACTCAATGCTCATACCCCCTGTGCAGGGCAGCCCCCCAGCAGAACACGCAGCCTCAGAAACGGTTCTCACCTTCCCACCAAGCCCCCTACACAGTCTCTCTCCCTTGTGTTCGCACTTCCTGGGCCTGTCGAGATGGTGAAAGACAAATACGCCCATGTGCCCATGAGAGGGGCCAGAAGCAATGCCAGGGCTTTCCTGGGGAGCATTCCAGAACGCATCCCACACGTGGCTCCGAATCAACTGAGGGATTGAACCTATACGGTTCTTGTCTACACTGCTACCCTGCTGTGTTACTGGATATAAACCACTTGTCCTCTCGGACTGGCAGCTTTTTCACCTCCACATTAGAGGTAATACTATCTTCTCTGAGTCACGTTGGGCCTAAATGTGGTCATGCGTAGAATGTACCTAACACTGTACCCAGTGCTTAAAAGCCAGTTAATCAATTCAATTCTCCTCTCTGTCAAAGGAAGTCACAGGAGAAGCCGGGTGATACTAAAAAAAGAGACAGAGAGAGAACAGAGAAAAGTTATGCTAACAGATGACCATGACCTCGTACCCCAGCAAAATGCTTGGCAAATGAGTGATTCGTAGAGGCCCTTTTTGTTCTAAAATTCCGTCGTTTATAATCTAAAGACATCAAGGGGGGTTTTTAAATTTTAAAATACGAAGCAAATGATCTGAGGAACTAGCCCAGTACATGAAAGAGAGAGGCAGAAAGAGAAAGAACAAAACTAATCACGGAGAATTTTTATCCAGAGAGATGGCTGTTCATTTCCCACAACAAAACAGATCACTGCTCCAGAAGAAAGATTTTTTTTTTTAAACGTTTATTTATTTTTGAGACAGAGAGAGACAGAGCATGAACGGGGGAGGGGCAGAGAGGGAGGCACAGAATCCGAAGCAGGCTCCAGGCTCTGAGCCATCAGCACAGAGCCCAACGCGGGGCTCGAACTCACAGAGCACGAGATCATGACCCGAGCACGAGATCGTGACCTGAGCCACCCAGGCGCCCCAGGAAGAAAGATTTTAAAAAGAGAAGTCACATCAGACACTTGGATCTCTCTAACAACTTTGCAGCATTGTCCTGGTTTAAATGCCCCACTGCGTTCTCCCCTCTCCCTCTCTCTCTCCCCCCCAAAGGAAGAGGGATGAAAAAAGAGAAATTACACCCCTGGTCCAGACAGAAGTTTCTCTCAACCCACCCCCTGTGCCTCAGTCCTGCTCCACCCCAGGGTGGGGGGGGGAGCCCCTGCAGGCAGGGAGGGCAGACTCCGAGGCTTCGAGGACCATGCCAGCCTACTGGCATCAGGAGCTGGAAACAGAGCCGCTGATGGTCACAGCCACCGAACAACGTGTCCTCTATGGAAGTCTCCCCCACTCCGCAGCCGTCTTGCTATTATTTTACAGACGTGCTCCAAAAGCTACAAAGATGGAATCATGACAAAGAGGCCACTTGTGCAATACGCAGATACAGGAGCTGTGTGATGGTTGTTAAGGCCCCACGGCTCTGTCGGGAGCACGCTTCGGCCACCTCGGAACACCCCCTTCCTTCGTGAGCATACACGGGCACGGGGGTGAGGGAACACAAGAAGGGACAGGTGGGCAAGGACCATTTTCAGACACATGGGAAATGTTTCGTCTGCAGTGGAGACGCTGGGCAGGCTCCATGAATCGATCATTTCCTTGCATTAACACCTAAATAGAACCAAAAGAAACCCAACATGTGCCTTAAAACCAAATTAATCTCTAGGAAAAGCCAGGTGTGGGGAAGTGGGCGGGACCTGTGGAAGGAAGGCAGTCGGTTCACTAGAGGTTAGGAGGGCTTTGGTGTCATTTGCTCGGTCACTTGCTATCTGCGGGAGCGGCTTTCTTCTCTTGCCCTCCACCACCCATCAGTGCAGGTCAACTGGGGCGGGCTGAGGGCGAGCCCGAAGCACGCAACTCATGCAGGCTGCTGGAGCTGGGAAGTGGGTTGAAATGAGCTCTCTCTCGCACTGTCTACACTACTGCTTCCCGACTGCCAAAGGCAGGCGACGAGAGCTCAGTGCACCAACATCAATAACAAAATGATCAACAAACATCCAAAATATGTTTTCTGATAAATACTGTCAAACTCCACTTCCTTGGAGCTTCTAACAAGGAAAAGGGAACACGCACACCCACACAGACACACACGTGTACCCCCTCCTACTCCACATCGGAAGGCCAAAGCATTGGCATCTGTAAGATCACTGCTTTTATACAATTAAACCTTGGGTTCTTCCAAATTAGTTTTGCCAATCTGCCGTTTGGGGACCGTCCACAAATAAGGGTTAACGATTCTCCCCTATCTGAAGGACAGCATTACCTGGGCAGGCTGAGAAGGAAAACAGACACACAGAGAGGTTTAAAAAACTTTCAAACACTTGCAAAACAAAAGGGAAGTGTAAGAAGCTGGTTGTTTTATACACTTCTAGTAATAGGCCACAGCACTTCAAAGAGCTGAATTCAAATGAATTCAAGATATTGTGTGACATCAATATATTATGTGGCCACACACACACACACACACACACACACACACACACAAAGTATATGGATAGATAAGAAAATTCTTCATGACCATGTAACTGCTAACAACTTTATTAGAGCAATGAGGATATGCAAATATAGCAGGTTTTATTTGTCACCTGATATAGAACAAGAGTGAACAGTGATGTGATAGAATTGTCCAAGATGTGGATATACTCCTTTTTACAATTTTTTAAATAACAGCTGTTTGTATTGTACCCACAATCTTAAAATAAAAATTGCATAAGCAAATTATAAAGAGGACACATGGGGGGGCGCCTGGGTGGCTCAGTCGGTTGAGCAGCTGACTTCGGCTCAGGTCATGATCTCACAGTCCGTGAGTTCCAGCCCCGCGTCAGGCTCTGTGCTTATGGCTCAGAGCCTGGAGCCTGTTTCAGATTCTGTGTCTCCCTCTCTCTCTGACCCTCCCCCGTTCATGCTCTGTCTCTCTCTGTCTCAAAAATAAATAAACGTTAAAAAAATGTTTTAAAAAATAAAAAAAATAAAATAAACATCTGACATTTGTCATGTAGCCAAGTATATATATTTATCGAGGAAGGTGACAGATGCTGCTGCTCCTGCGCTGGCGATAATGACGATTACAGTGCGGACAACAATGGCAATGGCACTCTTACACCTTGATGAACTCTTTTTTTATGCTTGGTTGTTTTATTATATAAAAAAAATTTGGTGGGGGGGGGGAGCGCCTGGGTCGCCCTTGGCTCAGTCGGTTGAGCGTCCGACTTCGGTTCAGGTCATGATCTCACAGTCCATGAGTTCAAGCCCCGTGTCAGGCTCTGTGCTGACAGCTCAGAGCCTACAGCCTGCTTTGGATTCTGTGTCTCCCTCTCTCTCTGACCCTCCCCCGCTCATGCTCTGTGTGTGTGTCTCTCTCTGTCAAAAATAAATAAACATTAAAAAAATTTTTTTTTTAAATAAAAAAAATAAAGAGGATACATGGTAGAACAAAAGACACGTTAGATTGCCTTTTCATGCTTTTTAAAAATTTTTTTCAGTTTCTTTATTTTGAGAGACAACACATGCGCAAGTTGGGGAGGGGCAGAGAGAAAGAGAGACAGAATCCCAAGCATTCTCCTCATCATCACTGCAGAGCCCGACGTGGGGCTCGAACTCAGGAACTGTGAGATCACAACCTGAGCCAAGATAAAGAGTCAGAGACTGTGCTGCCCACGCGCCCCCAGGCTTGGTTTTTTTTTAAGTTGACAAGGCAAACTAACTTAAAGCTAATAGGTATGAAGGGAGGTAAATGTACCATTTACGGCATTGACAGAAACAGAAACTCAGTTATTTGAGAAGTTCAAACCCCAGGAAGGGACTTTTATAAACAGATCATATGAAGGGTAGAGGCGAACAGATGACAGCCAGCTCTAGTTCTGGATTGAACTTGCACTCTTTCCAGAACCTCTTTCTTTTTTTAAAAAAAAATTTTATATATCTTTAAATGTTTATTTTTTATAGGCAGAAAGAGCACGAGGGGGGAAGGAGTAGAGAGAGACAAACAGAATCTGAAGCAGGCTCCAGGCTCTGAGCTGTCAGCACAGAGCCCGACGCGGGGCTCGAACTCACAAACCGTGAGCCGAAGTCAGACGCTTAACCGACGGAGCCACCCAAGCACCCCAGTACCTCTACTTTCTTTAAAGAGATTCAGACGCTGCAAAATGATAAGTAACGCAGTCATTTTTTATGGAGGGTAATAAAGGCACACAGACATCCACGGCCGGGTTACATCTGGCGACCTTGTGCCACTTTATCTGCTGGTCGCCAGTAGTTACTCATCTATTTTTAAATGTTCCGATATGATCTTATCTAACTGGCACACATCATTTGATCACCTTATTTCCATAACTAAAAGTTGTTGAATGTACCTGGCCAGGTAGAAGTTACAGGGGTGTGTGTGTGTGTGTGTACTGGGTTGGAACTTAATAGTTATGGCATTGTATTTTGCAAAAAAAAAAAAAAAATCGTAAAAACCCTCTCTCTCGGGAAAACATGCACACAGGGTTGTAGGTGTGTTTATATGTTTGCTTTGTCAGGGATGGCCACTGGCCACGGTTCCAACCAGTCAGTCACCGCTCTCTCTCATTCATGGTCCACAAGGGGCCTTTGCTGGGTTCCTAGGCTGGGAATCCAGCTTTTGGCGAACCATCTTGCTATAGAGCCAACTTGGCCCACCTAGAGAGGGACAAAGTGCCTTGCCAGCACCTTTAAATTTCAGCACGAGTGTTCTAACAGCAAAGGAGACCCTTTCAACAAATGGTGCTTGAGCACAGGCTGATGTTACGGTATCTGCTGCAAAGACAAATCTGAAGCCATCCCCAACCCAAGTGGGAGAAGCGACAAGGAGCAAATGACACCCTAAATGTTATGGATTCCTTTTCAAATAGTCAAGATGTGGACAGAGCCTGCAGGACTGGAGGGCAAGGCTGAATTTGCTGGAGGGGGTGGGGGGAGGGCAGCAAAACTGCAGGTGAGCAGAGGCAGATCCAGAACTCCAAAAGGAACTGAGACCTCAAGGAGCCCTAGGCAAACAAAGGGAGGGGAGAAGAATGGGGTGGGGGTGGGGGGGTTGGACTGAGAGAATGAACTAATCATGTGATTGGCACTCAGGGAAACATTTAAGTAAACAGAATCTACCCCAAAAGACTAGCTGACCTGGACCCTGGGAATCACATGAAAACCGTGGCAAAGGCTGAAGCTACCCGACCCAGCAGCCACCTAGGGCCACGGCACGATGGTGTCTAAACCTTCCTCTTGGCCTCACTCGGAGTCTCCTTGAGGCCAATTTCAGAGCACTGAGAAGGCAAATTACATTGGTCCTCAACCTCATCATCACATCTTCCTGACAAATTGTGTTTCCAGGAGGTTCTGCAGAAGGTGGGAGTTGCCAACCTCCGGGCAGGCACAGCTATGCAGATTGCGGCATTTCGGTGATAGTGGGATGGGTGTCACCTGCAAAGGCCAGTGTCCAAACTGAGCACTGCTCGCTATGGGGAGTCACCTGGGCTACCAGCACAGTGACCAACAAGACTGTTACAGGGTCATGAGGGCACCTGGGACAGCACATCTGTGTCTGCACACTTTTCTTCTTTTTTTTTTAATGTTTATTTATTTTTGAGAGAGAGAGAGAGAGAGAGAGAGAGAGAGAGAGAGTGCAAGCAGGGGAGGGGCAGAGAAAGAGAGAGGGAGACACAGAATCTGAAGCAGGCTCCAGGCTCTGAGCTGTCAGCACAGAGCCCCATGCGGGGCCCAAACTCACAAACCATGAGCTCATGACCTGGGCTGCAGTAGGACGCTTAACCGACTGAGTCACCCAGGCGCCCCACAGCTGCACCCTTTACAACTCACCTGCGAACCCACTATGACCTGAGGCACGGAACACAAGAAACAGTCCTCCAGAGATTCAACCAGAAGCCCATCAGGTTAATAACTGACAATTAAACACGACGACATGATAGCAAATGAGAGGAACTCGGCCAAGGGTTATGAGTTACATGATTATGACACATAAGGGGAACATCTCCGCTCTAACAAACACTTTACGTGGCGCATTTCAACGGACAGGGTAAAAGTACTCTCTAACCACCATTTCATTAGTCCTGACAGGGATCTCAGGAAGGACGCCTGCAGCCGGGATTCTGGACCTCCCCATGGGGGGAGGGGAGGGACCCCAAAAATAGGTGCCCTGCCCACGAACACACCAGGCTCAGACCATGCCACAGTGATTCGGTAAGGTTCCCCCCAAAACAGCCAGCCCTTGATCATCCATGGCGATTTTACACATGAGCCATTTTCATTGGCTCGGAACATTGCCGAGGCATTGGCCTAAATGCCAGTCCGACCAGGGGCTCAGGGTACACCCGAACATCTGAGCAGTGGTGGCGGTGGTAACAGCAACAGGAATCACCATTGACATTGACTGACAACTGACCACGTGCCAAGCACGGTCCTCAGCCTTTTTCGTGCCTATTTACTTTCCCAACAAACCTAGAAGACAGAGGGGCAGGAGAACCCTACAGACCAGAAAGTTAAGGCTCAGACAGGTTAACTAACTTGCCTCAGGTCAAATGCAAGCTGTCGGGACTTGGGAATGCGTCACCATGGAAATGCGAGTCTGCGACAAACATCACCAGGTAGGTAGCCAGCTGCAGTAAAACCATGCCTCACACACATCCCTAAGCCAAACTTAATGATTTGGGGATCACCTACTGTCATTAAAGGAACAGGTGTCCTTTACCAGGAGTGGCCACACACAAAGGCTTTTGGATACACACACTCTAATCGTTCACGTGAGAAGAGGCACAAAGTCCAAAGTTACGACTGCTACTATCACAGCTTTGTATTTGAGTCGTTGGCACGTGGTCATTGGCAGACAAAACATCACCTTTCCGTTTGTACAGAGAATTTCAAAGAACAATCAATTACCCGGGTGGCCCTAACCAACTCCATGAAGGGATCTGAGATTAAGTCCGTTTATAGCCAAGACGATTATAGGCTCCAAAAAGATGGGCTGGCCCCACTCCTAACCAGCAAGAGGCAGAGCCAGGATTCAAACCTCAGGCTTCTTGAGTTGCCTCCATCCATCACACGTCCGTGAGGAAATCCAGCCCGCCGGCAAGGTTTTCAAATCTGTGTGCATGGTTCAAGAGAGTTCCAGCGTCTGCACAAAGGGCTGAGTCAAGACAAACAGAATCCCACGAAGTGGGACAGTTTGTGCAAATATGTACATCCCCTCCCCCCAGGTGGGACCCAAGGTCTCTGAATTCACCTGGCAGGAAGGAGACTCCTAAAGTCATGTGCTCCTTCAGAGAAATCTTTGAAGAGAGTAAGGAGAGAAAGGGCTTTGGTTTGACAGACATATTCTAAAATGGGTGAGAGAGAGCTAAACTCCCCAACATCATCCCACTGGGATTATCGACTGTGGGTTTGTTTGGCAAAACGGAGCCCCAGATTACACTCAACTTCCAGCATAGGGGCTACATGGCCTGTGTAAGCGAGGACACGACTTACATTTCCAGTGAGTTCTATCCTTCCGAGTACATAATACATATAAGTGCACATATAAGACACTGCCATCAACCTTTTACTTATTTGTTTTTTAAAGTTTTAGTTAAGTGATCTCTATACCCCACGTGGGGCTCGAACCGCTGGCCCCAAACATCAAGACTCACACGCTCTTCCCACTGAGCCAGCAGGCACCCCTGTCATCACTCTTTTAAGACCACAGAGAAAAATGTTGTGTCTGGGGTGTTTCGACTGTGCAGCTGTTCCCCCAAAACAACCACAACAAAACAGTGTGTCTGTTTCAGTGTCACTTTCTTCCCCGTGTGGCAGCCCCAGGGGACAACTTAGCTTGGATGGCACGCTTACTCCGACCCGTATCAGCCGTGCCCCACGCACCCCTGTGGGAGCCCCGGAAGCCACCCAGCTCAGAGAGACTCTTCATGTAGGCAAGGACAGCGTGTGGAGACAGACCGCTCGGACAGGCGGGCTCTGCCTTCTGCACACTCAGAGGCAGCCCAGAGAGGAAGGCACGTCCCTCTCTGGGAGAGATCGCCCTTGACTTTGTAGCATCTTCCAATGATGGGAAAGTAGTTAACCCAATGCTTGAAAAGGAAGACTATCCAGAACCTAGCAGAAACGAGTCTGGGGCTCCGTTTAGGCATTGTTTGTTTGTGTAGGTGTTTTAAATTGAAGACCGATCCCTAGCTGTTAAATTAACCTTCCATGGTGACCTGCATGATCACCGGCGGCCCTCTCGCGCTTAGGCATTGGCCAGGACTGAGCACACACGTGCACTGGGTACTCGGAGCACGCGGGCAACACTACAATGGTTGCCGATCCTCCCCATCCTGTACTCTTTGTCTAACTGTGCCGCATACACTCCATCCACCCCACAGAGCCACTCGCACTGCTCCCAGCCCGAGGAGACCAACATGTGTAGACACGTGGCCAGGCTCTACTGACTTCGCGTCTGGTTCAACCAAAAGGAGGCACAGGGAAGACAAGTGAAGGGTGGAAGGAGGGTGAGGGCAGGGTATTTACTCCCCAGGCTCCAGGCTGCATCCCGCCACCAAAGGCCGTGCCCCTACCGAGGGCTCATAACCACAGCTCCTTTCTCCTCCAGAGGCCAGCACTTGCCCCCTTGCCTTCAGGAGGGGTGAGGGGGGTGGGCGCCTGGGTGGCTCAGCTGGTTAAGCGTCCGACTCTTGGGTTTCAGCTCAGGTCATGATCTCATGATCTGTGAGAAAGAGCCCTGCGTCGGGCTCTGTGCTGACAGCGTGGAGCCTGCTTGGGATTCTCTCTCTCTTCTGTGCCCCTCTCCCACTCGTGGTGAGGAAAGTGCCCTGGGGTAGCCCGCCATCGCCCCTCCCCTGGGGGTGCACGGGGTGGGCATGCGCCCTCCTCACTGGTTCCTAGCATCCCTGCCCAAGGCTGCCAGACTGGCCCTTTATTAAAAGCTCCTCAGTTACGTGGGTCATTGTGCCTAGTGTCTCCTGCCAGGGCGATGAATGGCAAGAGGAAAACCACACTGATCGCCCCTAGAATTTCACTCTGGGAGTCTACAGGCCACAGTATGTGCATAAGAATTTCCCCGTCATTTCCCCAAATCACAGAGAATAGCAGAGGGGGAAATGCCACAATTGCGTCCCCAATCATTTACTCTGTTGTATACCTTGAGACCAGAATTCATCTTCCTAAAAAGTGAAATACAAGCTTTCAAACACGACAACTCGATTACAGCACTCATAAAGCACGTTGTCACCAAAACTACTCTCTGTAGACTTCCTCTAAGAGCGCACCGTCAGTGATTACTATTATGTTTCAGTCACTTTCACTGTGCATAAAAACTGCAAATAGGAGAACAGCGTCAGTAAGGTGTCCGGGTTTTAGAACAGCCGAGTGAAACTACATTGTATCTAAAACACTTCGGAGTACATACTAACTATATGGTATGAATTCAATTATTGTAACAATAACAGAATCAAAACTTCTAAGAACTTAAGGCCTAACATCCTGAAGACTATCAGTGTTCTGGACGAGGTCAGAGTGACCTTCAGGAAATTAACACAGACTGAAGTTGCAAATCTAAAACCTAGGAGCTGTCTCATGGGGGGTGGGATCTCCAACAAACCTACAAGACGTAATGAAAAAAAAAAACACTGATAACATAATAGGCGTTGACCTTCTTTAATCACTGAGGAATCATCAGTACCCACAATGTTAAAAACAAAATTAGGGGCGCCTGGGTGGCTCAGTCGGTTAAGCGGCTGACTTCGGCTCAGGTCATGATCTCGCGGTCCGTGAGTTCGAGCCCCGCGTCGGGCTCTGTGCTGACAGCTCAGAGCCTGGAGCCTGTTTCAGATTCTGTGTCTCCCTCTCTCTGACCCTCTCCCGTTCATGCTCTGTCTCAAAAATAAATAAACGTTAAAAAAAATTTTTTTTTAAAAATAAAAAAAAATAAAATTAAAAAAGGGATTTTAACAAATTAAATGTAAACCATGTGTTACCGCTATGTATTTTCTTTTTTTTTGTTTTTTTACCACTATGTATTTTTAAAACGCTGTGAGGAACAAGTGTAAAGGACTTCATCTAAAGACAAATAATTGTGTGAGAGCTCACTATGGCTTTACCACAGACCTGGGTTCCAACAGCCGGGTGTGAGCTGCTTTCCCAGGGCTCAGCCTGTTGCTACAGGTCCCAGTTACAGCACTTTAGAAATTTTGCAACAAGTATGAAGGGAGGGAGCAGGTAAACAATGCCTTTTTTCTTGGGAAACAAGGAGGAGACTCAGGTACAACAGCCTAAGGCCTCTCCTTGTATGTTTCGTACACAGCTCCCTGGGAAGGTTCAACAGTACACTGATTTATAAGTTACCTGATTAGCGACTACCGCCCCTCGCTAATATGTAAAGTCTATGAAGGTGGAGGCTATTCCCATCTGTGCTCGTGACCCTGTGTGAACACAGATGCAGGTGTTCAAAAGATTTTCTACTCGTTTACACACCCACACCTTCGACGGGAGGATGGACAATAAGAAGTTTGAGATTTTGCTAAATATACTTTTTTCATAGAATTTTGACTTTAGAACTAAGAAATGTTTTCCAATTCAAAATAAAAAGGAGAGCAATACAAATTAAAATCATGAGATACGGCAATATGCCCACGGGAGTGGCTAAACTTAAAAATGCTGTCAATCTGAAGCGCTTTTCTGGATGTGAAGCTACCAAAACTGTGGGGAGGGAGGTAAAACTAGCTCAATCACGTTAGAAAACAGTTTGGCATTTTTGCATAAAATTATGCATGCGCCTATCATGGGACCCTGCAATCCCATTCCTAGATATTTACCCAACAGGAATGAATTCACATATCCACACAAAGACCTGTACAAGAATGTTGTATGAACATTGTTGTATGAATGTTGTATGAGTACAGCAGCTTTGTTCATAATTCCATAAAACGACAATTTCTCCAAAATTCACCCACTGTGGACTGGAAAAAACAAATTACAGCTGATGAAATGGAATACTATTCAGCAATAAAAAGGAAGGAACTGCTGATACACACAACATTTATGATTCTCAAAAACATTACACTGAGTGAAAGAAGTCAGAAATAAAAGGATACTGTTCCATGATTTCATTACCAGGAAATTGTACAAAAGTAGAAAAGTACAAAATGTACAAAAGTACATCGGTGGCTGCCTGACGGTTCAGGTGGATGGAGAGAAGACTGATTCAAAGGGGCACAGGGAAACTGGCAATGAAGATATCCTGGTGGCCACTGTTGTAGTTGGTCACACAGACATATAGATATTAGTATATACACTTTCGATGGGTACAGTTTATCATATATTTATTAAGGTGTGCCTCAAAATTGGTTTCTTGGAAAAGAGCAAACTATCAACTTAAAAACTGTTTTAAAAGCAAACAAAATAACCTCACTGGAGGATCGAGTTGGCAACGTAACTTTACAGGGAAAAGGATTCTATCCTGTGGCTTTTGAACTCAATACTGACTGTCGGTTGTAGTAGAATGTGTACTAAGGACAAAATGAACTACTAAGAAATATGATGTTTCAACCTGAGTTATAGTAATAGTAACATAATTTTGAAACTATTTTGTGTATCTTGCAGAATAAAGCAAAAAATGAATGTGTGAATCCATTCACAGTATTAGAAGCCAAGCAAAGAGCTATGAATACAAAATCAAGGATTTTAAGGAAAAACCCACTATTGTCAGACATGACTTGGAAATATAAATAAGCCCATTATTCTATTGTTTCTTAGTTCTGTCCACCGAAAGCCCTGAAAATGGTAACACCCCAGTCACAATAAACACACTCAACATCCAGATTCGGTGTCTAAACACCATTCACCTCTAAAAGCAATCAGAGCTTTTTGGAGAAATGGATACATCTGGTCTGGGAATGGAAAACAGAAGATAAACCTAGGACATTTCTGTGCAAGAAAGCAAGTAAGTACTCAGAGACTAAAAGGGACATGTTCAAAGGACATGAAAGGCAGCCTGAAAGGGGTCTTACTGGCCAAATTTGAGGTAATTTGAGCATCAAAACAATCACTGTAATTGATTATAAACACGGACTAAATAAAACCGGAGTTGACAATGACATTCACAGAGATTTATTTGCCACCATAAGAGGCGATTATTACAATGACCCTTTTCTCTACAAATCAGCCATTGCAGTTCCTTTTTAAGAACTGTAATGCCAACTAATGATAGAATTAGAAAAATCACCATTTTGCAACACCCCCCCCCCCCCAACACACACACAGTGAAATAATTCAGGCAAGAATCATCAGTGGATATGCACACAGGGACAAATTATCTCCCCCTAGATTATGGGTTAATTGCAAAGGGAAACACATACCATGCGGTGGAGAGATCTGGTTTTGCCACCTTAGGCCAGCGTTCAAAACTGAGCGTCACTAACAATGAGACAACCTGGTGGGATCGGATGGTTTAAGAAGCACCCAGCATCACCTGGCAACTGTATCAACAAGCTTGAACCTAAACAAGCATTTGGAACTGACTTCCAGGGGACATGGGGCCGAGCTGAACAACATCACAAGGAAATACTCAGCCAAATTCAGGATGTAAGGCATCCCCTAAAACAACAGGCCTTGATCTTCTCAATCAAGGGGGTGGCAAGGTGGTAAGATCATTCCAGACTGAAAAGACGACAGAGATATAAAAATCCAGTTCCAATGCCTATCCCTTCACTGGATCCTGGTTTTAAAAAACCACAAAGTTATAAAAAAGAAAAAAAAAAAACAACTTTGGAGGACAACTGGAGAAATCTGAACATGGGCTACGTAGTAGATGCCGTAAGGAATTATTTCAAATTTTCTTAGGTGTGGTAAAAATGCTGTGGTTATACAGGAGCATGTCTTGATTCCGAAGAGATTTGTGCTGATGTTTGAAAGGGTACAGCGTCATGATGCTTTCAACTTTCTTTTCATTGGTTCATATAATCTGCATCGATGAATTAAATACAGCATGCGAACAATAACCGATTCTAGGAGGGTATTTAGGTGATCACTGTACTATTCTTGCATCTGTCCTGTATGTTTGAATTTTTTCTTAATAAGCATATGAGAAGGGGGGGGCAGGGAGCAGCAGTGGTGGCTTTTGGCATTGGACTCTCCTGGACAGAGCCCCGAGGGTGA
Source organism: Panthera leo (assembly GCF_018350215.1). Taxonomy (NCBI): domain Eukaryota; kingdom Metazoa; phylum Chordata; class Mammalia; order Carnivora; family Felidae; genus Panthera; species Panthera leo. The sequence goes on from NC_056684.1 coordinate 132,193,229, forward strand.
CAAGGCCGGCATTCTACATATCTCCATAGGCGTACCGAGCTGAACTGTGCCCTCACCTCCACAGATTCCTACATGGATACCCCAGCACCTCAGAATGCAACTGTATTTGCAGACAGGGCCTTTGAAGAGGTAACCACGCTAAAATGAGGCCAAGAGGGTGGGCTCTGATCTGATGTCCTCAAAAGAAGAGAAGATTAGGACAGGGCATACGCAGAGGGAAGATCATGTGAAGACATGAGAAGGCGGCCACCTACGAGCCATGGAGAGAGGCCTCTGAAGAAACCAGCTCAGTGGACACGTTTATCTCAGACTTCCAGCCTCTGGAACCGCGAGAAAATAAATTTGGTTGTTAAGCCACCCAGTCTGCGGTACTCTTAACAGCAGCCTAGCAAACTAATAGGATAGGGAAGGTTTCCAGGAGAAGGAGAAAGGCTGTTCCTCTAATCCAGACAGAGGAACAGCTTTTGCTTCCTTGTGTACATTACCCATTCACTGTTAGAGAAAAGCAAGAGCTCCCAGGATACCGTGTGTGCGTGTGTGTGCCTGTGTGTGCAGGGGGGTAGGAGTGAACACACCTATCCAGGCTGACTCAATGTCTGCTGCATCAGTGGGGGAATACCCAGACATCCTGGACCTCAGCTTCTCTTACACTCACGGGACTCCCTCTCTCAGAGCCAGCGATGTCTGGGGACGTCCCCAGAGCCTGGGTTTACCTCGGCAGAGACGCCTTAAAATGCACACGTCTGTCCGCTGCGGGCGATCAGACACCGAATTTTTATCACGAGCAGAAACGTTTCAAGTATATTAAAGTCATTTGTCCTTGAAATAGAAGAAACGTTCTTGTGTTTATCATCACGGTTCTTATTTATGAAAAAGGGGACATTTTAAACATGAAATTAATATTATGCGATTGATTTTTCTCACCTTTTCAGAACTCCCCCCAAATGCAAATAAAACCTAGTAGAAAAGGCAAGGAAAATGAGGCCTCACCAAATCCCTTTTCCCACACTACTTGAATCGCGCCCAGCAGATAAGGAGAGAGGGTCAGTTCTCGAAGCTCAGGATGTGGGAACTGGAAAGGGTCTTAAGATCTCCTGGTTGGCTCTCCTCGCTTGACATTTAAGGGACGTAAACTCAAAAGGGCAGGACTTGCTGAGAGCACACGGCTGGGGGGTGGTCTCACCCCACACTCCTAGCCATAGTCATGCAGGCCCCTCTCTACCCTGCCCTGCACTCAGGGACCCTCCCTGGCTATGCTGAACCCCCATGCCATGGTAAGAACCCTGAGTCTTTCCAGCAGACAGCAGTGAGGATGGAAAGATTTTGCGGGAAATCTACCCACAGTTTCTCAACCTTTGCCCCGCTGGCATCTGGGGCACGGTAATTCTTTGTGGTGGGGGTGGGTCCTGTGTGCTGCAGGAAGTTTAGCAGCATCCCTGGTCGCTACTCACCAGATACCCGTAGGACCCCTCGCCCAGGTCTGCACAACCAAATCTCCAGATACTGCCAAGTGTCTGTCCCCTGGGGGGACAAAAAAAATCACCTCCGATTAAGGACCGCTGCTCTAAGCATGATAAACCACTAAGTTCTGACAGAATGGGGCACACCTCTACGTCCAAGCTTAACATGAATGCAGAAAAGCACCACTTCCCACATCACTGACTTTACCCCTGGACGAGGCTTAAGCCACATTCCTTAAGAGCCCTGCCCACGAGCAGGGTGATCCCAGGCTCCCAGCGCTGAGGTCACACACCAGGTGCCCTGGTTCCCCTTCCTATAAAGAGCAGCAGCAACGACCTCACTGGCCCCACAGAGCCTGGACAGTCCTGGGAATCACCTTCAGAACTGCGTGAGCAGATCTCATCCGACCCGTGCGGACGAGAGACAAACCGGCCCCGGGCTACCCAAAACTCTGTACAAGATTCCGAAATCAAGCTCAGTGACCACAGGAGAAAAGCCCTCTTCTCGGAGAATCAACACAAAGACACCGGCAAGGTAAGTCAACTGCATCTGTAAGCGTTACCGACAAAGAATTCTCTGCTATGGACTAAATATTTACTCGCCGTAGTCCTGAAGCCACTCGCAGAGGGATTATGTCTCAGACGCAGGCGTTGGCCTACAAATCCACACGGATTACAGGTTTGTTCTTAATTTTTATAAAGCCTTCCCGCAACATCTGGTGGCGTGACCGTAACAGCCCTCCCTAGCTAACTCTGCAGCCCTGACGTCCCAGCCCTGCAGAGCAAGCTGCCAAGGCTGGCCGGCCCCAGAGCCCACAGTCCAGGAAGGGCTTTGCGATGTCCACTTAAACGACGGTAAAGCTGGCCCCAGGCCCTTTGCTCAATCCCCTCAACCATCTCCAAAGCTTCACCTGTCCCCCGTCCACAGCCAGCGCATCTGGCTGTTGACTGAGAGCATCCTTTCTTGATGACCGTCAGTGCCTGGAATGCACCGTGGCTAGACCAGAGCCCGTCATCCGCTTCTACTGCCCGCCAAGCCCACCCTTTCTTCCTGGTGCTTGTCAAGGTACATGATGTCCCCTCCCATCTGAGCAGGCTTACACCTGGACTCTTACTCCCCTTTCTCGCCTGCCTCCCCCACGGCCCCCAGCTGTCATCACAGTCCGTGGACTCCACATCTGGGAGAGCAGGGCTGCCGTCACCTACGCCTTTCCTACAGCTGCCAACCGCCTTGTCCGAACTGTGTTCCCCCAGCCGAACCCCCAGCCCCTCCTGGACTCTGACCCAACCCTCTGCTTCCTGCCACCAGGTGTAATCACCCCAAATCCCCTCCTGTCACATTCCACTCTCTCCATGCTCCCTCCACCGCTCCCAGGGGAGACAGAAAGCACCCTGAGACTCAAGCCCTACGCACTACGGGGCTTCCTGGCTTCCTGGCCTCATCACAGGCCTCCCCCCTTCCCCATTCCTTCATATCCTCCTATTCCACCTGTGTCCTTCCCGAGTTTGCTCAGAACACTGTTCCCACCCCTCCCACAGATGCCCTCTGAAGTGGGCTTCAGAGGCTCTGTTTCCTTGTCTATACAATGGGACAATAATCGCCCACTTTGTAGAGTGCTGAGATCACTCAATAACACAGGAAAACACCTGACAAAGAGGAGCTAGGATTTGAAGCAAGAAAAACACAGATGAAAGCCTGGAGGATGCACCGAGCGAGGCGTGCAAAAGGGACAGGGACAGCGTCCCCTGCCTACAGGGAGGGCATCCCGCTGGGTCCAGAGTGGAAAAGTGTGGGGCAGGCCCAGGCCACCGCTGCTCCCTACCGCACAGAACACTTGAGTAGTTTTGTGGTTTTGTGTTTTGAACCCCCAGTTCTTTTTTTTTTCCCCCCTGCTGTCTTTTTCTTTTTTGGCTAGAGTCGGTACCATCTGTGAATTACACTGCAGAGGCCAGGTTTTCGATAATTTGAATAAGACCTCAGGGAGTCTGAACTAAACATATGTCCCACAAAAATATAAAGTAATTCATATGCTTTCATCTATTAATTGGGAAAAGGGGCTCTTTATCAATGTCTAAATTTTTATGAACAGTCCCAGAAATGTCTGGTTCTTTCCACCACACACAACACGGCAAAAAAAAACACATTCTGGTACGTCAGCCTTCTGTAGGTAGACGTCTTGGGCGGGGGGTGCACTAGCATCAGAGAGAATATAAACACAATGGATGGTTTTTAAATAAAAACAGGAGGTGAATGCATGGGTTTTTTAGAGCTGCTTTAACAAACACTGTGAACTTGGTGGATTAAAATAAAAGAAACTTATTCTCAGGGGCCAGAAATCTGAGTTCAAGGCTCCCTCTGAAGGCTCCAGGGAATAGACCTCTGGTGGCTCGCTTGATCCCGGGCACTCCTGGCCTGCAGCTACACCACTCCCGTCCCTGCCCACGGTCACACAGCACTCCTCCCCGTGCGCCTGTGTCCTCTCCTCTCATAGGGACCACCCAAACCCAGTAGGACAATGTCATCTTAACTATTTACATCTGCAGAGAAGTTGTTTCCAAAAGAAGTCACGTGCCTCAGTTCAGGGGCACACGAACTCTAGAATACTCTACAGCCCATCACAGTGATGACAGAGGAAAATCAGGGAATTTTCTAGAACCATTAGACCTATAAAGAACTCCGAAGATAACCACAGACGGTAAATAGTCTTCTTCTCCGATATCAACCCCAAAGGATCAGTGACGGCTTCCGGAAGCGACGCTCAGAGACGGAGCCTAACCCTGCTTAGGAGACAGAGTGCTGTGGCCCATGAAGGATGTCCACCATGCCCACCGCGGGTGTGGGGCGCAGGACTGAAGATGAATTCTACAGCTCTGTGCTCCCTGACCTGATTCAACACCTTGGCTTTGTAGATGCGGACGCTGAGCCCATGGAATGTGTGAGTCATACCTGTACTTGGTGGAAAAACCAGGACTAGAACCAACAGCGACAATGAGATGGACATGACCTTTCTGTGTTACAGACAAACTGCACACTACGGGCAGACACTAAAACTCAGCTGATGACTCTCATTGGCAGAAAATGGTTTCATCTACTTAGAAAAGTGTTTCTCTAACTTAAATCAATAAACTTCCTTCCTTCAGCAAACATCAACACACAACTATCCCAATACCAGAAAGGAATCCTGGGAACACCCGGTCTAGTTGTAAGAGACAATGTAAAGCAACATGGAGATGCAAAGAAATACTGCCCAGAGTATTATGGTTCCACTGAGGAGACGGGCTCAGCCCCGGGCTGGGCAGACAGCATCACAGGAGACTTCTTGGAGGAGGAGATCCCAGTCTAAAGGAAGACCAGGAATTATCCAAAGACAGAGAAGGCTAAGACCACAACTAAGAGTGTGAGCAAAAGCCTTGATCAAACTTGATCAACCTTCTGAAACTATAGCCAGGGTTGCTGCGTATGTTGTAAATGATGTGGCTTTCTGTCCCTTGGAGAAAGGGCCCCACAACGTAGTCTTTTTTGAAACTGGCCCCCGAGCACCAGCACTCCCCTGAACTGGCATTTTACCAGCCAGGCAGAGTGATATAACCAGCAGAGTATCCATGTTTGCATTGGCTGTCAAACTCAACTGAGGCAAACAGATCGGATTAAAAATTTGGAGTATCCGGGGCACCTGGCTGGCTCAGTTGGTTAAGCATCCAACTCTTGATTTCGACTGAGGTCATGATCTCAGGGTTGTGAGATCGAGCCCCACGTAGGGGGACACAGGGCTTCATGCTGATGGTGTGGAGCCTGCCTGGGATTCTGTGTCTCCCCCTCTCTGCGCTCCTCCTTCCTTTTTCCCCAACTCAGCAGGCTTCTGGGCAGGTTTTCACCTCGACACGCAAAGGAGCCCACGGACAGCCAACACTCAGGCGACTCCCGCCGGGGAAACGGGGTGGGGGCGGATAATTTCACTCTTTGCCCAGATGCAGGCAACAGAACTGTCTGGGGAGAATTCGCCAACTAGATATTATTTTTTAATTGCTTCCTGGGCACGTAGCACTTGCTGAGTGCCACTGGAGATAAAATTGAGGGCACCACCTCTGACATTAAGGAATTCATCATCTGGAGTAGAGACACAGGGCCTGCCGCGGGGGTCCTCACACAGGGTCACAGAGGCGCACACTGAACATCTCCGGAAGGTGCCGTCTCACCAGGGCTGCGGCATGAGGTTGCCGTTCTAATGCCGGCACTGGTAGGCTACGGGAGCCTGAGCAAGTGACTGAACCGATCTCCTGAGGTGGTTATGAGAATTGAGAGATCAGACGCGTAAGGTTAAATGAGAAAGTGCCTGACACATAATAAGTGCTCAATTAACGTCAGCTCAACAAATCGTTATCTGATTAGAGCGCAAGCCAATTGTCTTAGTCAGCTCAGGCTGCTGTTATGCTTTCACAAAACGCCGCAGTATAGATGGCTTTAACAAGAGAAATTTATTTCTCATAGTTCTAGGGGCTACAAAGTCTAAGAGCAAGGTGCTGGCTGATTCGGTTCCCAGGGGCACCCCTCTTCTTGGCTCACAGACAGCCGCCTTCTTGCCGTGTCCTCAAACGGCCCTTCTTTGGTGTGTCAGGGTCAAGAGAACTCATTCTCTTCCTCTTCTTATAAAGCCACCAATCCTACAGGATTGGATCACACCCTTATGACCTCGTTCAAGCTTAATTACTTTCTAAAAGCTCTAGCCCCAAATACAGTCACACTGGGGTTCGGGTTTCAACATATGAATTTCGGGGGACACGGTTCGGTCCGTAGCACCAACACAGGGCAAGTGACCAGCAGTACAATACCCACTGACTGTCTACTATCCTCTAAGAGTTGGGCCATGATTACATCATTTAATTTTCAAACAACCACGCAAGCAAGGCATCATTAGTCTCACATCACTGATGAGGACACGAGGCTCATTAACAGTAATTAACCCGTTGGAGGACACGCAGCTAGCAAACGGTCAAAGATTCAAACCTAGGCTTCTGCTTCCAACCTCCACACTCCTAAAAATCATCTGCGCTGCTCCTAATTTCTGAAGATGACAGGCTTTAGTATAAAGTTTACTATAAGCCGCGTACACAAACTATAAATGCCAAGGGTCAAAGAGACAGATGGATAAGATCAGGGAGAGAGGCCATTAAGGAGATGGGGTTTATGCAGGGTCCCGAGCAAAGAGCTGGGTCAGGGTATATAGAAGGGAGGAACAGGTGGAGTCCAGGTAAAGCCAACATGAGCAGTGGACCATGCCTGCAGGGGTGTGTGGAGCAGGGCAGGGACCCACCTGTCTCCAGCGGTGGGAGTGTGCCGGGAACCATGTGAAATAAAGACGGCTAAAGGATGAAGGCAGACTCCAAAGGGTCTAGAGAGTCAGGGAGAAGATGGGAACTTACGTCCGTGGGTGGCAGTGACCAGTGGGGACACCTGAGCAGGGGATACGGGGATGACAGTGCTTGGCAAGAAGGGTCAGAGTCTGGAGATGAGAAAAGCTGCACCTGCAAGTCAGGATGGAGGGGGAGGGCCTGGGGGGCGTGGTCCAGAGGGCCAGGTGCTGGGCTCCGCTCTTCCTGAGTTCTCGGTAAACTGGGGGCCAAGGAGATGAGGAATCAAAGATAACCGCCAGGTTCAGCACCTCAGGGACCAGAATTCACGCATTCAGCAGATCTTCGGGGGCCCCCTGTGCAAGGTACTGTCTGACATTTTGAGGAGGAGACAGATGGTAAACAAGCAACAAATAAATGTATAAGCACACTTGGGGCTACGTGCTCCTGGGGGTAAAGTCCTTGAGGGAGCCCAGCAGGAGACACTATGGAAGACATCCCGGAAGAGGTGTCCTTAAAGCTGGAAGCAGAAAGATGAGAAGGTGTCAGGTGAGTGAGAAGCAGGAAAATCAAAAACGAGATGCCTTAGGGGCGCCAGAGTGGCTCAGTGGGTTGCGGCCGACTTTGGCTCAGGTCATGATTTCATGGTTCGTGGGTTCGAGCCCCATGAAATGGGGCTCCATGCTGACAGGCTCCATGCTGACAGCTCGGAGCCTGGAGCCTGCTTCGGATCCTGCGTCTCCCTCTCTCTCTGCCCCTCCCTCGCTCATGCTGTCTATCTGTCTGTCTGTCTCTGTCTCTCTCTCAAAAATGAATAAAAAAAAATTTTAAAAATGAGATGCCTTAGAGGCCCACAGCAAAGGCTTGGAGGGGAGGGTGCGATGAAGCTGGGTGCATTCTAGGCAGGAGGGAAGGAACATGGCTCTAAGGGCGGCTCAACAACACCAGCAGAACACTGGCCCGGGACTGCCCGGGACCACTCAGCGATGCCAGGCGGCGTCCACAGAGGGAGCCTGGGGAAATGGGGGGAGTTCAAAGTCAGGTGACCCAGAAAGAGAAAATCCTAGGAATCTGGACATCTGAGGCACTGGGGAGGGTGACCCAGCAAACACCAGAAGAGCTGACCTCCAGGGCAGCATGTATCATGAAAAGGCAGCATTCGGGGACACTTAACAGAACTGTTTGGGCTTTCTTAGCAATCCTTTCCCTGCCCCCCCCCCCTTCTGTGATGCTTTCCTGAACATGGGTTTGCAAGGAAAACATAGCAAAGTCAAAAACTCTGTCACAACAGACATCTCGCGAGTCTAAAGCAGCGAGCCTTCCTTCTTTGAGCACCTAGAACAAAAGCAAAGAAGTTCCCGAATACCACCCCCACCCCGCCGCCGCCCGTCCAACTCAAGCATCCACAGTTCATCTGCTGGTCAGGAGCACTGACAGCACCCTTCCTTCTCTTCCTTCCCTCACCCAAAGGTCCACACCAGAGGATTCCCTGCTCTTTTTCAGTGAATGTGTTGAGAATTATGCTCTTCGTAATTATTATCAACCTCCTTGATTTTTAATTTTCATTTTTATGAAACAAGTACATAAACAACGCAAATGACTGCACACACAAAAAGCCATGCCCTAAAGACAAAACATGGAAAGGCTGTAATGTATTGGCGGGCAGGCCAGTGGGATGGCTATAAGCCATTGGCTTGCCGATGATGTGTAGAAACCCAAATTTAGCACACAAAGGGTGGGCTGAAGGGGTCAGGACATGATATTTGCAAACCCCCCCCATGGAGGTATCACAGAAACAACCCAGGCTGATTTGTCCCCAGGCAGAAGGTTGGACTTAAGGAATAATAAGCTTCCTTCCAACGCCACAATTTTAGGAAACAAAGATTTTTTTCAGTTTTGTAAACTAGCAAACATTCTGCACTGGGAATGTTTTCAGCCATATGTCTCAACAGCAATATATATGTTTTAAAAGTAAGGAAAAACTGTTACTTTAAGAAAATGATAAAGCCGTGAAATCCACTAATATATTTTTCAATCAGGAGACTATGTTCAGGGATTTTCTCTAAGCTGCTTTTTTTTTTTAAAGAGGAAATCCCAACCCACAGAGCAGACAATTTGCTTTTTCTTCAAACTGACAAGCAGTATCATTTTTGTATTGGATACTAGAGAATTCTTATTATTGAATGTGCCTTTATTCTTGGGGGGAGGGGGGAAGCCTAGCAAAATAAAATACAAAGTATTAAAGAAAATAAAAATGGCGCAAGGAGGCTCCAAAGTAATTGAATTCACTCTATGACCCAAATCTCCAGAAACCCTTCTGAAGTCCCTGCCAACCCCTGGCGATGCTGTGAGAGACGCGACTGCCGAAGTCCTCCTGGATGTGAGGGGGACCTTCTCAGAGGCAGGGTCCGGACTCACACTTAGTCCCGTTCCTCCTTGAGTCCCTGCCCTTGTCACTCAGGAGAGAAGGTCACTAACTAAACAAAAGAAGCTCAAAGCTTCAGAACGGATGAGCTGATGGAGTTGTGGGTAGGCAGCCTCTCCAGAAAGTTCTCTTTCCAGCTGTGAGACGGCACAGTGGATTCAGTCGTCCACAATCCGAGGGTGAAGTAGACTAGGGGGAGGGAACGGCACATACTTATTTGTATTTGGTCTCCTGGGGCCAATTAAGAAGGGTGAGAACTTTGGAGGAGAGGATCACCTTGACCTCAAGAAGCAGCCCGACTGCCCATCACCAGCCCCAGATGGACCTCCGCTCTCAAGGGTGGTGAGCAGGTCCCCCTTCCTGAAAAGCAGCCAGGTTAAAGGGCATGACTGTTGCTCAGAAATAAAATGTTGTTACACTGGGCAAATTGAACACACTTGACAAAGGCACCTTCAGATGCTTAGTAAAACTGAGGTCACACAAACACTGAGTCATAGGGAACAAAGTAGCCAATACATTAATAATTCTAAAGGGATTCTGATCTAGAATTACTCAGCCAGTCCCTCCGCTTCTGTACCAAGGACTCAACTGGCGTGAGCGTTCGCCGTTGTGCAAACGGAGTCTTGTGATTTCATGTTTCAAGCGAAAGGATTTTCTGCCGAAGAACACGTTACCCCAAACAAGCGTCGCCTTGAATTTCCAGGTCCAAGGTTTAGACAGGCCCGGAGTAAGAAATGTCACGTAGGTACGGCACCTGGGGTGCCGATTCACCCTGACCACTAGGGAACAAGACCCGCCCAACACCCTATAGGTTCCATGCATCCAAGACCCTGCTCCGGACTTGGAGGGCAAGTGAGTGGCACCTGAGACAGACGCCTGGGTGCAGGAGATAGCCCGGCAGGGGGCGGGCTTATTGCCAGGAGAGGACCGAGCCAGGCCTGTAAGCACCTCAAACTCAAAGTAGGGAGTGGAGAACCAAGAAAGTCAAGGGAAGAGTGCCTTCTGAATAAGACCTCAGGTTTTGAAAGGGTGGGATGAGCGTCATGAGCTTAAAATAGGAGCACACGGGGCGCCTGGCTGGCTTAGTCGGAGGAACATGTGACACTTGATCTCGGGGTCATGAGTTCAAGCCCCACAATGGGTGTGGAGATTACTTAAATGATAACTTAAAAAATAGTAACAGGGGCACCTGGGCGGCTCAGTCAGTTGAGTGTCTGACTCCAGCTCAGGTCACGATCTTGCAAGTCCGTGAGCTCAAGCCCCGCATTAGGCCCCGTGCTGACAGCTCGGAGCCTGGAGCCTGGAGCCTGCTTCGGATTCTGTGTCTCCCTCTCTCTCTGCCCCTCCCCCGCTCATGCTCTCTCTCACTCTCAAAAACGAATAAATGTTGAAAAAAAATTTTTTTAATAATAACAACAAAATAATAAAATAAGAAGATGCACTTTAAGCTTTTCAAATAAAGCTAGGAAAACTAAGCCTTCCTCCTGCCCTATCATCCCCATAGCACCTCCACCTAAGAAAAACCATAAGCACGGGTTTTTTATAAAATGCTTTCACTTAGAAGAAAAGGAGCACACTGGCACTTACTACAAATCACTTTGGATAAAGAAAAGCGAGTTCAAGGGCATGACCAAGAGGCTACGGCCCCAGAATAATGGGTCCCATTTGGGACCCGTGGTCTGTGCCCCCGTGCTCCTCACTTGCGCTGTGTGTAGCAAATACAACCAATGCCCTATAAATCCTCCCCACTTTGTCAAAGAGATCTGTGCTCTCCTCATTTACCATCTAAAACCAAAGAGGAAAACAAGCCACTTGTCCCCAAAGGTGGCTGCTTCTTTCATGTGAACAAGGTCAGGCTTCAAATGTACTTGAACCGGCAGCTTCATCAGTGGGAGAAGTTCTAAGCTCTGGAGACACGGTTTCTGGGGCCAAATCGGCCACCAGCCCCCGCTGTGTGACTGCACACCTCTCTGGCCTCAGTTCCCTCCGCTGGAAAAGGACACAGTCCCAGTGCAGAATTCCTAAGCACCTGTGGCTGGGCTTTACCCTCAGTCTTTAGCGAGGGCAGAAACCCATCACTACTTCTTTCCATGCTGTGTTCATCTCCCCCGGGGCTGCTAGAAAAAATGTGCCATGAACGAGGTGGCTCGGAACAACAGGAATTGATTCCCTCACAGTTCCGATGTGAAGTCCCAAATCCAGGTGTCTGCAGAGCTGATTCCTTCTAGACGTTCTGAAAGAGGAGGTGTTCCACACCTCTCTCCCCGCTTCTGCTGGATTCTGCCAATCCCTGAGCTTCTTGGCTTATAGATGTGTCACTCCAACCTCCACCTCCGCCCTCCCCGCACGGAGGCCTGGGTCTCTTCTCCTCTCCTTAGAAGGACATTAGTTGTCCCAGATTAGGGCCCGCCTCCTAATCCGGTAGTGCCCTCGTCCCGAACTTGGTTATATCTGCAAAGACCCTATTTCCAAATAAGGCCACATTCACGGGGCCCAAGGATGGAACTTCAACATATCTTTCTTGAGAGGCAATTCAACCCACAATACTTGCTCAGACAGGCAAGCGCTGGGCACCAAGAGACATCCAACGACCCCATGTGAACAAGCTGCCATTTCCGAACAGATGATCTGAGCACCTTCGCGGCCGTCTCCAAAGTACTGAGGGTAAGTACTGCCCTCAGTCGGCCACAGCCAGGTGACAGCCACGAGCACAGCTCCCCACCAAACCTGGGGTAAACCTCAGCACCGGGCTAAAGAGAGGGCTCCAAGTGCGTAAGCCAAAAACATTTTACACGGGGGTGGGGCGGAAGACCAACTGGGATTACATTTCGTAAAACTCAATCACTGTTAAGAAAATAACCATCTGGCAATAAATCATGCCTGCACAGACGGCAGCCTTGTCCAGAGAGAGGCAGAAGTGACTCCGTGACAGCAACGGGGGGGGGGGGGGGGGGGGGGGGGGGGGGGGGTGGCGGATTACAGAGAGTCCAGAGGTACAACTTGTCTGGAGCAGGAACCTGGGGAGGAAAGATGAGGCCGGTCACAAGTGCCCTTCACAGCCTCCGACTTCAGTGGAAGTTTATTAAACGCTCTTTGATACGGGAGACATCCCATCAAGAGCAACGTCCACAGAGAAGAGACCAAGAGCCTACCGTGGACGTGGTGGCTGAAGAGATCTGGCCAGGTACACTGTGTGCCAATGGTGCCCGCATGGCCATGCACACTCTAGAACTCCATCTCCGCAGGAGCAGGATACTGGGGGCTACTAGCCCCTAATCCTGGGGTGCCGGGAACCCAGGGAGAGCGCCCAGAAGATCTGGGTCCCAACTGCTGGCTATGACATGCAGGAGAGAGCGAAAGACACGGTGGGCCCCGGGGAGACACGAGATCCAACTTCAGCACAGCTGCTGAGCCCCCATCCACACGATTTCACACATTTTAATTACGGCACAAGAAGGGGCTTGCAGATAACACGCATCCCAGTATCATTTTCCCAAATGGAAACGGTCTTCTGCAGAGTGAGCGGTGTGAGGACGGGGCTTCATGCTGTCGCTTTCCCAAAGCCTTTCGGAAATCATACGTTCATGCACAACATTGCCGTGCGAGCTGCCATGCCTGGCTCCGGTGCCCTGGGCAGGAATGTTCTTCCTCAGCACATCACGTTGCCACTGGAGGTCTGAAGCAGATCAGAACCTGTGACTGGTGGTCATCCTGGGTGTCTGACAAAAGCATGGACTAGGGAGGATAATCAGGTTGCCTCCGTGGCAACCAGTTTGGGAACCATGGATCTAAGCCAACTCAGCTTACATGTGAATTACTGGGGGGGAAAAACATACAAACAAACAAACACACTGAAAAAACACAGTGGGCCCACCAGAGAAGGCTCACTGAATTGAACGGAGAACTCTAAGATTCAGAGAGATGCAGGCACGTGTCCTAGTCACACGTTAGTGACCACGTTAACTCTAGAATGCAGAGACCCTAAGCATCTACTCTGCTCTCTGTGCACGTTCCAAGCTTCCTATTAACCCTCTCCGTGCAACAGAAACCTTGCTCATCAATTCATACAAACACCAAGAGGCAGTCACCACCTCCTCTGCCCTCCCATAGCACCTGGTTCAGATGTCGTATGCCGTGTTGTATGTGTATATCTTCACGTGCTCACCTCTCCCACTAGACTGAAATCATCCTCGTTTTCCTGATGCCTCGCACAAAGCCTGTTTATAAGCATGAGATCAACCTTCGTGGAATTAAGGAATGAGTTATAAGAGTGTTTCCCGTATCATATAAGAATGGTATCATTACCTTACTACTTAATATTATTTCAGAGAAACCGCTCCCCTAGATAGAAACTGATCCATAAGGATTGGGGAGCAGCTTTCACATAAGTCAAAAAACAGAGATAATGATTGTAGGGGTAATCAGGACAGATACTCAAGTAAAAAAAATGTCCCAACAGTTGTCTGATGACACCTGTCAGTGCTTCTGGGCAATGTGCATTCCCTACACGGAATATCTGTATCAACTACCAGAATCAGGTCCTTTGATCACCAGCAACATTCTGTGTGGATTTTATCAACGGCTGTAATAGAAAATGGCAGGTAACTCAAAATAGTGTCTCTAGAGTCACGCAAAAACTAAAATTCAAGGGTATTCTGAGTAGTTAACAAAACAAAAAAATCTGACCGCTTTGAGCATATTTTCAAAGATCACAAACAGAAATGAGAAATCATTTATTTTAAAAAATTAGTACATCCAGTGACTCAAAATAAGACACATGAAGGAAGGGGCGCCTGGTGGCTCCATTGGTTAAGCCTCTGACTCCTGATCTCGGCTCAGGTCATGATCTCACAGTTTGTGAGTTCAAGCCCTGCATCAGGCTCTGTGCTGACAGTGCAGAGCCTGCCTGGAATTGTCTCTCCGCCTCTCTCTCTCTCCCTCTCTCTCTCAAAATAAATAAACAAACTTAAACGAAAAAAAAAGGACGCTTGAAGGAAAATAACCCTATGTAGATGGCACAAGTTCGTGTCCATTTCCAATTAATCAGAATCTCAAGGAATGAGTGAAGCAGTAAGATTGTGCAGTCAGGAGCATCAGACGAGAGGCGATGGAGTTGGGCTCTTCACCCGGATATATGGGGTTTTAGTAAGTCATCTGCACTGCATGGACCTCAGAATCTGTCTATAAATCAACATGGCCTCCTAGGATCCCAGGAAGAGATCGCCAAGAATCCAGGGAACACTACAGGGAAGAAAATCTGTTGTAGTTACGTTCACTCTCACGAAAGTGACAGACTATTGGGTGTCATCTACAGTGAAGTGAGTTTCACAGGGCCAGGGTCAGTTCTCTGATATCTCTTGAACCACCTCTTTCTCTACCTACTGTAAAACACTCCTTGGTCAGCACATTCAATGCTAAGACTCTCCTCCTTTTGTTAACTCTTGACAATACGGTCGTAGCGATGACAACAGCAGGAAGGAAGCCAGCTGATGGCCAGTGTAGGCAGACAGAGGCAGTTACCTGGGCAAACCCAGTCTTACAGCGGACCGAAAAGACAACAAAAGGTAAGGAAGCTGCATTCTCCCTAATTCGAGAAGGCTACTCATGCAGAGTACACGATACCCAAGTATTCCCAAAAAGCTGAACCTAAGGCTATTATAAGTACTTGAATTGGTGGCTGATGGCTTGCCCATTCTCTCACAAGGTATTCCAAGAGCGTCTACTACATGTCGGGCAATGTGCCGACCCCCAACGATGCAAAATTGGGTAACACGTGGTCCCTGCCCTCCATCTCAGGGTGGGGAGAGATGTGAAAGGGAACACTGGCAGGGACAGATACTAAGGAGATAATCACACCGCAAAATGGGGGTGATGAAATAATAGGCAAAGTGGAGACAAAAGCCGCAATGAGAAGGGACGGTTCCGGAAGGTTTTGCAGAGGTGCAGCCCAGCTGGGTCATCCAAGTTGAGAACACAGCATCCGGAGGAGAAAAGAGGAGGAAGAATATTCTGGGCAGAGAGAGAATAGCATATGCAAGTGAAAGTCAGCATTAGACCACGTGGCCTTTGTGGGAACAGGGAGTGTTGAGATATGGCAAAAAAAAAAAGAAAGAAAGAAAAGAAAAAAAGACTGGAACAGCAGAATAATGATGGAGAAGAGGATGAAAAGGGAAAACAGCCTCCTTTAAATGGTGAGGGAAAAGAAGAGGCAGGAGAACAGATCAAAAAGAAATGTAAGAGACACATCAATGAAATGTCATATGTGGACCTTCTTTAGATTCTAATTTGAATAAACCGCTGCTGAATTTCTTTTTTAACAATCAGATAAATTCTAAAATGAACTGGACTTTGGGTGGTAGTAAAGAATCGTGGTTAATTTGTTTTTAGGAGTGATAATGGTTTTCAGGGGTGTGTGTGTGTGTGTGTGTGAGAGAGAGAGAGAGAGAGAGAGAGAGAGAGATCTTATGGATTAGAGGTACATTCTGAAATATTTGTAGATACAATGATATGATGCCTGGGATTTACTCTAAAATAATCCAGCAAGGAGGGCAGGAAGGGGCACGAGGAGGAAGGATGAAACAAGATGGGTCCCGCGTTAATGGTACACACGGTGTGGTGACTCCCACAATAGCTACATTGTAGCTGTAGCCCATTATGGTACGGTATTGAAATCTTCCATAACAAAAAGGATGAGAAAGGCAGATTTTATAATCCCTGCTGAAAGGTGTGAACTGGGTCCTCCAAACATTGCTTCTTAAATTTCAGTGCAAAAAAGAATCATTTTGGGAGCTTGCGTAAATGCAGATTCCCAGGCACTTCCAATTCTCAGTAAATCCAGGCTAAGGTCCAGAAAAGAGAGAGACACAGCCCCAGCGGGGGAGAGAGACAGAGACAGAATCCGAAGCAGGCTCCAGGCTCTGAGGTGTCAGCACAGAGCCCAACGTGGGGCTCGAGCCCGTGAGCAGAACCAAAGTCTGGGGCTCAACCGACTGAGCCACCCAGGCACCCCCAGAAATCTGCATTTCTAAGAAACATTCTAGATCATTCTAATGCTGGTGGTCAGAGCCACACTCCGAGACAACTCACTCAAAGGGCTGTGACAGCATTCGTTTGTGTATTGAAGCTTCTGGTAGCACTATTATCAGATGGACTTGAGGGGAGACAGGAAGGAGAAGGAGGAAGAGTCAGGAGGCTCCTGTGCTGTCCAACCAAGAATAAAGATTAGCGGCAGAAGAGGTCGGAGAGAATGGCATAACCAGAGAGACATCTAGGAGGTAGACTCAAGAGATCTTTGTAACTGACTGGGCGTAAGATTCAAGAACAGGAAAGCTTTGGGGATGACCCCAAGGTGTCCCCCAAGGACCCAGACTTGCACCTCTCTGTGCCCCGCCCCCACCCCCACCCCCACAAAACCTAATGCAAGGTCCTCCACATTCCAAGAACTCAATGAGGTTCAATGAACAAAAGAATGAATAGAATCACCTAACCCAGCCTTTTTATCCTACAAAAATAAAAGATGAATATTACTGTGCTTACCTATAATGTCGCAGGGGAAAAGACATTACCGTCTCAAATAGCAAGAGGGAAAAATCTACTCCAACATCAGAAACTGACCAACTCCACCGGGCAGTGCTGTGGGAGTGGGTCACTCATTCCATCCCTCTATAAACTGGACGGATTCCAGAATGGTCAAGACGCTAAGAGAAAGGGTGGCACCAACAGATAAAAGCAACGGTCAATGAATACAGGTTCCATTAAATAAAAGTAAGAGCCAAACACTTAAGATGAAAAAGAAGTCGCAGACCGGGGTTTGCGTTTGTGTCAAAATCTGGTCCATGTTTGTTCAATCTACAGAAAATCATCTCAGTGACCGCTGTGGCCTTTTGCGTGGACACAACAGGGCTTCGGCTTCATAAACCTCGAAGGCATAAGCAGGAAGCACTTGCCCTCTTTGCACATGGGGCACCTGTGCTCAGAAATGTCCAAGGGCCCCCTACCGCCTTTGGATCGAAGTTGAGACTTCCTGGGCGTGGCCCTCAAGAACCCCACGGTCCAGCTCCAACCACCTTCCCAAACCTGTGTCCCTCTCTCTCCCACAGGAGCCCTCTGCTTCGGCCAGCTGGGGGAAAGGAGAAGCAGAGAAGTCCCACATCTCGGTTCGGCAGCTGGCCATGTCAGCCTAGCAAGCCACTGAATCTCTCTGAGCCCGTTTCCCTACCTGTAAAAAGAGTATCATATCTACTTGCAGTTGCTGGAAAGTGAGAAGATCACAGATACAAATGCCTCACACAACTCGAAACAGCCTTCCGTAAGCCCTGTGAAAATATCTGTTCCTGTTTTCACATTGTCTACCCCATATGCATTCCCACCCCCCACCCCGTGGTACAAGTTCATGACTTGGTGACTCATGACTTCTCTCCCTGCCATCAGCCCCTCCCCTGGCCGTCCTGAAAAGTCCAGCTGATGAAATTCTGTGCCCTCTCCAGGACTCCCACCCTGGTTCCGCTAACCATTAGGGATCTTTTTCTCCTCTGGATTTCTAAACCACGTAATCTTGGCCATGGTCAATCCTTCGGCAACTGGCAAACGCCACTTTTAACCCCCCTAGTCTCTCTTTATCTTTGCCCAGTCCACTACACCAAAGTTTGGGAATCTCTTTGTATTTCTATGCCAGTCCCCGGCACAGAATAATCGCATTTTTCCCCATGGTGAAAATCACAATGTGGTGACATGGGCTGGTTAACAAGAACCATTACTCAATCTCTTGATCTTGAAAATCAGGACAACTTGTGTTGGATAGATGACATTTATTCCTGTCTAGAACAGGGGGGCTAGAGTTCATAATTCTGGGTAATCACTCAACCCTGTGATTATAGGCAATTTGAGGGCAGCTGGCAGGAAGAAGTAGCCACCAAAGAAAAACTTGGCTAGTTTGGGAAATGCCAGCCCCCGATCTATGGAAACAAAACGTAAGGAAGATGAAGTCACAGCAGAAACGACAGAGAGGCAGAAGGGAGCCTTGGGACAGTCCCAGAGGCCTCTGGTGTATTAGTCTCCATCACCTGGGAGAGTTGTCCTGAGGACATGCAAAGGGGAGCAGAAAGTACAAAACGGTCAAAAGTTCCTCATTATTTTTATTTTCGTTATTAAAAAGTTTCGAAAGACCAAGGGCTTCCCAAGAAAATTTTTCATTGCAGGCATGTTTCAAGCCCCAGCCCAGCCCAGATGAAGGACGGGGTGTCCCAGCAGCTATGTGGATCCAGGGACCCTGCCCTTGTTTTGACCAGAGCTGGACATCTAACCCAGGAAGACCCAGTCCGCGTGTCTGGAACTATGACAGACACTGCACAGAAATGATGGGGCTGATGTCACTAGGCGCCGGGGCCATCATTTGAGGGAGATGGCACCAAGATTCCATCACAAGCAAGCCAACGGTGTGAAGAAGCAGAAATCGACAGCCACACAGGAAGCCAGACTGCCAAGAAGAGCCTGGAACACATCCCCAGAGAAAGGCGGGATGAGCATCCCTTGTGGCCGCAGAGGGACCTACGGAGCGGCTCCAACCACCACGGACCCGAGATTGCTCCCTTGCTCCTCGCCGCCAGCCCATGGGACTGACTGTTGTATCTTTGGGACAAACACTCTTTTACTTATGCCAACCTGGGTGGCTTGCTTTTCCTCGAGACCAAATGTGCCCCGACTACAACATTCTCCTTTCAGAGAAACTAAACACATTCCGCTGGGAAATCCCTCTTATAATCTATTTCAACCGACAGCAGCTACTTTTGTCTGATTTATTACCTCAGTAAGCCTTCCTTCTGGAAGAGGGAGGGGCCGCGATCTCTTTTAAGGCAGAACTGATCTCACACTGGAAGGGCCAGCGTGTGCAGCCCTACGTTACGTTGCCCTACACGATGCATCTCAACTAGTTTGGTCAGCTTATCCTTCCCCTGAAAGCCCGGGAGCCACCACATCAGCAACTCCGTTGCTAAGGCAACTGCTTACTTTCCATACCAACTGCAAGCTCGTTGCTATGGAAACACATATACAAGAAAAATTCCTCTCTCCAGCCAGGGACCAGATGGCAGGGAACCCAGAGAAGTCATGGGTTAGGGGGCTTTGCTAAATGGGAGGTTTACTACAGTCCGTTTCTCTCATCACATCGGAGACGCCACCGGCCCCGGGCCCATTTAGAAATTACAGCCTCATTACCAAAAGCAAAGGTTTGTTTCCTGCCTGCAAAACTGAGGGCAGGAACTACAATAAGTACAGGTGAGTTATTTCTGAAATAATTCTGAATTTCTCCCTCTAAATATAAACCTCTTTTGTTTTTATTCCCCAAGCTGAATATACCCTAAAATGAATTCCCTGGTCAAACCGTAATGGAAATATAATTTTCAGGATGAACTGAAATAGAGGTTTGATTTTTTTCCTCCCTTTTGATGGAGAGGTAATCCAGAAATCCTCTTTAGTTTCCACCAACTAAGCGCTAATGTGTCCCAGATTTATACCTCTGCTCTGACTTCTCTATTAAGCTTGAAACCCACATATCAAACCTCCAACCTGATAGCCCCACTTAAAAGCCACCTCAAATTTAACATGGCCAAAACAGGATTTTTGTTCCAACCTCTCTCCCACTTCCCAACCCTCGTTTGCCCCGCAAGCCTTCATCTGCAAACCCCAATCCTGGTCTCAGCCGGCATCATTTCTGTCATCTATAACCTGTACCACGGGAACCCCAGACAGATGCTCCTCCCTGATGTCCCTTTAAAACATGACATTCTTGGTAAGCCTGGGTGGCTCAGTCAGTTGAGCATCCGACTCTTGATTTCACCCAGGTCATGATCTCAGGGTTCGTGAGATCGAGCCAGCCCTGCATGGGGCTCCTTGTGGGCAGTGGCAGGGAGCCCGCTTGGGATTCTCTCTCCCGCTCTTCTCTCTCTGCCCCTCATCACTTGCTTGTGTACACTCTCTCTCTCAAAATAAATATACATACATAAAATACACAAAATAAAACATCTCATTCTCCCTCTTTAATATACTTTCTACTGGCCTTCTTTCTGTCCCCTGGACTGTTCAAGCTGTTGCCACCTCAGGGCCTTTGCACTTGATATTCTCTCTGTTCCAGTCTTTGCACAGCTGCATCTCTCTTGCCATTTAAGGCATGGCCCCATCAGCACCTCCAGGAAACTTCCCACCCTCCTCCCACCCCTCTCCAGGGTATTATATCCTGTTTTATTTTCTTCATTGTGTTTATAACTATCTGATACATTGCCTATGTGTCTATGTATAAATCTACTGTTTAACATGTGCTTCCCCTCCCCTCCTCCCTATCCTGTGGAGAGTCTGGAATAGCCAGGTAACAACTACCACAGGTCACCTCGATATCCTCAGCACACAAAACTGTGCCTTGCACTCCACACAGATGTGTGGCATGAATGATAAGTGCTTCTAAAATGACGGAGCTACTTTTTTTTGTAAATGCAGAGTCTAATTTTTAGTTTGCAAACTAACGCTTCTGCGGGTTCTTAGAATCATGGCTATGAACACAGGTTCTCACTTTACATGACTTGCATCTGCGGAAGACTCTGGAAAGAACTCGGCATTCCGTGAAGTACTCTGAGAGTACTTCGTGTGACTCTACCCCGGCTGGGTGCCACATTGCTGTGTTCTGATTTCAGGAGACTCTGGATTTTCCCCCCCCTCTACTCTAGCCACCATTAGAGTGGTGCTCACGTGACTCGGCCTCCCCCCCCCCCCCCAAAAAAACAAAGTGTACAAACGCTCTGCTGGCTGTTTTCTGTCTAATGACATTAGTTAAGTCACTTATCGGTCCTGTCCCTTGAGGAGCACACACAGCCTGCGCGAGGCACTTCACAGAGCTGCGGTAAATGCAAGGCAACACTGCACGCAAGCCCACTGGGTGCAGAGCGGAAGCGCACCTATCCGGTGGGGGCGGGAGGACGACTCGGAAGGGTAACTGACAGGTCTCCCGCTGAGTTCACAGGCGCAAGTGCGCGCGCACACACATCAAAGACGTCATTCCGTTCCTGGGACGGGACGCAGCCTCGCAGAGCAAACCAGCAAGTTATTATTTAAAAAACGACTTGACGCCACTCTCTATCTTCAACCATGCGTTTTCCCTGCTTTTCTTCTTATCATACTCGGCACGCTTCACCTCTATCAAGCTATTGCTTTGGAAAATATTAAATGCAATTTAACCAGAATATCTTGAAGCAAAACCTTGGTGAACTGCAATGTTTAAAAAAAAAAAAAAAAAAAAAAAAATGGGTCGGCGTCTCTACTTTCGTTAAATCAGCAGGGCAATCCAGTTTTCCCCTTCCGGTCCTAGCTCCCCTACCAACGCCTCACTCTTATTTACATGACCTCCCTGACCACCCATCTCTCTCCTTCCTTTTCTCCGACTGTTCCAACACATGCCTTGGGTCCAGAAACATTCATCTCCTCTAGACCTCTGTGACAGAAAAGCCCACGCTTGCTTACTAACAAAACCAACATTTTTATCCGGGATCGCAACGGGCCGGCTAAAAGACGACCTTTCCTAGCCTTCCTTGCAGTCATGTGACCACAGTATAATAGCCAATGAGATAGATGAAAGCAGAATGTGGGATTTCTGAAAAAGCTCCTTTAAAACGGCGAACTCAGTGGGACTTCCCCACTTTGGCCCTTCCCTGCACCCACACCCCCCTTCCTACTTCCCAAATGGACAACAGGCCAGCTATGTCATCGTGGACCAGGAGAAGGCTCTGAGAATGGAAACCAGCAGTGCACTAAGAGCAGCAGAGCAGAAAAAGACAGATGGAATCTGGGTCTCTGTCCAACTCCTCAAGACTTATTTTATGTGGCAGAGCGATCCACTTCTAACTTGTTTAACTCACTCATGTTTGGATTTTCTGGAATAAATAGTCCAACCTCATCCGAACGAATCCATTCTTGAAGGTCACGTGCTCATTCCCACACCAGAAGAATGTTTTGTGAATTTATTCAAGTACCTCCCCCATAAGGAGTATCCAAAACTTGCCCACTGCTAGCTTTATCTCAGCTCCAAGTGCCCCATTTTGGGGAAGAAAAGCTTATTCTCCAATGACACCTATCACTTACGGATCGGGCATGCTTCCCACACTGGTGGTGGTTTAGTCTTTTTTTATTTTTATTATGTCTCCTGTATCCCTGCAGTGTAAGCTCCTAGGGGGCAAGAACCAAATCTCACTTTTTTGTTTTAATGCTTATTTATTTTTGAGAGAGCGAGCGAGTGCGTAAGCAGCAGAGGGCCAGAGATAGAGGGAGACGGAATCCGAAGCAGGCTCCAGGCTCTGAGCTCTCAGCTCAGAGCCTGACGCGGGACTTGAACCCACGAACCATGAGATGGTGACCTGAGCCGAAGTCGGTTGCTTAACCGACTGAGCCACCCAGGTGCCCCCAAATCTCACTTTTTAACTTAACCTTTCCCATTGCCAAATAATTCTACAGAACATACTAACTATTCTGTAACAGCAAAGGGCCATTGGTGTCCCTGAAATCACAGGTAAAAAGTTACTGATGGCCTACCAATATAGAGGCAGGCCACAGGAACAACTTGGTAAATTCTGATGATAACTTCAGGCCAGGGTTGAACCAAATACAGCCAAAAGATAAATCCTCACAGGGCCAGTAAGAAGTATTCATTGAGACAAGTGACAAATAAGTTAAAAGTGACAAGGATACCCTTGGATAACAAGGGTTAACATGACACTAGCCTTTTAAAAATATATAATCATCTGTTTCAAGTGCTGAAAAGTCCACTGGGAAGATGGTGGAATTTTGTATAAAACCTAAGAGCTGCCATCATCTTGCCAAAGCTTAAGAGCATGAAGATGACCAAGGGCAAGGTGAGAGAGTATGGATTAATCTAAACAACCCACCACTACTTGTGAAAGAAGCAAAACCCATGACTTTCAAATAGGAGGTCAGTGTGCCAACTTCCCATATTATTTACTGCAGAGAATTATCCTGCAGCTAAAGTGATTTCAAAGGGAAATCCCAAAGCTCTTCAGCTCAACAGGGGAGGTTCTGAGAGCAATTTCTTGCTGGTTGGATACCCAGGCAGCGTATCAATGAAGAAGCAGCCCATAGGCCTACCAGGTACCACAAAGCCCTACCAAAGAGAATGCAACACTTTTTTGAACAGTTCACGGGGAGAGCTACTGGACAGATACACCAATGGGGCCCTCACGTCCAGAAGAACCAAGCTTTCCAGAAGACTTGTCGGGATCCTTATCACCGTCAATAACGGGAGTCACTGTGGGGACTGAAAAAGCAGTGCATCTGTGAAACAAAAAAGCCAGGAAGGAATGATGTGAGAAACAGGAAACAAGTAAATGAAGGCGGGCATGCTGAAGGAAGGGTAAGTTCTTCTGGTAAGTTCTGGCAGCTAGAAGGAAATTCTGCAGGTGGGGCCCACTGGACCACTGGCCGGTGCCGTAGCCACAACCCATTCAACGCTGTACCCTTTCGGCACTTGGTGTAGTTAAGCAGAGTAGGTACTGACCGTAACAGATACTTTAAAAAAGTTGCTGAATGAATGAATAGGCAGACACTGAACAGCTGGCAAGATGAGGACACCAGAAACGCCCCCCCGAGCCAAGGCATCCGATACCTGGAAGAATCAGGAAGGAGCAGAGCTGGTAGGGTTGGTGGGAGAGCATGGCCAAGGGCGGTACAGACTTCTTGGGGTGACAGAGGATGCTGGTATGAAAAGCCTCCTCTTCCAGGGCCTGCAACATGGGGTTATGTTTACTTCAAGCCCCTCGGAGACCCTGGTAAAGTCCCAACCTTCTGAGGCAAAGTCTACTATTTACCCAAGACAACAGAAAACAGTGTGCTAGGCAGTGTGCGCCTGCGAGAGAGAGGCTGTGTCCCCGCTGCTGTGCCCGGAGCCCGCACTCGGGGATGAGCAACATCATCACTTGCCCCAGAGACTTCAGAAGAATCTCCATCCCGTTTTTTGCACGCCCCACCACCCAGCATGACCCTGATTTTTAGGAACTTCGCCCTCAAAATCGGACTACACAGTCTTTCAAATGGCATTACTTATCCAAAATAAAAGAAGTCCTCTCTTCTTCCTGCACCAGCCACCAATTAAATGGGTACATTGACTAGCATCACGGGAAAGGGAAATTCTCTTGATTCCGTTTACACCACCAAGAGGAGGGAGTTAGAGGCGACCGTGCACATGGGGGTACTACCACATAAGAGACGCTACCTTATTTTCCCAACTGCCTTTGGAAAAGAGTTTCAGGGGCGCCTGGGTGGCTCAGTCGGTTAAGCATCTGACTTCGGCTCAGGTCACGATCTCGCAGTTCGTGAGTTCGAGCCCCGCGTCGGGCTCCGTGCTGACACCTCAGTGCCTGGAGCCTGCTTCAGATTCTGTGTCCCCCTCTCTCTGCCCCTCCCCCGCTCACTCTCTCTCAAAAATAAACATTAAAAAAAAAAAAAAGAAAAAAGAAAAAGAATTTCATCCAGCAGGATGGAAAAGCAAAGCGTCAAGGGGGCTGGCTGGGAAGTGGAAGGAGAGCTTGTGTAAACAGTATCTGTGCATGGAGAGGGGACTCTGAGCTTGGGCCAGACCAGTGGCGCGGACCCGGGGCATTTCTTGCAAAGAGGAAGCTGAGAGGGCAGTGGCAGACTTCGTGCAGACATCACATCTCCCCATTTGCTGACAAAGACAGAATCTGGCCCCATCTCAACAGCACAAAAAGACTATATTTACCTTTCTCTATCCTACAGCCCCAAAGTAAACGCTGGGTTTCCTGGGGTTATTTGAGGTCCCTCTCGCTCATGTTCATAGAATACTTTGAGGAAGCATGTAGAGATCATCTCTAATAGCCTGTCAACCGAGAAGGGTTCATCAAGCACCCAGCTTAATGTAAGCACAGGACCTTCCAAGCTGGAGGGAATTAGGGTGAATTCCTGCTCTGCTAGGTACTAGCTATATGACCTCCAGCAAGTTCCTTAAGCACTCTGAGCTTCACTCATCACCTATTTTAGGAAGGAAAATAGGACCTACTTCACAGGACTGTAGTTAGGAAGTGGAATACTGCATATGGAAAGTTCACAGGTCTTTCCACATTATGTCTTCTAGTGTTGTAGATACAGGTGGTTCTTCACTTTTCCTTAGTCAGAGTTTCCATTAAAGAACCTGAAAACTAGGGGTGCCTGGGTGGCTCAGTCAGTTAAGCGCCTGACTCTTAATTTCAGCTCACGTCATGATCTTACCGTGCTTGAGTTCCAGCCCCACACTGGGCTCTGCGCTGAGAAGGTGGAGCCTACTTGGGATTCTCTCTCTCCCTCTCTCTCTCTGCCCCTCTCCTACGCTCCCTTGCTCTCTCTAAATAAATAAAATAAGCAGGGCACCTGTGTGGCTCAGTTGGTTAAGCATCCAATACCTGATTTCGGCTCAGGTCATTCTCTCATAGTTCGTGGGTTCGAGCCCCGCATCGGGCTCTGCACTGACAGCATGGAGTCTGTTTGGGATTCTCTTTCTCTCTCTCTCCCCCTCCCCACTTGTGTTCTCTCTCTCTCAAAATAAATAAAGATAAATGCTTTTTAAACAAACAAACAAATAAGCATTTAAAAAAAAAAAAAGAATCTAAAAACTAAACAAACAAAATCTTGGACAGCATTCAACCCAGGGCACCTGGCCGGCTCAGTCAGAAGAGCAAGTGATTCGGGGTCATGGGTCTGAGCCCCAAGTTGCACATAGAGATTACTAAACAAAAAATGAAGCATGAAGCACTCAGCCCTCAATATAATAAACATATCTTTGTACAGTGTTTCCTTTATAAACTGTCTTGTGACAACAATGTTTTTTGTTAAATTGGTAAGAAGAGAGTAAAGAAAAAGCACAGAAACAGAAACACACATACCTGAACCATTTATAATCCCCAGTCTATAAAAAAGAAGTCCACTTTACTTCCCCTTTACAAGTAGCCTGAGAGGTTAGCACATGCTAATCTTATAGTCCTAGCTAAGATCTGTATTTAGGAGCTATAAAACTTAATCTCAGACTCTGAAACTCTACCTTGATTGATTCAGGCAAAGGTCATCCATAGATGAAACCCTAAGATGAAAAGCTGGTGGGAAGGAAACTCTGCAGAGGCGGTGGCAGCCGATCCCATGTGAACCCACAGTTCAAGCTCAGCGTCCCCCCCCAGGAGGGGTCAACCAGCCTTCTGGATGCTGGAACACACAAGAGCCCATGAAGTATTCTTAGGGGAAAGAAACCCGGAACGTGATCCAGCCTCGAGCACTGACTTCCATTTCACAGAAAATACAGGGGGGACACAGAAGAACATACTAAATGCAATCCACCCGAAGCAGACAGAATGTGGGGCGATCTGCAGCCCAGCGGATGGTCTCCTTGACAAGGAAAGACATCAGAAAGCGGAGAGGCGTAGGGCTGCTGTGGATGAAAATGGACGACAGGCACTTAATAGCCAATTGCACTGCATAAACCACGTTTGGATCCTAATTCAAATGAACGTCATGTAAACCCTCAGGGATCTCTGAATATGGACCTGGTATCAGGTGATACTAGGGAAGTGCACACTTTGTTCGGGGCGACGCAGGCAATTGAAGTTATGGAAGAAACTGGCAATTGTTTTTTGGGTTTTTTTTCAATTTTTTTTTTTTTTAATGTTTATTTATTTTTGAGACAGAGAGAGACAGAGCATGAGTGTGGGAGGGGCAGAGACGGAGGGAGACACAGAGTTTGAAGCAGGCTCCAGGCTCCGAGCTGTCAGCACAGAGCCCGACGCGGGGCTCAAACCCACAAACCGTGAGATCATGACCTGAGCTGAAGTCGGTAGCTTAACCGACTGAGCCACTCAGGTGCCCCAGGTGATTGTTCTTATGCATATCTAAGTATGTTGGGATAAAACAACATGAAACCCAGGATCTGCTTGAGCAACAGACAAAACAAAACAATGAATGAAGGGCAACAACCCCTTGCTAACCACTGAATTTGGTTATGGGCAATGGGGGGGTGACGTGGATTCATCATGCTACTCTCTCTATGTGGATATTTCAAATTCTTTATGATTAAAGAAGAAAAATAAAACTCTATCTCTTGTAGCCATTTTCTAAGTCCTTATGTATCTTTTTAAGTCCTCTAAGAGATAAAACGTAAAAAAGAGAAAAAAATGGAAGCAAAACTGTCTACTCTCTCCAACTTGTTCATTCATGAGCTGTTCCTGATGAAATCTCAGCTTTGGAAAGAACCCAAAAGGGCATCTAGTTCAGGGATTCTCGAATCTGGCTGCATGTCAGAAACGCCCCTGGAGCTTATCAGAACCACCAATTGTCCCCAACCCACCTCAAACCTACTGCATCAGAATCTCCAGGGAGGAGCCAAGGAATGTTCATTGCTTTTAAGTGCCACCGGTGACTCTGATGCAATCTTGTAAGTTCCCTCTCCAACATCCCAGCCAGGCAGCTGTCCAGCAGGGGACTCATTCCAAACCCCTCGGGGACAAGGATCACACAGGATTCTGCATTCCCACAGTCACGTCAAGCTTAAAACCGGGTTCCGCACTTTCAAAAGAAAAAAATGTGAATACAACTTGTAAGCCTTCCATTCTCCCCTTCAACTAACATATTTCCCACCAACGTTCAGGTGCACGTGGTCACTGCGTTGTGGCCCCACCTCAGAGTGGGAGTTACCAGTAAGTAAAATCCCCTGGGAAAAAAACAAGTTTACCTGTACAGCCAAAGGGGCTTTCACTGGGCGAAGTGTCAGGGAGAAGGCCTTCTCCTTCACTCAGCTGGCCACAGGAGAAAACCCAAATGGGTGGGCCAGCGCCAGTGCCCTGAAGTGGCTGGGAGTCCCCGGGGAATCTGCCTCCGAACGCGGCCACCAGCTGGCCCAAGGGTAACCCAAGGAACGAGGAGAGAGACGGAAATCTCCCACTCTTAGCTTTGTTCTCACACCATCACAGGTGACGGGAACCAACCCCCCCCCCCCAACCCCCCACAAAACTGACGGGCACCTGATCAGAAACGCGTCCATGCAGGTCAGCATGGCTAAGAAGTCGGAACTCAACGTTTCGTAAGATTAACAGTCATGCATCCTCAGAGCCGTTCCCTTTCAACAGGCGGTATCTGTGTGTATTCGGAATGACAACCATCACCCGGGAAGAGCAGGGGGCGGGGGTGTGCCAGTACCTTCGTGCACACACCCCATCCGACACACCTGTCACTCGGAGGGCTGACGAATGATCCTGCCGAGACTCTTCGCGTACTCTGGAGTTGCTCTTGTTGAACATTTCAGAGCGAACCCTTGCTAAATGACTTTTCCGTGTCCTGGCTTTGAGGCCAACGCAGAGCCAGGCATGCGGTAACACGCACAATAAACGGCCTGTTCGCGGCTTTATCGGCGACGTGCGGCTTCGGGGGACCCGAACGGCACTTTCTCCTCTATGTGCTAGTCGTGGAATTGCTTTCTAAGGTTTTCCCCTCCTACCCACGAGGACTCACCTATGCGGAAACTATCAGTACCACAGACGCGGCTCTTTACTGGGGCGCAGGGAAGCTTCTCTTAGTTCAGACAATGAGGCTAAAGGAGTGAACAGAGCCAAGTCCAGAGGTCGGTCTCCAAACGCCCATTCTGAGACGTGGAGGGGAGGAAGGAGCGTAGCGGGCGCCCGGGGACGAGAGTGGCGCCCCACAATTGTCACAGCTGCGTAACGATAAGGACCTGGGGAAGGTCCACGTTTGCACACTGGACCCGGGCATCACCCTTCCATATATGCCCGCTCCCCGGCATGAGCATAGACTCCAGGGGAACAGCATTTGCAGACAAACGCGTACAGGTGCAGCAAGGAGAAATACGGCTTCGCCGCTTCCTTATTCCAGTTCTTCCAAGCCCAAGACCAGCAGAGTCTTCTCAGGCCCAAGAGTCTACTGGAAACAGGAACGTGTGTCTGCAGAGGAAGAAAGGCCCCAGCACTGCACAGCCAGTGACCCCGCACGACAGTGGGTCCTGAGCCCACACCTGAACCTCTAAAAGGGTGAAAGGCAGACCGCCGGCTACACGGCGCAGCGTCCCTCTACCACGAGAAACAAAGCCGGAAAATACAGCAATAACGCGAAAGCTCTGTGGGGAAAACGTTTCTCGGCTTATGTTCCCACTGCAGCCGCGTTTCTTTCCAGGACTCAAAAGTCCGATCACGGCATCGTGGTCCAGTCCTAACGGTCAATCCCATTCCCACGGTTACACTCCTTACAGGAAAGGGAAAGCAAGTTCTCGAAACCAGTCTCGCTGTAGCGGGGCCAGGAGACTCGAGCTAAGGTTTTACAGTCCAAATTCAATCTTGTGGAAGCCCACCTCTAAGGGGGACCTTACCCTGATTTTTCATACTCCGGGTGTTTCGAAGTTGCCAGGCACTCGTGTGCGTGCCTGATTTTATGAGTGCCACCTAGGCAATTCGGGCCTTTGTTTGTTGGGCCTTGGAGTAGACTGTTTGGTCACCTCCCAATGTCCATTACCGTCCACTTATTCCAGAATCCTGGAGGCTGCCTCTCTCCAAGTTAATATTAAGAAGAGAAATGCCACTTTTCCCTAGCCCGGGGCGGCACCCTGCCTCAAACGTATATACACGTACCGCATGGTCAACGGCTGTCCTCGGAATATGGACCTGTGTTTGCACTCTAAACCCAAAGGGACCCATCCACACTGAGGGATGATACTAAGAACCAATCAGGCGTGCAAACCACGGTTCTGGGGTCACGTCTGGATACCACAGTGGGAAACCCTCAATCTGGCACAAACGCTAAAAACATTCTTTAACTGATGCGCTTAAGGAAAAGGAAGCTCTTTGCAATCAAACGAGTGAAATAAAACTGCCCATTTATCACCACTCCTTCAGGGCAGTGAATTTATATTCCTTAATGTTTTCTTCACGGAGAGAAATTACACATTTCAAAAAGAGAACCCTTCAGTTCCAGACACAGAGGCTTACCTGATTCCTCTCTTTGTCCACTTTCTTAAAACACTTATTCAAGGACAAGTTATGTCTCACTGAGTTTTTCCACCCAGTAGGTGCGTTTGCAAAATATGGAAAATGTTCCAAGATCCAGTTGTAAATATCCTTTACTGGCAGGCGCTTGGTTGGAGAGTCCTCGATGGCCATAAATATGAGGCAGCTAAAGGAGTAGGGGGGCTTGCAGTTGGGGTTCTGCCTGGCATCGTAGGGCATGTCAGAGTGGGCAGGGGATGGCGGGGTGTCGTCGTCCAGGTCCTGGACGGGGCTGACACTCCTCAGGACCGACTCCCCGAAGCTCTTCAGCAAGTTCTTGCTCTCGTGAAGCCAGTTCAGATTGGTCAGCTCTTCATCTTCCATGGCCCCCTCTTCTAATCGGATGTCAGGCAGAGAAAAGTCGAGGTCATCGTCCTCCTGCAGGGCCTTGGAGAAACCGCTGCCCCGGTAACACTGACTCAGCCGACTGGAGACGCTAATTCCTGAGCTTTCTGGCTTCTTACTGGGAGGCATGACTGGACCCATTTACGTGAAGGCTCCTGGTAAACACAGAGAACACATGAGTTGGTGAAACCCAAAACAGAGGCAGCTGTGCCCTCCTAATTCTACCGGGCCCACCTCCCACCCGTGCCACCTCTACGGACCCCTGGCCCTACAGGAAGCCCATCTCAGGGCTCCGACGCTGGGTAACACAAACCCACGACTCCACCACAGGGAGAAGCACTCGTAAGTAAAATCCGTCCACCATGCCTGCAGCACAGTGACTCCGTCGCCTCGAAAATACAAGACTGGAAATATTTACAGTACACCTCTAATATGCAAATGCATCATGAGAAGAAAGGGAGAATCTACAAAGGCTTCTTCCCGGATTCGTACAGACTCTCACTGTGACCCTGGGAAAAGCTTCGGTGTTGGTGCCTCAGTTTCTCCACAATACATTGTGAATCTACAGACAGGTAAAATGCACCCAAGCCTCACTAGAGACACTACGGAGTAAGGACAATGCACCGCTCCTGTCGCTTTGGGTTATTACGGTCTCGTGGTTTATCCTTCCCCCAAAAAAGAAAATACCTCCAAGTTTAAGGCCAGGTGTTTCAGGTTAAGTCGAGCTGTCACCACACGAAAACCATGACAACCGCCTCGGAATTCAAGTGTGACCACAGTGTGCATTGTCTGCTCATGGTTTATATGATTGTATCTTTTCTCCCCGAGTCATGATCCAAAACTCTGCAACTGTGATTACGGTTTGACGAGTCTGAAGAGTACTAACAAGGAGTTCGGGGGATCGGAACCGCAGGGAGACGTTACATTTAATTGCTGGGACCCTACACCTCCAAATGAAAAAGTGAGTAACTTCGGGCACCACACGAATACATGGGAACGTGAAGACAAGCCATGAATTGACATCAGAATTGGTGAAAAAAAAAAAAAAAAAAAAAAAAAGAGCAACTGGCAGCTTCAAGACTGGAAGGCAAATTCAACAAAAATTGCTAGAGAATTCTGTTCTGCACCCCCGCCATGCCACCCCCATTTTTATCAATGACCTAGAACAGGGAGTGCAACTTCTGATGAGAAAAGAAAACGAGGACGTGGCCAGTCCACCAACAGAATGACCCCGATAGATACAAAGCACATTCAACCCCCGAGTACTCAGTGTAAGACAGAAAGAACAGTGAAGATAATGAGAGCGGTCTCCCACTGTCCGCTTGTAGCCCTCACACAATGTGCTTGGTTTAAGAAGCATGTCTGTTTTATATTTTCCCCCTAAGAAGATCAAGCAATCTATCTAGAAAAAAAAAAAAAAAAAAGAATGAACACAAAAGCAGACATGATCATCCTAAGGCTCTAAATGTCCATTGACACTATGCTGAAAGTAACTGCCACTTCAGCTGGGAAAGCTCTAGAATGCGATTCTAGAAAGCATAATGTGAGGCACCCAACGGGCCGGCCAGCCTCGGGTGCCTGAGAACCGCAACCCCCTCCCTCTTCCGAAAGGTAGACAAACAGAACCCGCTGGCAGAAGGTGTGAGAAAGCGCTCCAGAGCTGCTATGAGATGCCCGACTCTAAGGCGAGAAAACCTCCATGGGCATCAAAGACTGACAGAGGCAGAGCAATTCAGATACCTCAGGCTCATCCACAGGGAATATTTCTTTCTGTCAAATCAGGAAACTAACCTGTGTAGCACAGGACACAATTTAGAATAAGCTAGTGTCTTTCGGTCTGCGGCTGTGACAGAGACCCAGCTGATCATGCTTTTTACCTTCCTTATGAACAAATCAAAGCTAGGCTTGTCCTCTCAACGCTTCCCCGGATCCCATCAAAAAACCCCAAGTTTCTGATAACCGGGGATATCCACACAGTGGAGTACAAAACAGAACAACTACTCAGCCACTGAAGCCAACTTCAGCTCCAGATGAAAGTTTTATGTCTCCTGAGCTTCCAAACAGGAAAATTATATCATGGCTGACAGTAAAGTAATTTAATTGCACTGTTGCTATGACAACATGCTGCTCTTTCTTTTCAATGTGCTTATTTGTCAGTAGCTTCCCAAAGGAACTAACACGCTATACTCCATGTTTTCTTTTGTTTTAAACAAACACTGCCAGCAATATGGCTTTATTAGAAAAGTCAAGAAAAGAGGGTGATGAGGCTTCAGTGCCCTTGAATCATCTGTCTGCTTTGTGTTTCTATCCCCCCATGCTCTCCAACGGTTAACTGCAGCTTTATAAATCCAGCATTTCATGGCAACAATATTAAGACCTGCTGATCACCACAGTTCCATTTTAAAAAACAGTTCCCAGAAACCACAGCTGAGGAGTTTTCCATTATTATACTCTAACTACATAATCTGCCAAATCTTTTTTTCCTCCTATTTTAGAGGGAAAGAAAAAAGAAAGAGAGCGAGAATCCGGATCATGTGAGTCTGCAGTTAAGCAAACATTTTTAATCTGCTCCACCAGATACGCAAATAGTTATTCACTAGTGACCTCCTTACAACTTTTCGGTTTGCTATTGGTTCCGTTCCACACACACACACACACACACACACACACACACACCCTCTTTTTGTTTCTCTACGACTTGCTGTGTTTTGTTATCTTATTTGCGTTTTAACGGAGAAAATGCAGCAGGAAAGCGAGTTTCTTGCCCGCTATCAGAAGGTTTCCAAATAACTGACAAACACATTACTGGCCCAGCTCGGAGCAGATGTTGGAAGTGAACTTTAAAAAGTTAAGAAACGCTCTCCAAGCCGAGCAGGGCAGTCTCCAGTTTGGAGGGGCCCGGTAACCCCCCTCCGCGCGCGCGCGCGCGCGCGCGCACGCACGCTCTCCACTCCCGTCTACTGTACTTGTCAAAAACATTTCAAGGGGACCTGCGGGAGCGGCGATTGGCTGCGTTTCGCGTCAATCAGCGGCGTTGCCAGGCAACGAGGAAACTGCTCCGCTCCCCGTATACTAGGCAATTGGGAGCTCGCATACCTTCACTGCCGGTCAGATGTCATAAACCTTTTATTGGCCGCACCGCGGCGAGCCTTAAAAACACATCAATAAAAGCCCGCCGTCCCCCCAACTTCTCCAGGGCCCGAGGACGGTTTCCTAGAGAGTCGGGGTGAGGAGGGGTCGGGCCTCGGGGGTCTCGGGAGACGCTCGCTGCCGGTGCCAAGCCTGCAGTTTGGGGGGAGGGGGCATCTTTGTTAGGAGCCTGTTTCTCATCTTGGGGTCTCCCCTAGATCGGCACCCCCTCCCCCGGCCCGGAACGGCGGGGATCCCGTCCCCCGCGGACAATACCAACTCTGCTCCCTCCGGGCGTCTTTCGGAAATCGAGGCACCGGGAAACAGCCCGCACGTCGGGGCAGGAAACTCTTCGGACCGGGCAACTTCCCCGCTCTGGGGCTGCCGTCTCCCCGCCCGGCCGGGCCCCCCACCCCGAGCCCTTCCCCCAGGAACTGCGGAGTCCCTCGTCTGCCGAGAGCGGCGAGGTCGCCTCCAGGACGGCCTCGGACGAGCGCCCCCGCCCCGAGTCACCCCAACCCCACTGGGGCGCCGGCGGGAGCCGGGAGCAAACTCACCTGGCCGGAGCGGGGCGCGGGGGCGCGGGGGCGCCGCAGCCCTTCAGCGGGAGCCGACAAAGTTTCGCGGGCGCCCAGCGGGCATCGCTTGGTGGCCCGGCTAAGGACGCGCGGGCGCGGCGCGGCGAGCCCGGGGCGGCGGGCGGCGGGGGGCGGCCGCGGGCGCGGGCGGCAGGGGCGCGGGGGTCGCGGCGCGGCATGGGACCTGCGGCGTCCGCCGGGCGCGCCGCGCGTCCTCCCGCCGGCCCCGCCGCTCTCCCCGCCCCGTCCCGCCTCCCGCTCGCCTCCGCCGCGGCGCGTCGGGCCGGGGCGCGCCGAGCGGCGAGAAATTGTTTCCACTGCAAACAAAAAAAGGCGACACATGACCAGGCAGGAGGAGGGGAAGCGCGGGGAGGGAGGGGCGCGGAGGGGAGGGACGGAGCGGAGGGGGCGGAGGGAGCCGGAGAGAGGGAAAACGTGGGCCGGGCCGCCGGCGGCCCGGGGTGCGGACCCGCCGGGGCGCCCCCTGCCCGCGCCCCCCTCGCCGCGGTCGACCCCGCGCGCCGCGCCCGGGCGCTCCCGGGGCGCAGCCGGGGCCCAGGCCGGCCTGGGCCGCGCGGACTCGCCTCCCGCCGCGCCGCGGGCCGGGGGTGAGCGGCGCGGGCGCCGCGAGCCGGGGCGGCCGCGACCGTGGGCGGCGGGGCCGGGCGGCCGGGCGGGCGGGCGGCGCGCGGCCTGCCCCTTCCCCGGGCTCCGGCCACGCGGGCGGGCCGGCGCTGCGCCGCTGGCAACGTGTCGCCGGAACGCTCCTACCCCATCCGCATGCCTTACAAGGCTCGAAAGTAAAAATAAAAAGAATTACGATGCGGGCGAGGCTTGCGAGGGGGAGAAGAGATTCCACTTCTCCCCACCTACGGCGTCCTGGCGGGGCTCCCGGGGCAGTCCCCGGCCCTCCTCCAGCGCCCACCTGGAGCCCCGGGAGGAAAGGCACAAAGGCACCGCAGCCTCCCGCCCCGGTGGCCGCTCCTCCTGTCGTCTGCCGGCGCGTGTCTGCTCGGGGAGGGAGGGTGGCCATTACAGACAGGCGAGCAGGAGGCCCGTCCTAAAGGCCACGCCGGTGGGGCCTCTCCAGTGGGGAAATGCTGGGCGCCGCGACCGACTTATAAACCTCGAGGAAAAAAAACCAGCCTTATCGCCTTCACATTTTGAGTTCTCGGGAACCCGACAGACAATTCGCAGGGCCACCCAGCGACCGGCGCAGCCACCACTCCAAGTCTTTGGGCTCCTCCAAAGGACGGCCACCCACTGCTTAAGCCACACCAACCAGCAGCCTTGGGAGAGGACGAAAGGAGAGTCCAACAGGACACCCTGGTGGTGACATAAATAAAAATATGATTGCACACCACTCCCACGTAGCCAATTCAGTAGGTTCCTCCACAGAGAAGCCCAGGTGACAACCCACCCCCACCCCCACCTAAGCCCACCTGAGCCAGCAGGCCGGCCATCTTGAGCTTCCCGAAAACTGCAGAAAAACCAGCGAGAGAATGGTCTCCCTCTGAAACCCCCCTTGTCTGCAGTCCCTTTTAACCTCCCCGAAAGGGGAGGAAAAATCCCAAGGGCTTCTCAATTTTTTTTTTCCAAAATATAAGGAAACCCCAATAGATCTGGGAGTCATTCCTTTTTCACAAAGCCTCAATGTGGTGGGTGCCAAGTCTTCGGCAAAGGCATTCCCCCACAGGCCTTATTACTTACCAGTGAGTTCTACGGGCAGATCCCACCCCGGAGAGGATTCCAAGGTGGGGGCCCAGGGAAAGCCCGAGGTCATCCAGCCCCACCCCTTTGAATTACCCAGCACTTGATGGGACCTACCCAAACTCATCAAGCAAGAGGTGTAAGATGAGAGAAACAAGCTAGAGACGACTGAAGCCTTGCGCCACAGACTAAGCGTCAGAACTTAAGTGACAAAAGCCCGACTGAGCTCCAGTGGAGACCCTCCTCCAGTGTATCAGTTGAGGCTGCTGAATTCCCCCATCAAAGGAATCAAGGCCAGAGACCTTTGTGCAAGCCCCTTGCCCACCCAGAGAGGAAGAAACACTCCCCTTCCCTCCTCCTCTTGCATCATCAGCTCCCAGCCCTCCCCGTGGCCAACTACCCTCACACCGTAGCTAGAGATCTCTTTACAGGAAGGGAAATGGCATGTTCATTTTCCTTCCAGTCCTTTCTTTGTCCCCAGGGTTCAAGTGCACGGAATATGTCCTTCTCAAAATTCTCCGTGCAAGCTGTTTAGCCTCCTGTGTCCAAACCAGCCATCCTAACGTGAACAAAACCTTTAAAACAGGTAAGCCTTGGGGCAGGAGAAGCCCTAGGCAGCGGGTGGGGTAAGGTGAGACAAGCTGTCTTTTATTAGCCTGCCTTTCTTCTGCATGTTTTTGGTTTCTTCCATTCTTCAACGTACAGACCTGCCTCAGCTGAGGATGGGGTTAACCTCCCAATAAGCCCATCTTTAAGTTGAAAATATCCCTAAGTCGACAACGCATGTAACATACCTAACCGGCCCAACATCACCGCTCAGCCTAGCTAAACTTGAACGTGCACCTTGAACGCGCACAGAACATTACGTTAGCCTCAACGGGGCAAAATCATCTGACGCCAAGTGTTGAATACCTCATCCAACTTCTTGACTACCGTACAGAAAGCAAAAAACCGAATGGTTGTGCAGGTACAGAATGGCTGTAGTATATCAGTTGCTTACCCCACTGATGGTGTGGCCACTGGGAGCTGAGGCTTTGCCGCATCCCGAAAGAGGATCATAAGGTACCTCACTAGCTCAGGGAAAGATCCAAATCCAGAATCTGAAGTTTGGTTTCTACCGAAGGTGTATCGCTCTCCCACCATCACAAAGTCGAAAACTTGTATGTCCAACTATCGTTAAGTCAGGGACCATCTGTGTGCCTTAATTTCTCTCTCCCGTTACAAACGTGGCAAGAGAGGTCACTCTGAAGAGGGAGCGGTGGACCAGCACTGCCTGGTGTGGAGAGCAGACTACTCAACTCATGTCTGCCTCCCTGTCTGTCTGAAATGGGGGGGATCCACATATTTGCCCAAAGCCAAAGGAAGGCTCAGAGTGGCCTCTCCACCTCTTAATTCCGTCCAACCCCAGCTCTGCAACATGCTCCCTGACAAAAGGGTGCAGCGGCCAAATTCTTCAGGACGACTCCATTTTCAACTCCCCTCTTGAACTTTTCAAAAAGCACCCTTGTGCCTTAGACCCTGAGAAGTCTCCAAACACCGAGTGGAACTGTTGAAACCATTGTTCTATAAACACGTTTGACAGAAGAATCCTGCGTGTGCCCTGGAACTCACTTTGGGCGACACTTACTTCCTGGCTGGGGACCTGCTGGGACCTTTCGACAGCGCCTTCTGGGCATGGGCCCGAGACACACATGTGTCTGGACTCCAGCCCTGTGGGTCCCCAGTCAGTGTGGAACTTCAGGCTCCTCCTGTGTGCAGAGTGCCTCTCCCCCTGAGGTTTTGTTCTTTCTTCTCTCACAGGCTTCTCTGCCCCGCAACATGAAAGCCCCTTTCCCCATCACTGGCTCTTTGGCCAACGTGATTATTTATGGAAAAGTTCAGGGTGAAGCCCCCGAACCCCCCTTGAGGCAGTAACAACTGGAGAGATGAGCAGTGAGAGGAGGACACGGCAGGCGGGAAGGCGGGGGACTTTCATATATATGCAGAGGAATGTGAGGCAGGCCTGCAAAGATGATAGCCTGGTCGGGGATCCTTCCAGCTGACTCAAGTGAAGACACATGAGCAGGAACCCGGGCAGCCCTGGGCAGGCAGCACAGCTGGGCTTCTTAGAACCCGGGCGTCATCAGACAGTTTCTCTCCCCCTCCTCCTCCTTCCCTCTGAGACCACACCATCTTTCCTCCTTCCCTCTGCATATCTATTCCACTCTCGTGCCTGCGGGTCGGCTTCCTCTGCTCGCTTATGACCACACGTGCCTGCCCACACCAAGTCCAAATAACCTTCTGACCTTCAGCACCCACCACCTTCTGACTGCCTCTGTCTTCCACTACATGACTCAGTTCTCAGGGAAATAACCTGATTGGCTCAGCCTGACTTAGGCGACTCCTTTCTGCCCACCCCCTCCTAACAGCTGAGGCGAGGGGGCAGGGTGGACTCATTGGGCACAACGGGACTGGGGATGACTTTGGAAGGAGGATATCTAATAAAGATGAGTTCGTACTGGATCTGTGGAAATGGGGAAGGCATGTTATAGATCTGAGCTTTTCTCTTAGGGATACCCAGGAAGCCACAACCTAATGGATCAGAATCTTCTAGGAGGGATCCCAGACATTTTAAGCAGGCACTACAGCAGAAACCACTGTTCCATGTAGGAGAAATAAATGGCACATACAGATTTATCAAATATGACTTGATTGTATTAGGAGATGCATTTGTTCCTTGAGCAAATATTTACTGAGTGCTTACCAAGTACATAGCACTGGGTCAAGAGCCACACAATGGCACCTATGAGGCCATGCGTGTTAGTGGAGAAGAGCGGAAACACCGTATGACAAAACTCCTTGAATGCTAAAATGAGCAGTTTCTAAGCACTAATTCAAAGGGCAAGACAAACTCATTGAATATATTTTTTTTAATGTTTATTCATTTTTGAGAGAGAGACAGAGTGTGAGCAAGGGAGGGGCAGAGAGAGAGGGAGACACAGAACCCGAAGCAGGCTCCAGGCTCTGAGCTGTCAGCACAGAGCCCGACGCAGGGCTCCAACTCACGAACCGTGAGATTACGACCTGAGCCGAAGTCGGACACTTAGCCGACCGAACCACCCTCGAATATTTTTGAGTGCAGAAGTTATGCTATCAGAAATATGCTTAAAAAGATGAATGGCTTGAAGCTAGTAGATAAATAAGTCCTGGAGACCTAATACAGCACAATAATTATCGACAAGAAACCTGTATTATAAACATTAACAGACTAGATTTTAATTGTTCTCAACACTAAAACAAATGATAACAATGTGACACCACAAAGGTATTAGCTAATGCCACAGTGGCAATCATACTGTAATATAAATGTATCAAATCTATATGTCAGACACCTTAAATTTACACACAATGTTGTATGTCAAATATATCTCAATTTAAAAAGAAGGGGGAAGAGGAGAAGAAGAATGGAATTGTGGATTCAAGGTGAGTTTTGGGAGAGGGAAGGAAAAAAGTAAGAGACCCAAAGCAGACAAAAGTACTGAGAAAGCAATGCCAGAATCCATACAAAAGGGAATAAAGGGTTTTTTTTTTTTTTTTACTATGTTTTCAGAAATTATAAAATATTAAAGTAGGGATCCCCTCTGAGTAGGAGAGTTATGGGGTAATTTTTCTGGCCTGCTTCTTTCAAACGTGTCTATTATATGCCATGTCTTCTACAATGAACACCCATTACGTATACAATGTTCTGTAAGGGGGGGAGGATCCCATTAGAGCAGTGGTCCTCAACCTTGAGTCCGCACCAAAATTACCCGTACGACTTATTAAAACGCAGCTTGCTGGCCCCCACCCCTGGAGTTTGTGATTCAGCAGGTCTCTGCTGTGGCCTGAGACTTCACATCTCTAACAAGCTCCCAGGGGTGCTGCTGCTGGAGGCTGAGGGACCCCCGCTTTGCGAATTAGAGAACAGTCAGCGAGACTGGAAAAAATGAACGTATGAAAGCCTTCAAGGGAAAAACCAAGAGGATTTGTCAAATACGAGAAGAGAAGGGAAGATTATGGTCAAAGGAAACCCCTTAATCATGGGTTGACTAAGTCTCTCTGAGATAATATATGAGAATGCTGTTTGTAATGGTAAAAGGGCTGCTGGCTTCCTTCCCTTGGGCCCAGGAGGAAGAGAGACCCAGCGTGAGAGCTGGGAGGCCCCCCACTCTTGAAGAGTTTCACGGATTGGTCCAGGGTCTTGCCACCTACTCTTCATCCTCTCTTGGGCTTTCCTCCTGTGCATTCTTGGTGTTTACATGACAGGTTCTGAAGGGTGTAGCCTGGGAAAAGGCTTCTTTGAATTTCTCCAGCAGGGAACGGAGCCAGGAGGCTTATTTGAGGAGAGAAGGGAGGGAGGGATGTGTGGTAAGGGAAAGTACAGCCAAACCGGTAGAGTGAAGTTCATTAGCTCACGTGCCCCTCCCCAAACCTAAGCTTATCAAGTCACCTGCTGGAGACAACATGGGAACACAGAACCTGTCAGCTGAGGCTTAGAACACCCATGGGGCCATATGTGTGAGCGAATGATCCAGAATCCAGATTTAGTCCATTCATTCACTCAACAACTACGTATGAAGCATCTATCTACTCTATGCCCAGGACTGTGTGGAGGGGACTGGGAAGGAAGCTGGAAAGGTAAGAGGTGTAGCTCTTGCCCTCAAGGATCCAGGAGACCCGGGGAGATTTATGAAGTGACCACACATAAATACACGCACACATGTGCGTGCACGTGCACACACACACACACAGAGCAAAGCACCACGGCCGGAGGTCGTATAGCCTAAAGGCTAGCATAAAAACCTGGGACTGGGTTCATATTCTCACTTCACCACGTACCAGCTGGCTAACCTTAGTTAAAGTACTTAACTTCTTTCTCCCCACCTAGTTTCTTCATCTTAAAAAAAAATGGGCAGGGAGGGAGAATAACAGCAATACCCACTTCACGGGGCTCTGACAAAGATCAAATGAATTAATACTTGTAAAACACATATAATGGTGCCCTGGCACTTAGCACTGTTTTTTTTGTTAAGTAAATAAATCAAAAGGAAAATATTGACATATTTGACTGCATACCAATTTAAAATTTGCGTGCACTGCCAGAGTCATAAATCAAGTTAAAAGATAGATTAAAAAATGAGGAAATATGTGCCATACACAGATAAAGAGGTTAATATTTTAAATTTATAGCCCCTACAATCAATGAGAAAAAAAAAAAAAAAAAGCATCACCCTAATGAGAAAGGGGCAAATCCACCAAAAGAGAAACAAAAATGATCATATACCCACGAAAAGAGGCTCCACCTCAGTAAAAAACAAATGCAAATTAAAGCAATTGTGAGATCTCATTTCAGCTATCAGATTGGCACAGGCCGAGAAGGAATAATCATACCAGTGTTGGTGTGGGTGTCCGAAAGATGGTGACTTGGCTCAACTGTTCAATTACAACTTAAACGAGCCCAGCCATTGACCCTGAATTTCCAACCTCTAGGAATTTAGCCAAGGGAGATACCATAGCAAGGCTGTTAACATGCCCACCAGACTGCCTACCCCTGCGATCCAGTAAACGCCACACAGCGACTCAAGGGCCTGACACACACAGGAGACGCTCAGTCAGTAGTTACGGAAAACAAGCCCTGGAATACGCAACATTGTATTTGGGGGGGGGGTTGTTGGGACAGGGCTTAAAATCATGAAAACTCGGAAATTGCCAAAATAAGAGGCTACAAGCGTATTATTATATTCTGTGGGCCACCTTGGCCACCACACCCCCTTTGGTCCCCGCCATTTGCATTCTCCAGTCATTTTGAGTGAAGCCTTCCTGATTCAGGACCATCTTCACATTCTCATACACCATATGTGTGAAACAACCGGCAAACATTTCATAAAGTAAGAGTTTGGAGGGAAATAAATACGTTGGCAAAGCTTTCCACCAAGTTAAGGTATTTTGTGATCTTTTCTACCACAAGGGACAAACCGATTCCTTTCTGAAAAGGCCGGGGCTCTGAGCAAAAAGAGAATTGCTAAGTATAACACACATTATACCCTGTGTTGTGGTGTCTTTTGTCTGGTGGTTTGAAGGCTTTCAGTGTATAGGTTTTCAGGATCCAACTTTCTCTACAAACTCTTACAAAGGTCCAAAGATAAGGGAAAATACTCTTGAGTTAAGAGTTTGTGGGGGAGGGGGAAGATGGACTCTCTTTTCCCATTGATCCTCTGTAACGATTTGTGCTTATAAAAGACCAGATGTGGTTATATCTCTTTTTTTTTTTTTCCAGATCTGATAGAAAAATCTGTGTCCAGCTGAGGCACTCCACGTGGCCAGAATTACTTCTGCTTCTCCTGCCCTTCCAAGGGAGGCTCTGGCAGTCAGAAGCTTGCCCTAGAAAAGGCTGCCAGTCTGTGCTCTTGAACTCCATTTATCTACAGTTGATTGTCGTTATTCGTGCAAGTTGTGTTCTATAAAGTCTCCACAAACAATGAATTAGCAAATACTGAACTATTGCTCCTAGGGGAAACACACGGTCAGGTTCCTGCAAGCTGCGGGTGACTGCATTTTTGTTAACCGATGAGTCTATAACCACAGTTTGCTGTGTTTCCATTTAAAGACACCTTATTTAATATATATAGTTGATTCATTAACATGGAATTCACGGCCAACAGCGCTATAACTCATGTCTGAACAAAGATTCTCTAACAAGGCTTCTGTATTTTCTCCACAAGGCAATCAGCCTTCATGCACTCAGGAACACTAAACACTTCAGCCCTACGATTAGGTGCCATTTTAAACAGAAAAATCACCAGGGGAAAAGCACAGAAAGCATAGCACAAGATAGACCACAGAACAGATACTTGTTTATGGTATGAGAGCTCAAACAAGAAGTCAGAAGCTGGGAAAGTGCCCACTGGGCCACTCAAATTTTTGGTCATTCTGCCAAAACATCCACAAGTGAGCATAAAAGCACCATGAGCATTTTTTAATTTGGGGGTTACAAATAATTTTTAGCAAGGATGTGGATTTGCAAATATGGAACACATGAATAATGACCAACCATATTTAACAAACACTTAACATGGCACGTATTGGGTGCCAGGCAGTATTCTTAAGGCTTTGCAAATATTGACTCATTTCGGCCTCACATTAACCCTGTGAGGTAGGTACGACTATCATGCCCGTCTTATAAATAAACGAGGAACCTGAGGCACCGAGAGGTTTGGCCACCTGCCCAAGGCCACACAACTGGTAAGTGGTGGGCTGGGATTTGAACCCACACAGTCTGGCTCCAGGGTTTGGAGTTAGGTTCCAGGTAGGAGCCAAGGGAAGCTTCAGATCAATCCACAGCCTTTGAATTTTTCTTGGAGGATCCCCTGAGGGTCAAGGACATGACGGATAAGAGTGGTGGGGTTCAAGAGAGGAAAAATGGTGAGCAGGAAATAAAGGAGAAGGAAGGGAAGAGGGGCTTTTAAATAGAATGAAAAGGCACTACTTACAAAGAGCCAAAGTGCAGCTTCTATGTCATAATCAATACTGTATGGTGTACCTTTGTAATAAAAAATAAATCAACTAGATGCTGAGCATCAAACAAATTATAAGTGCCCAGAGAGGCAAGGACCCTGCCTTCTACCTCTCTTCTGCTCATAGCATGTGGCATAGCGGTAATCAAAAATATTGATCGCTTAACAGGAAAAAAAAAAAAAAAAGCTTCTTTTTATTGTTCTTTCAAGCTGGTATCTAATAACTACACAGATCAGTCAAAGAAAAGTGGCCTCATTGGGGCGCCTGGGTGGCTCAGTCGGTTAAGCGTCATGATCTCACAGTTCGTGGGTTCGAGCCCCACGTCGGGCTCTGGGCTGGCGGCTCCGAGCCTGGAGCCTGCTTCGGATTCCGTGTCTCCCTCTCTCTCTGCCCGCCCCCCCCCCCCCCCCCCCCCGCTCATGCTCTATCTCTCTCTGCCTCTCAAAAATAAAGAAACGTAGAAATTAAAAAAAGAAAAGAAAAAAAATAGAAAAGTAGCATCATCAACCTTTTCCTCCTCCAAAGTTTTCAAGAGCTTTTATTGTTTTCCTGTCTTTACTGAGCACACCGAGTACCACAGTCTCTTGGGTTTCAGTTTCTACGTCCTGCCAAAGGCTTAACCAGGCCAAAAAATAACTTCTCTCATTTTACTTTGTCAGAAGAATGTGAAAGAAGACAATTAATTCCTCTCTCTAAGACCGTCTCTTTCAAACAAAAGCAAAAGCTACAAAGTTGATGACGTCTCTGGGAAACGTTGCGGGGATTACGATATCACCGATATATTTCCCTGCCGTACAAAATTCTTCTGGGGTGGGGTTAACAACCTTTCAACTTACTGCGACTGCCAAACCTATTCTCTATCGGACAGTGCAGTTCACCGACACTTTCTGTTTTGGAAGCCCCAGTCCTTCCCAAAATAACCTCTCCTGTGCCTTTAA
This sequence comes from Panthera leo, assembly GCF_018350215.1. NCBI lineage: Eukaryota > Metazoa > Chordata > Mammalia > Carnivora > Felidae > Panthera > Panthera leo. The sequence goes on from NC_056684.1 coordinate 132,237,770, forward strand.
TATTTCGATTCAGGTGCAAGCAACCCGTGCCCGTAAATTGTGAGGCATGAGTACACGTGAGCACTCGGGTCTCATAAGGGGTGGGGGCTGGGAAGGAAGCGGCCAAATGGACTGCTGTCTCTCTGTGGGTGCACCAAAAGCACCCAATGCCTCTGGGCTCAAAGACACGTGACTGTCACTGGCTTCAAAGATTTGGCCCCCAAACAACCAGGCGTCCTTTTTAAGTTGGCATTTCTTCCAGAGAGGAATACTGAACATCTTTCCTACATGCCTCACACAGTGCTAGGCCAGCTGTCTAACAATATGGATCCCGGAAGGGGGTGCTGCCCACGTTGGTGATGGCAGCCATTAGTGCCTGTTGCTCATAGGAAACGTCAAAGGGACCTTGGAACAGAGGCCCAGGCCATTGGCTGAGATCTCCCCGGGCAAGCGTCCATGCACCTTGCGTGCCAGCAGAGGCTACCCGAGGACCAAGGTGGGCATGCCACGGTGTCCCGGACTTCCGGATGGCGTCCAGTCCCAGAGAGTGGATGTCAGGGCTCTCTGAAGGCTGCCCAGGCCAGGTTCAAAGGGAGGGATGAACCTCATGACATCCGTTCCTAAGAAATCCCACCTGCTATTGGCATGCCCGGGCTCTTCCTCACATACCGGCCTCCCAGGCAAGTCTCCAAAGGCATGGGGGGCAGGCAGCTGCAACAGTTTGCTTTCTCTCAATGATCTGGACTAGGAAGACGCTGAGTTGAGGAAGAAGTCATGGCCACTCCCCAGGCTCTGGACCCCCAGATGGCCGTGAGCCCAAAAGGTCATCAAACCACCCCTTTGTAGGAAAAACGTGGTTTTCTTTGGCCCTGGAAATCTGGCCTGGCAGATCTTCTGGAGTCCGTTTCTTCGTCCACACCCACCCACATCACATGGATGCTCCAGTCTGTAAAAACGCAAACCTCCTCGGAAACACGCTTCCCCCTCCAAACTCCGAAGACGACCCCTGGCCAGAAAAGCCTGCCGCCGTGTGAGTGCCCGGCACAGCGACTCCCCAGCTTGCTGCGTCTGAATAACTTGAATATCAAACCCAGCACAAAGGGAATAACACACAGCAGTTGCTGGGAAAAAAAAAAAAAAAAAAAAAAAAGCTCACTCCATCCACTTCATTCTCTGCGGCAGACGCAACTGAAATATTTTTTTTTTTTGGTGTTTTAATCCACGAAAAACTTCTCATTTAAGCTTGGGGTGCAAAAGGCATCTGAAATGTGAGAGTCCCTGGACCAGCCCCGGGATAGAAAGGAAAGGTTTCAGTGAAATATAAAAGCAACACAGACCTGAAGGGGAGCGGGCTGCCCGATATGGAGGCAGCCAACTGCCAAACTGTCATTTTGCTCGGCGGCTGAACAGAAGGCTCCAGTAATGACAACCACAAAACGCATTTAAAGTCTGAAAAGGTGACTAATGAGCTCATTCATGCTGGCTATAAATTATTCACTACAACACTGATCCCACTCAAGACAAACAGTAAAGTAAACTTTAAACACAGACATCGCCAGCCTCCAGAGGAGAGCAAGTTACGTCTGTGAAACTTTTCACAATGAGAGGGATACTGGGCTCTCCTTCGTCCATTATCACGTTCATTCTTCTGTTTACTTTTTTTTTTTTACTGCCTTTAATCAAGTTTAAGCAGACACAGCTGTTACACATTTATTTCTGTTGAGTTTTTTCTTTCCATTAGTTATTACGAGCAATCATGATGCTCTAAAAATAGCAGCAAATTATATTCTCTAGAAATTGAGGGCTGACCTTAAAATGAAGCCCAGGTCTTCAGAAAGAATATTCACATGCACATGTTGGGTGAGTGACGGCTCTGCACGGCTCTGCACAAAGGCGAGACAAAAGTGCAGAGTATCTCCCACTCCTGGAGAGCTTTTCAGTGTGCTTCCAAACTTCCCTTTGGCTCTGGTGGAAGGGGGGTTGCTTCAAAACCTTACAGCACAGAACCTGCTTCCAGTGGTCACGTTTGGGTGGAGATTTCCGTGAAAACCCACCATTTTCACAGAGTAAGAGTTCTCATTGAGACTTCTCGTTACAGAGAAACTCGGCAACAGGTTTGTTTGAAAACCCACCATGTTGCTGCAGACTCCTCTGTTGAGCTTCCTGTTTAATATTAAATACAGAATTTTAGCTCTTCTGTTTTTCTAGACTGTGCTATATTTGCTACTACTACCACTACGGAAAGCATTATGACTGTGGAGACGTCGTCACATGTTTCTTGAACCTTTTTTTTTTAATCTTAGGGTCTATTTCCAAGACGCAGAGTTAAGAGGTTCAAACCTGCCCTAGTCAACTTTTTAAAAATAGTCCCCAAATAAGTACTTACATTAGCTCTTGGTCAGATCGCTGAACATTCTGTATTTTTAAACTGCTTTGAATGCTTTGAAAAGGAGCCACAGAAAAGCCACAGAAAACACTCATATTCAAATCCCGCCAGATGGAGGTTCTGACTAACCAAAAGTGAAAGCAGAAAGGTCGGAGGCTGAGATGTACCCTGGGCACACCTCGAGATTACAGGAAAAAGTGAATGGTTTGGGGCCTGGGGAATCTTGCATAACGTATGAGAAATAACGCATATAAGGCAAAGGGAGACCGGGGCCTTTGACTTCAACCCCAGACCAAGCCGAGCTCCGCGTCCATTTAAGGAAAATCTTTCACATTGTTTTCAGTTTCTTGCACAAGAACTAAAGGCTGGTCCGGCCATTTCTGTTGTCTGAAATGCAACGCGATTTTTCTTGTAAGTAGAGAAAGGAGTCTTGTAATATTTATAGCAAAGTACTTTGCCACCTACCGACGCAATCTGGTTGGTCTTCACGTGTTCGGCATGTTTTTGCTTAGAAGCCATTCTTTTGGTCCTCTGTGCAAGAGTTCTTGCAGTTTTGTTTTGGTTTTTGTTTTCTGTTTGTTGGTTGGTTTTTTTTTTTAATCAAACAATGTGTAAAAACCCAATTCCAACCAAAGAAATGGAAAAGCCCGACGTGGCATTCCATTGAACACTGGCTGCCCTCCAGCCCTCCACTAACTCAATTCCTGTCATCTCTCTGTAGAAAGGTGTGGGCAAAATACTGCTTTCAAATCCAGCCACACGTGGGTCCTTCCCTGGTAACGTGTCGGACAGACAGAGATCGCCTCTCCCTTGGTTGGTGGGAAACCCGGCTGGTCCGCCATGCTCTTAGCACCATGGCCCTCCTCTAGCTTCCTGGGGAGGACCGAAGGTAATGGGAACTCTGCCTGGGGATCTTCAAGGCTCCTGCACAACAACAGCCAAAACAATGAACACCAAGTACCCAGCTGGTGCAATCCAAGGAATTATAAGACGTGCATAACAACACCACGCTCCCAGGCGCTTCCGACTCTCCAGGAGCTTTGCCTGCGTGATTTCTTTCTTCCTTCCGCCACCTTTATGAGACAGGTACCGTCACCCTCTTACAGATGAGGATGCTGAGCTTACAGAAATGAAGGCCATTTGCCGGCGATGCTTGTAGAGCGGGACCGAAAAGGTATGACCCCATGAGTTTCGGGCCCACAGAGCCCACCCTCATAGCCGCTGCATTCTCTAACCTGTTTACGCCACCGATACCTAATTCCCAAGATCGCAGAAATGCAGCGTTATCCGCACGGTCTATACCCTGGGCTGCTTTGTCGGAGAATTTGGGGGATCGTTTGATTTGGGTTTTTCGCGCAGCATTTTTCAAATGGGCCACGGACCACGACACTCCTTCTTGTCTTCCCAGGCCCAGCTCCTGATGCTCCCAGAGAACATGGCCACCACTCACTGAACAGACAAACATATCTACAAAAGACCCAGGGCGATGGTCATACACCAGCACTGTGCTCCCACATGAATCGTGAAGCACAACGGTTGCGAAAACAACAGCAACCAATAACTCGTGACGGTGACAACTCCAGGGGCCAGGCCTGAAACTCCAAGTCTATCCCCATGTCCCACTTGGACGGACCCTCAGAAGGCACAAGCACTCTGAAGGTGCCCGTTATGCAACTCATAGACCAATCTACTCTCTCTCTCTCCAGGCCGCTCCCTCCCCCTCCCCCAATCCAACAAATGAACCTTTTCTCAATAGCCCACAGCCATCAAGGTCAAGATCTGACAGTGTCACCTCAAGCCAATGCTGCCAGAGCACCATTTCACTAGAAACCATTTCTGAACTCTCTCTGTTGCACTTTGCCCACTAAGTGAGGTAGTTACTGCCTGCCGGTTTAGAAACACCACTGCCCAGCCCACCAGAACTGTCTTCCAAAATCTCAGTTACAGAGGATTAGATCAAGGCACAGATCAACCTCAGGCAACTCTATAAACACATTCGAGAATCAGCAAGCCACAATGAACATACACTGACTGCACTACTCATCAGATTAACTTTTCCCCATGGATCCTGGACAGAAGGGTAACCCACCCCCAATCGAGGCAGCCCCTGTGCCCCCCACAGGTGCTCCAGAATCTTCAGAAAGCCCCACGCACTGGAGATGGGGGCCAGACCGCCTCTCCGGCACCCAAGCCGGAGATCTTCACATCCATGGCATTCCCACAGAGATCTGGGTACCAAGGCCAAGGAGTTCATCCGTCATAAACCGGCCCCGTATGCTTCCTTGCAAGCTTTCCCAGTGCCACGACTGGAAACTTGTCTCAAGACTAGCCAAAGGCTCTGTAAAAAGTGGATGAAGCAGAAAGCTGAGGTCTGTGGTTGCAATCCCGAGAAACCCTCGGCTATGCACAGGGATCTGATCCCACTGCCATTGGGAGTCTCCCTGGCTTCTGCCAACACCAGCTCCCTCTGGATCCAAATTCAATCTCTCTCAGCTTCCTTGTGATACCAGCATCAGAGCAAACCATTACCAGTGATTATGGTAAGAAAAAGAGGCCCCACACAGACCTCCCCGGACCTCCTGTGAATGAACAACCAAGTTGGGTTTTCTGCGCAAAAGCTACGCTTACCAAGTCAGGGCCGGTTTTTTCGGCCATTTTCTAGGGCTCCTCCCTCCCGTCCTCCATGGCTCACTTTCTAGATCAAAATCGACAACTCATGAGTAGGAAGAAAGTCACTAAGGCTGACTGCCCCGAATTATCATTTAATCTCAACAGAACTATTTATTTAGTAATTGCATTCTTGGCCTGACAGCACTGGCCAGAAAAAGATTTGTTTATTCATTACAAAAACCAATTAATGTAAAGAGGAAATAAAATCTTAAAGGTTACCCTTGGGAAGGACTTTACCAACAGTGTCGGATGAGCCCCTCGTTGAAGGAGGCAAACGAAGCCCAAAGAAGTGAAGTGACTTAGGGCCACATGTCAGAATGCACACTGGTAGTTTCCATGCCAGTGTTCAACAGGGTCCCAAGCTTTCAGTCCTGTGGTGTGTGTGGCCTGACCCCACTGTCGGCTCCAGAGGTGATGGGTGGGCATTAGAGAACGGGAAGGCCCCGCTCGGACCCAGTGCACAGGCCAACACTCTGTCGTTCCGACACTGGAAGTGGCCCTTCTGTCATTTGCAGCCCCAGCAGATACCCGCGCAGAGTTAGAAGCAACTCAGATTTCCCTGTGCGCAGACAGCTCCCCTACAGGAGAGCCTTTAACGTTCCAAACAGATAAAACCGTATTTTGACAAATTTTTGTGGCTGGACCTGATAAGGATCAAAAGATTTGGGGGAAACGTAGGAAATTAAACATTATCACTGAGCTCTTTAAAAAGTATGGTTTAATGGGTAACTGTGGCCGTATTAACAGAATATTACTGCTGAATGAAGAAGTCACGAACAGAGAAAACTGTAGAGAATTCGTTGCTAATGAGGGAGGGCAGTTCTAGTTATAACTTGAGACAAAACCTGACTCCCACTTAGGTCTCGGACCTGGACCCAAAGCTGGGCCCATTCCCAACTCCCAGGGGACAATGTCCCAATTTTCGATCTCCGAGTGTCCAGCTCCAAATCAGAGCCAATGGAGGGGCGATGCCAGTCTCGACAGCTACGTTTATTGAGCAGCTACTAGATGAAGATACTGAGCTGCGTCCTATCTGCTTTGTGTCATCAAATGCCCCCAACAATCAACAGGAGAGAGGCTGATCAGAGTAGACAGTTAGCAAATGATACTGAAGGAGAGACCGTTGCACACACTGAACTTGTGTAAGATTGTATTTCTTGTCAATGAGAACACGTTCTTTAGAAATCCTAAAACTAAAAAATTGAAAAGATGAACGTCAAATATAATAATCCAATGGGCTCTGACTGACATATTTTGAGGAGAAGGATTTATCCACAGGCACTGAGGCTTAAAGCATTAGCACCCCTCGCTCACACAGCCCCTTCCACGGCCGGGAGGGACCCCAGAAAACGGTGAATGAGCACCTTCTTTATTTAAGCTTAATCACTGCACAAAAACACTTAAATGTCCTGAAACCTTATGGCTCCGGTATGAAAGAAACCTGAGAGAGGTTCCCCCACATTTGACTGCAATCCTAAAACTCTACATGGCATTACCAATAACCACTTGCGAAGCAAACAAGCTTTTTTTCCTAATCCATCAAGAATAGAAAACAGGTCCCAACCAACCATGCTAGAGAAGTGCGTGTACTACCTTGCTATTCTCTTGAGGGAAAATGGCATTCCAAAATCACCGCCCTCTGAGGAAGTGATCAAGGAGTCCACAGCCCCAAAAAACGTACAAAAGAAGTCATTTTTTTGTACATTTGTACGCAAACCAACACGAGACAGCTGATTACTAACAATACTGTGCTATTTTTCGGATTTGTGATGTTCGGGACGTCAGTGTTGGGTGTTTTCTTTAAGATTTTAGTTTTTTTAAGTAACCTCTACACCCAACGTGGGGCTCGGACTTACAACCCCGAGATCAAGAGTCACACGCTCTACCAACTGAGCCAGGCACGTGCCCCTGGGATGTCAGCTTTTTAAACACATACTTTTTTAATGTTTTCTTTCATCATTTGAAATACGTGCTCATTCTTAAACCTGGTTTTGTATTTGTAACTTTACATTTTTGTCTCAAAGAGGGCTCCCAAGTTGAAGAGACGGCAGGCCACACAGAACCTGCATCTGCCCCACACACATGCCTACTGGGAGCCGGTCACAGCTTTTCGCAGACCCTCACCCGGCAGCTAGTGGCTCTTTGAGGCAGGTGCTGTTGCCCCCATTTTACAGGTGAGGGATCGGGGCCTCAAGCAGGTGAAAATGACTACCAGAGGTCACCGGCAGAAAAGTGGCACACTTAACCCGGCAGTCTGATCCAAAGGGCCCCTAGGCAGGTGCCATCCTGTCCCTGCTGGTTCTGCTCCTTCTTGGCCTGCCCACTCCCGCTGAGACAAGAAAGGGCCACCCTTCTGTGACATGGGTGTGCCTTCCTGGCCTCTGGCTGCAGGAGCTCTCCAGTGCGGCTTGGGAAGAAGGGGCTATGCCACACCCAGCGGGGCAGACAGAGCCCTATTTCCGTTCCCTGCAGAGCTGAGGGTTTAATCCTTGTCGATGGGGCAGGAGCGATGGGGCAGGAGCGGGGCTCCGCGGTGGGTCACCTTGGGGCCGCAACCTCTTGGTCAGTGACCAGCCGTGTCCTTTGAAGGTGTCTGTCTATGGTTCAGGTGATGCTGATGAGGCTGCAGCCAGGCAGGTACGGGGACAGTGGGTCCACGTGTCCGAGCCTCGGTGAGGGCGGGAGGCTGACTGCTTTAAGAAGGGACCCAAGGAGAGAGGACGGAGCGCTGGTCTGACGGCAGGAAAGGGAGCCCTGAACTGAGGGTGGAAGTATAGCTGTGGTCTCAGCTCCCCTTCCTCCCCAACCTGGCTCCTCCTCAAGGTCCCACCCCAGCCACCGGCCCCTCTTCCCTCTCCGTTCAGAACAACTGAATCATCTGCATGATGCTCAGGGTCTGATGAACTTCCCTGCTGACTCAGTTTTGGGTCTGAAGGACCTGGTGCCCCCTGTGAGGCCCTGAACCCTCCACATCAGTCCTCTCTGTGCTCAGGACAGGACCTGCTGGGTTTTGGTACCATTTTATGTTAAAAAAAAAAAAAAAAAAGAGAGAGAGAGAAAGAAAAAAAGACGAAACTGAGAGCCCCTGGCTGGCTCAGTCGGTGGAGCATGTGACTCTTGATCTCGGGGTCGTGTGTTCAAGCCCCACATTGGGCATAGAGATTACTTTATTTGTTTTCATTCATTCATTAATTAATTTATTTTGAGAGAGAGAGAGCATAAGCAGGGGAGGGGCAGAGCGAGACAGAGAGAATCCCAGGCAGGCTTTGTGCTAGCAGTGTGGAGCCCCGATGGTTCAGGATGCAATCCCAGGAACCATGAGATCATGACCTGAGCCGACATCAAGAGTCCGAGGCTGAACGCGCTGAGCCACCCAGGTGCCCCGTAGCGATTACCTTTTCAAAAAAGATGTAGCCGCAGGGCAGTGTGCACTTTACCCTCTTGGAGCAGTGAGGAACCCAGGGAAGCAGCAGAAGCCAAGATCTTGGATTTTCCCATTAAAATAGTGTTACTGGTCATTATGTGCCCCCCCCCCCCAGGGTCACCACTCTACTCCCCCCACCAGCTTGAGGGTCTATATATGCAAAGTCCCAGAGAGAGAGAGAGATGCCCACTTCCCAATCACAGATGGGCTGTGCTAACAAATCTAGAGAACTAAAGTGTCCTGAGAGGGAGGGAGGGGCAGAGGCGGGCAGAGCACTGGAGGCCCCTCCACCTTCCTCACAGGCGAGGCCTCTCCCAAGACCCACCCTGCACACGGAGGTGGGGAGGGGCAGCGTTAGCCCCCCATCCCGAGGTTGGTGTCTCAGCAACAATGGAGGCTAGTTACCCAGGGGACTGTGACCAGCTGATGTTTCCAATGGCGCTCAACATTCACGTCGTCCAGCCTTCCCTTCCAAAATCCCAAGCTCATCAAACCCCTTCCAGGCAGTAATATTTCTCACTGCAAATTAAAATACACGAGCCTTCTGATTTGCTACACCTGTCCCGTGAGCTCAGTTAACAGGTGCACCTTGGGAACCACGTGTGCTCCTCCGGGCTAAGGGCAGTTCATGGAGGTGACATGACACAGGGGCTCGCCTTCACCTCACCCAATAGTGCTGTCAGCCAGAATGACCCCCGGGGACACGGCTACCTTCTGAGCAAGATACACAGGCAGAGTCCACGCCCAGCAGATGGCAAGTGTTGGAAATCTTGGTCGAGGGAGGGATGGAATGAGGGACTGCTCGGTCTGCCCTGGGAAGGGATGCATCCATCAGAAGGGACACACTTGAACTTCTCTGACTGCCATAACATCCATTTAAAAGATGAGAGGCAGTGCTCCCTTTGGCAGCCTACATATAAAATTGGGACAATACAGAGATGATTAGCAAGGTCCTTGTGCAAGGCTGACACACAAATTTGTGAAGCGTTCCAGATTTTTACGTTAACTAACTGGAAGTAAAATAAAAACTAACCAACTAAGTAAATAAATAAAAGACGAGAGCCAGACGGCAGGGTGGGTGAGCACACAGGCCATTTGCAGCCTTTGCCAAGCCATGAGGACTTAGGCAAGTCATTTCACCTCTTAGTGCCTTACTGTCCTCACCTGCAAAATGGAGATGTAATAGGGCCAGCCTCGGAGGGTGGGCAGGGAGGAGGGTTAAATAAACTGACATATGGAAATACCCACAGGTATGCATAGCTCAGGCTGAATTCCATGCAACTGTTTACTACTATTATGTAGAAAAGAAAGAGAATTAGAACAAGAGTTAAGAGCCAACTTAAAGAATTATTTGCTCATTATTTACATTAACTGCCTGAGACCAGCCTGCTTTCTCCTAAGCATAAATTTTAAACCTTTCCTCCACTTCTTTCTCTGCAGTTTAAGCTCTCAGGAAGCCACTGAAATGTTTCCACACTTGCAGTGAACACAGCAAAATGTACCCAGGTGTGGAATCACTATGTTGTATGCTTGAAACGAAGGTAACATTATGTGTCAACTATAGTTCAATTTAGAAAATTTATTTGTTAGTGTTTTTATTTATTTTTGACACAGAGACAGAGCATGAGCAGGGGAGGGGCAGAGAGAGAGGGAGACACAGAATCCGAAGCAGGCTCCAGGCTCCGAGCTGTCAGCACGGAGCCCAGTGCGGGGCTTGAACTCATGGAGTGTGAGATCGTGACCTGAGCTACAGTCAGACGCTTAACCGACTGAGCCACCCAGGTGCCCACAATTTGGAAAATTTTTAAAAAAGAAACCATTGAGGGGTGCCTGGGTGTCTCACTTGGTTAAGCTCGGTTGGTGGGTTGGAGCCTCACGTCAGGCTCTGTGCTGACAGCTCAGAGCCTGGAGCCTGCTTCTGATTCTGGGTCTCCCTCTCTCTCTCTGTCCCTCCCCCACTCACACTCTGCCTCTCTCTTTCTCTCCCTCTCTCTCTCAAAA